>NC_142440.1:150285000-150910000 GCF_059453495.1 Arachis ipaensis | reverse complement strand
GTGAGGTTGAGGCACAATGAAGAGGGATTAGGGTTATGGCAAGGCACAATGGAGTGTCGTCGTCGCGTTGGGGCTTTTGAAGGAGTTAGGGCAGGGCTTACGGGTCTTTCTTTAAATGAAGAATGAGCTTTTTTTAATATGAAGTTATAACTCAGAAGGGTGTATGAGCTTTTTTTATTTTTTTTATGGGAAACCTTTTGGCCACGCTTTTGAAGCGTGCCAAAAGGCTTGTAGGAAATGGCTACGCTTTATAAACGCCACAATAATAAAACCTTGTTGCCACGCTTTAAAAGCGTGCCATTTTCTCTCTACGGCTACGCTTTTTAAGCGTGGCAAAAAAAACGTGGCCAAGTCTCGCTTCAATTGTCACTCTCATAAAAGCGTGGTCATTGACCCTTTTTGCCACGCTTTTGAAGCATAGCAAAAAAAACGTGATCAAATCTCTATTCAATCACCACTCTCATAAAGGCGTGGTCATAAACCTTTTTTCTTGTAGTGATAATTTCGCCGGCAGATTGGGGATTCTAACCCACACCACAACTTTTTGTACATCACTTTCTTGAGGAATGAATAAGGGCCTCCACCTCTCTCGACCAAGATATAGTGATCAGCAATTATTCAAAACATGAGCATAATCCTCTTGGTTAAAGAGTCTAACCAAAAAGAAACCCTCCTCAAGATCCATAACACGCGCAGCCTCCTTCCTAGCCCATATTCTACTAATCCATTTCTCCATGGTAGGCAGATTGAACTTCTTCCCAAAAGGTTTGATAATTAGCGCTTGTTTCCACGGCTTGCACCATTTGTCATATTTTTCAAGAGTGACATCAATGTTTGATTTTGGATTGAAGGGAGCATTAACATCTTTTTCCTACTCCATAGGGTCTTTGTCTGAAATGTAATCTTCAGCCACCATCTTAACAATTTCATTTGGATTTAGTTTTCCTAGACCATCATCCAATAGCCTATCCTTGTAAGAAGCTTTAGTATCATGCGTGTTTCTTTCCTCTACGCTCTAAACCTCTTCCTTCATGAGTTTTTCCCTCATCTCTGGTCACCAGATCTTCTTTTTCTGAAGACCATTTTTTAGTGTCAGGTGGTGTTTCCAGGTTCATTCAAAGAGAGTAGAGAGTAAAAACAACTAGATACAATTAGAATTCGTTAGGAAGAAGGCATAGGCAAAATTTTAGTCCAAGTCTAATTTATCCCAATAACAAAATATATGCTTCATGTACATTTAATTAGTTGCATATTTCCGTATAATATATGATCCAATAATGTTTATGTAGTGTGACTTCCGATTTAATTTTTGCTAAAATCTTTCGTAGCGTTAAGTATAATGGCATGATCATGACAAAGTCTTATTGTATTTATAATTTTGGAAGAGTTTTAAGTGTACCGAAAACACTGGTGTTTCAGTTGTTTTAACCGTTGATCTGAATTGTAAAAAATATATATAATATATATTAATTGAAATCAACGGTACTTGAAAATTTTTCAATAATTTTATATGGCATGATCTTAGGGTTAAGTATCAAGTTTCCTTCCGTTGCCTAGTGATGGGATGGCAGGTGGTCAGGTGCTAAAGCTGCACAATACAATGGTGCTTCGGTTTATATTAAAATAACACAGAGTTCATCAATTCCTCATGAAAAAAAGACCCATTAACACCTAAAGCCAGTTTCACAAAATAAATATTAAAATAACAGAAAGCCTTATAAAATATATTTCTTCAACTGAGTCATTAGCAGGGATTTATGACAAGCTTAAAATGTAATGAGACGTAAAGTGTGTGACAAATACTATCAATTGTGGGAGCAGATTCTGTTTGTATTGGGTTGATCTGATACAATTTACGATTTTAGTGTAACAGATATTTTTATCAGGCACACATATACACCATCAAATTGACACGTAATTTCAACAGGTAAAGATAAATTCAAGCATCAGTACCATAGAATTTCGTAAAAAAAAAAAAAGAATTCTTTGGTGTAACTTACTCTCCAAGATATTCTTAAATCGAAATTAAACTGTTTTAGATTTTCTTTCTAAAGGCCTAGATGGTTGCATAATTTGAGTTAATTAATAATGGTGAATTCTACTATGTAGATGGCTGTTAACTTCTATAAGTATAGAATTTTAGTAGTAATTTATCACAGAAGGAGATATTTTTTGAATATTTTAAAATATAGCTGCAGGATAGACAATTTACTTTATACTATTCATCCATGTGATGAGAGATTATTGTGTTAATAATTAATTTTAATACAATAAATTAGTAAATGCTTAATAGTGGACCTATATCTATTGGATTAACATAATTTTTGTTCCTTTTTAACAATTAAAAAAATCTTAGTTTACAAAAAAGTATATGTGAAGTAATTACAAGTCTTTGATTTTTTTTTTCTCTTTTGTTTGAGGCATGCTCTTAGTCTCGGCTCTTTGTTTTTTTTTAAGTAGTTTTGCAAAATGTAAGGCCATAAATTCTAATATTATATATTTTTTTGTTATTAAATATATGATGAATATTTATATAAATGTCTTTTAATTTGAGATATGCTAAAAAGGATTTTTTATTCTTTTATATCTAATTTTTTTTATCCAAATGTATTCTATAACAACATTTTTAGGTGCAAACATATATACTACAATTATCAATTTATCATTAGAAAAATTTTTTTGGTTTATGTTCATAGCAACAAATATTATTTTTTTTATAACAAATTTTTAATAACTTTTTGGTCTTTAAATTTTTTGTTGAGTATAATATATTGATATTTTTAATAACTTATTTATAAATTATAACTTTATAAAAAAATAATTAATATTTGTGATTTAAATCATATAAATAATTTCATTAAAATAATATTTTAAGCATATATATTTTAGTATTTATCACAATTATATATTTTTTATTTTTGTTTCTTTTGCTTATATTTGTTTATAATAATGTGTTCAAATAATATTTAATAATATAAAAAATGTGCAATTCTATAAGAGAAGAATTAATTTTTTTACTATTCTTGTATACTTGAGTTTTTTTTTAATTCAAATAAATATAAAAGAAATCAAACTTTATTATTTGATTTATTATTATAAAATTCTTATTTTGATTTAAAATGATTCATTAAATTAATATAACTGAAATTAACTATAAATTATTTTATATAACACATGCAGATTTAATTAAATGGTGTTCAAAATTATTTTTAATTATTATTATTATTATTATTATTATTATTATTTATTTTAATATTAATTTTTTTTGCATATGGATGACTACGAGGGTAATGTATGAATAAAAAAATGGCATACATAGTAGTAGTTAGGGTATTTTTTTTTTGGGTATTGAATAGTAGCAGTGATATTTTTGTTTTTGGGTACTGAATAAGAGTAATATTTTCAGACTTAAACATAAAAACATCCTTCTAAAAACGTGAAAAGCACAAGATACAGGACGACGGTAATCAACTTTAACTTAATAATCATAGTAAAATATAATTATCAAATCAAAGCGTTAATCTCCTCTACTCCTCACGTGAATACCACTAAATCTCTTCTGCAAGTTTCCTGCCAAAATTCAGATTCTATCTCCTTTTGGGACAGATGTCTTCATCTATATTTGCCACTACAATTCTATACCTATAGAAGTCAACAACCATCTATATAGTAGAACTCACCGTTAATAATTAGTATCTACTTAATTTAAAGTGGAGTTTTGTAGCAATGGTTAAGTTATCTCTGTTAAAAATAAACTTGATGCTTAGAATTTAAGAATGAATAGAAATCACAGTTTGAATAAGTTGTCTATATTTACTTTTAATTTAAACTATTTGTTTATTAGGATATATTAAGTTTAGACGTCAAAGAAAAGTATAAATACATATGTAATTATTTCATAAACAACAACACAAATACATTCAATACATTTCTCTTCATTTTATATTCTTCGTGAGTGTGTGTGCCTTGTTCTTTTATTTTCCAACAAAATGGTATCAGAGCCACTTATAAAATGTCTTCATCAAAAGGAACTACTTTATCTTTTCAATACCCACAATTATCTAAGCTCAACTATAACAATTGGACAACCCGAATGAAAGCAATTTTTGGTGCTCAAAGAGTGTGGGAGATGGTTGAGAAAGGCTATGTAGAACCAGAGAATGTGAACAAGCTAACAGAAGCTCAGAAGGAAGAATTAGAAAATAAAAGAAAGAAAGATCAATGTGCATTTACTATCATTCATCAAGACTTAGATGATGATATGTTTGAGAAGATTGCTGATATAACCAATGCAAAGAAAGCTTGGGATACTCTTCAAAATTTCATCATAGGAGTTGAAAAGGTGAAGAAGGTTTGTCTTCAAACTCTAAGGGCTGAGTTTGAGTCTCTAATGATGAAGGAGACTGAATCCATTTCGGATTATTTCACCAAAGTTTTTATGGTAGTGCACCAAATGAAAAGGCTTGGAGAAAAATTAGAAGATGTTCGTGTTATTGAGAAAATCCTTCGTTCTTTCAACTCAAAATTTTACCATGTGGTGGTAGCCATTAAGGAGTCCAAAGATTTGGATACGATGTCTATTGATCAGTTGAATGGTTCTTTACGGGCCCATAAAGAAAGAATGGATAAAGGCAAGCAAGAACGTGTGGAACATGTCTTGCAGGCAAAACTTTCGTGGAATGCTAGAGGAGAAACCAACAAAAGTGGAAGACAAGGACGAGGTCGAGGTCGTGGACGAGGACGAGGACGTGGTTACGGAAGAGGAAGAGATGAGAAAAATTATTCTCAAGAGAAAAGAAATCAAAATTTTTCTCGAGGTCATGGAAGAGGAAGAACAGTTGACAAAAGACACATTGAATGCTATTCATCATGTGGAAAGAATGGACATTATTCATGGGAGTGTCAGATATCCAAAGAAGAAGAAAATAAACTTGTTGTGCACAGTGAAGATGTTGAAGAACCAACATTATTCCTTACGCTCAAGGAAGATCAAGATTCTGAAGATAGTACGTGGTATCTTGACAATGGAGCTAGCAATTATATGACAGGTGATAGGAGTAAATTTGTTGCACTCGACACCAACGTAAAAGGACACGTGCGTTTTAGTGATGAATCAAAAGTAAAAATCAATGGCAAATGGACGATTCTATTCGAGATGAAGAATAGAAGTCATAAGATTCTTACCAATGTTTATTACATCCCAAAAATAAAGAATAATATCTTGAGTATTGGGCAACTTATGAAAAATGGTTACAAGATAGTCATGGAAGATCGCTATCTTTGGCTTAGAGATAAAAATGAAAATCTTATTGCTAAGGTTTCTATGACAAGAAATCGTATGTTCTTATTAAACATGAGAAGCGGTGGAGTTATATGTTTGAAGTCATGTATTAAAGATCCACCATGGCTTTGGCATATGAGATATGGACATTTAAATTTTGGTGGGCTCAAAGAATTGGGAACAAAAAAGATGGTAAACGAAATTCCAACAATTGATCATCCTCATCAGTTATGTGAAGCTTGCTTACTTGAAAAACATTCAAGAAAGAGTTTTCCAAAGCAGTCCAAATCAAGAGCTACCAAGCCACTTCAGCTTATCCATGCAGATGTTTGTGGACCTATCAAGCCTTTGTCACTTGGTAAGAGCACCTATTTTTTGTTTTTCATTGATGATTATTCAAGAAAAATATGGGTTTATTTCTTGAAGTAAAAGAGCGAAGCATTTGAAGCATTCAAGAAGTTTAAAGCCCTCCTTGAAAAAGAAGGTGGCTATGAGATAAAAGCTCTCAGAACTGACAGAGGTGGAGAATTCACTTCAAATGAATTCAAGATGTTTTGTAAAAATCATGGTATTCGACGTCCCCTAACTGTTCTTAGATCGCCTCAACAAAATGGGGTTGCTGAAAAAAAGAATAGGACAATTCTAAATATGGCAAGAACGATGTTAAAAAGTAAGTCATTAACAAAAGAATTATGGAGAGAAGCAATTGCATGTGTAGTTTATCTCTCAAACCGCTCACCTACCAAGAGTTTGAAAGATATAACACCTCAAGAATCATGGAGTGGTTTGAAGCCTAATGTATCACATTTAAAGGTATTTGGATCTATTGCATATGTCCAAATTTCTGAACAAGAAAAATCGAAGCTTGATGATAGGAGCCAAAAGCTTGTATTTATTGGTTATAAGGAGAATACTAAAGGTTACAAATTCTTCAATCCCATCAATAATAAAGTAATAATAAGCAGAGATGTTGAGTTTGAAGAAAATACAAAGTGGGACTGGAGTACACAAAATAAAATCACTTATGATTTTCTGCCTTATTTTGAGGAAAAAGAAGCCCCGATGCAAGAAGTGCAAGGCGAAATTGATCCTTCAACACCAGCATTAACCCACTAGTATCATCATCGTCTTCTCCATCCTCTAGTTCAAGCGAAAGCCTTTATAGATATCGAAGTCTCCCTGATCTCTATAAGCAAACAGAAAAGCTAGAGGATGAAAATTTATTGTGTTTACTCTCCAATGATGAGCCTTTAAGTTTTAAAGAAGCTGTCAAAGATGAGAAATGGATACAAGCTATGGAGGAAGAAATTCAAGCAATTGAGAAGAACAACACTTGGGAACTTGCATCACTTCCAAGTGGTCATCAGGCTATTGGAGTCAAATGGGTTTACAGAATTAAGAAAAACTCTAAAGGTGATGTAGAAAGGTATAAGGCAAGACTCGTTGCAAAAGGGTATAAGCAGAAGCAAGGAATAGATTATGATGAGGTGTTTGCTCCAGTTGCTCGCTTGGAGACGATAAGGCTATTGTTGTCACTTGCAGCACAGAACAACTGGAAAATCCACCAAATGGATGTGAAGTTTGCTTTTCTGAACAGTAATCTTCTGAAAGAAGTTTATATTAAACAACCTTTGAATTTTGTTGTTGAGGGTTGTGAAGATAAAGTTTTAAGGCTTAAAAAGGCCTTATATGGACTGAAGCAAGCTCCAAGAGCTTGGAATGGTCATCTTAATACATATTTTCAAGATAATGGTTTCACTAGGTGCATTCATGAATATGCACTTTATATGAAAGAGGAAAGAGGAAATTTGTTATTTGTTTGTGTCTATGTGGATGACCTTATATTCACAGGAAAACAATCAAATAATGTTTGAAGAATTTAAGAAGGTAATGGCTCAAGAATTTGATACGAGTGATATGGGACTAATATCTTATTATCTGGGAATTGAAGTGAAACAAATAGAGGATGGAATTTTCATCTCACAACAGGCTTATGCAAGAGAGCTATTGAAGAAACTCAATATGCTAGATTGCAATCCTACCAATACACCTATGGAGTGTGGAGTCAAACTTTCCAAAGAGGAAGAAGGTGTAAGAAAAGTTGATCAAACATTATTCAGAAGTCTCGTGGGGAGTTTAAGGTATTTGACCTGTACCAGACCTGATATTTTATTTTTAGTTGGGTTAATTAGTCGTTACATGGAGAATCCAACAGAAATCTATATGAAGGTAGCCAAGAGAATTCTTCGCTATCTTAGAGGCACTCTTGAGTATGGCATGTTTTATTCAGCTTCAGATGAATTCAAATTAATGGGTTATTGTGATAGTGATTATGCTGGGGATATTGACGACAGGAAGAGTACTACTGGCTTTGTTTTCTTTTTAGGAAATAATGCAATTTTTTGGTGTTCAAAGAAACAACCTATAGTCACTCTTTCAACTTGTGAAGCTGAATATGTTGATGTCACTACCTGTGCATGTCATACAATTTGGCTGAAGATACTACTGAAGGAACTTCATTTTGAGCAAGTTGAATCCACCAAGATCATGATGGACAATAAGTCAGCGATTGCCCTAGCAAAGAATCCAGTGTTTCATGACAGAAGCAAGCACATAGAAACAAAGTATCATTTCATTCGACAATGTATTGAGAACATGCATGTGGAGGTTGAGTATGTGAAATCAGTTGATCAAGTTGCTGACATTTTCACAAGACCTCTGAAATATGATGCTTTTCAAAAGTTAAGGATAATGATTGGAATCGGAAGATTATCAAGTTTAAAGGAGAATGTTAAAAATAAATTTGATAGTTAGAATTTAAGAATGAATAGAAACCACAGCATGAATAAGTTGTCTATATTTAGTTTTAATTTAAACCATTTGTTTATTAGAATGTATTAAGTTTAGACGTCAAAGAAAAGTATAAATACATATGTAATTATTTCATATATTTAGTTTTAATTTAAACCATTTCTTTTCATTTTATATTCTTCGTGAGTGTGTGTCTTGTTCTTTTATTTTCCAACAATCTCTGTGTGACTTAAAGATTGTGGATTCTAATTGTGGAATGAAGTCACTGATATAATTATTATATTAAGTTACCTACTTTACGTCCTTTAGATGTCGCCTTTACAGAACCTTATGTCAATGCAGGATGTTAATCTTATTGGTCTGTTCGTTTTATGGCCACCTCAATTTTACTTAAGTTCTTGGAGAGAAACATGTTATGGATGCTTTGCTTATTAAAAGGATATCTTATTGTGTAATTAGGTGGTATTCCAGGTATGTCATTATTTTTTTATTTTTTATTGTTTTTCTTTTCTTGTTACTAATAACAGGAATTTCTTGACATGGATTGAGAATCCTTTTGTGAATCAATACTGCACTCGATAACTTGGAAACTGGAAGGTTCAATTGTTCAATTTTTTTTTTTTTCATTGCAAAGACCTTAAGCTACCTTACCTGCATTGAGTCTTGAGCTTTTTTTTTTTTTTTTGGTCATGGAGTCTTGAGTTTGAACCACACAAAGGAAACTATAGACACAGGTTAGACCCAATAAATCTGATCCATTAACTAACCTAGTCACATGGGCCTATCACTTGATATGGCCTTACATCATAAAAAGTCCAGTCCAATTTTGGAATATCCTCTTTTCTATCTACAATTTTTTAACGGAAATTTACATAAAGTTCTCTTTATTTAAAATTGATAATTCAAAACTCTTAGATAATTTGACATATATAATTAAGAAAAATTTTTAAGTGTACTGGTATATCAGTGTTTCAATGATTTTTAACCGTTGATTTTAATTATAAAAAGTATATATAATATATATAATTAAAATCAACGGTTAAAAATCACTGAAACATCAGTGTACTGATATACTTAAAAACTTTCCTATAATTAAATTGTCATCTACTAATTTTATTTCAACTATTAATTTTACATTAAAACAACTTCTACGCTAATTTCTACTTTTTCTTATTAGTAGAGGTCATAGAATACGTGCACCTATACAAGTCAAGATTTTCGAGGTTGTGTAAATGTTCAAATGTTCATTTCATAATGAATAGAAGAACTAAAGTGATTATGGTTGGTTTGTTCTAATTGATTAACTAATAATGGAATTATTTATTATCATTTTTAATTATTTTTTATATATGCTGAGTGACACTTCACCTGAACAACCACCGACCATATACAACTTTTAACGTTCTTACAATGTCCGTTAAAACTTAGGGTTTACTCTTCTTAATTAACCCGAAGCATATAAATTAAAATGCCAATTATTTTAGTACTAGTGGATTTGATTGTGGAACTCCCACTCAATGTTTTACATATTAATACTTGAGATTATCAATGTAACCCCACATTCCATATATAGATATAATGTAAATATAAAATGATTATTAGGGCTTCACACTTTCTATCTGCTCAACCAAATGAACTAGTCATAAGTCATATCTACTTGTCTTTTCCTCACTCAAATGTCATCATCTATATTATAATTGGTCATGGAGGCTTGTTTGATGACATAATAGAATTTTCTTTCAATATGATTTTGATTAATGCATACTAGCTAGAAGAACTAGATGTTTCTGCCTTTATTGTACTTATTATGAGTCATTGTTAGATTCAACAAATAAAATAAGGAAAATGTTTAGTAACAAAAAAATATTAGCCAAAAACAGCCATAAATTTCCTTATTTAGCATTTATTAATTGTTGCGACAATTAATGAATGCTAAATAAAAAAAGTTCCGGCTGTTTTTTTTTTTTTTACCTAGCATTACCCATAAAATAAATGCAAGTTTTACGTAGGAATATAGCTCTACACATCTGATTCTATTTTTCAGGTCTTTTCCTTTCTTTTTTCTCAAAGATAGATGGGAAGTACACAAACACATGAAGATCATATATTTATAGTAAATTTTATTTAATCTTCTCTTAAATAAAAGATAAATATCTTCTATAATAAATTTAATAATTATTAAATAAAATTAATTATATTATTAAAATAATTATTATTAATTCTTAATTTAATTTGAGTTTTGACAACCAAATTAATTATTTATAGTAAAATCACTTAAATTTTATAACTACAAAATCACATCATTTTTATATCAACTCCATTTAGTAACTATGGAATTCACTATCCTTATTCAATTAACACCTTATAACTACTTTTTTTTTTTTAAATTTATGATTTGGCCTTTTAATTTTTCTTTTTATTTGTTCTTTTTAATTTTTTAATTCTTTTTTTTTGTATTATTAGATCTAACTAATATATATGTGTGGTTTTAAGAAAAATTATAAAATAAGATCTTTTTTATAACTCTTGTAATTTACAAAAAAAAAAAATTTACTATATTTAATTAGTTTAATTAGTTGTCAAAACTCAAGTTAAATTAAGAGTTAATATTAACTATGATGACATAATTTATTTCATTTACTAGTTATTAAACGTATTATCATAAGAGATAATTTATCTTTTATTAAGAAAAATTAGATAGAGTTTACCTATATTTATATATATGGCTGATGAAAATTTTAAGAACATGGCATAAACTTATTACATACTACATAGTAAGATGGGGTATATATATATATATATATATATATATATATAATTTGAATTTTCTAAAGTAAAAAAATGATAAAATAAAAAATTAATTATTATTAATTTTATAACTTTTATAAAATATATGTTATACTGTTTTAATTTAAAAGTGATTAATCTCTCACTTTATAAAATTTAAAGAATCTGGATCCATATATCTATGTCATGCTAATTTCGAACCATTTTGAGGGTGGATTCATGATCATCGTCTTGTCCATATTATTGTGACTTGAATCTATCTGTATTCTAGCCGTAACCAAATAACCTGATTCCTAGTTATTTTTTTTCTTCCTTTGATTAATAACTCATCTATGTGTTCATCTATATAGTATTTAATATTGTATATTGAGATAAATTTTTCACATAAAAAAAATCAGAAATTCTCCACATACAAGCATTTTTTTTATACAAGTCTTTACAAGTCTTTTATATTAACGCGCTTCGAACGGTTACTGCACGTTTTCACTGCACCTTCTTCTTTTTGCTGCACGTTCTTCTTCCTCTTCCTCTTCTTCTTCTTCTTTTCTTTCGTTTCTTGCCTTCTCTTTCTCCTTCTTCATTTACGTGCTTTTTTCTCTGTTTTCTTTTTTCATTATTCTCGATTTCCATTGTTTTTTGACATCAAGCTCTGAAATCGTTTTTGAAGAAAAAGAAGCAGCAGAAGATGAGGAAGAGAAAGAGAAAGAGTTCTAAATTATGCATAAGGTGTACTTCAACGAATTTTGGGTGTATTTCTTAAATCCTTTTGGTGTAGTTTTGTAATTCTTTGGGTGTATTTCTGTAATCCTTTGAGTGTATTTCTATAATCGTTTGGGTATATTTCTGAAGTTCCATTATCTTCAAATTTTGCAAGAAACTCGTTTTCATGGAGGAAGAAGAAGAAGAGTCGTTCATAATGCATGGTGAGTAGCGCGCTTTGGAAACAGGAAGTGGTTGAATAATGTGCGTTTATTTACTCTTGAATGTGGAAGTGTAATGTGTATGTTTTGTTGGACTTGTGCCAACTTGTAAGACTTGTAAGCCAAAAAGACTTGTATGTGTAGCAGGCCTAAAAAAAATTAATGTTAGGAAGCTTTTTTTTTAGTTATTTTTTTAAAATTTAATTTGTTTATTTTTGTTAGAGTATAATTAAAATCAATTAGATCAATTAGCATTATTTAGCATATCTGAATATTTATTATAGGATATTATGTTTTTATTATTTCGATTTTCTTAACACTTATAAATACCTTTCTATATTGTACCATTTTAAATAACTTGAATACACACAAATCTTTTTTCTACTACTCTCTCTTGTCTTTTCTAACATGGTATCAGAACTATGGTATCCTCCTTGAAGAGGATAAGTTGATTTTCTTCTAGTGAAATTATCGTACTTTTCATACTTTTTTTCCATGCTATTTTTTTTCTTTTTTTTTTGTCAATGTTTTCATATTTTTCTTACCTTACCGATTAGCTTATTCACTATTTTCTTATGGGGTAAGTATTGTTTTCGTCCCTACAGTTGAGCGTAAAAATCGAAACCGTCCCTCATCTAATTTTCGATTTAGAATCGTTCTTAACGTTTTTTTTCGTATTAAAATCGTCCTTTTAATTTTTTTTGGACAAAAATACCCTCACCACTACCAACACAATTACCTCCTCCACCACCACCACCACCAACACCAACACCACCGCCACAACCAGCACCAACACCACCACCAACACCAGCACTACCACCACCACCACCATCCACCACCAACACCAACACCACCCCCACCCACTGCCACTCCATCACTATCTGCATCACACCAACCAAAACTCAGAAAATCAACATCATCATCGTTATCCTCATCAGAACCCAGAGCTCAGATCTAGAACTCAAACTCAAAAAAACAAACCCAGAACTCAAACTCAAAAAAACAAGAACTCAACTCAGAAAATCATCATCATCATCATCAGAACCCATAATCCAGAAAATCATCATCATCGTCATCATCATCAGAGTTCTGGAGGAGGCGGCGGCGATGACGAGGGTGAGGCGGCGATGACGAGGGCGAGGCGATGACGAGGGCGAGGAGGAGGAGCAGAAACGGCTCGACGAGGAGGGCGAGGCGCGAGGGCACGGCGGCGGCGCGAGGGCGAGGCGGTGACGACGAGGGCGAGGAGCGAGGAGGAGCGGCGGCGGCGAGGACCCCTTCTCTCCCCCATCCTCCCTGTTTCTCCCCCGTCCTTTCTTTCTCTCCCCACCCCCGCTTCTCTGTATCCCGTTCTCTCCTTTCTTTCGGCGACGGCGACGGCAACGGCAGCTCCAAGCTTCGCCGACACCGTCCCCCTCCCCCCCTTCCACTTCCCCCTCCCCCTCCCCCTCTTCCCTTCCCCTCCCCTCTCCCTTCGTATACCCTTTCCCCCCCCCCCCCACGCGTTTTCTTTTTTATTTTATTTTTATTATTAAAATAGGAATAGGGGTAGTTTAGGAATAACATAAAAAAATTTATTAAAAAGGACGATTTTAATACGAAAAAAACGTTAAGAACGATTCTAAATAAAAAATTAGATGAGGGACGGTTTCGATTTTCACGCTCAACTTTAGGGACCAAAACAGTACTTACCCCTTTTCTTATTCTCATGGAGAAACCATATGTTTTTCGTTATCTTTCGACAATTTACCATCCTTTTGCATTTTGTCACTTTTCAGCCGTTTTCTGACAGTTCACCATCTATTCAGCAGTTTTTTGGCAATTGACCACTCTTGCGGCAGTTTCATCTGCATTCTTTCCGACAGTTCTATCTGCGATCCATTTCGGCAGTTCCTTCTGTGCTTTCTTTGTGGTAGTTTCGTCTGCGTTTTCTTATGGCAGTTTCATCTGCACTTCCTTCCGTCAGTTCCATCTGCGCTTCCTTTAGGCAGTTTCATTTGCACCCGTTCTAATCAGTTTATGCATTTTTTTTATTTCGTTATTTTAAATAAGTTTCAAACTAAAGTTGTTACTTGAGTTTGAGGAAAGATGTTAGAGTATAATTAGGATCAATTAGATCAATTAGCATTATTTAACATCTCTGAATATTTATTATAGGATATTACATCTTTATTATTTTAATTCTCTTAACACCTGTAAATACCTTTCTATATTGTATCATTCTAAATCATTTAAATACATACAAACATTTTTTCTACTGTTCTTTTTTACCTACTAATAATTTTAAATTGTAAATTTTAACTGATAATTCTTTAATTCTAATCATAAATTATAAAGTCTAAATCTAAATCTTTTAAAAAAATACGATTTTTAAAATGAAAAAAATTAACCAATATTAATTAACTAAAACTAATTTTTTATACTTTCTCTAAAAAAATCCATTTTGATTCTCTTTTTATATGTTGTGATGTGAACTTTTTTTTTAATATTGGGCCAAAGGTGGTATTACCCACCAAAATAACCAAACAGGAGAGTTTAACGTCGTTATGGGAGCCGTCAAATGCTGCAAAGAAAACGTCAATGTCGTTATGTGGAAAACGTCACTGACATTTTGATCAAAACGTTACCGACGTTTTGTTGTGCATGATCAACACGTGGCAGGTTCCTCTCTCTTCTCACACGTTGATGAAAACGCCAACTCTCTTCTTCCTTCGTTCTTTCTTCTTCAGTCCATAGTCTCCATTATTCTTATCCATAGTCTTCATTCTTTCTTCTTCATTTTGTTTACCCCACATCCCCACAACAAAAAAAACGGCAGCCCCACATTCCCGCAACAAGGACAATGGCAACAGTCAAAGATAGAAAAAGGTTAGTATTTTAAACGTATTATTAGTAATTAATTAGGATTAATCTTATTGTTTTGAAGTAAAAGTTAAAAAAAAACAGTATGTAATATTTTTAAAATAATGTTTTGTGTAACACCCCAACTTTTGACACGTCATGACCAATGCCAAATGTCCAGGTGTTACTCGTCGTGCGGCCTACTTAGCTCTAGACTCATATTTTTATAAATTAATATCAATAAAAGCCTTTATCGGTTCAATCGTGAACATATTACTACTCGTGGAATAGCGTTTAGTTGCTCGCAAGGTTAGTTTCTTCAGAGTTGTCGTGTAAGAAAACACAAGGCAACAGAAAATAACATATATAAACATATATATAATATACACATGAGTTAAGTTCAAGGATACGTGTCATCCATCAAAGCCGCGTATCACACCAAGTTATATGTACAGATACAAAAGAAGAAATTAGTCCCAACCCTCACACGGGTTTCCTAAGCTGGAACCGAACTACTAAGACGTCCTACCCCTCTAAAAGTACTACAAAAGTGAGGGGAAAGTGATACTAAGATCATCAAACAGGAGCGAAAGATCCACTGCGACTAACTCTGGAGTGATCTCCAACATTGTGCAAGAAAGAGGTCCAAAACATGCTCCATATGAAGACTCCGCCGCGCGCCGGATCCTCATAGCTCAGCGGTTAGAACGAAACTCACAGGGCTCCTCTACCGGACCCGCCTGGGGAGGGGGAAAAGAAAGAAAAGAAGGGTGAGAACCTAGAGTTCTCAGTAAGGAAAAAGGGGAACCTAGGGTCTTTATCTCTAAGTTGTCATGAAACAGAAAAAGAACAAACACAGAGACTCAAGGCACAAACATATTTATAACAAGTAAGTAGCATGAACAAGAAAGAAATGACAGTAAATAATTCACAAGAAGTTCATATGCGCAAATAAGATGATGCATGCCTGTTCCTAGTGCAGGCCATAAGCTCATGCGTCGGTTGTCTACCCGCAACCCGACGTTACTCAGAGTGAACCCCGAGTATGGTCTCTTTACTGTGTCAATTAGACACCTTGGCATCACGGTTACCCGTGTCAATTAGGCCTCATTATAATAACATTTCAATGTGTATCACAATAAAGAACAGTGCTATCAATTAGGCGAACATTCCCGCATTAGCAATCTCAGGCTATCCATTAGGCAGGCACTTTCGCATTAGCAGTTCGGCACAAGGCCCATTCAATATAATTCTCAACTTTTATTTCATTCCTTGTTCCTCATTTTTCTTTCTTCACTTTATCTCTCAATATCATTGTCTTTAACTTTAACCTTTCTTAGGGACAACTTACACATCTTCATTAAACTAAGTCCTTAAACTTTTATAGAAATTCAGACATAATCTCCTCTAAAATAGCACTAAAACCACCCTTACGGGTTTCCTCAACTTTAACAATGTTCAAACTTTCCTTAACTATTTACCAGGTAAACATTCTTAATTGGTCATTATACTCTCTTTAATCCATTTAGTTATTGTAAAATCACGGGTTTAGAAAATAAAACTTGGTTCTGGGACATTCCGACCATAACTGAAAATTGTACAAATATTTTAAAATTTTGCTATCATTGCAGAAAAATAGCAGTGAGCAGTAAATTTGTTAAATTCACTAAAAATCCAGTTCTCATCCATTGCCTTTCAAAATTTATGTACTTAGACAAGACTCTTTCAGCTTTCCAGAAAACTAAATTTCAGATTATTACCATGTCACATGAAAAAGTTATGAGCTTAGGAACACAGCCCTATTTTCATAAACCAGTTCAGAGTTTCCAGCAAACAACTGATTTTTCAAGTGACTTATCTAAGTCTATAAAATAGATATGAATATGAAACTTGTACTCACTTAAAATAGACTAATAGATCTTTAAAATTCTTTTGAAGTCAACTCTAAATTCTGTTTAAATTAAAAGTTATAGTATCTGAAAGTTGGTACTGCAGAACCAGAAAACCAGAAAAATCTGCAGCAACCACTAAACTTCAAAAAATCATATCTTCCAAACCGCTTGGCCAAATTCTTTGAAATTTTTATGGCATGTTCAAGACACACTAAAGTTTTATAAAAAAATAATCTCATCTAAAAATTAGGTCTGGACTGCTCCCAGAAAATCATTCGTTTTACTGCCAATTATGCATATTTCTGCAGAAATTCTGCACAAAGCATTTCCAACAACCTCACATACCAAATCCTATATTCAAGCCTAGGATTCATCTAAAACCATAATTTTACCTTTCTTTTGACTAACTAAAGTTGCTAGCATAATCAACACAGCTCTAAGAGTTTATATTCATTAATTTATCCCTTGTTGCAAAGACCCACTCATAACTCAAACTCACTTTTCTGCATCTTTATCATAACAAAAATTCATTATACACTTTTCAACAAACAAACACATGATAAACCATCAATCATAAGCAGTATACACAGCTGCAAGTAACATATCTTGTATAGACTATCCCTTACCTCTCTTCGAGAATTTCACAAACCAAAGTCTGTCCTTGCTATATTAAATCAGAAAACCCTAACAAACATAATTAAAGAGATTTGTCAATTCATAGAGCTAATTGGCCGAGTTGCATATGGAGCAAGAGAAGAGTTCTTACTCTTGTGATGAGCTGAATTGATTGGTTTGGTTACCAATTAAAAGAATTGGAGCTCAATAAGGGTAGAATCTTTAATTTAGGAAAAATCAACAGAACACAAGTTACTGGTTCTTACCTAACAAGAAGAACACTAAGAAAACCAGGAAAGGAAAGAGGTAGGTTCCTTCTTTGGCTTCGGGTAGCAGCTCTCTTGATGACCCTTCTCCTTCTTCTTGGTGGTGACGCACGCAGATGATGATGATTTCTGCTGGGTCTTCCTCTTCCTTCTTCTTGGCCGCCACTCTTGCTTCCTTTCTTCTCTTCGTATGGTTTCTAGGAAAATTGAGAGACTTGGCTCATCTATATATATCTACAGAAGGTGGGAAGAGGTGAGCTGGTGTGACAAGGCTTCGTGGCCTCTTCCTCTTGCAACACCACATCACAGTATTGATTACATGAAGAGGTAATCATGGTCTTGGACAACACGTTCGGTTGTGAGAGAAGAAGGGAAGATGAGTTTAATCAGAGTTTTTCTAGGTCTGGGTTATTTAAGGAAAGCATGGTTTGGTTGAATCGGGAGAAGAAAAATCAAACCGGTTCAAAAATTTGAATTATCTAACTAATATGGTTCAAGGGAATACTTATTCCATAGAATAATTGAATCGGAAAAAGGTTCGTCGCTTGGAAGCACTAAAAGAAAAGTTTTGCGCTACGTGTTCTAATTCTAATTCGTTATCTATGCTACTTATATATAAACCTATGCATGTCAGCGAACGCCGTAAAGAATAAAAAAAATCACAGGCCTTATGGGAGTAGGGTGGTTACATTTTGATTACGTAGATGAATAAATTAATTATTAGTTCTTGATTAGGAGTAGTAAAAAATATATTATCTTTGTTATAGTTATAATAATAGTATTAATTGTTAGCGTATCGTTAATGTATATTATTCGTTGAATGTTAGTATATATTTTTTTAATTTTAATTTTGTTTAATTAATTTTTTTAAAAAACAGAATTTTTATTAATTTTAGTTTGATTTTATATAATTTATGTGAGAAAAAGACTGCTTTAAAATTTTTGTTTAATTTTGTTTTAATTTTTACTTTTTTGAGAAACAGACGTTTTTAGTAATTTTAGTTATATTTTAAATAATTTATTCGAAAAAATTTAATAATTTTAGTTTTATTTAAAATAATTAATTTTAAAATAGAATTATTTATTTAATTCGGATATAATTTTTTAGTGATTTAGGTTTTTAGGTTAAAATTTAACTAAAATATATAGCCTTAATTATTATCTAATGAGCATGGGTTATTTTTTAAATTTTTTTTATATAAAATATTAGGTGTTTCAGTTTTTATTAGTTTAAATTTAGTTAATTTATATATGTAGTGCGTGAAGTTTTTAATAATAAAATTGAATTATTATTATTGTTATTTTATATATATATATATATATTTAATTATTGGAAAACAAAATCATTGTTATTAAATTTTAGTATGTTTAGTAATTTTAGACATTTTTTGCAATATATATTGAAAAATAATGGCAACATATTTAGATCGGATAATTAGTAATTTTTAGGATATGTATTTAGTAAATAGATTAAGAGTTATTATTATTATTGTTTTCAGTAAAAAAGAAAAAAGAAAAAATATAAATAATTTCTTTCTATATTATTTTAATGTAGTGTTAAAGATAAAAATAGAAAAACGTGACATCACACGTGCTGACGAGCATATATCAGAATATCTTCAACATCCTATATATGTAAGTAATTTTTGTGTTTACTGTTATGCTTAATAATTAATAATTCAATTAGTAATTATAAATTATTTGAATTTTTAGTAATTATTAATTATATTTGTTACTAAACCGAGTATTAGTTTAGTAATATTGACTAGTTCTGGTTATTGACGGTTAGTTATTATTTTTGTTATCAGGGTTCAAGAAATTTGCGCACTAGACACTTACGTATACACCAAATAGACTCATATGATGCTAGGGTGGAAGAACAACTCAGAAAGAGCGGATTCTATCATATATCTCAGATTGGAAGGATCATGTCTCACGGTCCAACTATAGACGCACTAGTTGAAAGGTGGCGGCCTGAGACGCACACATTTCATCTTCCACACGACGAGTGCACGATTACGTTGGAGATCAACAACCATATTCACAGCCATATACATACCCACCGTATCCGTACCTACCACATCCACAAGCATATGCATACCCACCATGCGCACAACCATATTCACAACCTCTCACTCAGCCTGTTATATCATATCCACCATACTCACAGGAATATGCACAACCTTTCACTCAGCCTACCATACAGCCATACACACAGCCCTCTACGATGCACGAGGAATACATACCGACCCAGGCACCGCACTATTCGTTGACACAAATACTAGGGACATCGACACATGATGAGGAACAGTATAGGCATATTATTGATTGGGTTCAGGGTCCTGAGTCATCTCAATGGGTAGATAATTTATTCTCTACCCATGACCCTGTACAGGTGCCGGTGCCTCAAGAAGGTCCTGGTCGATTATCTTTGGATGCAAGTCGTCCACCGCGGTCCTTTTTTGAGTACTCTATGTCGAGGAGCTCTGTTGATTCTGGTAGGAGTGTTCATAGGGGGATTGGATGTCGGCAGACTCCGACACGGATTTCTATGCCCGAAGAGGATGAGGAGGAGACTGACAATGCGGTTGAGGAGACTTGTGCAGGGGAGCATGAAGTCGATCAGCTCGGTTTAGTTCCTGATGCGGTTGATGAGGGCGGTACAAGTGATGAAATGATTGATGAAGCTGGTGCAGGTAATTTGATTGTTATGCATTGAATGGGATTGATATTTATGTTTATGAGATATTATTTAGTGATATAGTAATAGTATTGTGTTAAAAATACTATTTGGCTGTTGATTTAGGTTTGCTATTCACCCTATTGTTTCTTGATTAGGGTTGGTATTCATATTATTGATACATGAGTATTGACCAGGGCTAATTTTTGTTATCATTCAGGTGCCCAGAATAAGGGATATGACCTTAGGATTGACCCAACTCGTAAAAGTGCCTGTAGATGGTCTCTGTCAACCATTAAAAAGAGGGTGAAGAAAGGATGTTCCAAAATGGCACGAAGCATGAAGAAAATTTTCTCTAAATGAACCATTATACTAATATTTATTATACATATATAAAGAGACTATTGTTTAATGATAGTGCACACTAGGGTTTAGATTGTTGTGAACATGGTTGATGAATTGTTGAGATTGAAAGAACCCTAAAGGGTGGTTAAGTCCATTTTTAGAAGGGGTTATGTCCGAATTTTTTTAAAAATGTAAGAGTTTAACTATTGAATTGTGTGAAATGTGACTTGAAAGAACCAAACTTCAACTGAATATCACCTAAACAAGTTAAATGGACAACACTAAAAAAGAGATTAAATCAATTACATGGATACAACTAAAAATAAGAGCAACTGAGTTAAATGGATACAACTGAATATAAGAGTAAATAACATAAATGGGACAATAAAAAATCAGCCAAGTTGACAACTACTCGTTCGGAGCCGAACCACTAGCACTAGCTCCTCCACGATGCAGGCATCTACTTCAGCTGTGACCCTCACCACCACAAAGTCTACAACGCCTAGGACCACGTAAATCACGCACATCCATTTCATTCAAGAAGCGTGTTTTTTTAGGATGACCTTTGGCCACTCGCCTGAGGTGAGGATTTGGTACTAGTCGTGGTCCTTGATACACAGGCCATGTTGTTAGATTTCCTAGTGGCCTGAATCGGGTTCTGTACACCTTTCGGATCTCTGCCATTGTATATACCTCATGCACATACTACTTCCAATCTAGGCGCTGGTTTGCACAACAGGCAAATACATGGCGACAAGGAATTCGATCGACCTGAAACTCACCACAATCGCAATGTCTTAGACGCAGATTTACTGCAAACTCTAAATCGCTGGGCATCTCTCGTACTTCAAAAACTTCGTTCTGCCTGTCAAATAAATTAACTTGGATATTTCCTGATGCCGTTTGATTAGACTGGATTTTCTCAGTTGCATACTCGGAGAATAAATGACCTGCACTTATACGAGCCTCGGCCTCGGCCCTCTTCCTTGTGAACAAGGCATTAAGTCTGTAAAAAGTTGCCTTGACAAGGGCTGTCACAGGAAGATTACGTGCTCCTTTCAAAACTCCGTTAATGCACTCCACTAGGTTAGTGGTCATGTGTCCCCAGCGATGTCCCTCATCATATGCCAAGGCATATTGTGATCGAGGAATATTGTCGAGCCACTGCTTGTAAGCCACACCCCGCTCACAATTTCTCTCGTAACGCATGTTGAATTTACGGACTGTTCTAGAATAGCCTGCCATAAGAGAACAACGGAATCCAGATAATACCATCAGTTTGTTGTTAACTTTTCACCGTCGGCCACAAACTGCATAAAATGTAAATAATTTATTTACTTATGTTGACAATCAGCTTCTGCATTCCTGACGCTTTGAACCTTCTCAAGAAGTTAGAAGCTACATGCCTGATGCAAAACATGTGAATAGCCCTCGGATATTGCCATGCTCCATCACTACGACTTACAGCTGAGATAATGGACTCGTGTCGATCAGAGATAAGACCAACACTATCTCGATTAACTACATGCGTTCGTAGATGGCTAAGAAAAAAGTGCCAAGCATCGGCGGTCTCACCCTCAACTATGGCAAATGCAAGAGGCACGATATTCCCATTTTCATCTTGTGATACTGCAACCAAGAGAGCCCCTTTATATTTTCCATACAAGTGTGTGCCGTCTACCTGTACCAGCGGCTTGCAGCTTCTGAATGCTTTAATACAAGGATAGAAAGCCCAAAAGACTCGCGTCAAAATCCTGAGATCCTCAACCAACTCATCCCCTCGATAAGCATATGCAGTTTCGTACTCAACAGCTGCTGATGGTTCTTTTGCAACCATTGCTTCAAACCATGTCGGCAAAGCTTCATAAGAAGCTTCCCACCCACCAAATATTTTCTCAACTGCTTTTTGCTTGGCCAACCATGCTTTGCGATAACTTATTGTATAGTTGAACTTCGACTGCACTTCAGCAATTACAGATTTCACCTTCAGAGATGGGTCGGCTTCAACCAATGATTTTATCGCTTCTGCAATTGTACCAGAGTCCAGTTTGGCATGATCTTGAGAGATGGTAGATCTGATGCACGTGTGACTACCGTTATACCTCCTTATCACCCAACAATACTGTCTTTTTATAAGACTAACTCTGATAAGCCAATCACAACTTGTTCCATAATGTACGCATTTAGCATAAAATGTTGTCGGTTCAGATTCATACACCCTATAATCGACACCCCTCTGAATGGTATACTCTTTAACTGCTGCAATCACAGCTTCTCTAGAGTTAAACTCCATTCCAACGACGAATTCACCATCTACGACAACAGTAGAAACTGCATGAATGATAAAACAAAATAATAATAATAATAATAATAATAATAATAATAATAATAATAATAATAATAATAATAATAATAACCTCCGTTAGATAATAATAATACTAATAATATTTATAATAATTAGTGTTAATTATAATAACAATAACGTACCAATACTAATAATAATTCAAATAATTCTTGTAACGCATAATAACAATAATAATAATAACAATAATAATAATAATAATAATAATAATAATAATAATAATAATCATCGTTGCATAATAATAATAAGGGTAAAGTATACCTTTTATCCCTGAAGTTTGGCAAAAATTTTAAAAATATCCTTAAATTTTATTTTGAATCAATTTTGTCCCAGAAGTTTTCGATTTGTATCAAATATACCCTTGACGGCTAAATTTTCAAAAAATTTAAGACCAATCTAACAATAATGCATGAAAATTATGCTTAATTTGCTTGTGTTGAGGATTGTTCTTATGAAATTGTTGTTGAATTGGTCTTAAATTTGTTGAAAAAATAGCCGTCAGGAGTATATTTGATGCAAATCGAAAACTTCTGAAATAAAATTGAAACAAAATAAAACTTAGGGGCATCTTTGAAACTTTTGTCAAACTTCAGAGACAAAAAGTATACTTTACCATAATAATAATAATAATAATAATAACCTCCGTTTCATAAAAAGACTAATAATAATTAGTAATAATAATAATAATAACAACGTAACAATACTAATAATAATTCAAATATTTCTAACAACAATAAAAAAAAATTTACCTCTATTGACATATTCAGAAAATTCTGGAACATGCATGGCATCAAGATTCAAAATATGCATAAACAATGGCTCTCCCGATGGATGTTGATCCACTAGTGCATTAGCAACATCTGCTACATCTCCCTTAACTGATATATCATCTTTTTCCACATCTTCAGTTAGACCAACAACTTCATAATTACCTTCAAACTCTTCATCACTTTCGGTATTATAACCCATCCAGTCTATATTGGGTTCCGAAAAATCAATATCTTTAATTTCTTCGCACTCAACATATAACTCGATAAGTGAAGCTCGTGCTCTAGTTTGATGGTAGGTCGAAAACATTCCTTGTATACTAGCTTCATCAGCCACGTGCATTACTTGAAATTGAATGAAACCACCAAATACTAACACAGGCTGCCTATATAAAATATTGGTCACTCTCTTCCGGCCTTGCTGACCTACACTCTGACAGAGTACACTCTTAAGTCCTTCATATGTTATTGAAAGAGGAACAATAATAACACATGGATTCTCACACAAAAAACTCACACCCTCATGTGTATCATACAAAATCTTACCATTGAAATATATTTTTAAACTAACATAACTCTCCATTTTATACACTTATTACATTTACCCACAACTTATTTCACTCAACAGATGCAGAACAACTTCAACTGCTAAAGAATGAAGAACAACTTCAGCAGCTAAAGAAGTAAGAACAAATTCAATTGCTAAAGAAGAAAGAGCTCTAAGCTCTCTGAAAATTTGAAGGCAAATAACTTTGTGTTGTTCACTTTCTACTCTACTCAAGGTGTTTCTCGTATAACACTAGCATACCTTATATAGCTAATTTTAAATTTTTTTTATTTATACTTGTACTAAACGTCACCACCGTTTTGACCATTTTCAATGGTAAAATTTGTTTCAACACAAAACGGCACCGCCGTTTTCTGTTTTTAAATTAAAAATTTTTTGCCTCCTAGACAAAACGGCAAACGCCGTTTTCAGCTATGCTTATTTTTTTAATTATTTATTAATTATTTATTTCTTGGATTTTTAAATAAGTTATGCCTATTTATTTTTTTAATTATTTATTTCACCATCAATCTTATTTCCAAAAAATCCATTGGTTTGGAAATTTTTGTAGGCCAAACCACTTGGCTCAGGGTATTGGGAAGCTATCTCCCAGATAAAGATGTTCTATTTAGTTTTGATGCATTCTTCCGAACTTATGGGTTGCATATTAAACTCACTGGCCTAACTTACAAAGGGCAGTTTTTATCTTTTGCGGGGATGCAAAGCATTTTTGAAATCCAAGAAGCTCCAGAAGAATATAGGGAGATCCAACAACTACTCATTAGTGCTTGTTGTGACAGCTATGACCAATTCAATCATCATGCACCTTTGTGGAAGAATCCAGAATTTTATGTTCACCTCCCTTTCAAAAAGAATGAAGACATCAACCCAACAAAGGCCACGCATTCAGGAATGAACCCTGAAGATCTAAAGTTGGCAAGAGCTGAATGTGCAGCCCTTCTTGTTCAAAGACTCATTGAACCAACCAATTCTAACTGGGCATGTCAAGCATTTTATGTTGAAAAAAGAGCCGAGCAAAATAGAGGAAAGAAGAGGCTTGTCATTGATTATAAGCCACTTAATGTCTTCTTACAAGATGATAAGTTTCCTTTACCAAAAATCTCAGTTACTACACAGAGGTTAAATGGAGCAAAAATATTCAGCAAGTTTGATCTAAAGGCTGGTTTTTGGCAAATTAGGCTCCACCCTGAGGATAGATACAAAACAGCATTTTGTATTCCTGAAACCCAATATCAATGGACAGTAATGCCATTTGGACTCAAAGTAGCCCCGTCCCTTTTTCAGAAGGCTATGACCAAAATCTTTGAATCCATATTACACTCCACACTCATTTACATTGATGATATATTACTGTTCTCAAAAGACAATGAAGCCCACAAGGCACTTCTGGCCCAATTCACTCAAATCATCAAAAATTAGGGAATCATGCTATCAGCAAAAAAGAGCTCTATTGCAAAAAAAAGAAAAAAGAATCGAATTTTTTGGGATGATTTTCGAAGATGAATTTTTCCAACCAGGAGAACATATTGCTAAAGGGCTAATCAACTTCCCTGATGAGAACATGACAGTCAAACAAGTCCAGCAATTCTTGGGAATCGTCAACTACATCAGAGACTTTATCCCAGATGTGACCAAACACACCAGCCAGCTATCAAAATTTTTGAAAAAGAATCCCCCACCATGGGGATCAGAGCAAACCACAGCTGTCAAAACCCTGAAGAATATAGCAGAGGACCCCCTCCTTTAAAGATTCCCAGCACAGGAAAGAGAATATTGTAGACAGATGCTAGTGATGAATTCTGGGGAGCTGTGCTGCTTGAAGAGATTGATGGGGCAAGACACTACTATGCGCATGCCAGCGAAAAATTCAAAGAATCTGAAAAACATTACCATGCCACTTACAAAGAGATTTTTGCTGTCAAAAGAGGAATAGAAAAATTCAATTTCCACCTCAGTTCTTATCATTTCACTGTGAAAATGAATAACACCTCTTTCCCATCAATGCTAGAGATCAAGAAAAAGATCTTACCAGACTCTCAACTCTTGCGATGGAAAGACTAGTTCTCCCGCTATAAATTCGAAGTGAGACACATAAAAGGCCACCAAAACACACTTGCTGATTTCCTATCCAGGCCAACCAAAGAACCACCCCCCAAAGCAATAGAATCACTCCCCAAACCAATCCATTACATTTGCACCATAAGTTCCTACAAGCCCTCATACATGATTCCATTCCCTGACTGCCCACTCCACAGAAGCCCATACAGAAGAAAGATTGGCCCTTTTCCACTCCAAGCAACACCCCAGACAGAATTTTAAATAGACAGTCTAGTCAGGCAAACCTTGTTTTACTGGCTACACCAGCTCCTTATCATAACCCAGATCCATCCAAACCCAAGGTACTTCAACATGGATACCCCCTTTTGCACTATACCAATAATCCAAAGACCTATCCCAGAGGAAATGATGTGGTATATCTGGGCTCTTTCTTCCATGTATACATGTGCTATCATATTGCCCATTTTTTCTATATATCACATCTTGTGTAACCGATCTCAAGCCCAGTCTCATCTAGTCAGGTTATTCTCTATGTATGCACCACTTGATGCATAGAGAGGAATGTTGTATAATATGCTCGAGCGACACCAACTATGGAATAAATCCTCTAAGGCAAAATAGAAATTCTGTTGTTTTGTCACCTTATAGAGGAGTTATTTCACTGGAAGAGATCCTCACACCATGAACAGAGTCGATATTGTTGGATACTCTACCATGTGGCCCACAGATGAGAAGACAGTCCTAAATGCTTTGGCCAAATACCTTTGTCAACTTTGGCAACCTGGTTTATATGGAGAAGGAGATGTAGTTGAAGGACTCCCATTTCAAACAGAGGTTCCCCCAATAACCCTCCAAGATCTAGTCCAGATTTATAACTTCTGGAATAGTCAATCAATTTGGACAATACTCTTTTTATGCTCCAAGAGACCAACCCAGCACGTCTACACATACTCCAAACAGAAATACTGAAGAAGATCTGAATTCTGAAGATCTAAGTGGAAGAGTGTATGCCTTACCACCAAGCCCAACTAGAATTGATGCAGGAATACCCAATGATGCTGAAGGCCCAAACTCAAACCCATATGACCCATATCTGCAAGATGCCCAAGATCCAAATGAAGAAAACACTGAAGACCCGCTTGCCTATCTACATGACTCGGATATGGATCTTAGAGCGGTCAACTTGGCTTCTAATTCATCCTTCTCAGATGGTGATGAGACCCTTCCAGAAGACTATTTCAAACCATCCCTTTATTAGGACACTGTTGTTCCCACTATGTATAATTATGAGTGTGCTGAAATAAAGTGACCTCAGTCACATGCCTAGAAAATGCCAAAAAAGATAAGGCTTGTCCTTATCTTCCAGTTGGCATTGTATGATAGGTTTGTTTAGATTTCGTAAGATATCACTTCTATCTAGAGACCTCTATAAAAGGAGGTGCTCACCCCAGTTGTAATCAGATCAGAAAAAACATTGTAATATATCCACTTTTTCTATCTTACAAAATGTTCTAAATACTCCTTCTCTCTCTGAAAGCTTAGCTAGTGTTGTTTCCTTCTTTCTCAATCCAGTGTCATAAAAGTATGCTCTGAGCCTGCCTCTCAAAGAGGATCCTGCTCATCAGAAAATGGCATGGATAGGATCCACGAAAATTTCTCATAGTGAAAAAGGGATTTAGTGTTTTAATGCTAAGTTTTGCTCGAACCCTTTAATCTTACTCGTTTTTATGGTTGCAAAGAATGATTGAGATAAACAAACAATGCATTGTTTCATTGTTATCCTGAAGTACCGGAGATCCACCCCTGTGGTGCCGTTTTGGTTTTATTTATTAAAAAAATTTAAATCATGTACAAAACGTTGGAAGTCTCCAACGTTTTGTATCTTCTGACAAAAAATTCTTTCTCTCCCATATCAGTGTTAAACTCACCTAAAAAAAATATTAAAGAGAAACACACACTTCTCACAGTATTTAAAAAACTCAGCCTTGTGATGAACCTCATCAAAGTTTTGCATTTTCTTTTCTTAAAGAAAAAAAATGAAAAAAAATTCAGTAATTAATAGAGAAAGCACGAAATGGACACTGAAAATGCGCTCTGCCAATTCCAGTTAATGTTCAGCGAGGCTATTTATTATTGTTTTTGAGTCACCGAAAAAAAAAATATTGTTTTCGACTGATTCAGAAATCAACATCAAGCAAAAAGGACATATAGGATATTCTCCAGATTTTTATTTTAACAAAAACGTTTCATTAAAAAAAAAAGAACGAGTAATTAATAATGAACTTTTCTGTAAAAATTTTATTACTAATGAACTAAGAATAAATACTTTATAAGGTTAATAATCAAATTCATCTTTAAAAGATCATTTATTCTTTAAATTAGTTTTTAAATAATTTTTTTAATTATATTAGTCTTTAAAAGATAAAACGTAAATCAAATTGGTATTTCTGTTAGTTAGATGATAACGTGTCAAGTTAAGTACCACGTGACATGATAATATGGTACGTTAATGCCATGTGTCACAAGATGATTGGTTGATATGTCAGGTCAGTGACATCTAACACGCCACGTGTCACTTGATATGTAAAAAAGTTATTTATAATTAAAATAGTCCCTTAAAATCCAGATATAAGTCATTTTCATTCATAAAATTTCAAAAATTAATCAAATTAGTTATTATATAATTTTTTTTATTTTTTTATAATATTAAATTTAAAATCTTTTTTTATAGTGCTAAGTTTAATATTATTTTTTAGAACTTAATAAACAAAATTATTTTCTTTATATAAAATAATAAAAATAATTAAATTATTATAAAATTATTTTGTCATTTATATTTTAAAATTTTACATTTTTAAATGGTAATTTTTTATAGTGAATTTTTTATTTAAACGAGTTTATTAAATTATGGTTGATTATATATTTAAAAATTTAATATTTTAAATTTCACTAAATAATATAGTAATTATTTTAAATTTTAAATATTTAAAATTTTTAATATTATAATTTTTATTATTGTTTAATTTATATGGTAGAACTCAATAATTAAAAAATCGATTTGTGGGATCACTTGTTGAATCTTAATATTTTAATATATTTTTTAAAATAACTACTATTTTTATTCAATAAGATAAAAAATTTTAAAATAACTACTACATTTATTTATTGAAATATAAAATATTAAAATTTTTAGCATATAACTAGTAAATAACTAGTTTTAATATTTTGGATTTTACTAAATAAATATAGTAGTTATTTCAAATGTTTTAATCTTTTAAATCTCACTAAATAAATATAATAATTATTTTTAAAAAATTATATTAAAATATTAATATTCAATAAATGATCCCAACAATTGGTTTTTTAATTATTAAATTCTACCATATAAATAAAATAATAATAAAAATTATAATTTTAAAAATTTAAAATATTTAAATTTCAAAATAAATATTATATTATTTAATAAGATTTAAAATATTAAATTTTTAAATATATAAACAACAATAATTTAATAAATTTGTTTAAATAAAAAAAATTCACTATAAAAAATTACAATTTAAAAATATAAAATTTTAAAATACAAATAATAAAATAATTTATAATAATTTAATTATTTTTATTATTTTATGTAGAGAAATTTTGTTTATTAAGGTCTAAAAAATAATATTAAAATTAGTACTATTAAAAAATATTTTAAATTTAATATTATGAAGAAAAAATAAAAAAAATTATATAAGAACTAATTTGATTCATTTTTTAAATTTTAGAGATAAAAATGACTTACGTCTAAACTTTTAGGGACTATTTTGATTATAAATAACTTTTTTACATGTCAAGTGATACGTGACGTACTAGGTGTCACTGACCTGACACAGTGACACGCTAATCAATCATCTTGTGACATGCGGTATTAACTGACTACGTCATCATGTCACGTGGCACTTAATGTGACACATTATTATCTAACTAACGAAATAACCAATTTGACTTATGTTTTATTTTTTAAAGATTACTATGACCAAAAAAATTATTTGAGAACCAATTTAAAAAATAAATAATATTTTAAAAATAAATTTAATTATTAATCCAAATATTTTCAAAATTCTGCAAATAAATTTTTATCCAATAATGTTTTCAGATCTAGTATCAGAATCAAAGCTAGGATCTGAGCTATATGTGCAGCTGAATAATGATATATAGATGGTGATGAATGAAGTAATTATATATATATATATATATATATATATATATATATAACGTGGCGGAAATTAGTTACCACACAACACAAGTTTTAATTTCATTCGAGACAAAATAATATGATTAAAAGTATTGTATATGTCATGAGTGACATAATAATGAGGGAACCAATAAAACAAAGTATATAAAGTTGTTAAGAAATAAAAACACCACATTGAAAATGATATTCATCAGTGGAGAATGTGACGGCATTTAATTTTTCCCCACCAGAAGAGTAAGAACAAAAGTTATTGTGGTCCTTCAGTTCTCAATGATTATTATTATTATTATATATTACGCTATGCTGTTTTGATTTTAAGTAGGGTGTACATGAGTTGGGCCATATTAGATTTGACTTAATTTAGATTCGATCCGAAATATAGATTGGACATCATTTTTAGACCCTAATCTGATCTTAGATCTGATGAAACTTACGCACTTTTAGACTGGATAAAAACCGAATAAAAATTGGGTAAAAATCGGATCTTTAGCATGTAAAAATTACCTAATCTCCAACCATTATTTCACAATTCACATAGTAAAATTCACTTAAAAGAAATAACAAGAATCAACCATTCTCTAAAATTAAAGCATAACTATAATCAATACTAATATTGTCTAATAACACCAAATATTTAAATCAATACAAATAACACAATATTATGCATTAGTCTAAAGTCTTATGCATTTTAAACATAAAATATTAACTTATAATCTTATAATGACTAATAACACAAAATATTAAGATTTACAATATTTAAATTCCACATAAGAATAGCCATCATCCATCACTAATAACACAAAATATTAATTGTGTATGATGACCAGGCACCGGGCCGAGTTCGGGTGACCCGAGTTATGGCCCGGACCTGATCCGAAATAATGACCGAGTCTATTTTTGAGACCCTTACCCGACTCTAGACCCGATGAAATCATACTAAATTAGTCCCTAAAGTGTTTGGGACCGGGTCGAGTCTTCCAACCAGGCCGAACCATGTACACCCCTACAATGAGATGAGACAAATATTAAAAATAAAATATAAAAAATAGAGATATAAAAATTAATATTTTTATATTTTGTTTAATAATAAATTAGAATAAATTATAAAAATTTTTATTTTATTTTTAATAAAAAATTAAAAAAAATATATAATAATAAAAAATATTATTATAAAAATTTGATAAAAATAAAAAAAATAAATTATATTATTTTTTTAGTGTTTTTGTATTTTTTATTAAAATACACTAATTTAATATATATAAATACAATTACATAATATAATTATAAAAATTTAATACAAAAATAAAAAAATAAAAAATAAATTATATTTCTTATTAATATTTTTATATTTTTTTAAATATAATTTTGTGTTTTTGTCTTTTTATCTCAATATCTCGTACCTGTAAATAAATACCGTCTTAGGGATCTTTATACATTTAACTCATCAACTTGATCTATTCATCAGAAAAATAGTTTCTTTCAAGTTTCACCTAAACTTATTTCAAATATTGGTTCAAGAATGTCTAGTTTTATCAAGTTTTCAGTTATGCCTTGAACTGGTGGTAACAATTTCGTTCTCACTTTAGAATTTGTCCTTATTAATTAGGTTAATTAATCAAGTTTTAGACACCTATCGAAAGATCTCTCTTCTATTTGAAGGTTCTTAAGGGATTAAAAATTATCCCTTCATTACTAATTACTAATATATAATATGGTATATATAGTAATTGATTTTCAGCAAATTGCTGAAAACCAAATTTATTGTCGAGAACGGGTAGAATTAAAAATTAAAAAATTTAACTAAAATTTAATCAGGATTAAACTGAATATAATAAAATAATATTTTCATATATATTTTAAATAAATTAATTTTTTGTAATTTATTATCTTAAATCAGTTAATCACTAAAATATCGTACCAATTTAACTGATTATCTGATTTTTTTATTTTTAAACAATTCGCTACCAAACACTTTTATTTTGAACCGGACTAAATTTGTGGCTGATTTTCAGTTAATCGAATTGAATTGGCTGATCCATTTCGATTTTTAGAACCATAATTTCCAGCCTCTCCTATATATTATTTTTCTTAGTTTGTTTTTTTTTTTTTTGACAGAAGAAAACATATCATTCAAAGGAAAGCTAAACGGTACTTATAGATAATAAAGATAAATTAGATCTAAAATTAGAGAAGATGATTAGATAAATTCTATGCTGAACTATAAACTGAAAGTAAGCCCAACATTCGATTACAAAAAATCTTAACCAGTAGAAATATAGACAGATCTAAACTCTATGATTACTAAATCAACACTAAAAGTGAAGCAACATGTTGAAAAATCTGTTCTTCTCAAGATAATAATCACTGTATAAGTATATAATATATATGTATCACTTTCATAATGCATGAGTAGTGACTATAAATAGCAGTTCATGATGTCCCAAAATGGACAAGACTTTAATAACTCATTCGTCGCTGAACATTTTGTTTGCTTTCATGTGCAGCTTCATATGGATGCATTTTTCCTTGATTTTGAGGAATTAAGATAGTAACTTATCAATGCTAAATGATCGGACAAATTAAATCAATGAATGCGACAAAATGTGTCATTGTTGGTCCAGTTTTTATTTATTCATATGGAAATCATTATTTGTCAAGTTGAATAATTTTTTGTGTATTCTTTTAGGGGGACCAAGCTAAGCAAGGTACATATTTTACATGCAATGAAACATGACCCATCGTAACTAATTTTGGCAACAAATTAAAATTGAAGCAAGACCTATATACAATATATAAAGTTAATTATTATAAATAAATTGGAAAATAATGTTGTTGTTGTTGTTGAGTGTTGGTGATGATAATGATTATATTCTTGTAAAATTTTGTGTCTACCTACGTATCAAATAAGCATATTTAACTTGTCATATATAGTAGTTGTGTTGTCCATATATAAGAAACAAAATCTTATCATCCACAAAATTATCATGTGAACATTAATCGAACAAGTATGTATGTAAATATACAAAAAAGAATGATTCGAGTGAAAAATTCCAAACAATAGGACACCTCACAGATGGTTACAGGTAGTAAAGAAGACATGGATTGTTAGTTGAGGAGGGGTCATAATATATAAAAAGTGCTCACAATTATATATCACATTTCTTATTTAAATCATAATTATGTAGTGAAATCTATCCAACTAACATTTTCTAAAATAAAAGATAAATTATCTTTTTTTATATATATGTTTATGATTATTAGATAAAATTAATTAACTTATCGTTGGTTAATTTATCATTAGTTTATAATATGATATATAAAAGTATCATTTATGTAAAATGGAATTCATCTGATTTAATTTTGACCATTATTATTGCTGAAGTAGTGAAGTGCAATGAAATTTTGGTTCTTGTAGACTTCTAGTATACTCAATATTTGAGTAATAATTTACTAATAAATTATTTGAAACTTAAAGAATTTATTTCTTAAAAAAATTACAAATAATTCTTATCATATGTTACAATTGTTTTAATTTGGTTACAAATTATAATAAGCCTTTTGCATGGGACAAATAATTTGCAATTAAATTAAAACAAGAAAAATATTAGAAAACTATTAGAATTAATTATTTTTGGGTATCACTTTTAATTATTAACTCAATTTCTTTAGTTTAGTAATCTAATAAAATACTTTAACCTATACTTTTAAATATTGATAACTAATTATTGATGATCAAAAATAATAAATTCTAATGACTCTCTAATCTTTTTCATAAAACATTGTAAAGTTTCAGAAAGAAAATGGTTGGGGATATTACTAGGTCACAAATTTCCTTAAAAAAAATGACAAGAATCCAATATATATTGAACTATTAATCTACTCGGTATTTCTCTCCTTAGTAATTTTAAGCACATAATACATAAGATAAAAAAAAACAATACATTTGGAAAGTACAACGATCACGCAGAATATAATTCTAAAAGTTAGTTGAAGAAATTAAAATTAAACACTTATAAAAAATGTTATTATAATAATATTTTTTAAGTAGTAATGTGATGTATGTAACTTCCTAAACATTTGTAATATATGAATTCGTATCATATAAGCGAATTACCCTACTAATAGATATACAACATAAATTTTGATATAAAAGTAAGTCATGATACATAGTACGGTTAATAGTTTTATAATCAATATATATCAATCTGATATAAAGAAAAAAAAAAAACAACTAATCGAATATATTCTCTTTCTTTTATTAATAAAAGACTTAGAGTGAAAATGAAATTATTTATTATATATCGGATAAAATTAAATATTGCTTACCTCAATAGTCTTTCTCTTGTTATAAATATTATCAATATCATATTCTTAAATTACGAGGAACTTCTAAAAATTAAAAAAAAAAAAGTGAATGTATTAAACCAATATATATATATATGTATATATAGTAAGACTAATTAGACTGAAAATTTTCAAGAGGCTATGGCATACCAACTAATGGTCAAGAGGAATATAATTATGGCTCCTTCTTTATTATTTTGTTTCTACTTATTGTTGGTTGGCTAAAAGCATTATATATAATTACAGGGTAGAGCTAGATAAAATATTAGAGAGAAATTAAAAATATTTATATAATAAAATAATATTAAAATAAAAATTTAAAGAGAACTAAATTAAAATTTATATATAATTTACATGTAAAAATTAAAATTAAGGAGACATTGTCCCTCTTTATCACTATGTGGCTCCGCCCTGTATAATTGCGTACTTAGCTTACTATGTAATAATAGTAATGTTTCAAACCAACTTAAGTTGGTCGAGTGGTCAACTCACTCGTCTGCTAAAACAAGTGTCAAAAGTTTAATTCTTGTTTTGTATATACAGTAATTCATTGACCAACAACAGACTTTTAAATAAAGCTTAGATTTGCGACAGATTAATCTTTAATCTATTAGACTGAAAAATACCATAAAAAACAAAAAAAAATTAATAACATTGTAAAATTCCAATTGACTTCTCAAGTAGTTAACAAAATTTCAAACTTCCAAACATGATTTATCTTGACTAATTATTAATGAGCCAAATCTTGACTTTAAATCTAGAATAAATAATGTATATTCATGTGAGAAACTCATCATGGAAAGAAAACACATACATACAAAAAGCAATTTAGTAGCATATACACATAATGCAAAGAAATTCAAATGATGAAGTCTTTTTTTTTTTTTCCTTCTCATTAGTCACCAAATAAACCCCTTGAATTGATTTTCAACTTAATAATAATGAAGACAAAATGCTAGGCATTTTCATTATAGAATGTCCCAAGTAGGTTGAATCGGCATATTCTCCCTTAGATTTATTTGTGGACAAGTTTCATTTTCACTCAATCCATTATCTTCAAACATTTATAGTCAAAATTCCTATATGCGTCTATTTTGTGGTCACACAAATATAATACCCAGATCCACACTTTGGATATTCCTTCTATGTATACTTTGAAGAGTTATATATTATAATTAAGAATAATTCTTTAAGGCATAAGATCAATTCATCATCTTAATTCTAAGTCCAAAGTTAATTTTTCAAGGGAATTGTGGGTCCATCATTATTAGTGGTAAAGTTGACAATTCAACAAACAATTTTCCTGCCGCGTACGTGGAGATGAGTATAAATGTGGAATAGCTGAGAAAATAAAACCAACTTGGGTTGGTCGAGTGGTCAGCTCACTCGTCCGCTTAAACAAGTGTCGGGGATTTGAATCCCGCTTTGTGCATGCAGTAACCTATTGGCCAGTGGTAGACCCTTAAATAGAGCTCAGATCCGCGACAGATTAGTCCTTGACCTGTCGAGTTGGGAAATATTGTAGAAAACAAAAAAAAAAATTAAGAAAATAAAGTAAATAAATAAATATAGAATTTTACTAACAAGTGTCATTAGACAACTTATTAAGGTGTCAAATATAAAAAATTTGTTTTAGATGACATAAGTTTTTAAAGAATTTATTGTATAGAAAATGTATAAAAATTAAGAAAACTTTTCAACATATGTATAGACACTTGTTAACTTTTTGGTTTTAATTTCTAATTTTTTTAAGTTAAAGTCATCCATTAGTCACCAAATAATAATTATTGTTATTTTCTCTTTTTGTTTTCTTAACGGAATAATATTATAAATTTCAACTAAAAAAACGTTAAATTCTTAGTTGATGTTAACGCTGGGTGTACATATGTACCTAGCATTATTCCTTTACCTAGTTCTTGGGACTTTCCTATAAGATTGAAAATCAAGAAAGCATCTGTTTTTTAGAAATAAAAAGTGAAAGGTTAACGCATCCTTATTACTTAAACTTGTAAAAAAATATTGAATTGAGGATCAATTCAATATTTTTTTGGTTTCTAACTGTATTTCCTATTCCAAAAGACTAAAAATTAATTTATTGTGGATCGAAGTTCTATTTAAAAATTTATTTTTAAGTAATGAATTATTGCATATATAAAATAAAATTCGAATTCCTAATTTTATTTAAATAGAATAAATTAACCACTAAATCATCTCAATTTATTTCGGTCATCAATTCAATAATAGGAGCATCAAAGAGTGTATATTCAATCAAATTAACATGGAAAAATTTAACTAAAATAAATTAAATATATTACCTTAAAGCTGTTGTCCTTCAGAGACCTTTATAAAAAGAGAAGCTCAACTCAATTGTATTTAGATCTCAACGAACACGGTAATATATCTACTTTTCTTATAAAATGTTTTAAATAATTTTCTTTTTGAAAGTTTAGCTAGTGTTATCTCCTTTTTCATTATCCAGTGTCATTAAGTATGCTCTGGACTTGCTTTTGTTTTCAGAAGATCCTGCCCATTAGAATATAGCACGGATAGGATCTACGGAAATTTCTCATAGCAGAAAAAAGACTCGATCTTATATATTATAATACCAAGTTCTGCTCGAACCCTTTAAATCTCATTGGATATGATGATTGATATGGATAAGCCAAAAGGTGTTATAGCATCGATCTTCTAAAATACTGGAGATCCACCCCTATAGTATATTAAAATATTAATTAATAACATAAATTATCTATTAAATAAAAATACTTTTGAATAAACATTTTTACAATAAATTATTAAGTTTGTGTCTTTTAACTCAATACATGTGTAATAATTGAGAAAGTTTTAGTGACCAACATTTTTAACAAATTTTAAGCAATATTTATCAGTATTAGGTCTTTAACATTTTATTGCATTTGAGTTTTTTTTTTTTTTTTTTTGAATTGATGTACAGAAAATGACTAATTAATGGTTAAAAATAATAAAATTTATTAGTCTTCTTAGATAATTTAATTTGCCTCAGATTAATATTAGTCTTCTATCACTACTGGCAGTAATAACCTCATTTTTGAAACATTAACTTAATATGAACATGACAAATAAAACAGTGTTGAGTAAATATCATCTAACTTCAGGCGATATATATCAATACAAGTTACCTTAAAGAGAAATGAGAAATAATAATTCAAAGATTATTATTTTGGTAAACAAAAATATTACATATACACAAAAAATTTAGCTACTAAATTTATATTTTAACATATATTTTATATAAATAATTGATTGAGGCTTATTTTTTGTATATATATATATATAACATGGTTGTGTACAGAAAATATGACTTATTTTATTTATTTATTTTTTACCGAAGATATGGAAACTCGATCCCACAACCTCTTAATTGAGTATGGGGAGACTATGTCATTTGAGCTATTGCTTCTTGGCCAGAAAATATGACTTATTATTTTATTTTATTTATTAGTTTATATAAAATCCCTATCCAAATTAATGTATATAGGTCCAAATTTGCAATTTCTTATTAGTTTATATATGCATACTCTGAATCACTCCCAAAAATCACGAACTTAGTTACATTACTTTATTGTTATAGAAAACCATTATTTCATGTAATACAAGTTAGTTTGATCAAGCGTTCCTATATTTATGCTAAGGTTTTATTGGACTAATTATAATATTATATAATCATCATCATCACTCAACAAGAATAGAGCAACTTACTATTCATCTTGAAAATGTGTCCGACACATGTTTCCCGTTTCTTTGTAATTAACTATATGTTGATTGATGAATGCTTTAATTTAAGGAAGAAAACTCTTAGAACAAACAAATTTTAGAAAGGTATTAAGAAGTAGCATACTATATATAACACTATATGATGAGAAGTGGAATAATCAGATCAAAAATGCTAATTCAACAGCTTATTTTTTTTTCTTTGGTTAAAATATCTGATTAGCCATTCTTAAATTATTAGACCAATTTAATTAAACTTAATTTTTAAAATGACTTAGTCGTATAATATTATCTTAATTATATTTATATTAAAAGCTAGACGGCCACTACAAGTGGTCCATAAATCTTCTCAACACACAATCAAACTTTACTACTTTATCGAAACTTTCTTCTTTTAATTGAAAAAACAAAGTTGTATAGCGCCAAAAGGTAGGAGTTGATCAATGAATCTTTGTCCAATCACTTGTTTCTTTTTTCCATCATATGTCTCTAACATGTTGAGTCATTGACATAGCAAATTAAAGCACTTCACATAATTATTGAAAAACTAAACATAATAATAATAATATAACTCCATGAATAGGTATAGATGTCCATGACATGATATGGTAGAAAAATTATTCAATTGAATATACATATCTATTGATGTACTATACAAAGAATTTAATTAGTATATAATCAAATTAAAATATCTTATTATTGCATAAATAATCATAAGTGGTGTATATCCCTAAAAGGGTGCATATTTCCCTAAGGAATATTAATATAAAGAGTAATTAATAACATGTAAATCTTAATATAATTTGGTTTAAGTAACACTAATTGGACCAAAAAAGAAGGAACTGGGGGATGTTGATTTATTTTGATCTTCTGGGGCTGCAAGAGTGAGCTCCAAATCAGGCACTGTTGACGAAGAATTCATGTGTTGTTGATGATGATGATGAGGCCAAAATGGTTGATGATTATGATTATAATTATCATTGTTAATGGTATTTACTTTTAGGTCATTATCTGATTTGATTTCTTGATGAAATGGGGTAAGGCGCCCTAGAAGTGATAGAGTGGCATGATCAATGTCATTATTCTCAACAACTTCTTCTAATTTTGACTCATTACAAACAATAACACTTGAATCTCCTGATTTGCAATTAGATATGCCACCAACATCATCATGAAATTCTGTTTTTGTGTTATTGTTGCCTATGCCAACCTGCCATATCCATCAATTACAAACTTCAATTATATTGGGATTCAAAATACTATGCATTATTATTAAAAATAGTATTTATTTATAAATACATCTGTTATTTTATACATTTTTATTATATTTTATAATATATTTTATATAAATAATTAATTGGATGGCTAATTTTTTGTAAAATAAACAATATGATTCGGATTAGGTGCAAATTCAGGTGCAGTCGACTTCACGTGAAGTTGATACCTGACAGTCATTAGATGATTTGACTGATTTGACTAAATTTTTATCTAACGGCTCTCGGATATCAATTTCACGTGAAATCGACTTCACCTGAGTTTTTACCTTCAGATTAAGAGTTTAAGACTATCAATATAACTATCTTTATAAAAAATGTTATATATACATAAAAAATCATCTATACCAAATCAGTTTTTATGTATTTATATATAAATATATATAATATTTAACTCATTTTTAATGTATATTTTGTATTTTAACTTGCATTTTACACAAATGATTTTGTTTTTGTTTTATATACAAATAACGTGATTGTATATTTATACCATAGGTATAAGTTTTAAGCAAATTATTGCATTAATAAAAAGCAACCAACATATCTATAAATACAAATTACTTCTAAATATATACATTGACTTTTAGATGTTAATAAATTTGTTAAAAAAAAAAAGAAAGAAAAATCCTCTGTTTAATTAATTAATTTCAAATTGATGTAAAGAAATGGAGAATTGAAGTAATATACATACCAAGTCAAAGAGACTTGAGCGTCTCTTCTTCTTATTGATAGTTGCCAATCTGAGAAAGTACTTTTGAGCATGGCTTGCAACTTGGGTTGGAGTTCTTGTGGTCACATAGTTTCTAGATATTCCTCTCCAATCACCCTTTCCTAGTTTCTCAAGTCCAACAAGGAAAGTTCTGTGCTCTTCTTCTGTCCATGGAACTCCTAAATAATAATAATAATATTATTATTATTATTATATCCCAGAAAAATAGAATGTTATATTAATTCATGAATATAAAATCATAGATGAGAGTGATGACGATGATAAAGTTTAATTTATTTTTCCAGTAAAAAATACTCCATACTTCCTAAACCATTTCAGACACTATATAAATCCATATATGTTAATAAAAGATGAATATAATATACAAATATAGAAGGATAAGAATTAAAAAATAAAGAGTAAAGTATATTATTTTTTATCCTTTAAATTTGTTAAAAATTTTAAAATATTTATAAATTTTATATTATTTTAATTTTGTCCTATAAATTTTTAATTTGATGGCTATTTTTTTAAAATATTTAAGATAAATTCAACAATAATTATACAAGAATAACCATCAACACAAGTAAATCAGAGATAGTTATCATGTATTATTATTGGACTAGTCCTAAATTTTTAAAAAATTTAGTTATCAATGATATATTTGATATAAATAAAAAATTTTAGAATAAAATTAAAACAAAATAAAATTTAAAGTTATTTTAAAATATTTTCACAAACTTGGAAGATAAAAAATATATTTTATCTAAAAATAAGAAAAACTGAAAATTAAAGAAAATCTAATTATTAGTATAGACATTATTATTATTATTTGAAGATTGTTTGAGATTGAAGATTGTAATTAAATTATGATGATTATTGATAATAAAAATACCCTTTTTCCTGTCTTGAGGGGGAACGATGAGACCATCTGAAAGGTAGCCAAAAGCAGAAGAATTATTGTTGTTGAGGGTGATGTTATCATCAATGGGTAATCTTGAAGATGAGAAGGAAGAAGTAGTAGTAGTAGTTGTTGAAGATGAAGAGGGCAATGAATCCATGCTAAAACTTTTCTTCATTGCAACACAACAAGATGAAGATGATATATCAAGTTGAACCCCAAAGAGCCTAAGCCCTACAAAACTATTATTATTATTATTATTATTTGTTCCTCCTCTCATCATCATCATCATAGGTGATGTTGTGCATGTTCTTGAATTGTGCCCTATGTTCCCACAATGTGAACACTTCCTCCCCATTGTTGTGTGTGATGATAATAATAATAATTAGAATGAAGAAGAGAAGAATGGAGAAAGCAGCAATAAGAGATGTGTTTTGGAGGTATATATCATGATCATGATCATGAGTGTGGGGTATATGAAATTGGACAGAATTTTTCGTTGCTTGGACATAGTTTATTCTTCCATATTTAATCTTTTTATTTATTTATTTTTTTTTACAAAATTTACTTTCCTTATTTTATATTTTGTTTTGTTTTTTTGGATTCCTACAATCCTACTCTGTATTTTTTATCAGCTAGAAAGACAAAAAAATATTTAAAATTTATCTTATTTAATATTTATTAATTACTATTAAAATTAATACATACCAAATAAAATAATTTTTTTATTATTAAATATTTTCGTTTTTTTAAAAGAAAAAGAATAATTGTGCTCACAAGGATATATAGATAATAGATAGATTCCTTATGGGTTATTTGTGTCTCTGGATCTATTAACGGTACACGTGTATCTATCTTGGATTATTCTTGGAAGTTAATTTGACCATTCATGAATTACAGATCCAAAATCTATATTAATTGATTGTTGATGGGTAACTTTTTTTTATATACAGGAGAGATCTGTTTAATTATATCATATTATTTTGGCTTGCCAAATTTCAAATTCAAACATCAATAAATATATAATCAAATTAAATAATCATATTTGTCTGTATTTTTAAATTATAATATATATATTAAAATAAAATATTATGATAATATATTAAGTTAATTCAAAATTTTATAACATTTTATTAGAATATCAACGTATTGATGGGAATGAATCCCTTCTAGTGTGTTTAATTACATAAGGAGGACAGTTTAGACTTGGATCAATTAGTCAAAGTCTACATAATAAGTACTTTCATATAGCTAAGCGTATGCTCTAATTTATCTATTTGAATTTTTTAGTTTCTAGCTATAAGTTAGATTTCACCTATATTAAGAACTTATCAGAATATAATTTATTCAATTTTGATTCAGATATTATTAGAATAATGCATTTTTGTGTGTATTGTAAGAATTTTTTATTTTTAATATTGGAGTAGTAGTGGCGTTTTTCTTAAATGTGGATTGTTGGGGTGTTATACTTAAATGTGGGATCGTTTAACTAGAGAAGCAAAAATCGGACCGTCCAATTTGTTAGAGGTACACAAATCGGACCGTCTCATTTCTAGAGGTATAGAAATCGGACCGTCCGATTTCTGAGAGGTACACAAATCGGACTCAGGGATTTCTGAGAGGTACACAAATCGGTCCCAGGGATTTGTGTTAAAAAAAATTAAAAAATTTTACGTACAGAAATCGGACCCAGGAATTTGTGTACTTTCACAATTTTGAAAAACACCAAAAATTACAATATTAAAGTATATCACCACTTTTACTTTCATAACAAAAAAAATTAGGTTGGAACATGTTTTATGGATCTAATGTGTATGTATCTAAAATATTTCAAATATACTATAGTGCTCAATCTTTTTAAGATAAATAAAAAAGAATTTTTTTTATAAATAATTAAATATTAATAGAAATACTCAGTGACCAATAATAATATTTATAATAAAGTTCAATTAACTACTTTTAATTGTATTTTTTCCTTTTTTTTTTACTCACGCATTTGCAATTCTAATTTCTTTCTTTTGTTATTTTTTTTTTGTCTTCTTTTCCTGCATTTTCTCCTCTATCTTTTTTCCCTTCTGTGTTTTTTTTAGTTTTTTTTATTTTATAAAAAAAACAAGAATAAACAAGAGAAACAAAAAATATTTTAAAAAGGTAAAAAAAAAATCAGACAAAGAGCACACAAATAAAAAAATATAAAAATTCGTGAATGAAAACATCAAAATTCTGCATTTAAAGAGAAAATAAGCTAGGTTGATGTATCATAAATAGAAAAAACAAAACAGATATTTAACACAGAAATTTTTTAACAAAAATACATAAATTTTGAAAAAAAAATGAAAAAAACACATAACTTTTTCACACAAACAACAATATTTTGATCAAACAAAAAAAAAACTTGTTTACACAATTTTTGGACAATAAATACAAATATTTTAAGAAAAATATATAAAAAAGAATACATAAATCGTTTGATGATAAATACGCAAATTTTGGAAACGAAACAAAAAAAATAGAAGAAAAATAAGCATAAAAAAAAACATTTAGAAAAGAATCACAAAAACAAAAAAGAAAACAGAAAAATTTGTGAATGAAAATATAAATTCTGTGTTACGGAAAGAGTAGGCTAAACTAATGTCACAATCATATTGAATATTCAAACTTATTTTCAAAAAATTTTTCATCGGATATTTTGGTCTCTAATAAATTTTATTATTTAAAAGTCCTCAAGAATTATTTTCATCGTCAAATTAATTTGTTCGACTTTAACTATTAAATACTTTTAGAGAATAAAAATTTATATTAGAAGATTTTTTTTTAATATTTATTCCACATCTGTCTCTTTTATGGTACTCTATCATTTTTTTTTATACTCTTTTTCTTTTTCTCGTTAATATACATATAATTTTTACTATAAACTATAAAAATATAGATATGTATATATATTAATTATAAACTTGAAATTTTTTTAAAGATAAACATATGTAGAAAATGCATAAATTCTTTTATTTGACACTGGAATTTTTAGGATAAACACAAAATTTTTATTAATATACACAAATGATTTTAGGAGAAATAAGAAAAAAAATACAAATTTTTTATTCGAACACAGAAATTTATTTATCTAAACTCAAATAATCTTTTTACAATAGATACAAATTTTTTCAAGAGAAATAAATAGAGAAAATGCATAATTTTTCCGCGGCAAACACGAAAATTTAAAATATATATAGTTTTAGGAGAAAGTAGACTAAACTAAACATGCAACCTTAATAGTAATTCCTAGAAAAACTCATGTTTGTATATATGACTCTTAATTTTATTGACATAGGCATGATGAACATTTAATGTCATAATTAATAAGACAACTATATTGGTTGATTTTATTTGGTGATCCAAATATTCACTGGGAGGTTAGGTCTATGTTAACTCTGTGGAAAGAGAAATATCACAGAAAAGAAGTACTTTGAAATTGCATTCAACTAACATTACTTGCCCTTTGGGGTAACAACAGCAGTGAGAAGAGTAAAGCTAATCAATTCTTTAAATATAAATTTAGTTTAAGAGATTTGATTTGGACTTACGACTAAATGGAATGAGAATAATATAATTGGGCCCACAAAGGATTATACTAATAAGATGTTACATTTTACTCGAAATAGTATAAATATAAAAAGAAAATAATCCTTGTAATTTATTAGTAAATTATGTTAAATGAAATTTTTTTTTTTAATTATTTCTCTTTTCTATTCCAAATACATTTTATATCATTTTATGTTCACCCTAATTATACGGTCATTGAATGTTTGCATCTATTGTATCCGTACGAAGTACAGACACTTTGTTGAGTTGTTCTATCCGTATGTCGAATACATTTTGAATACGACACCGTTTGACACGTGTATTTGTTGTGTCTAATTAACTGTGTCTTAATAAAAAAAATAAAAAAATTTTTTCAAACATACTTAAACACACTTAAATATCAACAAGTGTCAGTATATCCAACCTGATTCTTAACATGCATTCTTGAAATAAATTTAAAAATAGTATATATTATTATTTATTAAAATAAAAAATATTTTAAATACTTTATATAATAAAAATAAAACACTAAAAATAATTAAAAAAATTAATTTATATTTAATATCAATAAAATAATAAAATATCATTACGATTTTTCTAAAAATATTATATATATATATATATATGTGTGTCCCCGTGTCTTACAAAATTTCAAAATTCGTATATCGAAATGTCCCGTATCGTGTCGTGTCCCGCGTTCGTGTATCATAGATTATAACTTATGAAAAAAAAAAAAAACTATCATTTGTATGTTTAAACCGAACTCATCATTATGAGTTCAATTTACCAAATTATTGACGAACTAAACTCAAATCGATTCACGAGTTAACTTAATTCATTTCTATCATCACTTGCAATGAAATTATATAACGTACACCTACCTTTGTATATTTATAATTTTATTTACATAAAAAAAAAGGTGAAGAGGACGTGATAATTTAATTTCTTATTTTTTGAAGTTTCATCCGGCCAACTTAAATTTTGAATGTTTCAAATGTAATTCCACTCTCCAACTCGTGAGTCAATAAATTTCCTCTTGTTCAAATTCAAAGTAAGAAATTAACATATATAACACCTTGCTTTAATTTATTCAAGGCTAGAAACCCTTGTGCGGTTTCCCTTAAATTTACTCATCATCAATGGACCTGCATTTTATATACATTTCACAATATATGAAAAGGTTGTTATTAATTACCTCTTATTAAGTCCACTTTCTTAATATTGCCATTAATTAACTTGTTAATTATCAGCCCTTCCTATGCGGTTTAGTAAAGGGATTTGATAAAGACAACTAATTATAATAATCAAAACATGCCACTTTCCACAAGGATTAATTAATTATCATTATCAACAAAAAGTAAAAGGTATAGTTGGAAAAAGGGTTGGGTTAAGTTGCACATGTTAGGTCTCAATTAAGTTCGAGTTTTGTGAAAATAAAAAAAAAATAATAAATAGTACCTTTTTTTTTTAACCTACTAAAAGTGCTAGCTATAGTATTTTCTAGCTAGCTTAAACAAGATTGCCTCCTATTAAAAATAATTGTAGTTTTTAGTTAAAAAAATAAAGAAAATATACCAAGAATCTAAGTAATAGCTGCTGTCCTACCTAATATATATAGTAGATAGTGAATTTATATATAATTTATTTTCTTTCTGTTTGGGGTTAAGAAATAGTTAGTGATTTTCATGTTATTATTATATATGAGCCAACTTGTGGAGAATTTAAGTCCAGATTGTGACTTTGATTTTTGATATAATAGAATTTGAATAGAAAGAGAGAATTCAAGTTGAGCATTAATAATTAAATATATATTCTTGCAGCTGAAAATTCATATTCATATATATCTAGTCATTCAACTAAGGCTCATTTGGCATTATTAAGGGGAAAGAATCTTCTTATTGCAAGAGAAGATACTATTGACCCAATTCTATATACTATGATATTTAATTTGTTATATATGTGCCTAGAGCTAGCCCCATTAATTAATTTTTATTTTGCTTAGTAATTTAATTTACTCAGTCACCAGTCCTTTCAATATCTTTGAGGAGTACCATCTAAATATATAATAATAATAATAATAATAATAATAATAATAATAATAATAATAATAATAATAATCTTGATTTACCTAACCTTAAACATATGATACATCTTCATAGATAAGTGCTTATATCGTTAAGCCAAAAATTATCATCATTGCTAAAAATCAACTATTATAAAAGTGACGTGTCCAGATCGATATATATTTATAACTCCATCAAATATTAAAGATAGATAATATTGGTGAAATAAAACTAATAAAGTTTAATTACTCAGTTAATTTTTATAATTTTGTTATTTACAATTAGATTTTTATAATTTTTTTAATTAAATTTTTATATTATTTTTAATTTTATAATTAAATTTTTTTTATATAAAAATATTAAAATTAACAAAATATTTATATTAAAAAATATGTGATCAAAGATCTAATTATATTCTTATAATTCTAGATATTTTTAATTTGTAGAAAAACATTCGGTTAATTTAATATTTTTATATATATTAAAATAAATTTAATTATAAAATTAAAAATAATATAAAAAATTAATTAATTAATTAATTAATATATATAAAGATCTAATTAAAAATTTAATAAAATTATAACAACTAACAAAATAATTAAACTTAAAATTAACCAAAAAACCATGAATGTGGATTTATATATATCTTCTAATAACCTTTGTTTTTCTCATCCTTCACTACTTTCATTATCGAATGAGTTGCATTATTGCATTCGAAGTAAAGTCTTCAATCAAAGTTAATTTACATCTCTATCAAAGAAAAATGACTTTTTTTTTAAGCAGCCATCATATACTGTATGTGATGACATATATCGTATATTGTGTTCCTAATTATTTATAGAAACAAATATTATTTCTAATTACTCCTGTATATATGATTAGAAAAAGAAGCACCACTTTCAAACACATAGGATGTGGAAAAAAGATAAGGTAACGAACGGGGTAGGTTTGGTTCAAAGGTCTCAATCAATCAACGAATATATATTAGAATAAAGTAACAAATAAATTCTTAAAAATTATATTTATATTTTGGATATATTATTTTTAAAAAAATATTAATAAAATTTTTTAAAATAATAAATATAAATAAGTTAATATAAAAATAGTGTGTAAATATGTTTATATTTATTATTCTAAAAATTTTTATTAATATTCTTTTTAAAAAAACTAATATATTCAAAGTATAAATTTATTATAAAAATTTATTTGTCCTCTTATTCGTATAATTATATAAACAATTGATACATAGCATTAATTAAATGACAAATTAAAAATGCTCTTTTTTTTTTATCATGATCAATCAGTCATATTATATCAAGTGAAAGTTAATACTAGGGACAGTATGTGGCCACTCAAGCTGAAAAAGATAGATTACATCACTAAAATCCAGTAGCAAAGTGAAACTTTTACTGAATGTCCAATGTGCAAGCACTTGGATTCTCAAAATATATATAGTAGCAACAATAATAATTATTAATTATACATTCAACCATTGAATTTGCTACAGCTGCATTTTTATCGAGAGCACGTATAGAGGATACATAGCATTTTTCTGAATCTAGAGGCACCACTTGGTGGGGTTGAAGGATCATGATAACTGTATGTTTTGTTTAAAATTTAAATATTAATTTAAACTCTATACACCTCTGGCATAAACTAATATATTAATTATTTAATAGTTACCTAAATAGATAAATTTAACCAAACAAAAGTGAAAATCGATGCACAATTATTAATCAATTAATAATAAACTTTTAAATAGAATTCAAAAATACAGTAAATTAGTTTTTAATTTGTTAGACTAAATTAATAAATAAATGTAGGTTAATTTTTTTTTTATAATTTTGATATCTTGAATTTGATATAATCTAATATAAAAAAATAAAATATAAATTAATGTGTCAAAATTAAATTCAGCTAATATTTGATTTCAAAAAAACTATAAATAAGTCTCTAATCTTTTATCTCAAAGATAAATAAATCATCGATTAATTGAAAATATAAAAACATCTCTCACTTTTAAAACGTAAAATATCTAAGTTTCTCTAAAAAACTATTTATTTTTATATATTTTGGACAAAAAAATTTAAATATTTTGTATTTTAAAAACTAAAAATATTTTTATATTTTAATTAATTAAAAATTTATATGTCTTTAAATTATAAAATCTGGATCTTATTTATTTGTTTTTTTTATTTTCGTTGATTTCTTATTGGCATTAGTGGCTTTCTAATTTTGCTAAGGGGTATCAATCACTTTCCTCAAGTCAAAAGCAACAGAAATTAAGGAATCATCATTATTAATCAGATGAGGAAATTAAAACGTGAGTTGTTTCTCATAGTTTATATATATATATATATATATATATATATATATATATATATATATATATATGGTTTAGTTATTCGTTCAATTTCTATAATTTTATTATATTTTTAATTAGAGTTTTACATATTTTTTTAATTAAATCTTTATATATTATATCAAATTTTATAATTAAGTTTTTACTGTAAAAAATATTAAAATTAACAAAATATTATGTTAAACGAAACGAATATATTTAATACTTAATTGAATATTTTATTTTATTTAATAAAATATTTTATTAATTTTAATATTTTTATTATGATAAAAATTTAATTATAAAATTTAATATGATATATAAATTTAATTGAAAGAAATAAAAATTTAATTAAAAATTCAGTGTAATCATACGAATAGACAAAATAATTAAATCTTTATATAATGATGAGTTGATATAGCACTATATTGAGGGAAACATTATCATTATTGAACTTAATCACCTTGATATCACAACCAATCTTAGTTTTATATTTATTTTTAGGTTAACAGTGTTATCAATTATTGATGCCAGTGAATAATTTAGAAGAACAGTAAGATTCATATCTCTTTATCTCTTGGATAATATTATATAGATAATTACTTTGGACATTGAATTAAAATAACAAGGATAAAACAGTAATAATGAAAGGGATTGAAGGACACATGGGGAACGAAGATGGAGAGAGTAACACTTTGGTATATGTATTTGATAACTCAAATTGACCCTAAATCACAAAAAGATTTTTTGTGTAGATTGATGTTACACTTTCCACAAGTTACATCTCAAATTAATCGTTAAGAACTTTTCCTTTTGGTGTGAGGCGAAAAAAAGTGTAATAGCTTGGTGAAAAATGAATGGGGAGAAGAAAATAAATAAAAAAATATAACTAAATGTAATTATTGTTTAGTATTATTTGATTATATTAGCATATATTATGTGATGATTTATGTAAAAAATAATATGTAGAAATCATATCTGCGATTATATATATATCATTTTCCTGTACAAATTAGAATGTATGTTTTTTTTTTTTTGTATTGGAGTGATATGTTTTTTTTTAGTTGCTCACGATATCAGCCCAATAAGTTAAGGAGTAATCCGTCGCAGATGAGTTCCATTTAAAAGCCTGCTGCTAGGTAATAAGTTATTACATACACAAGTCGAACCTAATATGACTAGCCCACACCACAGTTTTACACTTTCCACTCTCCTCCATTCTTCTAAATTATGTATTACTTCTCTCTTTTTTTGCTCATAAATATTTCATAATTTATTTTAAAGCTTCAATTTTTTGGTTCGGGCTTCAGGCTTATAAATATACGTTGAAATTTTGATATTATAAGCTCAAATTCTTGATTGGATTATTACCATGGATATTAGGATTGATATCAAGTAAATAAAGTGAGAAAATGAGCAACTTTTATTATTAACTGGTCGCACTAAGTAAAAATTAAAATTTCAATAGTGATTCTCTCATTTTTTTTATGAACTTTTTACTTTAAACGATTTTTTTTCGGATATTCTATTTCTCATAAAATTAATGTGTGAAATATGTTACATTATACATCAATAATGTGTTATGTGGTTGATGATGATAATATTTTTTATTCTTCAAGTGAGTTAATCAATGACAAGTTTCAGTCTATGTAATTCATATGGATAAAGGTGATATATCATTTCCATTATTGGTCAATAATACGTTTCTCTCTATTTTATGACTAGCATTCTGTGAGGATTTATCAAACCAAGTTAAGGAATCATAAAAGAAAATTTTGTATTGAAATTGTTCTTTAATGTATTAAATGTATCAAAAACTTCAATTTTTTCCTATTCACTCCTTCCTTTAACCATTAGTGTTAGCAAAACTCCTCTATCAATTTCCACAACATTTAGCTTTCTGGTGTATATATTGCATCGAAGAACTCTGAATTGATTAGTTTAAATAGTCCAACAAGAAAATATTCCGTACTTACCTCAAGGTATTAACACTAATCCTTAAATATTACAGATTAAATGAGATATAATGAGAAAGAATTTAATAGAGACAAACAAAAGACAAAGGGAAAGAATTACCAACTTTCAAAGGTCAAAACCCAATTTTTTCATTCCAAATTCAAGAATTTGCCAAACCTTCCCAAGTAGGATTTGTGTGTTTCTTCTGTTTGGAGTTCAATTAAGGAAACATTTGAAAGCTCACTTATGTTGGAAGTTTATACATTTGTATTACACCTAATGTGATTTGTTTAAGCTAATTAGAGATATTAGTTAGTTAAATTGATGTACTCCTGTACTCCTATATATATATATATATGCTTGTAAGCAAATACCAGTAATAAATTCACAATTCTTTCCCACTTTGCATCCCAATCATTTGGGACTAAAAAAAAATTAAAAGTAGAAAAATAACCATTTACACCAAAATAAAGTAATCTAGACAAAATTTGAGAGTTATAAATAAATTCTCTTGATGCTACAAGCTCTGAATAGTACAACAAACTCTTCTGTAATAAAAGAAGAGAATCACTTCAAAATGAAGCAACTTCCTTAGAGCTCCTGGCTAGCAATTATAATATACACTAGTACACATGAACTTGTATTTTTCAGCAGAAACTGCTTCAGATATCTGCAAAAACAGCCAAAACTGGAAATTTGTTAGAATTAATTAATGACGATTAAAATAATCCGGTTCCGTGATTACAAGTTCATTTTGAAAACAAGAGGGTCCTCACTCCTCTGAAGCATGTTATAGGCTCACCTAAGCATGCTTTATGAGCCATTCCAGTGTCTAAACTTGCATATTCCACGACGATCTTCTACAAAAGAGTTGCGAATAGACTGCAACATGGCTCGTACAGCAGGAACACAAGTCAATTCCTCGTGTTGCTCCTGAGAAAATAAGTTTAATGTACGATTTAACAACCGAACAGATCACGGTTACCTGAAAGCGATAAAGCAAAATAGAGAAATACCACTTCGGCAAGCCTGTCCTCAAATGACCCAGCATTTGTATCAGCACGCATGAATATTTTTCGATAGGCTGCTTTAAGGCTCCTGATCTGGATTATTAAACAAGAGAAAAGTTTAGTTGCAATGAAAAACAATTCAAGACCAGTAATTTTAAAATTTTTGTTAGTATAACCTCTGCACTGCTGAATCCACGTCGAGTCAGGCCCACTAAATTTAGACCCCGAAGCTCCGCTCTTTCTCCGGCTACCATCGTGTACTTTGGGACATCTTGTGAAACCTTCATTTATGTAAGAACATGACATTGTAGTTGCACACCTGAGTAATGTTAAATCATTTGGCATGGTAACAGTATTTGCTTTAACAAGTTATACAAGGAAAATTCGATATCAATAACACATTAGGCCCAGTTTAATCAACTTTCTATTAATCATCCCGATGACCAATAATGCTCTATTGAATTCCAAAATCAAGAACAACCAGATTCCTCATACAATACTTACTAATCACAGCCTTCATAAACTTTTTTCTAATTGGCTTAGATGTTGTATGCTATCCTTACATGATATCATAACAATCATATTTTTTTTGTTACAAACAGAAAAATTTGAAACGATGAGATTCAAAGTAAAACGTACCACGGAACCACCACCAAGAAAAGAGAAAGAGCCAAGATGGCAGAATTGATGAACAACCGTAGCTCCTGCAGTGTGAACATAGTCCTACATATGAAAAACATTAATTATTTTCCAATCCCCGCTTCATACACAGGAAATTAACCAAAGAAAATTTATCATGAAAGGTAGCATAGGTTATGAATAGGGCTTACTTCCACCACAACATGCCCAGCTAGAAGAGTATTATTCGCTAAAATGTTGTTGTTACCAATCTTGCAATCATGAGCAATATGACAAGATCCCATGATCAAATTGCAATCACCAATAACCTAGTCATATGAAGACGGTAAGAGTGTAAAAAAGGTATATATGTGTGTGCATCTGTGAAATATTTCCTTCGAAAGCAATTTACTAAAGCCATTGTCTTACAGTTTTATCGGTTGACTTGGAAGAGCGGTGTATTGAAGTATGTTCCCGAATATCGTTATTATCTCCAATTTCCAGGAAACATTCATCCTCTAGCTACAGGGTAAGCAAAATTTAGAAAACTTATTATGTTCCCAAAATAAAGAAAACATGAATTACAGGACTTTGCCACATATAACATTTGTGAACACACTGAAATTGATTCATAATATGGATGTCGTAATTTTAATAGTACAATAGGAAATGACAATTGACAAAATGATAACACAACATTATTAAAAAAAATCCCCAAACTAATTAATCTGAAACATACCTTGTATTTCAAATCTTGACATTTGACACCAATCACAGCATGATGCCCGATTATGTTATTGTTTCCAATGACGGTACATCCAGGATAATCATCACCAACAATAGCACCACTGCCAAACAGAATTCCCCAAACAATATTATGATCATGTAATCGATGAAAGCAAACTACTCAGAAGAAGAAAAACTTAGAAGAACATAATAGGATAACATTGAACTCACGCCATCATCATACAATTGTCCCCTATATATGTATTTCCAAAAATATGGCTTCCAGGATGCAGTTGACAACCATTCCCCAACTTCGCGGAGGGACTCACAGTACAAAAAGGTCCAATGGAAACCCCCTAAGCATAACAAGAAGAGACCCAACGAAAACTTAAGAAGTGAACATATGAGTGCACAGCAAATTTGCATTGATATCAAATGAAGACCGCAAAACACAATAATAAAGTAAACAACAATGCAAACTACAGGTACATATTAAGTGTCCAGAACGAACACCAAGCTCTTTACCTTAATACCATTATGCTTCATTCTTTTTACTTTCTGAATTGCACAACAGAAGGCAGAAGCTATGTCTGTCTTTTATTTATGGTAACAAAACAGACCATGAATTCATGTTCGGATACACTTCTTCTAAACTACAAATAATCTCCGCATCCCGTTCAAATCTTATGGTTTGACTAACAGAAGCAATTAAACAAACAAGTGGTGACCAGTGACCAGTACCACAAAAAAACAGGGACAGAGTCTAATAGAACACAAATTAAGGTCCAAATCATACAATTCTCATTCAAACGATATAATCTCCCTAACAATAGTGAATTCACTACTGGTATTTTCTTACAAGTAAAGTATATATATATATATAGGAGTACATCAATCTAAGTATCTAATTAACTAATATCTCCAATTAGCTTAAATAAATCACATTAGATGTAATAAACTAGGATAATGGAGAAAAGGATGAAACTTTGGTAGAATACTAGAACCCCAATAGAAGAAGAAGAAGTACCTGGCCGATGAGAGCATTGGGATGAACAATTGCGGTGGGGTGAATGAAGCATGGGTTTGTGGCAGTGTTGGAAGAGTGGACATTAACACTTTGCTCCTCCTCTGCAAAACCTGCAAAAACATGACACAGCACAGCAAAGAAGTGGCACAATCAAAGAGAGAGAAAACCATAATAAGAACCCAACAAGGAAGAAGAAAACAGAGTCAAGGTTGGTGGAGAGAGAGAGAGAGAGAGAGAGAGAGTAAAGTGATGGTTTACCGGAGAAGAAGCGTGGGTGGAACACTGAACTTGGGAGGATGCGGCTGCTGCGGCGGCTGAGAGCGGTGAGTTTAAGGAACAGCGACGACATCATTTAGTTTCAGTAGATGCTGCAAGCTAGCAACTACCATCAACCACTTGAATTTTGTTTTGACTAAATTACAATTTACAATTTTACACCATTCTTTCTTTCTTTCTTTATTTTTTGGGTTTAAAAAAAATAATTTTGATATAACTTTATATGAATTTATGTAATCATCGATGAACATTTTAGGGCAGTACTAATATACCCTTGAGTCAGGTTCTTGTTTGAACTTTATTAAATGGTAAATTATTAATTTATTTTCTTTATTAAAAAGATATGAGATTCAAATTCACCTCAATATTTTGTAGAAAATGATAAAATTGTATCTCGTTGGTCATCGAAAATATATATATATATATATATATATATTACGAGACATAAAAGTATAAAAATACATTGTTTAAAAGTTGTATATAAATACCCTTTATAACCTGAAAGTATTAGGTTCATAATTATCAAGTAATTATATATATTAAAATCAATCACTAATATATAATATATATTAAAATATATATTAAAAATAAATTAAACAACATATATATTCATATATAAATATATAATAGCTAATTTTAGTAACTTAATTTAATATGTAAATAATATAGTTGAGCTAGTAATATATTATTAGCTCCTAACATTCTATTAATTCACATTTAATTTATTTAAATATTTGTAAAAATAATAAATATAATTAATTAAAATAGTAAATCATTTTTAAAGATAATAATAATATTTTATTTAATAAAAAATAAATATAAGGGCAATTTACCCATATAAATAAAATGGATGAAAACTTTACTCAAATACACAAAATAGAAATTCTTTACGTACATGTGCATTTTCACACTTCTATGTAAATCGTGGAAAACTACCACGGTTTCTGATTTTAACATAAACCGTATGGTGTTTGTGGTTTGTGTGTAAATCGTGGCAAGCTCCAACGGTTTACGAAGAGAGAAAGCTAAGCATAAACCATGGCAAGCTTCCACGGTTTATGAAGGAGGAATTTTTATCATAAACCATTTATTTTTAGATGTTTGATTGCATCAATGTGGTATCATTTAGACTGCGCATGATAATTGTGACAGAATACATGTATATAATAGAAGCTCAAACCGCTTAAACTATCAAATACATAGCAGATAATATATTAGACAATTCTCAAACTTTTTTAACTATCATTTCCTGTTACTTCATTATTGTGTCATGTCATGCACCCAACAAAACTAATCTAAAGTAATCTAATCTTCACTCTCAAATCTCAATACTTACTCAATACACAATAGTAAAACAATTTTGTTAACACATTTATCGTATTTTTTTTAAGTTTTGGATTATAAAATTAAAGTATCAATTATATATATAAAATATATATTAAAATATAAAATATATATTAAAAATAAGTAAAATAATATATATTTATACAAAAATATATAATAATTGATTTTATATATATATATATATAAAGTTTTTTTTTTTGAAAAAATACAATATCAAATTTTTGAAATGTTAGACAATGAGTACAATAACTTTTAAAGAAATTTTTTGGCTTTTTAGGAGAAAAAAAATATTCTTCTTAAATTAACATTAGATCTCTGACAAGTACTCTTGAAACCTCATTAGACCTAATGTTAATTTAAGAAGAATATTTTTTTTCTCCTAAAAAACCAAAAAATTTCCTTAAAAATTATTGTACTCATTGTCTAACATTTCAAAAATTTGATATTGTATTTTTTCAAAAAAAAATTTATATATATATATATATATATATATATATATATATAAAATCAATTATTATATATTTTTGTATAAATATATATTATTTTATTTATTTTTAATATATATTTTATATTTTAATATATATTTTATACATATAATTGATACTTTAATTTTATAATCCAAAACTTAAAAAAAATACGATGAATGTGTTAACAAAATTGTTTTACTATTGTGTATTGAGCAGTGAGTATTGAGATTTGAGAGTGAAGATTAGATTACATTAGATTAGTTTTGTTGGGTGCATGACATGACACAATAATGAAGTAACAGGAAATAATAGTTAAAAAGGTTTGAGAATTGTCTAATATATTATCTGCTATGTATTTGATAGTTTAAGCGGTTTGAGCTTCTATTATATACATGTATTCTGTCACAATTATCATGCGCAGTCTAAATGATACCACATTGATGCAATCAAACGTCTAAAAATAAATGGTTTATGATAAAAATTCCTCCTTCATAAACCGTGGAAGCTTGCCATGGTTTATGCTTAGCTTTCTCTCTTCGTAAACCGTTGGAGCTTGCCACGGTTTACACACAAACCACAAACACCATAATCTGTGGTAGCTTGCCACGGTTTATGTTAAAATCAGAAACTGTGGTAGCTTCCCACGGTTTACATAGAAGTGTGAAAATGCACATGTACGTAAGGAATTTCTGTTTTGTGTATTTGAGTAAAGCTTTCACCCAATTTATTTATTTAGATAAATTGCCCTAAATATAATATCTAAAAGTTAGGACAAAAAAATAAAAAAAATTTTAGATATCCACAAATAAGTAAAATTGTAAGAATATATGAGTTAAGCTCCACTTTGGTCCTGAGATTGGCGAGTTGCACTGAATTAGTTCTCGAGATCCCAATTGCACTAAATTAGTCCCACAGATTTGTAAAAATGCACCACGTTAGTCCTTCTTCCAATTTCCGTCACCGGAGCACTGACGCCGTCAGTGACGTGGCCAGTTCTTGCCACGCTGGACCCAGCAACGATTAGATGACATGGCAATAAATTTGATTAGCTCCAATTTAGTCTTGGTCCCCTTTTATAACCAAGATTTCTGCTCTAACTTCTTCCTCTTCTTCTTCTACCCACTTTTTCTGGTTCTTCGTCTTCTTCCTCACTGTGCAGCTTTTTGGGTTTAGGATCATGAGTGCAAGTGGGAGCCAGAATTTCCTGCGATCAAACAGAAGGATCTCCAGAGGAACCAGTAGAGCATCGAGTGTTCCAGAGTGGTATGGGTGTGGCTGCCGCCCTGTTCTCCGGTGGTCCACAATAGAGGCTAACCCTAACAAAGTCTCAACTAATAAGAATTATACATAAATAGATATGTAATAAAAGCATTAAATTTTTATGAATAACTACAAAGTGATTTCTATCTAATCCTCGAAGAAATTGCCAAAAGAAATTACCAATAACCCATGAACTTGATAGATTTCATTATCACAGGAAATGGTGGATGATGGAAATTGAAAATACCTGGTATCTATGAGAAAGATGTCCACCATGAGGAAGATCAAGTGCCATGATTCTATCATGAGGTTTTAGCAATGTAGTATAAACTTGAAAATTTGAAAGAGACCTAGATAGAGGCTGAACGTTCACTGTAGTTTATGGGTAATAACATATGAGAAAAATTGACACCTAAATATTTTAAAATAATCTACTGAATATCAAGAAAGTTCATGAGCATTCATTTTGAAATTTAACCAGCAAAAAGTCTACAAGAGAATTCAACCTAAATGCTACTTCTGAATTCTGAACAAAAACTCGTGTGCCTCAAGTGGTAGAAGAAGAAAGGGAAAAAAAATAAAAAAAAAAGGGTAATCACAAAGAATATATCATGTCCACCTGCAAGCTTAGAACAATTAGAACAACAGGCCAATGACCAACAAGATGAAATAATGTGCAATCAACAAAGCCAAATAAAAGGTATACCAATATAGTTATTGTACAGTTGCCTCCCCATTTAGCTGAATCCAACCTAAATGCCTCGAGGGCACGCTTCTGACATAGTCTTTCTGCCATATCAATGTACCTTGAGGAAGAAAGGCAACAATTTTTTAATTGGACTAGAAGCAGGAGTCCAATAATAAAATCCAAAATGCTAGCCACTGTATATTATTGTGTTTGTTGAATTATTGAGAGGTGAACGAACACAAAGAAGAAAAGTGAGTTCCAATCCGTATGTAATGTTCTCCCTAGATGCGGTAATTTTGAACAGAACCACGATTAAAACAGAAATAATTTTGTTGTTCCATGGTCTCTGCAATCACATTGCACACAACAATTGTAGCTGCATAAATGAAGAGTCTCATGACCAATAACATGTATGTAAATAAATTACCTTCTATTGCCTAGCTTTTTCGAACTCAATTATATCAGCAATCTAAGGATCAACAACCTCAAGTGGGACATTCAATTGCTTTGGCCATTGAAAATCCCAACAATTTGAAATCAAAACCATCACACAACAACCACAATTAAACTTCTTTTTTCCTATAGTAGAGATGAATTGAAGTGATATCTTACTGTAACTCTTGGTCTCTTTTTGTCGTAGACAGCTTCATCAGAATTTGTTGGTTCTGTGATGTTGGGTGGTGAAGTGTTATCAGTCAGGGCAGCGGGCTTATTGCCTTCGATGGGTGCTGATTCTTCCACCATTGGAACAGAGCATAAAAAGAAACCCCTAAACACAGTCCCACAAAACATCAAAACAAAATCCTAACACAAAATCAGCTTTAAAACTTGTGAACTGACAATATACAAAACACTTAACCATGATCAACACACATCACAGCATTCCATTAAATTTGAAAAAAAAAATTTCATCATCACTAACCTCAGTGACGACACAGAAGATCCTGTAGTGGCAAACGTACTCTTCTGACAACTGCACAGCGAAAGTTGTGTTCCAATGGTATCGAGAAATCCTATTGCAGCCACCTGTTGCTACTTTGGGTCACTCATGGAAGAGAAACATTTTCTTCTTTGCACTGATGGAGAAGTAGAAGACGAAGAGTAGAAACAAAAAAAGGGTGCCTAACGTTTTATTTCTCATCACATACAAACGACGTTGTTCAAAGAGGTGTTTAGCGCCAAATTAGAAACGACCTCGTCTCATTCTGTCCAGCGTGGCAAGAACTGGCTACGTCACTGACGACGTCAGTGCTCCGGTGACAAAAATTGGAAGGACTAACGTGGTGCATTTTTTCGAATCTGAGGGACTAATTTAGTGCAATTGGAATCTCGAGAACTAATTCAATGCAACTCGGCAATCTCAGAGACCAAAGTAGAGCTTAACTCAAGAATATATATATATATATATATATATATATATATATATATATATATATATATATATATATATATATCAAAGAAAAAATCCTATGAAAAAAATTATATTATCTGAGACAATAATAAAATACAATATAGTCAACAAATAAAATTAAAATTAAACTAATATAAAATTATATCACTTTTTTACCATAAAATTTTAATTAAATATTTTCAAACACTTATGTATAATGATAAATATTATTTATCATTAATATTATTTAATTATAACATATTTATGTAATTGAATATTTTTTTGTTGAGCATAGCCCAATAAAAAACGACAAAAAGAAAAAAAAAAACATAACAAAAGAACCAAAGACAAGAAATAAGGATGAAGTCCTAGGCTATGTTATTTATGAGCAATCCGAGCAATAGAGGTGTTTTAACCATTCTCTTGTAATGGAGTTACCCCGTGTTTTAATTTTCGCCAACTAGTTGTCCACACTATTTACATTTCATTGTATCAACACAAAACGCAGCTTTCAATTTTGTACGGTGTTTGTGTGAAAATTAGTAAAGTTAATTTTAGAAAATATATAAATAAATAATAATTAAATAAAATGAGAGGTAATAAACAATCTTAGTTTATAACCTTAGAATTTTAGTGGTTGAAAAAAGAGAAGAATTATATACCTCTAATTGACAGATGGTTCATATTGAAGAGACTCACCTATAAATTGAGTTTTTTTTTAATTCATTTCAATCAAGTCATCCAAAGAGAATAACATAATATTTCTTTGAGTAGTTTTCTTCTATATATAGAGAGAGAAGTGTGTTCTCCTTTTGTCAAGAGAGAGTGTTTTGTAGTCTTCTTGTGATAGAGAGAAGTTGTAATTCTCAAAGAAAGTTATTCAATTGTTTCCATATTTTATACAAATTTCTAATTTTTCATCTCTATATTTTGCTGTGTCATTTGTCTGGTACCTAACAGTGGTATCAGAGCCAAAGGTTGCTGATTAATATTTTTTTTTCCGCTGCGAGTTACCGTCTAAAAAAAATGGCAGCAAAATATGAAATTCCAAAATTCAGTGGGAGTAATTTTTCCATATGGAAATTGAAGATAAAAGCTATTATGAGAAAAGACAATTGCGTGACAGCAATTGAAGAAAGACCCACTGGAATTACAGATGAAAAATGGAAGGAGATGGATAACAATGCTGTTGCAAACTTACACTTGGCACTAGCTGACTCGGTTTTATCAAGTGTAGCAGAGAAAAAGACAACAAAGAAAATTTGGGATGCTCTCACCAAATTATATGAAGTCAAGTCACTACACAACAAGATATTCTTGAAGAGAAGACTTTATACTCTTCGAATGAGTGAGTCCACATCGGCAACGGATCACATCAACAATCTAAATACGCTATTTTCCCAACTCTCATCGTTGGAATATACCATAGCGGAAAATGAACGTGCAGAGCTCTTACTTCAAAGTCTACCAGATTCATATGATCAGCTTATCATTAACTTAACTAATAATGTTTTGACTGATTATCTTTCTTTTGATGACATGGCTGCTGCGGTTCTTGAAGAAGAATCTAGGCACAAGAATAAGGAAGATAGATTAGAAAGCTCAAAACAAGCAGAGGTTTTGTTGATGACAAGAGGAAGATCAATGGAGCGTGGTTCCAGTGGGAGTCAAAGTAAACCAAAGTCACAAAGTAAGAAGCAGGTCAAATGCTACAATTGTGGTAAGAGAGGGCACTTCAAGAAAGATTGTTGGAATAAGAAGAGTATAGAGAAGGTTCCAGAAGGATCAAGTTCTCAAGGATGTGTTGCGAGCACCTCTATTGATGGAGAAATCCTGTATGGCGAAACAACAATTGGTTCTAAAGGCAGCAAGCAGCTCACTGATGTTTGGATTGTTGATTCAGGAGCAACATGGCACATGACTCCTCATCGTGATTGGTTTTGTACATATGAACCTGTCTCGGAAGGATCGGTGTTTATGGGAAACGATCATGCCTTAGAAATTGTTGGAATGGGTACTGTCAAAATAAAAATGTTTGACGGTTCTATTCGTTCACTTCAAGGGGTAAGACACGTGAAAGGCTTGAAGAAGAATTTGTTGTCGATTGGGCAATTGGATGAACTTGGATGCAAGACCCATATTGAAGGTGGGATCTTGAAAGTTGTTAAAGGAGCTCTTGTGGTAATAAAAGCAGAAAAGATTGCAGCAAATCTATACATGCTTGTGGAAGATACTTTGCAAGAGGCAGAGGAATCAGTTGCTTCATCAAGCCAAGAAGAAATGACGATGATATGGCATTGCAAACTGGGCCACATGTCAGAACGAGGCTTGAAGATTCTTGTAGATTGTAATCTTATTCCCGGGCTCAAATCGGTAAACTTACCGTTTTGTAAGTACTGCATTACAAGCAAATAACATAGATTGACATTTGGTAGATCAACTGCTCGGAGCAAGCACATATTGGAGTTGATTCATTCTGATGTGTGGGAATCGCCGGAGATGTCCCTAGGAGGAGCAAAATATCTTGTATCATTTATTGACGATTACTCTAGGAGGCTATGGGTGTACCCGATTAAGAAAAAGTCAGACGTGTTTGTGATGTTCAAAGAGTTCAAAGCAAAGTTAGAAGTTGAATCTGGAAAGAAGATCAAGTGTTTAAGGACAAATAATGGAGGAGAATATGTTGATGGTGATTTTCTAACATTTTGCAAGCAAGCAGGTATTCAACGACAATTCACAGTTGCATATACGCCTCAGCAAAATGGTGTAGCAGAGCGAATGAATAGGACTCTCCTAGAAAGAGCACGAGCTATGTTGCAAACTGCAGGTTTAGCCAAGTCTTTTTGGGCAGAAGCTGTTAAAACCGCCTGTTATGTGATAAATCGGTCACCATCAACTGCAATTGGGTTAAAGACACCAATGGAGATGTGGCAAGGTAAGCCACCTAATTATTCTTCTTTACATATATTTGGTTGTCCTGTGTACGTGATGTAAAATTCCCAAGAAAGAACAAAGCTAGACCCAAAGTCTAGAAAATGTATATTCTTGGGTTATACTGACGGAGTTAAGGGGTATCGCCTGTGGGATCCCACTGCCCGCAAGGTAGTTGTCAGTAGAGATGTAATATTTGCAGAAGATGAATTGCAAAAGGAACAAGAAAATGACAGCACTGTTAAAGAGATAACCACTGTTCAAATAGATGAAAAATGTAGAGAAGATGATCTTTCTGAAGTAGAACCACAGCACGAAGAACAAGAAGCAGAGGCCAATGACATAGAAGTTCGTCGATCCACTCGACAAAGAAGAACCCCATCATGGCACTCAAATTATGTTTTAACAAACCATGATGCATATTGTCTTTTGACAGAAGATGGAGAGCCAACAACTTTTATGGAGGCTATGCGCATTCCAGACGCTTCTATGTGAATGACAACAATGCAAAAAAAAATTGAGGCATTACATAGAAACCATACCTGGAAACTTGTTGAACTTCCAGCAGGTCGGAAAGCCATTGGTAACAAATGGGTTTACAAGATCAAACGAGATAGTAATGATCAGGTGGAATGATATCGTGCAAGATTGGTTGTCAAGGGATATGCTCAGAAAGAAGGTATTGACTTCAATGAAATATTTTCTCCGGTGGTGAGACTAACTACTATTAGAGTAGTTTTGGCTATGTGTGCTGCATTTGATTTACATCTAGAGCAATTAGATGTAAAGACTGCTTTTCTTCATGGAGAACTTGAAGAAAAGATATATATGCTCCAACCAGAAGGTTTTGAAGAACAAGAAAAAGAAAACTTGGTTTGCAGGTTAACTAAATCTCTGTACGGTCTAAAGCAGGCGCCAAGGTGTTGGTACAAGAGATTTGATTCGTTCATTATTAGCCTTGGATACAACAGACTTAGTTCAGATCATTGTACTTATTACAAGAGGTCTGGTGATAATGATTTCATCATTCTACTGTTGTATGTGGATGACATATTGGTGGTAGGTTCCAACAAAGATCAAATCCAAGAATTGAAGGCACAGTTGGCTAGGGAGTTTGATATGAAAGACTTGGGACCAGCAAACAAGATTTTAAGGATGCAAATTCACCGAGACAAAAAAGATAGGAAGATTTGGCTATCGCAAAAGAATTATTTGAAGAAAATCTTGCAACGCTTTAATATGCAAGAATGTAAGCCAATTTCAACCCCACTTCCTATGAATTTCAAATTATCCTCAAGTATGTGCCCTAGTAGTGAAGCAGAGAGGATGAAAATGTCTCGAGTACCGTATGCATCAGCGGTGGGAAGCCTTATGTATGCCATGATCTGTACAAGGCCAGATATTGCTCAAGCAGTTGCGGTGGTAAGTCGATTTATGGCAGATCCGGGTAAAGAGCATTGGAATGTTGTTAAGAGGATCTTGAGATACATCAAAGGAACCTCAAATGTTGCATTATGTTTTGGAGGATCAGAATTCATTGTCAATGGATATGTCGACTCAGACTTTGCAGGTGATCTTGATAAACGAAAATCTACTACAGGCTATGTGTTTACACTTGCAGGAGGAGCTGTGAGCTGGCTATCTAAATTACAGACTGTTGTAGCTTTATCTACTACAGAAGTTGAATATATGGCAGCTACACAAGCATGCAAGGAAGCTATTTGGATCCAAAGGTTGATAGAAGAACTCGGGCACAAACAACAGAAGATTTCTGTGTATTGTGATAGTCAGAGTGCCTTGCACATTGCAAGGAATCCTGCCTTTCATTCAAGAACAAAACACATTGGAGTACAATATCACTTTGTTCGGGAAGTAGTAGAAGAAGGAAGTGTTGATATGCAGAAGATTCACACTAAAGATAACCTAGCAGATGCCATGACAAAACCAATCAACACAGAAAAGTTTGAATGGTGTAGATCCTCATACGGCCTATGGAATACATGAGCAACATGAATTTTGAAAATTTATCAAAATTAGCTTTAAGTGGGAGATTGTGAAAATTAGTAAAGCTAATTTTAGAAAATATATAAATAAATAATAACTAAATAAAATGAGAGGTAATAAACAATCTTAGTTTATAACCTTAGAATTTTAGTGGTTAAAAAAAGAGAAGAATTATATACCTCTAATTGACGGATGGTTCATATCGAAGAGACTCACCTATAAATTGAGTTTTTCTTTAATTCATTTAAATCAAGTCATCCAAAGAGAATAACATAATATTTCTTTGAGTAGTTTTCTTCTATATATATAGAGAGAAGTGTGTTCTCCTTTTGTCAAGAGAGAGTGTTTTGTAGTCTCCTTGTGATAGAGAGAAGTTGTAATTCTCAAAGAAAGTTATTCAATTGTTTTCATATTTTATACAAATTTCTAATTTTTCATTTCTATATTTTGTTGTGTCATTTGTCTGGTACCTAACAGGTTGAGTTCAAAAATCTTGTATCGTCAAATTTTCTTTCATGTTTGTCAGGGATGTACCGATCAAATCACTCAAATTTAGGACAGTAACTCCTGATAGCTTACTAGACCTATGGTGAATCCAATTGTCATCTTCTGTTTGGAATACACAACTAAATTTCGCTAGCTCTTCTTTTTTTAATACATTTCTACAATAATTAAATTTTCGAAACCATGAGTTAGGAGGCAAATGAATCAGCTTATAGATGTTAAAAATTTCTGATTTTCTAAAAGTTTTCGTTATAGCACGCACTTTGATTCACCAAAGAAGCAGAAAAGCATTTATTAGTGATGAGTTCTTCGTACTGTTAATATTCAAGTGTGAGGAGTGCATGAAATTAGTCCCACATCAAAGAAAACAAGAAAGAGTGGGGAGTTTATAAGATGAGAGATCCATTAAAATTAACTTGACATCTTAAGGTTTTGAGTTAGATGTGATGTCTTCTCATTTAATATTCTCTCGTTTGATTCCTTCCCAAAACTAGAAAGTGGGGGAGATTGCTAACTGCATGAAGTTAGTCCCACACCAAAGAATAAATTTTAAAATTTTTTTGCTAATATTTTTTTTTTAGTCATTAAACATTTGCTTAATAACAGTATCTCTTGAAAGGTTGAATGAAGAGGGAATATCAGTAATTTAATACAAACAAATGTAGAGTGCCAAGAAGGGGCATTTCGGTGATATAACAAACACAACATATATAATAATATAAAATAAAATATATATAAATGTGCACTAACTAGTTAGCAACGGTCATATGATATCTCATCAAAATCAAAAACAAATCAGTGCAGTGAAGTGAATGACGGCGCAGCTCAATAAATGGTAGCAGTGCCAAATCAGGATCACCATCATTCCTCCTTCATCTTCAAAAGGCTCAAGAGGGAGGAATGCAGCCACACCAAACATGATTCTATCTTCTCCAAATGGAAGGTTCTTCATACAATAATATTACATATTTACAAAACACAAAATTGCTTACTTCAAAGGAATTTGATCAATTTTGTTGCTGAATTGTTGCAGATTTTAATTGGTGCTTCCGATTGGGAAGATCATTCAAAGGGAAAAGAAGGATGTGCAAGATACAGGATCCATAACCTGCCAGAAAAAGCTTGTCCAGGTGTATATGAGCTTGGAATAGCTGTGTCATCAAGGAGTGATTTGGGGAGGCAAATTTACAAACTTGCCCCTGAGTGTGTAGTTGTGACTTACCTTGGAGAAACTGATAATGTAAGGGATAGGTTGCAATGCTATGGCAGAGATGGATCTCATTTGCACACCAAAACTTCTCTTGAATACTCAATTTATGATTCTCTCCAAAAGAAGAGGCCATTGTTTCAAGAGATTTTTTCACAGGGATACCCTATTGTTTATAGATGGGTTGCTGTAAGTCTTTTCTTACACATTTCATTTCAACTTTTTCAATCCTTAGGTTCTCCTATTCTTAAAGTCTTTGGTTCTATGTCGATGTGTTGCTTGATAATATGTCTAAAAGGAAGACTCTTTCTTTGTTTCTTTTTTTTTTATTATTATTTTAGGGTCAATAGTTCTCAATCTCATAGTTTAATCAGCATGAACATTCATAGTCACAAGTGTCTCAGATGAAAATTCTTAGTTATCAAATATTGGGATACAAATCTACAATTAATATGAAAACACGTATGAGAAATTCAACACAGAAGTTTGAATAAGGTTAAATGGTTCTCTTAGTCCCTACACCATTTTAAATTTTATAATTAGATTCTTATGATGCAAAAGACGTTAAAATTAATAGAATATTTTTTTTTTCAAATTAAAAATACTCATACTTAAGAGCTAAATCCCTATACTTAAATGTCCTCTCATCTTCAAAATATTCTATTAACTCTAACGTTTTTGGCGTAATAAAGACTTAATTACAAAATTCAAAACGATATAAGAATTTATTTGAAAGCTTTTAACTATGAGGACTTAGTTATAAACAAAATTCAAAACGATGTAAGAATTTATTTGAAAGCTTTTAACTATGAGGACTTAGTTATAAATTTGGTGAAATTATAAGATTAACAGAGCATTTTAACATTTGAATAATGCAATCTTTTTAACTACAATGATTATTACTGTTTTGATGAACAGATGAACAATAAAGAAGAGGCCAAGAAAATAGAGTCTCAGCTGCTCAAAACATTTGATTATGCATGGAATATAAGCAGTAATGGTTGCCGGCGGCCGAACGATATTCTTCAAAAGATAAACAAGATTTCTTCCAGCACAAGAACAATCTCAAATATGGCCAGGGAGCTCCTACCTTTCACTCGAAAACAAGTCGGTATCCGAATCAAAGTAGATGAAGAAGAAGAAGACAGTGATGGCATCTACAGTTTCCTATCTAGGGTGTTCAAATTCAACAAATCAAGGCCTAGGAAAGTCAAAAATATCGTCATTGCCAATCAGCAGGATGCTATAATTTGTGGGGTGGCTTTAGGTGATGGTTCTGTCTGTATAAATACACCAGCTGAAAGAAGAAAGAGGTGTCCTCAACACAAAGGAATGAGAATTAATAATGTGTCCCCTGCCAAAGCATTTGTATCCCCAAAATCAAAGAGCAATTTGGTTTCAGAAATCAATAAGTTTATGGACCAAAATGTTAGCAATGATGATGTACAAGGCATTCCAAAAAAACCAGTTGAAGAGAGTAGTAGTGAAACCAATATATGTGGAATCATATTGTATGATGGTTCACCTTGTAGGAGAGTACCGGTTAAAGGAAGGAAAAGGTGCCAAGAGCATAAAGGAAAGAAAATTTGTGCCAAGCAGAAGATGATTTAAGGATTTGGTGATTTGTTCTGTTGTTGTATAAGGTAACTTGTTAGATTATGTTTAATGTCCAAAAGGAAAGTGAGTCAACACAAGAAAATGTGAGGACATCAAGTCCTAATTCTGTTGGTTGACAAAATATAGAGGAAAATAATGTATTTAATGTTTCATGTTGTTGTAATATGAATTGTATTTGGTGTTTTACATTGTTTTATAAATTCAATGTTAAATCTGTTGTTGTTTTAGAAAATTCTTCGCTGTTAGAGAATTAGAAATTTTCAAACTCAGTAGTTAAGTAGAGTAATAAGAAGGAATGTGCATTCAGCTAATGTTAATATCACAAAACTCTCTTTTAATTAGTCCATGATAGATACAGGTTATATTGTATTTGTAAAATTTATTGTTGCTGAATAAGCTTTTTAGAAATCTAAATTATTGATATATTTATCTTTTTCGAAATCAAAATAGTAATACGGAAGGGAGTTTTGAGTTTTCTCCGTGTGACTTTAAGATTATGGATTTAAGTCGTGTACATTACATCTTTTGAGTATAACTCCTTCTTAAACTCTGCGTTAACACAAGATGCTTGTCCATCAAATTATTCTTTTTTAAATCTAAAATAGTAATATAAGAATATATAAAATATATGATATTTCATATAATAACAATGATTTTATTTAAAGCAAGAAATAATTATGTTTATATCCATTTTATGTTTTTTCTTTTTTAATCAGACCTAGAATCTCATTAGTTACAAACTTACAATGTATTCACAGTTCACATAGTCTCTATCAGATATCACAATACCAAATTTATCATGTGTTAATTACATGTCCTAGATAAAGCAAAGAGCCAATTATATGAAAAAAAAAAAAAAAAAAAACCTTAGACGAAAATATTGAGACGGCTTTTTTTATTGAAATAAATATAAAACTTTTAGTATTAAAACGAGTCTAAGTCTAAAAAAAAAAAATTAAGTACAAATTAAATGGGATAAGATAACCTCTCTAGCATTCTCACAGAGGATTTTTGACTCACTATAAAAGAGAGTTATTCTAAAAGGTGGATACTACAATGAAGATTTTATAATTGTCTTCGTATGAATATATTGCTTTTTGATCCTTGGATGATGGATTGTATGGTTAGATTTTGATATTTATAAAAATGTTATTTTTGTTTAAAGTGTGGCTAAATAAATAAACCACACTTTTAACCAAAGCATCTTCATGAGAAAATATTTTTACCATCTTTATTGTAGTATCCACCATTCTAAAATAAAAAATTTATTTCTAAATTTACGTTATTTTAAGCCAAATTACACATCTATATATCTATACAAAAAGAACTCTACAATTTTGTCTTTTTAACTCATAAATTTTCCTAACAAAAAAGTTTGGGTGTTGCACATTACACTTGCTCCTATTGATTGAATAAATCACTGGTTGTGAGAACTTGTTTCATCTCCAAAAACCAAGCTAACTTCAAGCCTTGAACAATGTCCCAGAATTCTGCCTTAAATGCTGAACAACAACCTATATTGTGGGAAAATCCTACCACCCATCTACCTTCTTCATTTCTAATTATGTGAATATCTACACTTTTTAGAGTTTGCATATATGAATTAGTAAAATTTAGATTTATTCTGTTGGTCTTTAGTTTTATCAAATTTTTTATTAGATCTCTATAATTTTTTTTTAATTAGATTCTTATACAACTTTTAATTTTATTATTAGGTTCTTTTTAGTGTAAAAAATATTAGAATTAATTGAATATTTTTTTACAAATTAAAAATATTCATAATTAAAAACTTAACTAAATCTTTGACCACATGTATTTTAGAAAAAATATTCTGTTAATTTTAATATTTTTGACATAAAAATGATTTAATTATAAAATTAAAAACTATAAAAATTAAATTAAAAAATATGAAAATAATTAAAAATTTAATAAAATTATAAAAATAATAAAATAATTAAACTTAAAATTTATTTATTAAAAATAATTTAATATTATATTAGCTAAATAATAACCAAAAATACGCAGGATTACAGTCTCCACAGATTCTCGTTGAATAAATCAAAATTTGGAGACAAGCAAGAGTGTAAATTGAAGGAGATATGAGTGTTAACTCTAAAAGTAGCCTATCCGTTTGATTTCGATATCCGATATTATTCTTCTGCAATTGTTCCATACAGCCTCCAAAATCAGAACTCCATGGAGCTCAAACTCCACTCATCAATGGCGTCACTGGCACCCGTTCCCCGCAAATTAAACACCGTCATCTCATCCCATTCCAAATTCCCACACTTCTCTCCTCCGAAGCCCTCCAATTGCTCTCTCCCTTCCACTCCTCTATGCTCCTACGCCGTTCCCGATTCCAAGAACCCCACCACCAACACCAACAAGGTCCAACCCCGCCTTAAAAACGCCACCCCCACTGGTCGTTTCGCTCAAAAGACCCAAACTTCACTGAAGGAGAATCTTCCCAGAGAACCAAAACCCAAACTTGATAATACTCATAATAGGGTCGACCAGAACCGCCAAAACGCGCTGTTTGATGCAACCACCCTGAACGTTAATTTGATTGAGTTGTGCGAAGAGGGTAAGCTTGCTGAAGCTTTGGAACTCATGGGTCAAGGTTCTGTTGCTGATTATGGTGTTTTTCTCGCCATGTTGAATTTGTGCGAGGGTACGAGGTCGCTTGAGTATGGGAAAAGGGTTCATGAGTTCTTGAGAAGATCGAGGTTTCGAGGGGAGGTTGAATTGAACAATAGGTTGATTGGAATGTATGGGAAATGTGGTAACATGAATATTGCACGCAAGGTGTTTGATCGAATGCCAGAGAGAAACATGAGTTCTTGGCACTTGATGATCATTGGATACACTGAAAATGGAGCTGGTGATGATGCTTTGTTGGTTTTTCAGGAGATGAAGGAGGCAGGGATACGGCCTGAGAGTGAAACTTTTGCATTGGTTTTGGCTGCGTGTGCAAGGGAAGAAGCTGTAGAGGAAGGATTATTGCACTTTGAATCAATGAAGGAGTATGGAATTGTTCCCACCATGGAGCATTACATGGAGATCATTAACATTCTGGGTAATGCCGGTCAGTTGAATGAAGCTGAGGAGTTCATTGAGAGTAAGCCATTTCAGCCTGAAGATGACATTTGGGAGGCTCTCCGAAATTTTGCTAGGATTCATGGAGATATGGATCTTGAGGATCGTGCGGAGGAGTTGTTGGCGTGTCTCAATCCTTCAAAGGCCATTGCTGATAAGCTTCCAACACCTCCAAGGAAGAAACAGTCTGCAATTAACATGCTAGAGGAGAAGAATAGAGTGGCCGAGTATCGGTGTGCCGTTCCGTATAAAGAGGCTGATGAGAAATTGAAGGGTTTGAGTGGCCAGATGAGGGAAGCAGGTTATGTGCCTGATACAAGATATGTTCTCCATGACATTAATGAGGAAGAAAAAGAGAAGGCCTTGCAATATCATAGCGAGCGATTGGCCATTGCTTATGGTCTAATCAGCACTCCCCCGAGAACTACACTTCGGATAATAAAGAATCTGCGTATTTGTGGTGACTGCCACAATGCAATCAAAATCATGTCGAAGATCGTCGGACGGGAGCTTATTGTCAGGGATAACAAGCGATTCCATCATTTTAGAGATGGAAAATGCTCATGCGGAGATTATTGGTAGAGTTACTACTCAAGTGTAGATACTCTGGTGCTGTCTTACTAGATTGTTTCTACCAAAATGTGTAGGGTTTCAAATCCATTATCAAACAGATAAAATATTAAAATCTTTTTGTTTCATCTAAAGATTGATCTATGTAGCTTCTCCGTTGTACATGTTGGCTGCATATAATATAAGTTCCCACGAGCACAAAAACACTAATTTTTGTGTCTTGTTCTCAGTATCTTGTTTTATCCTGTTCTTAGAACCAAACGTAGCCTTCTATTTACTATTTAGAGTCATCAACGTTCAGACTTTAGACCAGAGAAAAAAAAAAAAAAAAAAAAAAGACAAGCTCACTTGTACTTCTGATCTTTTCAATGTGATGCAGAATCATCAGTCTAATGCTTTGGTATCAGCGTGCAGATTTCATTGGATTGTAATTGTAAGATTAGCTTATTGGAATTAGCTACTTATAATCTTATATAGTACAAAATAGCCAACAAAAGTTGAAAAGTAGTAGAAGTAGAAATCTGGCGCCAACAGGTGGTCAAAGGTAATACGAATCTGGCTTTGTTACATCAACATATCTATATAATCCTCTGTGCTTGCACATTCAAAAAGTGCAAATTATCTTTTATTTGTATGTACATAGTTTGTGTCCTACCTCAACAACATATTGTCTTCTCGTTACATCATGAAAACAATGGGATCTGCCACAAGGGATCATTCATTCCCTTGCAATCTGCAGAGAAATGCATGCTGTATCCTGTTTATGATGGAACATAATCTCCATCTCACAATGTACAACTTGAAAGAATGGCATGTGGTGCTAAAACAATGTGAATAGGATGAGGCCAAGAAACCTTTTTGAAGCCTATGAATTGAAGAGTTAGACAGGCGAAAATCTGAAAGGTAGCATCATCTGTTGCTGTTACTGTGTCTGCGACGATGGTTGGCTGATTCTTTTATTGGTTACCACTTCAACTGCAGCATCATCTCTTGATGGAACTCTCAGGTATGATTTCATGGTATCATAAACAGTAAACCCAATTGCCACTGATGGAACAACCTGAATTGCAAAAAAAAAAAAAACATCAACTAGAAGGAATCTAACTGCGTATTGCTTTTTGCATTTTTGTTCACAAATCCTAAAAAGGAAATAGTTAAAATTAAAATGGAAACCAAACATGTTGTAAAGTTTTAGTTGCTCAACTATGCAATTAGTTTTCCCATCCCACCTTTATGTAATTGATGCTGAGCCCTGAGAACAGCTGCTTCCAGCCCTGATTTCGAGCAATCACAACAAGTGATTTCATAATCCCCTTCAGTTCTGCATTATCAGATGCCAGCAGAGTTTGAACCTAGCCAGAATGTTGTCAACTTTGTACTATGCATTATTTGATATCCATCTACAAAACTTTTCCAATGACCAAATGATTTAAGTTACCTGCATTTGCCTCCTAACAACTTCAAGAGGATATGTGAAGGTCTGCCCCAATAGACCTGCTATGGATCCACATGTGAGTTTCACCATAATGCTTTTCTTGTACTCCTCAGGGACATGGCGCTTCATTTCCTCATAGAAGTAAAACTTCAAACCAGCATACGGGAATATTCCGACAAGCGTTGGAGCTGTTGCCAGGAGCAAGTTGTGAGAATATCATAACTATGAAGATACAGCACTACAGATATAAGCAGATTTGAGGGCATACCTACTCCCCTATAGAGACCTCTAATGCCACCTTCTCTGTAAGTTTTTGCAAAGCAATCTTGGATCCCTCTATAAACTTGTTCATTATGAACCATCCCTGAAACATTCAACTTTTCTGGACTAACAACCTGCAGTCACAGATAACATATGTCAATCAGGGTTATCAAATTCTTGAGTTAACATGTAAATTCTTTACCTAAACTCAGGAGTTTATAGAGAACTCTCAAGTTTGATAACTAAGACGGTAATCATATTGATCAGAATTCAGAAACTTTACCTGATAAGCTAACTTAGTCCGAATCAAGTCGAGAGGATACGTAAAAAGAACAGCCGTCCCTCCGGATAATGAGCCTGCCATGAGATCAAGGGTAGGGCCTTTCGAAACATCAGGGAAAGTAAGCATGATCCATCTGCGGTATTCCTCATAGGACATATAATGAAGTGCTGCATAAGGTATAATCCTTGCAACACTTGCTCCATTTCCTCTGCAATTCAATAATGATTAAATTAATTAGACAGCTGCAGAAAATTTCTCAATTATATTCTCTCTCTACTTTCTTGTTTCAATGTGTTAGTTGAGTTGAGGTTCTTCTAAGTTCTACCTGTAGAAACCTAAAAAGCCTTCGGTCTTGGCAATTCTGCTGACTGATCCAACAAGTCCTGAGCTGTGAAACTCAGCTCTTCGAGTCTGCAAGGAATGACAACAGAAAATTACAAAAAATGGGGTAAAGAGAAGAAACCCATTTCACCATCAATTTTGAAGCAAACAACAAATACAATAAAGATGCAATCTTTCTAACTTTGAAGAGTAAAGGGTATCATAAAGAGACTTCATTTCTTGAAAAAAGGGATTAAAACCAATCAATCAAAATATTCAACAGTACGAAATTGGGGGATAGAAAATGAAGCAATGAAGTAAAGGTGAAATCTTTGGAAGAATATGAAGAGACCAATTGATGAAAAGAGTTGAAAGGTAGAACCTGGAAGAGGATTTTGACACGTTCGAGTGGGGCAACGACGGTTTTGGCGAAACCACCAGCTGTGCCACCCGCAAGAAGCTCCTTAGCGAAGAGGGGCATGGAGTCCAAGACATCATCAACCACCATGGCTTTACCTTCTTCTGCTCCTCTTTTGATTCCCATTCAAAGAAGAGCGAAGAGAGAAGAACAAAAAGGGAAGGTTCTTTGGCTTGTTCTGTTCTGTTCTGTTGTTCTGTTTGGTAGTTTGAGTTAGGAAGAGGAACCACGTAGGTTGGAAAGGTCAGAAGAAGTTGCGTTGAATAATGGATTTGTAACTTATTTATTATTTGGAGTGCGTGGTTTATTGGAAAACTATTTTTACCACATTTTGATATCCAACCAGTTGGTGCCAAGTAGGATCATGTTTGATGAATCTTCTCTCTCCCAACTTCTCTAAACAAATCTATTCCCTACTTTATGCTCAAGCCTCAAGGATTGGTTTAATGCTCAAAATTCCTAAACCACCACCATTTGAGGATTTATTGTATTTAAATGAATAAAAAAAAAATTTTCGAACACATAAAAACAAAACTGGAGAAGTTAAGCATCTACACAACAAATGTTGTTAAGAAATTTATAGAAAAATTGATAAAATAATTATTTTACTATAGAAATATATATCTAAAATTTATAGGGAAAAATTGATTATACTGTTTGTAAATAAATTTAATTATTTTATATATATATATATATATATGGTAGCTAATTCTTTTTATTCATAGAATATTTTGTTAAACAAATTATCTATTAGAAAAAGTGTTTATATTTATTAAAACATAAAATTATTTTTTATATAGAAAATCCCTTTAGACAAATAAAACATATTTTTTAACAATAAATCGAAACTCAACATAAATACATGCTTGACTAACATGGTCCATTAATTGATACAAACATACTGATAAATATATGTTTCAATAAAAAATCGATTTATTGTTTAAAATATGGCCATTTAAATAATCGTTAAATAATTTAAAATATTTAATTAAATTATTGGATCATTGAAGTACTGATTTTAATTAGTAAATTATAGATTAAATTGATTGATTCTATTATAATTAAATAATTATATAAAAATTTTATTTTTTTATTTTTATAATGAGGTTTTTAGTCTTATTTTTATATTAAATTGACTATTATTTTATATTTTTATTTATAAATTAAATTAACTATTTTTTAAGTATTTTATTCTTTTAATTTATAAATATAATTTCATTTCATTTCATTTAAGTAATATATATATATATATAGCAAATAATAAACTTTGTCTGATGATAAGTCTTAGTTTAACTTTTAACTAGACTTGGACTATTTTGAATAAGTCTGACTAGTTTTTTTTACTGAATTTGACCAAATTAATTATTTAATCAATTCAATTGATGACCCAACTTAATTTAAAGATTTTCGAGACCAAATTTTCAGTTCAACTAACCGATTCGAATCAAATTTGATAATTATATTTTATTTATACATGTATGAGTTAACCCCTCTCTCTCTCTCTCTTTAAATAATTGATTTAGTAATGTATTTTTTTTAGTGTTCTATTAGGGTTTTATCAATATTCTGCTAGGTTTTATTAGTGTTCTGTTTAGAGTTTTGATCTTTTCACCTCTTTTCACCTCTTTTTTACTTTTCTATTTCTAACTTCTTCTTTGATCACAACAATTTGTACTCCTAATTTTCGTTACCTTATAATCAACTTCTTTTCAATTAGTACTCTCAATCTAATATGAATTTCGGTGAATGGAGAAACTCTAAAATTGATCTAAGTAGTGAGGAAGATGAAGAGGATATTGTGGTATTAGAGACGGAAGATTATTCTCAGGAGTTGGAGGCTTGTGTTAAGAGTCTCTCGAGGAGATTCTTTGCAGATAAGGTGTTTTTGATGGGCATAATTGACAATGCCCTAAGGGCGATATTGGGTAAACCGGAGCAATTCCGATTGATTGAGAGAGGTCCTAATCAATTCCAATTCTTCTTTGAGAATGATCTTGATGTTCTCATAATTAAAAAAGGATCTCCTTGACTCTTTAAGGATTATATCTTGCATGTGAGAAGATAGGTTGAATCGGATGAACAGGACCAAGCATTACTTATTTTTCAATCTAGATCCAATTCTAGGATCTGTTTGAGCAGTTCAAAACTATTCAGATTGGAAAAAGATTTGGGTAAAAAATTAGAGAGATGATAGACATTAATTTTTTTTCTGTTTGTGCAAGAGAATATCGAATTCTCAAGATCAAAGTCGGACTGGATTGTGATAAAAGGGTGAAAGACAGCATTCGTATGGCTGAACTGAATGAGCCTTTTTTCTTAAACTTTGAGCCTAAGGTTACAGTTAGCATGAACTATAGGCTACAATGTCCAGTCTCTTTTGAGAAAGTAAAGAAAGCTACCTTTAGTATACACCCACAGAGTGCTCCAGAGGAAGATGGGATAACAGCTAAATTCTTCCAATTTTACTGGGATACATTGGGCGAGGATGTATTCAAGGCAGTTAGAAGTTTCTTTTGAGGAGGGCGCATTTTAAAGAGTTTCAACCACACTAATATCTGCCTCATTCCTAAGATTCCTGATGCTTGTGACATGTCTTGGGTACGACCCATTAGTTTATCCTCTGTATTCTACAAAATCATCTCTAAGATACTAGTTCATAGATTACAAGGGTGTATGAATAAATTTATTATCCCTAATCAGAGCGCATTCCTAAAGGAGAGACTCATTTCAGATAATATCCTGATAGTACATGAATGTATGCACTACCTCAAGCAGAAAAAGAGAGATTTAGAGTATGAGATGGCCTTAAACTTGATGAGTAAAGTATATGATAGGGTTGAGTGGCAATTTTTGTGGTTTATCATGAAGCTGATGGAATTTGATTCTACGTGGATAGGTAGGATTCATGAATTGGTAACGATGGTTTCTTACTCTGTGGTTGTAGAAGGCCAACCATACGATTTTTTTAAAACAAATAGAGACATCCGTCAGGGTGACCCTCTATCTCCTTTTTTTTTTCTATTTTGTACAGAATGCCTCTCATTCTTTCTACACAAAGCAAAGCAAAATTGACACATTGAAGGGATTCAGATTACAAGTAGATGTCCAAAAGTTATCATTTACTTTTTGCAGATGATTCTATATTATTCTGTAAGACATTAGAAGACAATTATGGGAGGATCTTAGATTTATTAGGGGACTTTGAAAGCTTCAGTAGCAAAAAAGTTAACCTTAATAAATTTGCAATCTTCTTTAGCAATAACCCTCCTCATGATATACGCACATCACTTGCTATTACCATAAATATTTTACACGTTAGAGCTCAAGACAAGTATTTGGGACTGCCTTCTTTAGTAAATAAATCGATAAAGGCCACCTTTTCTGTTGTCAAAAAAATAATTATAAAAAAATCCAAGACTAAAAACGATGTCTTTTATCTAATGGAGGAAAACAAGTATTACTAAGGACAGTAGGAGAAGCAATCCTGATATATACCCTGTCTTGTTTCAAACTTCCAGATAATCTAATCAAGGAAATCCATTACATTCTTAATCAATTTTGGTGGGATCAACAAGTTGTGGAACGTCGTATAGTTTGGATTAGTTGGGATACAATGACAAGGGCTAAGAAAAAAGGAGGGCTTGGCTTTAAAGACCTACGTGCATAAAATTTAGCTCTCTTAGGTAAACAATGTTGGAGAATTGCCATTAATCCTGATTCTTTATTATCTAAAATCTTAAAAGAAAAATATTTCAGATATAATTCTATTATATATGTAGAGTTGGGATCGTTACCTTCTTGGGGATGGAGGAGTATCCTTGCAGGTAGAAGTGTCGTTGAAAAGGGGTTAAACTGGAGAGTTGGTTCTGGAACAGCAATCTGAATCTTTAGAGATCCATAGTTCCCACCTCCGTATCCATTCTCAGTACCAACTCTTACAAGTGAGTCCCAAACTGGACATTCAATCTTCTTAGTTCGTGATCTGTTCTCTGCACATAAGCAATGGAATCAATTCCTAATTAATTCAATATTCTCTCAAGATGTTGCCTAGAAAATTCTATCTACAGTATCAGGAGAAGGGGAGGATGGAATTCAATGGACACTCAATAGATCCAAGATATATGATGTAGCTTCGGGATATAGAGTTGCTTACCTTTTGCACCATGTTTCTCTAGAATTTTGTCTAAATATCATGCAATAACCAAAAATCTGGAATTTCCTTTGGAGTCTAGCAACCCCACACAAGATTGAGGTATTCGGGTGGAAGTCCTTCCATGAAAAACTCTCTATCATGGAGCTCATAAATAAGCGATTCCCAAGTACTTCACCAACTTGTCCCATTTGCAATGCTGAACCAGAATCCTTATTACATTGCATCTTCAACTGTCCCGATACTTCAAAAACTTGGAGTAAGAGTCCAATAGCGCACTTGACCAAATCCGAATTACATCTCCTTTTTCGATTGGTGGAGACTCCAAATGTTACCCCGAATTACCGATCTGTGAGTAAGAACTCAGTCCGTTTTGCTTTGATTATTACCTGGCATATATGGAAAGAAAGGTGTAGGAGGGTGTTCGAACGTCAATCTATGAATTTTGAAAAACTTCTGACAATTGCTACCAAACAAAATCAAGAACTTGTAAACTTACCCACTAAAATCCCAACTTAATTCTAACTTTACTTTTTTCTTAGTTTCATTTTTTTACTGTGTCTCGCTAATATTTAAGCGAAGGATGGGAGAATCCCACTTTCTTTTGTGTAGTCCTGAATTTTGGACAAAATATTTTCTTTCATTTGAAATAAAATAACCTACTGTCTTTAAGAAAAAAAATTGATTTAGTAATTAATTTTTTGTGTGCACGTATATTTTTATAATATTAAATATTCAAAATTAAAGAAAAGCTTGACCGCTTTATTAATCTTTATAATTTCACTAATTCTTTAATTAATTCTTATAATTTAAGAATTTATAATTAGATTCTTATATTATATAAAAAATTATAATTAAATCTTTAGTAATTATTATTTTTCATAAAAAATACAATCATTCAAAATATTTGCTTTTAGAATATTCTATTATTTATACTAGAAAAAAATGAATATTTTAAAAATAAAATTATATTTTTAACAAAAATAATTAAAATAATTTAATTCAAATTTTTTATTTAACATAAAAATTTAATTACAAACTTTTAAGCTACAAAAATTTAATTGAGATTTAATAAAAATAATAAAAACTAATAAAGTAATTAATTTTTTTTAAAATATACACTTAAAATTAAATAATTACATATATAAATTAAAAAGATTATTGTTAGGATGTATATTCTAGTAGTGCAATGACTAATTGATTACACCAAAATTTTTTTTTAATCATAATCTTTCTATCTTCACCTAAAAATTTTAGGTTCAAATCTTATTTTTAATTAAAAAAAAATATACAGTAAATGTTTACCTGCAGAACAATATATAAAAGAAATAAAAAATAATAATTAATTTGTTTACTAATTAATTTACATGAGCAGGTGGGTTAACATTAAATACATTTACAAATGGGACCTATGAAACTAGTATCCTAAGCTTTAGTAGATCCCAATAATGCAGAACATCCCTCCATCAGTTTTCATACATAGCACCAAACCATGCTCTAGTGTTAGACACATGCCTTTCACATGATTTTTTATTTAAATAAATTAAATATATTCAATAATTATTGAAATAAATAATTTTAAAATTTATTACGAAAATATACGAGTCTCTCATCTCTCATTTATTAATTGTTAGGAGAAATTTTGTTTTGTTCGTGTATCAACTTCATATTTTTTGTCTTTTAATTTGTACGAGTTAGCACACTATATTTATTAATAATCATATTTTAATCGTGTCAATAGTGTTCTATTTTTAAAATTTATTATATAAAACCGTCCATGTTTTTTATTATTTGAAATGTTCTATTTTTAAGAGTTTGAACTAATTTAAATTATTAATATTTTTTATTTTTTATATTTAAAGATAATTTAATACACTGTAAACAAAATACGTATAAAATTATCTCGTTTACAGTATAAACAAAACATGAAAAACTGACGTAATTTTATAATAATTTTTAAAATTATTTATTTTAATAATTATTAAATATATTTAATTTATTTAAATAAAAAAATCCGCCTTTCACATGTGTAGAAAATTTTTTCTTATACGCAGTAGCAATGGCCCAAAGTATAATGTTCTTTTGGGAGAGAGACGCGATTTAACCAAGTTTAACACATTTGTAAGTTCACAATTTAAATTTAAAATGGCTCACTTTGTTAAGTATGGAGTGTTGCACACTTTATTAATTCGTTAAATTTAAATTTTTTATTTATTATATTTTATTTGAATAGTCTGGATTTAAAAAGGTAACCTGTTAATTAGGTTAACCATTTTTTTTATAAATTTTAGATTTTTTTATAAGTTTCAGATATTGAGTTAAAGTTCAAAACAAAAAAATAGTATATAAATATTAAAAGTAACATATCTGTACAATAAAAAAATTACTGGATTTTAGAATTAAAATAAATAATACATAAAAAATAAGTTAAAAATCCATGTACTAAATTCAGAAAAAAGATATATTAGAATCTTAAAAAAAATAATATTAAATATATATTATGTATATAATATTAAAATTTAAATAAATTTTGTTTTGTATAAAATAAAATTATAATATTAAATATAAATACAATAATAAAAAATTTTGTGTTATATAAATTTAATTAATAAATATATATATATAATTTTATTTTGTGTGAAACAAAATTATAATATTAAATATGAAGTGAATGATAAAAGATTTTGTATTATATAAATTTAATTTAAAAAATATATATACAACGTAAGAAGCAAATAAACATATAATAATTTTATTTTGTGCGAAACAAAAATTTATATAAAAAATATTTATATAATTTTTTTATTAACAATTTTTTTATTGAAATATGTTACTTTACTATATTTAAAATTTATTATTTTGTATTAAAAATATTATTAAAAATATATTATTAGTTTTTCTTAAAATAACATTTTCTTTTTTCTGGATCAAATACTATGACAAAAAAAATTTTACGTAACTATTCAATAAATATTATATAAGTTAATAAAAGAAAGAAGTACTCATTTTTTTAATCAAAAATAGGAAGATTCAAATTCACGATCTTTTAGGTGAATATGAAAAGAGTATGCCATTTGAATTATAGCTCGTTGGCAAAGAAAGAAATACTCTTTTTTTTTAGTATATACCCATTTTGGTCCTCAAAGAATTTCAGACTGGACACTTTAGTCCCCAACTAAAATTAATTACTCGATTGGTCCCTAACAATTGATTCCGTCAGTCACTTAGATCCTTTACTCCGTTAACTCTAACGGAGGACAAAATAGTCCCTGACAACTCTAACAGGGGACAAAATGGTCCCAGATCTCTTCTGTTCGGAAACGACACTGTTCTCTCTCAATTTTCATCATATCTCGTATAACACTAGCAGTCTAACACTGTAACTTCAAACTACACAATGCATGCTCTATAAATTTAATGTTCACAAGAAAAAAAATCCTCAACTTGTTCTTAACCAATTCATACTCAGGAAATTAATGCCTATGTCTCTCAACTAGTTATCGTCTTCGATAGATTGCATGAATCTAGACAGCAAGTCTGATTTGTTAAGACTTGTCGTCGTCGTTGCCATCTCCCTCCTCCTCTGCCCTATCATCTCCATGACCACATTATCCACTACTCCGATCGCTTCCTTCAGCTTCTTCTCCGAACCAATGTTCAGTAATCGCTTCAGTTTCCATATGAGCAGTAACGGCGACGTTGCTCGTTGTACTGATAGTTTGGATGCGAGGTCGAAGCTGTCTGCCAACTTGGACTCTGGAAAAGAAGGAATGAAACACTCGGTGTCTATTTCAAATGAGAATTTGCATATGATGTCGAAGGGGAATCTTCTTATGATGTTCTAATGTCCAACAATCTATATTGCTTGCCGGAGAGTGGAGAAAGGCGTGCCCTTGGAGTATTTGTGGAACTTGGTCTTGAGGATGTCGTGAACGTGTCGGGGTTGGAGGTGATGTTATCGAAAACGTGGAAGTAGATGCTTTTGGTGGGTGTAGTGCAGAGGAGGTGGATGTACCAGTTACAAAGATTTAGGAAGTGTGTGGTCCATGACATGTTGAGGTAGGTGCGACACGTGTGACAATTACACCATGGCTTAATCTTGGAGCTAAAGAGGAGGAAGGAAAAGATGAAAAAGAAGACTGTGAAAGGTGAAGAAGGAGAGTATGAATGTTAGAGTTATGCGAGATATGATAAAAATTGGGGAAAAACAGTGTCGTTTTCGAATAAAGGGGTCAGTGATCATTTTGTCCATTGTTAGAGTTGTCAGGGACCATTTTGTCCCCCGTTAGAGTTAACGGAGTAAAGGACCTAAGTGACCGACGGAATTAATTGTTAGGGATCAATCGAGTAATTAATTTTAGTTGGGGACTAAAGTGTCCAGTCTGAAATTCTTTGAGGACCAAAATGGGTATATACTCTTTTTTTTTTACCAAAGATATGAAGACTCGAACCCGCAACCTCTTAAATGAGTATGAGAAGATTATGCCATTTGGCAAAGAAAGAAATACTCTTAATTATATATTAAATAGAATAATTATTTATTAGGCTCATTCTTATACAGATAAAAATTTCTCTTAGTTTTATATCTGTAATATTTTATACCAATTAGTTTAAAGTTTAATTATTTTTTGAATAAATTAATAAAAAAGTAATACAAATAATTGTTTAAATATAATTGTATTTTAATTTTTCATTCTATTACATACACGTTGAGGATAATTTGAAATAAAAGATAATGAACTTGTTGCCATGTATTTTGTGCTTTGACTGTGTCATTATCTGAGAATTATGGCGCCTTCATGGAGACTAGGATTCTTCTACAGAATCGGTTTCGTGTTTGGAGTTAGCCAACCAGCACCGGTGACAGACAAACTTCTTCCTCTTCTATGGCAGCGATTTTTCGGGCTTTAAAGGTTATTCATGGCAGAAATAGAAGGGAGTGGGTTCAAGAGCGTCAAAATCTGTGGCTAGCCAGAATGATAGTGGAAGCACCGCCAGCAAACAAAACAGTGAAGATGCTTGAAGACATCACATCGACAATAACTGAGTAATGGAAGAATTCGATCAAGTTTTCCTAAATATTTTTGTGGTGTAAAAGTCGTCCTGTATTAAAAGAGAAAATTAGTTTTTTTTGTCATTGTGAATTTGTTTATTCAGCCCATGAAAAAAATAATAATAATAACAATAATAAATAAATCTAATTTACCTGATAACTTTTAATAGTAGGTTAACTTTTCAAGAATTTTCTACTTTACCTGAATTTAGAATTTAGAATTTAGTTTTGATACTGTAAAATTAGATAAAATGTGAAGTAATAATTAAAAAATATTAAAATATTAATACAATTTATTATTTTTAATTAATTATTTAATTTTAAAATATAAAATAAAATATGTTATTTAATTATTAAATTAAAAAAATAAATTAATAATTAAAATATTAATAAAAAATAATAAATTTTATTAGATTTTAAATATTTCTCATAATAATAATAAAATAATAACTAAAAATAAAAATGGCGGGCAAGAACCAGGCCACTAGTCTGGTGGTTGGAGCCGTAGAATGTTAGAGGTTTGGACCAGGATTCATGCCTTACTCTCCTCCTATATGCCTACATCAATAATTTATTTTGGAAAAATTAAGAATGGCGGCGACACCCCGCGGCGGCGGGGGATTAGGTTCGCCAAAGGTTCCAATTTTGACACTGTTCTTATATTTTTTTTAAACCTTATTCGACAAATTTTTTATCTTTTTATTTTTTATCAATCACTTTTAATACTAAAAATAAAAAAAAATGTGTAAAAAAGAGTGTGCACTAAGACAATACATAGTATATCACAACATTATTCTTTTGTGAATCAATTTATTTGGATTTAATTTTAATTACTATTTCACATATATTAATTTCTTTTCTTGGTAAAACATAATACTTATAATACTTATAATTTTTTTTCTTGGAGAACTTTAGTTGTTGGCCCACAAACTACTGGGAAGCCAGTTTGGGCAAGGATAAGCCTTTTTTTTTTTCTCTGCTTTTTGGGAGACTTTGAGCAGAAATAAGCTTATATGAATTTATTTTCAGTGTAATTTAGAAAAAAGAATTACACGCTATAGTTTCATGAGTAAAATACAAAAGGCCTTGTTCCTCTCTATTTGGTTTGTGCTATTGAATCAAATTAACGCCAATGGAAGATTGTGCAAGCTAAACATCTTAAAGGCTTCATATAATACATATAGAGATGATAGATGTATCTTTTGTGGGAAGTTTGGGTTTACTAGCACACTCAATTTGTGGAACTGCATGAGTATGGCCACTAACCATGAAAGAAAGCTACCCTAGCTGGATTGGTGTCGTAAGTGGTAGGGGAAAAGAGGTAATTTTGTTGTGTTTAACTTCTTTTTTTTTTTTTTGGTTAATATATTCAATTTGTTTAAATAATCATGGTGTAATTTTTAATATAGTTATACTAAGCAAGGATGTTGTCATAAAAAAAATAAAATAAAAATTACGTCTTATTATTGAAAATTTGGAGTGCTTGCAAATGAGGAGTTATATATATAAGACACGAATTGAACATTGACACTTGTTTAAAGGAACGAGTGAGTTGAATACTCAATTAATTTAATGTGGTTTATACTTTTTTGTTGGTTTTTTACAGTTTTTTCAAGTCCAACAAGTCAATGACTAATTTGTTTGATTCCAAATTTTAATTAAGAATCTGTTATTAGTTGATAAATTATTGTATACACAAAATAAAATTTAAATTTTAACATTTATTTAAGTGAATAAGTAATGAGCCTATGTTGATTCAAATTGGTTTATTTATATGTATATAATTTTTTTTGGGACAAAGTCATATAAGCTTATGCTTGCTCAAAGTCCCCCAAAAACTAGGACCTTGAAGATGATGAACTAGAATCACAAGAAGAGAGCATGGAAAGCGACCAAGAAGAGGTACCTAAAACAGAGAAGAACAAATCAATTAAAATATGTATTTAGATCTTTTAAATTTTAGATTTTTATTTTAAAGGATAAAGTGAGTTTTTTACTATTGAATGTTTTTTCTTTCATATTTTCTCTTGGTTCTACCTATGAAATAAATGGTGATAGATCATACTTTACCTTCTAAAGTAAAATTCAAAATTTAGAGAATCCAAATCCTTAAAATATAATATTTTAGAAAAAGTTAAACCCCAAAATGGTTTCTAAAATTGACATCATATACTAAAATTAGCTTTAAAATTCTAATTGCCCCTATTACGTCTCTAAAATTGACAAAAGTACAACCTATTTTCTATTAAAGATGTGATGACATGGTTTGATGACGTGGACTGTTAGTGACACATGTCACTCTATGGTTTGACCACATGTAATGGTATAATGATGTATTGACCGGTGATACGTGGCATGTTGATGTGGACGGTTGTGCCACGTGTTACAATGCTATCTGGCCATGTGTCCATTTGTACCACGTGTCGCAACAGTATTCGTCCACGTGTCATCCACTATGTCATCATTGTAGATACACCAAATTAGTCCATCCCTTTGTATTAAGTTACTCATTTTAGTCCCTGAAATTAAATGTTGTGCTCCAAACTAGTCCTTTCACTAGTTTTTTTTTATTTTTTTCTATAAATTCAAAATTCTCAATATTTTTTAATACATTAATTTCAATTCCATTTTTTTCACATGTTATTTAAATATAAGTGTTTTTATAAAATATTTTTTCTATTGTGGGTACTCCTAACCATCGTATTGGAGTTGACGTGAAGACATTTCAAGTATCTCCACTACCATCTCCGACCTTTTTCATCTAGACTGAAGAGGTCGGAGATAATAGTGAGAGTGTTTGAAGTGCCTTCAGTCTAGGCTATTTACACACAATAAAAATGTATATTTCATAAGAACCGAAAAAAAGTATATTTTAATTCTTGATTTCTTGTCAAAAACACATGCTTTTTGATAAAAAAAATTGTCTAATCAATCATATAATTTTTTTTATAATAACATACTTATATATTACAAAATTTATCAATGTTAAATTATTATAGAAAAATATATAATTAAAACGAAAATCTTAAAAATTTTTATAAAAGCACTTGTATTTAAACGATATATGAAAAAATAGAATTGAAATTAGTGCATCCAAAATATTAAAAATTTTAATTTTTTAAAAAATGAGAAAAAACTAGTGAGTGGATTAGTTTAGTGCATGATATTCAATTTCAGGGATTAAAAAGAGTTACTTAATGCAAAGTAAGGGACTAATTTGGTGAATCTACAATGATGACATAGCGTATGACACGTGAACAAATACTGTTACGACACGTGGTACAAACGGACATGTGACCAAATAGTATTGTGACACGTGGCACAACCATCCACATCAGCATGTCACGTGTTACCGATTAACACATCATGATATCATTACACGTGGCCAAACCATGAAGTGACACGTATCATAACAGTCTACGTCATCAAGTCATGTCATCACGTCTTTAATGAAAAATTAGGTTAGGACTAACGTGGTGCACTTTTGTCAATATCAAAGACGTAATTGATGCAATTAGAATCTCAAGGATAATTTAAGTGCACGACTGACGACGTCAATTTCAGAGACTATTTTAGGATTTAACTCAAAGTAAAAGAAATTAAAGAAAAAATCGAAAATTTTTAAAATAAAATTAAAATAAAATAAATTTATAAATATTTTTAAAATTTTTAACATATTTTAGAGACAAAAAATATACTTTATCTTTATAATAATTATTATGCTGTGTTATAGTTAAATATTTAGCTACTTACATACTCTAGGACCAAAGTTTATTTTCAGTGTAATAATTAATTAATCAGGTAACAATCACTTTTAAGCATGGAAGGTTGATTTAGGTTAAATATGATTTGCGATATATACATATAGTAAGTGATTAATCCATTATGTTTGATGAGTTCACTGCACTTCCAAAACACAACCATATACATGAAAATTTCGATGGTGTTACGTCTTAACATAGCATATATATGACATGTATGTACTCCCAACGCTTTGGAAAACATATATATATATATATATATATAATATATAAATAATATATAAAACAAGAGATAAATGAATGAAATGTACGTAGAAAAGGAAATCAACACCAAATATATTCATAGAACAAGGATCATAAAAATGATTTAATGACTAGACACTTGGCTTAGACAGGTACAAATGTACGTACGCGTGTCCCAACATGCATATAAATTTAACATAAGAAAACGACTTCTGGAGCAATTATTTGACAGATGTATATCATTGTTCCTAAAAAATTAAAGTTCGTGCGTTCCATCTCAAATACTATTAATTAATTGTTTTCTTGATATATAAATTATAAATTCTTACTAGACATATATATATAGAAGTTTTAGATTTACAATAATATCTAAATATTTTAGTAATATTAAAATATAAATTATGTTTTAATTTTTTAATTATATAAAATATTTTAGATATTCTTATATTAACAATTAATAATGCATAATATTCCTAAATTTATTTTAAAAATATATATTAAGAATAATATTAAATTCACCGACATCATCATGTGATATCATATTTGGAATTTTTTTTTAAATGTGTTCAAATAAATATTATAATTTTTTTATTAAAACACAATTAATAAGATATATGTGTGGAATCAATATTAAATAAATAAATAACGTCTTAGAAATATGTTCAATATGCAAACCTGATAACTCAATAAATTGCCAACGTGTTGTAATAGAAGAATTCGTCTTCAAAATTAATATACGGCATATCCAATCCATATATATATTATGTTATATAAAAAATTAATTATTAAATAAATTATATATAAAATATAAAATACACAATAAAAATAAATTAAATATATATTTATATATAAATATATCGTGACTTATTTTTGGTGTGCACATAATTTTTTATTCATCCCCTTAAAGAATACACACGATATATATTTTATATTTCAAAATCCATTTTGCCTAAAATAGAAAAAATTATTCAAGATATTTTTTCAAAACATACACTAAATGTTGCGATTTGAATGTTACCAACTTATTACCATTAGCTAGGAAGATGACATCAATCTAATGCAATATAATCGTGGGTTCCAAGTCACTCTCAAGAATTTTAAGTACATAATGTACAATTAGTAACTTAATTAAATGGGTATATAATAATAATAAAGTGATGGAATTGTGTGAATATTAGACAAAGAACAAATATAATAATGACGAAATAATAACGATAGTGTTAGTATATGCTTCACTGCCAAATCTCTCCATCAAACTTTCCTTTGCGGGTGAAAAGTCACAATGTGATTGACAAAAACTATCAACAACTGAAAATTAAAATCTAAAAATAAATAAACGACATACATTTAATTTGTATTTATATTTCGAAACATGAAACGATATTATTTATTGTTGATATTGTCAATGATAGTCTAAATCAAGGGTAAGTTCAGATCCAATTAAGTTCCTTTATTATGGTTAGGTAAAGCTAAGGACAAGGTGCGTGAAATGAAGCTAATTGAACCGTGGCATTTAGAGAACAAAAAAAGAACATTAGGAAGGCATGATTAATGGTGATAATTGGAGTCAAATGAAAGGCAAGCAACCTACCATTTTTATTTTCTCATTGAATTTCAAAGGTGCTCTTGATACTCGTGAATCATGATGATGATTTATTGATTTGTCTATATACTTTTAAAATTGTTTGGGGCATTCAATGGGAGGTGATCACACATAAGGTGAGAGTGTGAGACGCCAACACATGGGTGATGGATCTGAGGACATAGAGTTTGATTCAAAAACAACCTAGGTCACACATTCACACCAAATATTTTTTTCTTTTGAAAATAATGATTTAGAGTTTTAATTTTTCACCTAATTATTTTTCTAATATTTAAATGAGTAAACAAACTATTTTTAAAGAAATTAAGTGGATAATTATAAAAATAAATTAGAATTTTCAATATTTTTTATTGACCATAAATTGAAATTGGAGAGATTTAATACCTTTTATAATTACATTACTCTTATTAACTAACTTAAATTTATTGAGTGATTAGCTTACATGTCTATTTGAGTAAGTATCAAAAGTTGAAAAAAGAAAAATACAATATAAAAGAAGAGAAAACAGAAAAAATAATAAAGGATATAATTGACTGCATCTTTTTCAAATTAAATTAAATTATTAACGAGTACAAGTTGGGTATGAAGATTATAATATTATTAGTAACAATCTTAATGCATAGGGAGAAGTTTGAGCAGTATGTATTAAATCCTAATTAGTTTAAATTTTATTACTGTTAATATAACACAAAATTAGCTAATGATTAAGGAATAATATAATTTTATGATAGTTAAAGTTGGTTAAATTAAAATAATTTCAGTATAAAGATTATAACTAAAAATATTACGTATAAATGCTTGTTATATCAAACAATATATTTAACTACATTTTATATCAAATAGAGTAATATTCTTTCTCACCTTAATAAATTTTAGTTACTAAAATATTTTATTTTATTAGGTAAATCAATTTTTATTATTATTCAATTAAAAATATTGTTGATACATTAAAATTAACTACTAAAATTAATTATTAAGATAAAATATATATTATAACATAAAATATATATTAAAAATGAATTACACTATATATATAAATTTTTATATAAATACATAATAATTATTTTTTTTAGTTGATTTTGATATACATCTAACATCGTTGTTATTCAATACATACATAGCAATTCCTGTTCTGGTGTCAAAAATATTTCTCCTACTATAACTGGTTAAGAATATAGTTTGTAATTTAAATTTCTTTTCATAAAATATGTAGCCGAAACGAATGATGACTCCAAACTATAATTCGATTGGAGAGTTTTTTTTTTCAAAAATTTTGTAGTCGAAATCAAACTCAGGATATAAGTGGGGCGTATATTTATGGAAGACACTTTTAACACTCAAATTATTTAAGAAGTATAATAATTTTATGAAATAAAAAATAAGACATTAAAAAATGAAATAGAATTCATAAAAAAGTTATCATATGACTTTCTTTTGCTTTTTTTTTTTTACCAGAGATAAGAGACTCGAATTCGCAACCTCTTAATTAAATATGAGGAGATTATGCCATTTGAGCTATTATTTATTGGCTATGACTTTCTTTTGTTGTTGAGACATAAAAGGTATTTTTTATAGGTATAAGATTAATAAATAACATTGATATTTAGGACGATTTAGTCATTAAGTTAATAATGACCGTTATTAAACTCGTATGCTAGAATTTATAAATTCAAGAATGAATAATAATTAAGGACTTGTTATAAGTTATCACTCATTAGGTATAAAAAAATCAGAGTTAGACTCATTTTGAATGACATATCAAACAGGTTTATAGATAATCTTGAGTAACAAATCAATTTCTAAAAACAAAAATTAAATTTTATATCAATCATTTTATTTTTTATTTTTTATCGTATCTCCTAGCGATAAATTAAAAACTAATATGCCGCAGATCTGAATTTTATTTAAAGATTTTTCGTTAGCCAATAAATTATTACATGCACAAAGTAAGATTCTAACAAATGTAAATAAATAAGAATAAATTATCATTTATATAAATAAACAAGAATAAATTAAGGACATTAATCAACTGATAACTAGACTTATCCAACTTGATTATATCAATTTTTTTATATAAATAAACAAAAATAAATGATCATTTGTACCTATAAAAAATATAAACGCAGACAAATATATCAATGTAAGAATAAAATGACAATTGTAATTACGAAAGATGACTTTTGTGTACCAAAAGTACCTGGACTTGGGTTACACAATTGATTTATTAGGATATTTTTGACATACGGAAGCCATTTTCTGTGGTTACAATTGTCGTTTTATTCATATATAAGTATATTTGTTTGTGTCAATATCTTTCATGGATACAAATGGTAATTTATTCAAATAAACAATTTAATATGAAGGCCGATTTATCTAACGAGATAAAAATTTAAAGGTTCATTTAATAATTAAAATATATTAAAAACTAAAATTTTTTAAAAAACTAATTTAGATACTAATCTTACAAATAATTTCCTATGTCTGTCTATAATAAGGGCAATCCAACGAAACGGCGTCGGTGCATTGGGTATGATCACGTGTGAAAAAAAAAAAAAAAAAAAAAACCCGAAAGGTGGTTAGCTGGAGGTTAAAATTTTGAGGGAAGTGGCAGGTTTTTGTTGAGGAAGAAAAAAAAATCGTCGGTGCTCTCTTTATATCTTCCATTTTTCATCTCTCACCCTTCAAACCGCCACAACACACAGAATCAAAGCCAGGAACCACCACAATATATATACACATTCGCATTAATAGATTCATTAGAGTCTGCGTGATTCATAACTATTATTATTATTATTATTATTATTATTCTTCCAATTTCCATTGATTGAACCATCAGCTACATATATACACACTCGGAGAATCAATTGGTGGAAGCTTGCCTGACTCATTCACTCATTCTTCTTCTTCTTCCAGTTTTCACCACCACCTATGTCTGAATCTGCTTTACTTGATGCTGACAACATCTACCTCGATGGAAAGGTTCTTCTTTTTCCCCATTTCATTTCTGGGTTTCCTTTAAAGTTTCCATCTTTGTTAAGTTTTGGATCGTTTCTTAGCACTTTCTCAATTGGGCGATTGCAATTTTTTTAACTTCTAAGTTTTGCTGTGCTGCGTTGCGATTGGTTTTTATTAAGCTAATATTTTTACATCATTGGTAGTATTGGATCTAGTTTTTTCATGTTGGATGTTACAGCGAGCTTGAACTGTTTTCATATTCATTATTTTGAATTAATGGGGGTTGGTTTATTTTCTTCTGTTGCTTTAATTCATTTTTTAATGTTCTTCTTTTCAATTGAATGTGTTTTACATCGCCAAGCCATTGAGATTTTGAATTTTGAATTTTTTATTTTATACATGTCAAATAGCTGATCTGTGTTTTGGATGTACCCTATGCTTTCTTTTTATTTATTTCTTTTTTTTTTCTATTTTTAAATTCCATATTCCATAACATGCTGAGCTCGTGAGCTGTTTATTCATTTCTTTGCGATTCCATATTTAGATTAAAACATGGATTTAGTAATTTTTTTTTCAAGATATGAATCTTAACCTTACCCTTATTTGATGCCATTTTGATGATGTAAAAGAAAAGATTTTCTATTTGCATTTTATTTTACTTCCTATTAGTTAACTAACACATTGTTTTTTTCTCCACCTTGTATCATTGATCCGTCTTTTTGTTTTTTCATGTGGGGTCCTGGTTCCCTTTTTTTTTTCTTTTTAATTTTTTTTCCCTGTTTTCTTATATGATGATGTTCATGCCTTTGAAGGAATTGGATCCATTTTGCTTTTGGCTTTTCCCTCTCCTCGGTTCTCTCTAAGTGCATTACAGTCTATAGGAATTAAGAACCTTGGCTATACCTTTCTTGTCCTTTATCTCATTATTTTTGTACTGGATTATAGTTATAGCAGGTGGTGCTTTTTGTTAATTTATGTAAGTATTTGTTATTAGATAATGTAAAGTCATTCTTCTCCTTTTAAATATTCCAAAGATGTTGTCCTCTTTTTCACTGGCTTCACCTTGTATTCTTCCTGGGGCATACAATGATTGGAATCTGGAAGTATTCAATTCATGCATCTTTTTGAAAAGTGATACTAATATGCTGTTGCTTGTTAGTTGGGTTTGTCCAAAAAAGGGGTAAGGCCACATGGAGGCAAATATGTTAGGGAATAAACTGTTTTAACAAGTTTTGAACATGCTTTTCTTACATTGCTCTAATGGAGTATGTACAAAATAAAGGATATCCTTTGCTCTACAGAAACGTTTTATTTTTTTGTCTTTTTTTTTTTGTTCCAAAAGATTACTTCAGTTTTTTTATTCGTTTTTGCTCTGATTTGTTGTGTTTTTTTTTTTCATTTGTTCTATGCAGTACTAATTTTCGATTATTACTTCAGGAACATTATATTCGAACTGGCTGTGGTTCTGTGTCTGTCATGGTATACGGTGATCACGACAAACCAGCCCTGATCACTTATCCGGATTTAGCACTAAATTGTAAGTGGTGTCATCTCATTTTCCAGTAGCTAATATATCAAGCATTCTGAGCTTTCTGCTGTTGTTTTAGAATCTATTGCTCTGAGTGTTCATTCTCTTAAAAGCCTGATACATAATTTGTTGTCGATTCAGATAAATCATGTTTCCAAGGATTATTTTTCTGTCCAGAGGCAGCTTCTTTGCTGCTACACAACTTTTGCATATATCATATTAGTCCTCCCGGGCATGAGGTCTGTATGTTGTCAACTGGAACTTACCTTGTATTACCTTCAAAACCCAATATCATTATTCACATAATTTCTCTGGAACTTCCACAAGAGTTCTTGCAGTTGGGAGCTGCTGAAATTAGTTCTGAAGATCCTATTCCTTCCGTCGAAGACTTGGCAGATCAAATAATTGAGATCCTCAACTATTTCGGGTAATTGCAGTATCATTACTTGCTCAATAAATTTTTTGTTATTGTTGTTTTGAACTGTTACATTTGTTGAAACTCAAAACTAATATGTAAAGTAAAAGGCATGAACTATTTTGGGTGGAATTTTAATGAATATTATATATATTATATATTTAACCGATGGATGAACTATTTCTTTGACTAGGCTTGGTGCAGTGATGTGTATGGGAGTAATGGCTGGTGCTTATATCCTTTCCCTATTTGCAGTATGTATCCTACGTAGCTTTGAATGGTGAAATAGTTTTGGGATGTGGCCAATGCTTTGTAGTTTTAGATTATATGAAGTCAATCAAATTAATTTGCTCTTCTTTGATGCTTTATTACAGACGAAATATAGGGAGCGGGTTCTTGGTTTGATACTTGTATCTCCTTTATGCAAAGCTCCTTCTTGGACTGAATGGTTTTATAACAAGGTTCCTTCCAAATGCCTTAGACTATCTGATGTGCTCTCGAATTCAATAACATTACCTGAAACTGTTTCCAATTTCTTTCAGGTGATGTCAAATTTGTTATATTTCTATGGGGTATGTGGTTTGTTGAAAGAGTGTTTGCTCCAGAGATACTTCAGCAAGGTATTATAATGTGATGATCTGTCTCGGATTCCCTCATTTATTCGATGATAACTAGTTTCTGTAATCAACATCAACAGGAGGTTCGTGGTAATGCCGAGGTTCCGGAATCCGAGATAGTTCAAGCTTGCAAAAGAGTCAGTGCTAACCAAACCTAGTTTCTTTTTCTCTTGTTTTTCTTTCTTCTCCTCACTTTTTCTATGTTCAATATATTTATCTCACTTTGTGCTTGTTTCCTTTCCTTTTTCTTCTCAGTTACTGGATGATAGAAAATGCAAAAATGTCTTAAGGTTCCTTCATGCAATTAATCAGTAAGATCTTCTAGATAGTTGCTTTACCATATTCACTTCCTTGCTCTTTGTAATTGCATATATCATCCTCTGGGAGTTAAAGTTGGAGATTGGCGTCAGCATCTTTATGTGTTTGAACTTGTTTTGCCAACTTGTAGGAGGCCTGACATAACAGATGGATTGAGGAGATTAAAATGCCGTACACTTATTTTCGTGGGGGACAGTTCTCCTTTCCATTCAGAGGCTCTATATATGACTTCAAAACTCGATAGAAGATATAGTGCCTTGGTTGAGGTATGTAGTTCTTCTTGCATCAGTATGTGGAAGGGTCTACTATAATACAAATAGCAAAAGTACTATGTGCATTCCAAAATTTAGCCACTATATATTTGTGTATAAATATGTGTTGTTTAACTCATTTTCAACGTGTATTTTGTATTTCAACATCTATTCTATACGGATAGCTGGTTTGATGGTTGATTTTTAGTATATATGTATAGCATAGTTGATTCTCAGGTTTACTTAACATTAAGGGAGGTAATGGCGAATATAGTATCTATCACATAACTTCAATGGAGGACATTAAACACCTAAATGCATGTGTTATGTAGGGAAATATTGCATGAGATACATAAAGTAGGATCATAAGATGTGTTGATTTGGCAGGTCCAAGGATGTGGATCAATGGTTACAGAGGAACAACCACATGCAATGCTGATTCCAATGGAGTATTTTCTCATGGGGTATGGTTTGTATAGACCCTGCTACTTAAGTGAAAGTCCAAGGAGTCCTCTTAGCCCATCATGCATTTCTCCAGAGCTACTCTCTCCAGAAAGCATGGGATTGAAGCTTAAGCCTATAAAGACCCGGGTTTCTGTTCCCCTTGAAGTTTGATATCTTTATTTTTTTTTTTTTTTTTGTAATTTTAAGCTTTTTTATTTCCTTACTTGTATCTTCTTTATTTTTTACTTTTTTAATTTTCAAGAGGGTTAGAGAAGAGAGAGTTGGAGGGAGTTGTAGATATAGAAAGAGAAGGGGTGTGTAATGAAATATAGGTAGATTTGCTTGCATTCATTTTGTAGTTAGTCATAAAGGAAGCATTGAGCTTTCTCACTGTATTAGTAGATTTAATGTGGACTCATCAATTGTTTATTGACTCACTACTCATTACTCATGAGCAGCAATAATCTTAAGGGACACTTTGATTTCAAAAAAGGTTTAATTAATGATTTTGCTGTATTTATAGTACAGTATTGCTAATAGAGTAATTGTATACAGTAAATTTTTTTTCCAAAACACTGTATAAGTAGACGAAATTTCAATTGCCTTTCAATTGATATATGATAGATGTAAAGTCTCAACACTAATTTTACATGATGTAACACAATACAAACATCTTTGAAATTCCTATAAATGAAGCTACAATAAAAATCTCTAAAGCCTGCAATGAACAAGGGAAAATTGTTGCAGACAATACTGAACTTGAAGTATGTGGCAGCCACAGCACTAACTTCGTGGAGCCTCCTTATCATAATTTGCTGATCATCATTCCCATGAACAGGATCACCCCAAAAAGTACATGGCAAAATCAAGGGGGCTTGGTGTATCTTCGCCGTAACTGGATCCTCTACTTTAGTTTTATATAGAGATTAACAGTTTGATACTCTAGCTTATGAATCTGAATCAGAAGCTGGATCCTCAACTTCACTCTCGCCACTTGAACCATCATTCGCGGATGAAGTCTCGGCTTTGGCCGGACGAGAATTTTGAAGGAGGTTATGTTTGACGAATTTGACTTTCCTTTCTTTGCTTTTTCCTTTTCGTTTTTGGCTTCCACTATCAGTTACCTTCATAGTTCGAGCAGCAGCTACAAACGCATCACTAATCACTTCGTTTTGCTTATCCTCCTCAACTGCATTTCCCTCTTCCCCAACATTATCAACATAAAAAAGATCATCACCCACCATCTTCCCATCCAAGTTACCAGTAGGTTGCTCGGCTTGGGAAATATCAAGACCTGATTTAGCACAGCTTCTTAAAGTATCATCTTCAAGAACTTGAATCCCTCTATTCTCAATGCTCAGCAACCAAGCTAACAAGCAGAATAAATTGGAACGAAATAAGTTAGAAATAATGCACTGAGAACCATGTAGCCAACTCTACCTAATAGGAAAAGACTTTATTGTTGTTGTAATAAACTGAGAACCATGCTGGAAGTTGCAACCTAGATATAAGCAGTGATAATCTACTTACTCAAAAGAGCTCTGGGTGAAGATCCATTTGCTTTAACAGCTTTTTCCTCCAAACCATTCTGGCTTGTAACATATTTGATTATTTGCAAGGGTATCCGTGAAACAGAAAATTCCCTAACATAAGAGAGAGCTCTTTTCTGATCACCAATTCCCCTGCATTAACAAATTATTAGATACTACAAGTACAAAGAGAGAGCCATATAAACATAATACGATACTAAATTCTTTATACCTAAAATACTCTACAGCCTTATGAGTAACAATCAATCTGGTCAAGGAAAGGCCTTTGATGTACTTGGAATTTTCATAAAGGAAAGGGTACTCCACCAATAGCAAAGCATCAAACAGAACCTTCCTAAACAGAGTTTCCTCTTCAGATTTCTGCAGACACTCATATTTGATATATGTCACTTAAATTACTGATGATGAACACATGAATATATGTATGTAAGAACAAGGACACGGCACAAAAATTAAGATAAAATGGACATAAAAAACCAAGATATGCTAGCCTTTGTCCGGTCCACAAAATCATGGTGTTGGAGCTTTGTGTATTAACAATGAAAACAAATGCAAGCTATGATATCAAAGAAATAAAATGAACTTATGAGAAACATTCAAAAGGAAAATAATCAAACTATACTAACCGAAATTGAGCTCAGTGGCAAAGATGTCCCTAATGCTGCCCTCATGAGGATCTCTGGTTACACAAGACAAATCAACATCAAAACAGGAGCTAGAAAATGAGTCATAGTTCTAGATAACTCAAAATACATGATCAAATTCAATCATCAAACTAGTTATAGATGTCTATGCATTTTAGACAGAACAATTATAATAGTGCAGACTGCAGTACAAAAAGCTAAAATCATAAAATTTTACAACCTTTGAAAAACTAAAGTCACATTGTCACAAGTAACAAAATGTAGCATGAAACTGAAAATTTAAAACCAAATATGTAATAACTAAATACTGACCCAAAAAGTAAATATTCTGAAAGCTAGATATTGAGCCAACAGCCCAACTCTTGAGATTCACTTCCAATTCATCCCCTGGTGTTTTCCTATGACAAAGCAACCTAAGTTTCAAGAAAAAAGCTTCCATGATGACAGCACCTCCCAAGTAACCAACATGAAAACCCTTATCACAAAGCCACTTGCAAACATCACTGCCCAAAATTGGCAACAAAGATTCAAACCCATTATCAGCATCCCCATTTGCATTCATCCAAACATAAGCCAAATCAGTGAAAGGCATAATCAAATTCAATCCAATACAATCATATTCTTCCTCCTCAGAAACCTTTTTACTACAGCAAATACTCATGTACCCAACAATCACATCCACCAGGGACTTCACCTCCTTCATTGCTTTCTTTTCTCTCTTCAGCTTCAGTTCCTTTCCAGAAAGTTCTAGAAGAACCTTGTGAACCTCATAAACAACTGGGGCCATCAAAGCCACACTCTTTGAAGCACCAACAGAAGCTGAACAAGCAGATAGCAGCTGAAACAAGGATCTTACGTCAGATACACGATCCAAGGCATCACCTTTCTCCGATTTGAGGCTTTGAAACTTGATTGCAGTGTAGACCCATATCACCTCAAAAGGTGGATTAACATTGGCTTGCATCAATTCGTAGAATACATCAAGGAAAGAAGAAAAATCAGGGGACCCTTTGCGAGTCTCGGAAATTAGTTCATGCACTGAGTCTTTCATCTTCATGGCATAGTTTTCACCCACAAGAGGGACGAAATTATCTGATGCATTGCTCAAACCTGTGATCTCCATTGCTTGATTTCTCGCTGAACCAAAATTGGGGTCTAGGGTTTATCAGAAGATGGGGTTTTGGACTTAAGAGTTTCCAGTTTCTACAGTTTGGGCCTGGCCCGGTTTCTCTAATTCTCTGTCATGTTGGTGGGGGTTTAGTTTTGCATTGACTCCAACGTGGAAAAGAAGGTGGAAATTTTTTATTTTTTAATCTTTTGTGGGAAAATTTTAGATTTTTATTATTAGATTAATGATGTAGAGCTACGTGTTTCCCTGCACCTTATTGGTGAAAAATGGGACCCACTTTTGCTTATGCTTCTCTGGACTAATCACATGCGCTAAAAAAATCTTATTTTGCGTTATGTAACAAAACCAAGAATTTGCGTTTTCCTATATTTTTAAGCTTAGGAAAAGAAGCAAGGTTTTGGTTTTTTGTTTTTTTGTTATTTGATTACTTCAGTTCTCTGTGTCAATTTTGGTGGAAAATTCCCACCTTTTTTGAGGATCTGAATTTCCTGTACAAGGTGAGGGGGTTCTAGAACAGCGTGTGTGTTGAGGAAGATGAAGACATTGTTTTGGGTTGTGTTTGTTTCAGTGGTGGTTTCAACATGGTTGCCGCTCTCTGAGTGTTTCAAGAAACCCGCAGTGCTTGCTAGAAAAGAGGACATTCCGTACATAAAGTGCCAAGTTTGTGAGCTTCTCGCTAAGCAGTTGCATCAGCAGGTGAAGAAAAAGCAAGCTGAGACCGCTCCCAAAAAGGTTTTCTTTTTTCATGTCTTTCAATTGTAGGAGTGTTTTATTGGTAAGATTATTGTGTTGTTGTTTGGACTATTCTAAATTTGTTTGTGTTTTTGGGATGCTAGATCTCGGAGTATCAGATCATTGAGATAGCAGAGAATGTTTGTAATCTTAAGAAGGTAGAAGCGGATTGGATATTGCGCATTGATATTGTGGAGAAAGAAGATAGGCTTGAGGTAAGAATGGTGGTTCAATTTTTTCATTTATTTGATGATTGTGTGTGATTCATGCAATAGTTCTAATACCTGCACTCTCATTGATTTTGAAACTTCCTTTTATTGTTTTAACAGTTAGTTGAGCATGACTCTGAAGGACAGTGCAATTCTGAGTGCAAGACAATCGAGCGAGCGTGTCAGGAGGTATAAAACTTCGTGTGATTTTCGCTCGGTGCATTTGTTTGTCGCAAATGGATTGCACACCATGGTTTCTTTTAGTTCTGAAATGGCAAATTATATTATGAATTACTGTTTTCAAATTTTCAGGTTATAGGGTATTCGGATACAGATGTTGCTGAATATCTATATAATTCGAAGCCTGATGCCGATTCATTGTACAAATATCTCTGCAAAGACCTTACTAAAGCATGCAGCACCAAGCCACCCCCTGTCCCTAAGGTAGTGACAATCTGAATTGTTGTTTACTTACTGCTTTCAAGTAAATTTGAGTTAGAATGGACATTAGTTACTAACTTACTATAAATATTGCACAGCTGCCCTGTTTTTCGGAAACCAACTATGCGCTTTTGTTTCAATTCATGTAGTTATGTGATTAGAGTGATGCCAACTAAGTTGCTAGTTCAATTGAGCTTATGTGATTACTGATTACAGAACATTAGAACAGCTGGAGTATTTTTTATAGCTGAATAGTCTGCCCTAGATTAAAGTGTAACCCTTGATGAGAAAATCAAGATTTTTCTTTTCATGTCCATGGTTTATTTTCATGCATTTCAGTTCACTTTTCTATCAACAATCAAAACAACACTTTACCCACACCTTGCACCTTAGGTTCCAAATTCCATAATCCCAACCAAATGAAATATCCATTCTTTGAAGTATATAGTTTGAGAACTATGATTCATTTTCATGCAATGATATTGTCATATTGTGTAATATGCTCTTGCCATTATTGTTTGATGTTTTGTAAAGCTACTTCATCTCTAATCAGAATATCTTTTCTGTTCTGTAGGACAGAATCCCTGGTGATGCTTTTGTTGCTAAGTCTGATAAGGAGGCTGAAATGGAAAAGCTACTAAAATCTATGGAGGTATTTCCCTTGTTCATGTTATATATCTTTAGACGATTTATAATGGAACACTGTCATTGTCTGATTAATATAGCTGACCTTCCCTAGTGAGAATAAGACTTAGTTATTGTTTTTCTTGTCATCATTGTATATCACTATATCTTAGGAGGAGGGTTATCTTTGTCCTTTATTTAGCTCGATACATTTGGTTAGTTTTATAGCCCTATGTCCTTACTGTATCTAATTCTGCATCAGGGCATGCCAGGAGCACCTGGCATGAAAATGTACTCAAGGGATGATTTAATGAACATGAAAAACCTTGGTGATGAGGATGCCGAAGATGAAGATGAAGATGATGAGGATGACGGCGATGCTGCTTTTCCTGGGAAATTGGTACTTTCTCTTTTTCCATTTAGCTTGAAAAATGACATGTACCTTTATTTTATTAAAGGAAACACTTGATTAAAATGTCATACAATCGCTGACAAATCGAGCAATCTGCATATCGTAGGGAAAAGTTCTGAGAGAAAAGGAAAAGGAAAAGGGAAAAGGCGACTGGAAACAAACGATTAGAAAAGGAATCACAGACACGACCGTGACGCTGAAGAAACATGCAGACCGAGTTTCCAATCGCTTAAGACAGTGGTGGAGGGCAAAGAAAACAAGTTCAAAGAAGGGAACAAAAGGAGCCAAATCTGAACTTTAGCAAGTCACAAAAGCTTACACTGCGATTGTTGAAGAACTGCAGGCATTTCAACATCATTTGTTACAGGTAAAATGTGCCTGTGATAGTCAAGAGGAAGAAACATAGAGAAGCAATCAAATGATAACTTTAGACTTTAGAGTGACCACTTGGAATGGTTCATTTTCCATTCAAGTATTTTGCTATATTCATGTATTTTAATGACTCAGTTTTGATGTTGAAGGAGGGTGTATACTAGTGAAGGTTATGAACTTGTGATGTTCTCCAAAGACTTAGTTCCCCCTACACCTTTTTTTTGTAGAAATTTTTTTCTCTAAAAAACAGTATAGATAATCATCCAACAACAAAACGCTTCATCCCACTAGACGGATTCGGTTATATAGATCAAATGGCACCATTTAGCATTTTAGCCCAAACATGTTTCATGTTTACACCATTCAAAAATTTGTTTCCAATTTAACAACAAATATTCTTGCTTATAGTATGTGGATACGGGCACTATGCTGCACATTTCTTAATGTAGAGCACAGTTTGAATAACAAGCAAAATATCTTCTTAAATTTAAATCTCGTTGCTGCTAATGTACCAAAAATAAATATTACAAGTACTCCCAATCAATACAACGTGCAAGAATTAAGGTTTATTTTGGTCATCAGAAGGTTGGAGGAGTAGTATTAGACTATTAGGATGAAAATGACATTAGCAGTCATGCAAATTTTGTGTACTTGCTAACAAAGGCAAATCTATTCACTGAAAATTGATAACAAATAGTTGTCAATGCCTCAATGGGATTAATTAAATTCTGAATAAAATAATATTTTAAATATCATTACATCCAAAAAGCCAGAAGAGCAACTATGAATTTATAAGAGAATACAAGCACAATGTGAAAATACAGTTACAGTTCCTCAAACAGAAGACTCTACATTAAATTATAAAAGCAGCAATAATTGCTGTTCAACATCTTGCAAAATTTAGATAGCATTGGAAAATCATGACTCAACGCATCTTGTAATACTGAACCCTTGAAACGTTGCATCTGCGACCATTCAACGAGTACTTGACCATTATGTCAACATCGCGCGGATTTTTCTTGTTTTGAGCCACACTCATGCTCCCTACAATTGCCTCGCCCTCACAAATGGTCAATATGTCTTCCAGATAAAGCACTGTTTGTTTCCAATGGGTGGCACGCGACCTTGGCCCTGCATAAATTCTCAAAATGTTACTTCATGTGCGTGTGTAGTCTAGCAAATCGTTGCAAGCGAAGCAATCATTCAAATTTTCAACTAAGTTTCTAAGGAACTCTTGGGAGCGGATAAATCCAGCATGGTTTCAAAAGAGATTACAAGTTTTTTCAGTCTGCGGTTATCATATTCTGAATTAATGATACTTCTACATGCAAATTCAAAGATACCAACTTATAAAATTCATTGTTCTTCCCTTCAAATTTTATGCTCTGTTGTTCTCGTGCAAAAAATATAATCCTTTCGATCTATTTAACATCTATGCATTATCTTTTGCCAATTAACAGTTCACATGCCGAAAAGTAAATTTGACTCCCAAGTCCCAATAACATTATATGGACGAAAAAGAACAGCTCCAACAAAAACATATAAATAATTGAGGAAGTAGAAAGGAAGCTAACCTGTAGAGAAGCCCATCAATTTATGACACTTAGTAAATGTTACATCAAAATATGCAACAAGAGCATGGATGTAATCATCGCGTTCAGCAATAAGTTTAAACGGTGCTGTGAAGGAAGCATCTCCAGGAGCCATCTTTGAGATATCCATAGTCTGAATAAAGATGAACCACTCATTGTATATGTTCAAACCAAATACAAAATATTTTGGCCAATGCAGAATGAAATTTTTGCGCATGTCAAATACAAAGAATGTAAGAACTGTTAAAGCTCCCCCACCTTGAGTAGCTGGCAGGTAGTAGCAATCTGATTCTGGTCAACTGTATCAACAAGTGGCTCCATTATGGCTTGCTTCTTGATGCAGCTCATATCAAATCCATATACATTGTTCCAAACTGTTAGAAAAAATGAAAATATGGCTTGAGTAACTCTTTTTTTCACCAATAGATAAAGAAATTCATATGAAAATGCATTGTGTGGATGCCTCTTTCATTGTAACCGTAAGTATACTGTATAAGAGTAGCAAACTCATATTGGTTAATAAGAGGTCACGATCTCACACTCTATTTTATCTTCTTTGTAGTCTGCATCTTCGATGGCAGTAAGATGGAGGGACGCTTTATCTGGTAGCACAACTCCTCCTTCGACCTATTCAAAAGAGGAAACTCAGAATGATTCCCACACCATTGTACTGTGTGACATGTCTTCATCTAATATCAAAAGCAAGGAGTGCATAACTTACAAGCCATTTGTCGCGTGCGTAAAGGACAGAATTTAACATATTCTCAAATAATAGGAAATATCCCATCCATTCTGAAATGATTATATCAACTTTTTCAACCGGAAGTTCAATTTCTTCAATCTTACCCTTCAAAACTGTTACAACTGCAAAACCAAAACAATTATATTGCAATCATTGTGAGTGGATTTTTCCAACGAATCAACACCAAAAGAAAATGTATTTCAAAGGAGTAATACAAAATATAAAACATTGCTTTACCATTAGAGTACCCATTAGTTTCAACTATCTGCTTCGCCATGTCAGCCATATCGGAGCACTCAACCTGAATTCGCAATATAAAAAATGGTACAACTTAAAGTCATTATTTGGAATACTGATAAAATCACAAAAAACATAAAAGGCAATAAAAGAAATCAGGCACTTACAGCATAGACATGCGCTGCCCCAGCCTTGGCACAAAATAGAGACAAAATCCCAGTCCCAGCACCAACATCAAGAACTACTTTATCCTTGAATAAAAACTTATTCTGATAAATAACATTTTGATATGTTTTTGTTCTTACAGTGTCCTTCAACATTTCCTGCAATTCAAACAAGGTTACAACAAAGCATTATACCGCAACAACATACAAAAAACTTCTTTTACTATATTGCAAAACATTTGAATACTAGTTTGCAGTTCCCCTTCTCATTTATGGGGTGGGGGGGGGGGGGAAGAAAAAACGGAACTTCAAGGCAAAAAAACAAACAAAATATAAACTTAATACACCAGCCTGCATCCAAGTTGAGCACACTTACTTCGTGAATTCCTGCAAACACATATACACATTTAAGATGAGAAAACAATCCTATTAAGAACAAATACAAATGAGATTAAGCTGAAGCGCGTGAATTTTTCAGGTTGCAAAAAACAACAGCCCGGATGTAAAGTTCGGAACTTTGAGCAAAAGGGAATTCAAATTGAGCAGAAGCGGATATTAAATAATTAGAATGAGAGTAAAGAGAGAGAAGCAAAAGTTACCGAAATGAGAGTAGGAATCGAAATAATAATCGGCGCTGGTTTTGTCATCGGAATCAATAAACGATGGTTCTGATGGTTCAGGTTCACACATGGATTGGTCGTCGAGGTTGGAGCTCTCGGCGGCGTCCTGGATAACCTCGTCGGCGTCTTGGAAGCGAAGGTGGTTGTTCATGCTGTTGTTATCGTTGTTGTTCTTTCGGCGACCCATACGATATGAAAGGAAAGATTTTTTTGGAGATGGAGAAGGAGTTTGCGTATGTCAGTGACTACTCACTAGAACTGGAATTGCGAAAATTAGGGTTTTAGTTTGGGTTTTAGCCTTTTAGGTTATGCGACGATAGCTGCTTGCCTGCTTCCACTTGATGATACCGCGTTTTTTACTGCTTCAATCCTTTTTTTTTTTTTTCCTTCTAAGGAATAAGAAAATAAAATTGATATCCAGTATAAACCAGTTTTATATATACACACAAATATCAAATTACCTAATACTTAATACTACGTAATACTTTTTATATTAACAGTATAAATAACTATATAAAAAATATAAGCAAACGATTGTGTAAAATATTTGACATTATTAATACATTAAAATTAAATAAAAATAAGATAAAATTATATCGCTTTATTGTTATTAGAAGTGTTGATATTTACTATGATTATATTTTTTAGATAACAAATCTTTTTATAGTGTTAGAATAATTTAACTGGTTTTAGAAATATGATAAAAGAACGTTCTGCTAAGATTTTTACTTTAAGAGTTTGATTTGATTCAATGAAGTTAAAAAAAAGTGAAAGTTCAGGAAGGTATTGATTTGAACCAGTTCGGAGACTCTATGAAAGTGGCTATGGAGAAAGTTGAGGTATCGGTGACAATCCAAAAGTCTCATACAAGGACTTTCTTTTATTGTTCCTTAGCTCATCGGTAGATACTAATGAAAATGTGTTTGAGCCTATTGATGAGGATGCATTAGACCTGAAAGATCGTTGGTATAAGGAGGAGAAAGAACTCCACTAGGATAAACATTTTGACTACTATCCGACCATTCCAATCCCTAGGAATGAATTTGAGGAGTGGTGTAAGCCATGGGATATGGCTTTCATTGTTAAAGTCCTTGAAAAAAGAGTGTACTTAGCGTTCATGGAACAGAAACTTAATAGACATTGGATTTAAAAAGGTAAAATTAATGTTATTGATATGGATCGTGACTATTTTTCGATTCAACTTACTGGTAAAGAAGACTATAACCATGCGCTCATGGAAGGACCTTAGATGATAGCGGGACACTACCTAATTATTTAGAGATGGAGGTCTTTCTTTCTCTCATAAGAGAATATAGTCAAGAAGATTGCTGCCTTGATTTGTATCCCGAACCTGTCGATTTAGTTATACAATCATCTTTTTTTAGGAAAGTATGCTTAAACCTGGGGACTACGCTTAAGATTGATCGTGCAACCTCCATTCATTTTCGGGGATGATTTACAAGAATTTGTGTTGAACTGGACCTAACAAAAAAACTAATTCCAAGAATCTCCATTCTCAATCATACTTTAAACGTTGAATATGAGAGATTACATCTTATATGTTTTACGTGTCGTAAATATGGCCATCGATCGGATCAATGCAGTGAAGCTCAAGAGCACAAGGTGATGCCGGAGAACACATCCATAGCCGGCAAGGGTGGCAGTGGTTAAGAGGCCCTAGAATCGGTGCAAAAAAGGCAAGTAAATCAAGATCCCCCTGACATTCGGACCTTGGATGATGATAAGAAAGTAAGTAAGATTTAACGCGGGAATTAAGGGTGCTAATAATAAGAAAGGATCTCCTTCTAATTTGGAAGCTAGAAACTCTAACAGGTCACGTTTTATTATTCTTAATGAGAAAGATATGGAGCAAATCCACGAGAAGATTGTGCATGAGAAGCTTCACGTGGAGCAATCCATGCAAAGTGGACTAGATGCTAGAGTGGAGCAACATGGGCCTTGTACTTTAATGCCACTTAAAGTCCATAAAGAAAATGGAAGACCAACCCAATCCCTCCACAAGGTTCTTAGATCGAAGGCTGGAAAAAATTCCCAAATAAGTAAGAAGGCTAGAAATAATAAGAATGGGCTAAATGGGCCAGGAAAAGTGAACAAAGAAAAAATGAAGATTAAACTAGTTGAAAGTCATACCTTGGTGCTCTCTGACTCAACATTTGTTCCTCTTCTAATTGAGAAAGTGAGCTTAAAAAATCTAGAAAGGGAAGCCATGGAATGTGAAATCATTCACAGAATGGGCATCATGCAAAGGTGGGAAGCTTTTGAAGTTGAAAAGATTATGAAAGAAGGCATGGCGAAGTAAATGGCGTTGTCTTCCTACAACAACCCGAACCTTTTTCAACTGGCTATGACCACTAATGTGGAGGAGATGGCTGCAAATTGTCAGGGAAAGAATCCACCTGATAAACCACCTAACCCCATGATTGAAGATCCAGGATCATCAGGAAACGGTGAGAGTAACTCTAAGGAACTCGGTTTGATCTTGACCAGTGGGGAGCCACACTCTAATTGATCTGCATCTCTGGTGACATCTTTCTCCTATTTCTTTTAACGAAATTTTTATTCTGACATTATCGTGGTGTTGGTGGAAGTTCTTTTACTGTTTTAATTAGAGATGTTAAAAAAGAATATCATGTTAATTTTTTTGTTCTCCTTGAAACTTATATTAGTGGGGGATAAAGGAACTAATATTAGAAATAAGTTGCCTTTAATTTTGACAGTTGTTTTATAAAGAAAGCCAGAGGACACTCTGGAAGTATTTGGTGAAATTTCGATGAATGGAGAGTGGATATTTTGTAGAGTCATCAATAATTCATATATATGAGGATGCTGGAAAAGTACTTACAGCCACGGTTTTTACTGTAGTGTATGGGGGTCCTCAAAGAGTACATAGAAGAGAATTCTGGAGAAACTTGAGGAAGCTGAGTTTGCAGAATAGTCTCCCTTAGTGCCTGGTTAAGGATTTCAATGTGCTTATGCATAATTTTGAAAAGACAAGGAAGAGGAGCCACTCAATTTAATGGTGCATGTGTTGATTTTCAGGAGTGTGTTTCTGACTATGGACTTTTAGACTTGGGATACTCAGTATATCCTTTTATCTGGAAGAGAGGGAACTTGGTCAAAAGATTAGATCGTAGTCTGAGCAATATGAATTGGCAAATCAGATTTTTGGAAGCTACGATAAAGCACTTACCTAGATTAATCATGCATGCTCCTCTCTATCTCTAACTCTTTACTTTTCCCTCACCTAACAAATGGCGAAGGCCATTTAGATTTTTAGCATCTTAGTTATCCCATCCGGACTTCAATAATATGATTACTAATCATTAGAAAATAATTGGTCCCAAGGTGTTACGAACTTTATAGATTCTCTTAAAGTATGAAATTTCACTGTCTATGGGATTATCTTTAGAAGGAAAAGTAGAATTCTAACGAGATTGCATAGTATCACGAATAGATTGAGTGTGAATCACAATCTTTATCTGGAAGATCTCTAAGTTACTCTTTGGAAAGATTATGCAGAGCTCCTTTTCCAAGAAGAGATGTTATGGTTTCAAAAATCTAGATGCAAATGGATAGAGTACAGCAATAGAAATACTAAATATTTTCATGATACTACTATGGCCAGAAGAAGGAGGAACAAGATTACTTTTTTGCAGGATGAGGCTGGTAATTGGATACATGATAGTCACACCTTTGAAGTAATGGCCACAACTTTCTATACCAATCTATATTGTGATTATCTCCTTAATGTTTCCTTTGTGATTAATGTGCTTTTTCGGCATTAAGTGATGAAGATAGGACTCTGATTGGTGTAATGTCTACTACAAGGAAATTAAAGATTCTCTTTTCATCATGGGTAGCTTCAAGGTTCCGGGAAAAGAAGGTATTCATGTAGGCTTTTACCAGAATAAATGGGATCTTGGGGGACTGGATTTGTGCACGATGATTGAGAATATTTTTGCGCACCCTTAGGAAATCAAAGAGCTAAATGAGACGCTTATTACGCTTATTCCTAAGATGGAGCCTGTTACTAATCTAAAGCAAATGAGACCTATCAGCTTATGTAATTTATCTCGTACAAAGTGATTACCAAAATTTTGGCCCAAATGCTGCGGGGGGTTGTGGAAAAGTTAGTGCGGCCAACCCAGTGTAGTTTCATCCTAGGGAGGCATAGTTCTGACAATATTATCATTACACAAAAAGTTATCCATACTATAAGGAATAAAAAAGGTCTGAAAGGATGGATGGTGATTAAAATCGATCTGGAAAAGGCTTATGACAAACTCAAGTAGAATTTTATTGAAGACACTCTGGATGATATTGGGATGCCCTCTCAGTTTTTCAATGGTAGCCAGTTGTATTTCATCTGTGAGGATGAGGATTCTATAGAATGGGGAAACCTTGGACGAGTTCTCTCCTTCAAGAGGAATTTGGCAAGGTGACCCTATTGCCGTTACATTTTTGTCTTCTGTATGGAAAGACTCTCCCATCCTATTAATGCTGGTGTAGATCATAGCTTTTGGAAGCCCATCAAGCTGAACAGAGAGGGCCTTGAGCTTTCTCATCTATGTTTTGCTGATGATTTAATTCTCTTTGCCAAAGCAACTATGGACCAAGCTGAAGTTATTAATAAGGTGCTTGAGGCATTCTGCTCTAGTTCAGGTCAAAAGGTCAGCAATGAAAAGAAACGTGCCTTCTTCTCGAATAATATGGGTAATAATGTGAGAAGTCAGATAAGCAGTATCCTTAAGTTCCCTAGAACTGATGACTTGGGGAAGTACCTTGGTGTTCCTCTCCTCCACTCCAAGGTCTCGAAAAACACATACAGTGACATTATTAACAATATAACCTCTAGACTAGATAGTTGCAAAGCTACTTCATTGTATCTAGCAAGAAGAACCACACTGGTAAAATCTGTTCTCTCTTCTCTTCCTAGTTATACTATGCAAACTGCTCTTTTACTAGTTTCTACTAGTAACTTGGTTGATCATCAATGCAGAAATTTTCTTTGAAGAGAGACGGAACAATCTAGAAAAATTCATCTCATCAATTAGAGGGATCTTAGCAGGCCAAAAGCTTCGGTAGGGCTTGGCATCCGCCGTGCTTGTGAAGTTAATCAATCTTTTATGATGAAGAGTAGCCTTATGATGAAAAAGGATGCTTTATGGGCAAGGATGGTTAGGGCCAAATACAAATGTGGGAGCGATTTGCTGCCGAGGGTCGAAAGGAAAAATAACTCCTCGAATCTCTAGAAAGAGATATGTTCGGCTTGGAAGGGGGTCGATGAGAAATAATATCTGGCGCATTGGGATGGCGCTAACATTAAGTTTTGGAGTCATAACTGGATACCCAATCTTGGATCTTTAACCTAATATTCAGAACAGGTAATAACAGACTCTAAATCAAGTTTGTGTCTAATTGGTTTTCTTTCGGTTTCAGGTGAGTGGTATGAGAGTAAGCTCAAGGAGTGGCTCCCTGATTACATTGTGAGAAGAATCCAAGCACTATCGCCTCCGTCTCCATGGAAGGGTCCAGTTTCTATTGCTTGGACACTAACTTCTGATGGGACGTTTAGCCTCAAATCAGCCTACAGATTCATATCGAATTTCAAGGTAGTTTGGAAGTGGTGCGATCCAGAAAGAATTCATTCCTTCATGTGGCTGATTGCTAACGACACAATCCTAGCAAATGTGGAAAGAAGGAGAAGACACCTAGTAACGGATGCCAACTTTCCCAGATGTAACCGTCAAGAAGAGAACTCCTTTCATGTTCTCAGAGATTGTTTCTATGCCAAGTGTGTGTGGAGTCTCTTGAAACCTCATGAGGTTGTGTTCGAATTCTTTAACCTCAGCCTCAAGGATTGGTTGACTAGGAATCTATCAGCAATAAGTGACTAGGCTTGTAAGTTTGGAGTAACTATCATTTCTCTTTGCTTCTATCATAACTTCTTTATCTTCGAAGGAAAAAGGGTGAAGCCGACTATTGCGACGAGTTCAATTAGAGCACGGAGCGATGAAATTATGTGCACCATGAAGTTTCGGTCCTCCTTGCATCGTACCAGCAAGGATATTAATTCACTAATCAGGTGACTGCCTCCCCCAGAGCACTACACCACATTAAACATAGATGGATCCTTATTCTCGGAGAACAAGAATGCAGCTTGTGGAGGTATTTTCAAAAACCATTTAGGTAGGTACATATTGGGTTTTTCTTGCAACCTGGGGAGCTGTTCAATTACTCATTAGAAATTGTGGGGGATCGTTAAAGGATTAGTATTGCTGTTGCTCACAACTTCCAGCACCTCATCATTGAGTCGGACTCCTGGTCAGCTATAAATTTTATCAAGGAAGGTTGCCCAAATTCGCATCCTGTTAAACCTTTGCTAGAAGACATTAAGATCCTGGTGAGTAGGTTACAGCATGTAGGTTGGAAGCATACCTTGAGAGAAGCTAATACTGTCACAGATCATAGTTATCAAACCCGGTTCGACCTGGTCGGTCAAACTGAAAATCCGGTCACCCGGTCATCAACCCGAGTTGGGTCATCATTCGAACCGGTTAAGCAATTAACCAGGTCAAACTCAGTCAAACCCGATAAAATTCAGTCAAATTCATCGAAAACTAGTTTAAACTGACCCAGTGATGAGCGAAAATTAAAGCTCACGGATACCGGCAAGTGCACCGGATCGTTCAAGTAATACCACAGTAAGGGGATATCATTCCCACGAGGATTAACGAATTGAGACAAGCAATATCTAATTAAATATCTAATTAGATCGATTAAACTTAGAAATTGCATTGTGGATCTTGAACAAGAGAATTGGGAGAATGCTTGAATGTAGAGAGAAAGCAATAGATGAGAATGTTGAAGGCTTTGGAGATGTTTGATTCTCGGAAGAACAATGCTTATGGTTTCTTATTTTAATTAATGAAAAAATCCTTTTACAGCAAATCATTTATAACTAAATCCCAATCCCTTGGTGATTTAATTTCTCTAAACCCAATTAACCGTCAATCCCTTGGTCAACTAATCGAGATAAGAGGTGAAGAACGGTTTCGATTTTAAGCCGCACAACCTTTAAAAACTATCACTAGCTGAATTATATGTCACGTCTTCGTACTAGATCTAGACAAGTGAAGATTATGAGATAAGTTTTAAGCTAATTCCAAAATTAATTTTTCCAAAAATCAGGATCCATGACAGATTAAAATATTTCCCAATAGTTTTAACCCTTATTGATGAAGAACAAAACTCAATCTTGAAAAAGTAAAGAAGCATCAATTAAAATAAAGAAAATACTTTACATTATTAATCCTAAAACCAAACAGAGCTCCTAACCTTCAATAGAGAGGTGTAGTAACTCATGATAGAAAAGAAACTAATCCTAAGTATGAGAGAAGTGATCTTCCAGTGGAAGATTCCATCATCTCTTGTAAACAAGGTTCACTTATTTATATCCTAAGTTCAAGAATTCAAATTCAAAACTAACCCTAATCTTATCTCTCGGAAAGATAAGATAGCTAATTTCTTATTTTCAAATTCAAAACAAAACAATAATTCAAATCTAATATAGAAACAAATCCTAACAACCAAATCTTTATATTTCTAGAATGAATTAATGATAACTAATCTCTTGAATCTTCAATCTTTGGATTAAGGCTTCTAATGATTTGATAATTGAATTTGGGCCTTGTCAAGTATTGAATTCCGCGAGTTGAGTAGTATGGAGACGCCAAGCTTGCATCCTTGAATGTGGGCGTAAGCCCAATTTGGCCTTGCAGGAACAATTGCACGCTGAGCTTGTGATTGGCATGCCAGACTTGTGTGTGCAAATGGAGGAGGGACACCGGGCTTGTCTTGGATTGGAGGGGAGACGCCAGGCTTATGTTGGATGCAAGGAAGGGACGCCTTTCTTGCTTACATGGCCGTCGGGCATGTGGTGGAAGGAGGAGGAGATGTCGGGCTTCTGTGTATAGCCGTCGGGCGTGTGTTTGTGCTGCCGGCTGTCCATGCTTGAAGGCTTGGGCATCCAGTTTTCTTTCTTTTGGGCCTGGTTGAACTGTCTTTGAACCGATTTTTATGTTTTCTTACTAAAAAGACTTTAATTCTTGCTTATTTTGGGCCATAAACACCTGAAGACACAATAATACTAACACAACTCTAACTATTTGATTAGTTATGAAAATTCACTAGAAAACATAAAAAAATTGATTAAAAAAATCTAAGAAAAACTTAAGAAAACAAATGAAAAAGGGCCTTAAAAAATGCTTAAGATGACGTGTCATCACAACACCAAACTCAAAACTTTGCTTGTCCTCAAGCAAAAAGAAAAGTAAACAGAGTTTATCTTAACTAAAAAGAATTGAAGAGTTTACAAAATTAATTTAAAAACAAAAGTAGAATTTATGATAATCCTTGTGGTTACATTTGACTTCTCTTATTCTTGAATCTTGCATACTTAGGCTATGAAAATTTCAAAAACTTAGATCCGAATTGTATTATGAGAATTCTTTGAGCTTATATGACTTGGAGATAGTTACTTTAATTTAGTTACTTCACATTTAATTCGGAGAAAGATCTTTGCGGCTTTTGACTCTAAGTGTCCTGTCATAAGGCAGCTCTTAATGGGCTTTCAATCGATAATCCTGAGCCAATTGGCCCAAGTTATCGGGTGATAAAGCACATCTCGGATCTAATCACCTAAACCTCTCCTTGACACAATCGCACCACAAGCACATAATTAAGATTTTGTCGATCCAAACATTGATGCTCAGAGCCTCTTTGGGCTTCTTAATGTTTTGTCTTAAGGCGACTCTTTAAGCGGGCTTTCAATCGATAATCCCAGTCCAGTTGGCCCAACTTATCGGATGATAAGGCATCCCTCGAATTTATTCGCCTAAGTCTTTTCTTAAAACACAAACATCACAGGCACATTATTGAGCCCTAATCATTGCTACTCAGAGCCTTATAACTTTTGATTTCTTTGATCTTTCTAGACTTCTTCTTTTTCTCTCTTCTTCTTCTTTTTTTCATTCACAGTTCCAAGGAATTGATGGTTGAATTCTCATAATGCATCTTCAAAGCTTTGTTTTTGAAGATTATTCTTGTTTCCTTAAGATTCAAATATCTTAAATTCCTCAAATGTAATCCCATATTCTTAAGCACCACCACTCCATTCAATTTGATCACTGAAGGAACAAATAATTTTTAGCATTTAAATGAAGAATAAGAAAGAGTAAAAAAAATAGAAATAGAAAGATGTAATGCATGCAAAAAAGAAAGAAAATAAAGAAAAACAAAAAACGAAAGGAAAACGAAACAAAGTGAAAAAGAAATAACTAACCGCTAGAGGGAATTCATCTTACCCAATATCCACTGTTCTCTTTATCCTTGCTCTCTATTATCCAAAAACTCATGGTGTTACCAACACAAACTTAAGGACTTACACCAAACTTATAGTTTAACAAAGTTTTAGGAATAAGTGCAAGTAATATGAAGAAGCATACGTGCGTGAAAAAGAAAGAAATCATATGAACACTAATCAATGTGGCTTAATGAGGACGGGTGCCTTTGAAGACGCCTGGCTTTAATTCAGGGTCATCCATCGTCCCTGATTGTGCTCTCCTAGGGCTTTGCTGGCCAGACGTCGGACTTCCGTCTTGAATGCCTGGTGATGCGTGAGCATCTTTCCTATCTTTTCCTAGTGAATTTGCATGTAATTTGTTGAGTTTAATTAAGAATTAATTATATTTTAACCACTATGGATGCTATTTTAAGTTTTGTGCAATACTGTTTATTTTAGGTAGCATTCGGCTGGATTTGATGGAGTTTTTGCAGCACAAGAATCAAAGGAGATGGCAGCGAGGAGCGACGCGTACGCGTGACTGACGCGTACGCGTGATTTGAAGATTTGCAAAGTGACACGTCCACGTGACTCGCAAAAAAAGACCATCGACGCGTACGCGTGACATGCGCCACATGCAGAAAATACAGAAAAATGCTGGGAGCGATTTCAGGGTTGTTTTAACCCAGTTTTCAGACCAGAAAACACATATTAGAAGCTGCAAAATAGACGAAACAAGTGGTCCCCATCCATCCATTGAAAATTTGATTATTTAAATTAATTCGAATTTAAATTCAAATTTGAATTCTAGGAAAAGATATTATTTTAATTTTAAAAAAAATTAGATTTTAAATTTATTAGGATTAGTTATAAAAGGGAGAAATTTTCCTTCCTTTGGAGAGGTCCTGGGGAGGATCCCATTCCATCCCAATTTACAATCCGTATTTTCTCTGAACCATGAGCAACTAAACCTCCACTGTTAAGGTTAGGAGCTCTGTCTATTGTATGGATTGATACTATTATTTTTCTATTTTAATTCATGTTTTGATTTATATTTAAGAATTGTTTTCGTTCTTTATTTTATGAATTTGGGTGGAACGGAAGTATGACCCTCTTTCTAAATGCGTTCTTGTATAACTTGGAAAAACTCTTTACTTGAACAACAGCTTGAAAACATATTCTCCTAAATTTCTAATTTATCTGGATTTAATAGGATACGTGACATATAATCCTTTTATGTTTGGGTAATTAGGATTTCTGTGGCATATAACTAGAATTGAACTTCACCCCCTAATTGGAATTAATTGACCAAGGAATTGGCTGTTGATGAATTTTAGAGGAGACTAGAAAGGTCTAAGGAATTAAGGTCTAGTCACATATAGTTGCCATAAATTAGATCTTACATGATTAAAATAAAATAATAAGAAAAGTCAATCCGGAAAATAGATAACTCTGAAACATTAACTGTTTCTTCATATTTTATTCCTCACCTATTCACCTGCCTGTCTTCAAACTCTTCTTTAATTTTTTATGCTTTTGAACTTCCAAACACTATTTTTTGTTTGTCTAAATAATTCTATCAAACACTATTGTTGCTTAATCCATCAATCCTCGTGGGATCGACCCTTACTCACGTAAGGTATTACTTGGTACGACCCGGTGCACTTGCCGGTAAGTTAGTGGGTTACAACATCCTCACCAAGTTTTTGGCGCCGTTGCCGGAGATTGACTGTGATTAACAACTATTAGTTGTTTGATTATTTAGATTAGGCGTTTTAATTTTAATTTTTAGTAAATATTATTTTATTATTTTTTCAAAAAAAATTTAATAAATTTTAAAATTTCCCTTGTTTTCTATTTTTTCGTAGCAACCCCCTCCCCTGTTTTGTTTTCTTTCATTTTTTTCTTTTATTATTTAATAAATACAAAAAAATATTTAAATTTTTAAATAAATAAATGGTACTAACATTTTTTTTAATTTCTGAAATTAAGTTTGGTGTTTCCTAGTTAGTTTTATTTTAATTCTTCTTATTTTAATTTTTAGAATTCTGTTCTTTTTTCTTTGCTTTCATGTTTACCACATGATGCGTTTAATTTTTTTTGGTGTTTTGTGCTAAAGAAAAATAATGGAGAGAGATCATATGGGTTACTATTCACACTCGAGTAGTGATTCATATCATTATGAATGGGGAACTACCCGAATTTTGGTTGGCAAAGCCAAAACCAAAGAAACTTCAATGCTCCATGTTCCAACTATCAAGAACCACCATCTCCATATTCATATCAAGAACCACCAACTTCATATCCACACCAAGAACCACCACCTCTCTATCCATATCAAGAACCATCATCTTTCTACCCATATCAAGAGCCACTATCTCCCTATTCATACCAAGAACCATCCTCTTTTTACACTTATCAAGAATCAGCATCTCCTTATTCATTTCAAATACCATCAGATCTTGAGCTTCTCATGAAAGAATGCATAATGATATAAAAACAAGTGTCAAAAATATAAAAAAATATGTGCAGTCGATTATCAAATCACAGGAAGAGGAGCAAGCAAATTCCTTCCCAAGAGATATAATACAAGATCCTATAGAAGAAAGTGAGGAAATCAATCAAAAGAGTTCATACTCCAGTGAACTAGATAACTTTCCATCCTCACACATGGAAGAAGAGGAAGATGCAAAAACAAAGGAGGAAGATGCACCCACAAAGGAGGAAGATGCACAACCTCCCATGCCCTTGGTAAGCAATGAAGAAGAGATTGAATTAGAAGATAGATACCAAGAGGAAGAGGTTGAAATTGAGGAAACTTGCAAAGAAGTGGAAGAATTCAAAGAAGAACACAAGGGAGTGGAGCTTGCAAGACCTCTCCCAAAGCCATCACCATCCAATATAACATTCAAGTGAGTAAAATTCCTATCCTTAACCTTTACGTTCCCAATTGAATATGGGCTACTGGAGACGGATGGTCAACTTAGAGCTCTTTGTGGCATTAAGAGTAAGAGGAAGATGGTTAGTAGTAAGAGTTGTCAAGCAAGGTTCAAGATGGTTGCATGCTCCAAATTGAAGTGCAAGGATTAGTGTAGAGCTCAATTAAATGGGTTTAGAAGGTTGTTTGGATGTCTCTGTGAGAATTCAAAACACTTGCCACCCGGTGGGAACAATGGTGATCCACAAGGAGACGGGTGTAAAAGCAAGGTTTGGGACCCTGGAATTCATTCCCACAATCAATACTCTTGGAGCCTTGTCACTTGCTTCAACTTGCTCAAAGGCGTTATGCGCCTAGTTTGGGATCCCGGTAGCCATTGGAATTACAAACATTGGTGGAGATTCCTGGATCAGTACAAGCACAAGCCACCATGACAAGAAGCTCACAACATGTCCAACTTAAGGACTTTAACTAAAAGTGCTTGGTGGGAGACAACCCACCGTGGTATGATCATTCCTTTTCATTCTTAGTTATTTTTCCTAGTAGTAGTTTTCTTACTTAGTTGATTTTTCTTGAGTTTTCACTATTTTTCTGATCATGCAGCTATCTTAGAACAGGAACCGAATATTTAAAAAAAATGGCACACGACGCGCAAGCGTCACTGACGCGTACGCGTCAGTCATGTGTGCATGAAAAATAAAAGTTGAACAGAGAGTTGCACGGGAATGGTGCTAAAACCAAGCCTTTAGCACAAGCAACCCCATGCGGACGCGCACTCCACACGTGCGCGTCGTTTCTGATTTTTGCCATCCACGTGAGCGCGTCAATGACGCGTACGCATCACCTGCAAAATCGACATAAAGGAGTGTTTGGGCAGAGAGTTGTGCTAGCTTGGGGCAGGAAGTGTGCTAGAAGCACAAAATTGGTGCCGCGGACGCGTTCCTGACGCGTACGCGTCAATTGCACATATGGCCATCCACACGTGCGCGTGTATGACGCGCACGCGTCGTATGAATTTTTTCCCAAACCACGCGAACAAAGAGTTGTGCATGCGCGCGGCTGGCTTCGCGCGAATCGCACAAAACCCAGGGCACGCGAACGCGTGCCTGACGCTTCCGCGTCATTAAGAAAATCTCGCGACCCACGCGTACGTGTGCCGTATGCGTACGCGTCACCCACGCCGCACACCTCCACAAATTCGCTGCCAGTTTTTAATTTTTTATTCTCTCTCCCAAATCCTAAATCTCTCTTGTTCTTTTATCCTTTTTTTCTTATTTCAGTATAATATTTGTTTCTTTTTATTTTCAGTGCTTCTTTGCTTGAGGATAAGCAAACCTTTAAGTTTGGTGTTGACGCTTCGCTTATAGGTTTTCTGTTTAATTTTATGGCACTAAGGGAGGTGAATCATCTTTACAAAGGAGCACAACCTGAAGAATAAAACGACCGCTCGGATAACTAAGATGGTTGAGTTCCTTTCATTTTTTTTATTCCTTCCCGCTTTTATTATATTATGTTCTGGTTTACTGCTACTTTGTTTTGTTTATTGCATGATCCTTTATTAGTGGATTCATAGGTTCTAGTTTAATTTTTCTGTTAAGTACTTTAATTCTGAAAGATGTCTCATGTATTGCCCATTAAACTTGAAATCAAAAAGAAAGAAGAACAGATGTAGTGCATGAGAATTTGAATTTAATTTTTAGAGTAGTCTCACTTACTTAGATGTGGTGGTATTTTCTATGATTCTGAATGAATGCTTGAACAGTGCATATTTTTTATAGTGAAGTTTATGAATGTTAAAATTGTTGACTCTTGAAAGAATGCTGAAAAAAAAAGAGAAATATTATTGATAATCTGAAAAATCATAAAATTGATTCTTGAAGCAAGAAAAAGCATTAAAAAACACAAAGCTTGTGAAAAAAATGGCGAAAAAAAAAGAACAAGCAGAAAAAGCCAATAACCCTTTAAACTAAAAGGCAAAGGGTAAAAAGGATCCAAGGCTTTTGAGCATTAATGGATAGGAGGGCCCAAAGGAATAAAATTCTGGCCTAAGCGACTAAATCAAGCTGTCCCTAACCATGTGCTTGTGGCGTGACGGTGTCAAGTGAAAAGCTTGAGACTGAGCAGTTAAAGTCGTGATCCAAAGCAAAAAGAGTGTGCTTAAGAACTCTGGGCACCTCTAACTGGGGACTCTAGCAAAGCTGAGTCACAATCTGAAAAGGTTCACCCAGTTATGTGTCTGTGACATTTATGTATCCGGTGGTAATACTGGAAAACAAAATGCTTAGGGTCACGGCCAAGACTCATAAAGTAGCTGTATTCAAGAATCAACATACTGAACTAGGAGAATCAATAACACTATCTGAATTCTGTGTTTCTATGGATGCCAATCATTATGAACTTCAAAGGGTAAAGTGAGATACCAAAACTATTCAGGATTGCAGTTGTAAACCCCACTATAAGAAGAGACATAAGCTTAATCAATCTCTCATTCTCATACAAATTCACATCCTAAGCTTATATTAGTTTTGGTTGCTTGAGGACAAGCAACAGTTTAAGTTTGGTGTTGTGATGCGTGAGCATCTTTCCTATCTTTTCCTAGTGAATTTGTATGTAATTTGTTGAGTTTAATTAAGAATTAATTATATTTTAGCCACTATGGATGCTATTTTAAGTTTTGTGCAATACTGTTTATTTTAGGTAGCATTCGGCTGGATTTGATGGAGTTTCTGCAGCACAAGAATCAAAGGAGATGGCAGCGAGGAGCGACGCGTACGCGTGACTAACGCGTACGCGTGATTTGAAGATTTGCAAAGCGACGCGTCTGCGTGACCGACGCGTCCACGTGACTCGCGAAAAAGACCATCGACGCGTACACGTGACTGACGCGTACGCGTGACATGCGCCACGTGCAGAAAACGCAGAAAAATGCTGGGAGCGATTTCTGGGCTGTTTTAACCCAGTTTTCAGCCCAGAAAACACATATTAGAAGCTGCAGAATAGACGAAACAAGTGGTTCCCATCCATCCATTGAAGACTTGATTATTTAAATTAATTCGAATTTAAATTCAAATTTGAATTCTAGGAAAAGATATTATTTTAATTTTAAAAAAATTAGATTTTAAATTTATTAGGATTAGTTATAAAAGGGAGAAATTTTCCTTCCTTTGGAGAGGTCATGGGGAGGATCCCATTCCATCCCAATTTACAATCCGTATTTTCTCTGAACCATGAGCAACTAAACCTCCACTGTTAAGGTTAGGAGCTCTGTCTATTGTATGGATTGATACTATTATTTTTCTATTTTAATTCATGTTTTGGTTTATATTTAAGAATTGTTTTCGTTCTTTATTTTATGAATTTGGGTGGAACGAAAGTATGACCCTCTTTCTAAATGCGTTCTTGTATAACTTGGAAAAGCTTTTTACTTGAACAACAGCTTGAAAACATATTCTCCTAAATTTCTAATTTATCTGGATTTAATAGGATACGTGACATATAATCCTTTTATGTTTGGGTAATTAGGATTTCTGTGGCATATAACTAGAATTGAACTTCACCCCCTAATTGAAATTAATTGACCAAGAAATTGGCTGTTGATGAATTTTAGAGGAGACTAGAAAGGTCTAAGGAATTAGGGTCTAGTCACATATAGTTGCCATAAATTAGATCTTACATGATTAAAATAAAATAATAAGAAAAGTCAATCCGAAAAATAGATAACTCTGAAACCTTAACTGTTTCTTCATATTTTATTCCTCACCTATTCACCTGCCTGTCTTCAAATTCTTCTTTAATTTTTTATGCTTTTGAACTTCCAAACACTATTTTTTGTTTGTCTAAATAATTCTATCAAACACTATTGTTGCTTAATCCATCAATCCTCGTGGGATCGACCCTTACTCACGTAAGGTATTACTTGGTACGACCCGGTACACTTGCCAATAAACATATATAATAACAAGTAGGCCTTCTTACTTATTATAAGCTCTAATTCAATAAAGTTCAAAGTTGAAACACAATAATACATGCTTGTAATAATAAACAGTTGAAAACATATTACTTCTTTAATTAATACATTTTTCTACACAACACCTTCTAAGAATGACCAACTCCACAAACTACGCCGTCTCTGATCAACTTTAATTTAATTGAGAAACTTTTACTGCCACCAATGTGTCACCGATAATTATCAAAATCGAACTGATGATCGACTTGCTTAATATAATGTATTAGATTACCAAATTAGTCATATCTTTGATTCACCAATTTTTTTATCAATAAATCATTCTAGTCCAATTTTAAGGTTTTTTTAAATAAAATAATAGAAGATTAAAATGACGTGAATCCCTTAAATAAAATTTCGAAACGTGAATTTCCTAAACTATATAATATATAAATCATCCAAAGGTGATATGTGTTAGTTAATGCATAAAACATATTAATCCAGGACGATTTATGCTTAAAATTCATTGGACAAATATGTATAAATCGTCTCACCCCAATATGCTTCTCAAGATGTATATAAATCATCCCACCCCAGCATGGATTATGCTTTTTAACCTAAAGCTCACAACCCTAACATGATTTTTGTGTAATTACCCAAACCCCAGCATCCTATCACGATTTACATGCAAAGCCATATCCCCAACACCCTAGTACGATTCACGTGCAACCCATATCCCATTGCACGTAAATCGTGCTAGGGTTGTGAGTTCACTACAAAAAAATCTGGTAAAAACGACGATTTTTTTTGTATTTACGGCAGTTTGAACCGCCATTATTACCAAAAATAACGGTTTTAGAAAGCGATGTAATTATGGGTGCCATTCTGGTTATTACGGCGGTTTTTTAAAATGGCATTTTTGTTTGGTTAAAATGGCGGTTCAAACCGTAATTTTTGATTGGTTAAAATAGCATTTATGAACCGTAATTTTTACCCTGGCAGAGTGGCATTTTGGTTGGTTAAAACGGTGTTTGAAACTGCCGCTTTTACCGGGTTAAAACGGCGTTTTTGATTGGTTAAAATGGCATTTTTGAACCACAATTTTTACCCTGACATTAGCATTTTTATTGGATAAAACGGCATTTGAAACCACTGTTTTTACCTCGTTAAAATATCATTTCATATTGTTTTAAAATAGCAGTTACAAACCGTCCTTTTTAGATCAATTTTTCAAATAAATACTAAAAATATTCACAATATCTATATCGAAATATAGAAATTAAAAGAGATAAAATTTATAAACACATCAAATTTATGATCCAAAATCCAAATGTACATTAATGGCTTTATGGCGAATGGCTCCAATAAGCACATTATAAACTAACAAATCAAAAAGGACAAATGTGTGAAGAGTATTACAAGAAAACAAGAGTTTTATCCTTTTTAGGATAATTATTAGTCTTACATGCATCACCAAAGCATTGTGTACATTTATCTGGAAAGCTAGATTTTCTTCATGTTTCAACTTCCCATAATTTACTTCTTCTAATAGACTAATAAGTGACCTGAAACAACATTAAAAATTAAAGAGCATGAAAAAATAAGTTAATAAAAATTATACCATAGTTAATTTTTTCAGAAGGGTACTAGACCCTTGATGAAGCAAAGAAGCATCTAAGATTCTGAAATTAAAGTTTTTTAAAAGGATAGAATTAAAAATTAGAAGAGTCCTAATAAAAAGTTGCACTAGAACCATAAAATTGTAAGCATGTCTTCAAGGTTCTTCCTAGCAAAACCACAAATAAGAGAGAGCATAGCAAAAAAGCAACGACCCCAAGGAGCAAGATAGTAGAATAATGTTACAGTTATTACATTTAGAATTTACCTCCAATTGTTCAATTTGTTTCCAAGGAGTTTAAATTCAAGTCACAAGGCTTCAAGCTCATCTATTACAACTAGCAATTTCTGTTATTAAAAAATGACATGCAAGACACAAAATCACTAAATACCAAATACATAAATTACTAATTAAAATAGAGCTAATGTGTGAGGAGAGAATAGAAAGAACAGAGAAGAAGCTTTAAGATTCTGCTATGTGCAGAGAGCTAGAGAGAGATCTCAATATTTTATTCTTGCCACTAACTAAACTAATTAACTTCTAGATAAATATGGAGCTAAATAACAAAGAGATATATTACAAATTTAAAACAGCCAAAATTACTAAAAGAACCTTTAAAACAGATAAAGAGGGTAAGAGGTGGAGGGGTACCTTGAGGGAAAAAGGGTAGTTTACAAACAGGACAATCAGAAGATGACTTCATAGATTTGACGATACAAAAGCTGAAACCACCAAAATTGAATTACAAACACATAAGAATGCTTCATTTCAAATTTTGTATAACGATAAGAAGAAGAAGAATACTTACTTGCAGAAGACATGGCTGCATGGGAGACTGGCTGGAGAAATCAGCAAACTTAAACTTCACACATCATTACCAAAAAACAAGAAGATCCATCAATTAATTAATTAATCATTATACTTTTTTCTTCTTTTTCTCTTCATTCATATTAGTCCTCAAGGAACAAATTTCAGAATTTCAACAAACAAGTATCTCACGAAAAGAAAGAAATTAGTCATAATAAACACTTTTAATTAAGATACTTTGGCACTTACTTGAACATTGTGTACTTCTTATACACAGCATCATGCATTGTATGAACATCTTCATTTTCTATAATGCTCAATTATTCTCGCAACACTAGCATATTTTGGGAGATATGGGGAAAAATCACATAGAATGAAATAAAATAATTTATTAACAGAAGTAGTTGTACATTTAATCAATTACAAAAGTAAAAAATAAGCATTATTAAAACTAACAAATATATAAATTTACAAGATAAATTGCCATTTGAGTTGTTAGTTAGTTATACTATAATTAAGCAAATCATATCCACTAATTATACTATAATTTTTTGTAAGAAAGAAAAGTTAAAGAGAAACAATGAATCAGAGAGATGCATTAATGCCTTTCCTTGTGAAATTTTGCATCTTTTAGCATATTACTATTTTTTTCTGGATTCGAATTCCAGACATTAGCTTTTAATGGCCAAAGATTCCGCTAGTATAAAGCTGCAACTCAAAGGAAAAGGGAGTTATAAATTTATGATACTTCTTTGCATTTTCTATTAACATATAGTACTCTCTCATTTTATTGTAGCCTGTTCATAGGAGGCTAAGAGCTTCTATCTCAAATCTTATCTGCAAATAACAAATATGCAAATCAAAATATATAGTAGTGATAACTGATTAGAATATAAACCCTATTGGTAATAAGGCAGAGACTAAGAGATATATTTGCTGATTCTTTAACCATATTTAATGTGTGACCACATACATAATCACCAATTTTGTTTCATTTCTAAATAGAATATACAACCAATGTAAGCACACGAGTTCCACATAGCATAGCAACATAAAGTCAACTAGCTTTGCTAGGCAATAATCAACACTCAAAAATAGCACAAAAGTCAAAGAATCTAGCTAAGCATGTTTAACAACAGAATAATTAAGAACCAAATTTTTTAGAATGACAAAAGGAAGACAAGTATGAGAAACAGACTTGGATAAGTACCATTTGTAGCATCTCGTAGTGAGAAGTCCATAACGATGCTGTCATTTACGAAAATTGACAGCAGAAATTAATTAAAGTTGTTCAAAGACAATAACAACAACAACACTGAAATTCAATCGAAACCAAAACAAAATTGAAATTCAATCAAGTTATGTAGGTCTATCAAGAATTCAAGAAAATGAAAAATAAAATCAATTGAAACGAAAAATTCCTTTGTTTGTTGTTTTCTTTCAATAAAAAGAGGGAAGAAGAATAGAACAGAGGAGGGAGCTCAAACATGATATCATCATAATCCATAATCATCTAACATACATACAAACAAAATTAGAAGAAAATTTAGTGAATGCCTGACCGACAATTTCTTTTGACAAGGAAGAAAATCGAAAACCTAGAATTAAAAAAAAAAGGCGTAGTCATTGTTAATATAGAACATGGCATATTTATAAATCATGAGTAAACAGAAGAAGATAATACAAATTTGTATACTAACCTAGATGCTCAACTAAGCTCAATGGAGATGTAGAAGTCGCAGAACACAACTCAATGCCGTAGGAAACACTTGCGCAACAGATCTCATCAATGGAAGAGAAGCGTTGATGGAGGAGATCGCTGCCAGAGGAGATCACCGCCGAAGAAGATCGTTGGAGGAAACACTTGCGCAATAGATCTCATAAATTTATGAAGTTTCTGCAACTTGATTTTCCATTTCAAACTTTCAAGTATTTTCGACAACAGTAGAAAATTTAGAGAGAGAAAGAAGATCAACCTTGCTCTCACACAGAGATTGTAGTCGGAGGAGAACCTGCCAGAGGAGATCGTCATTGGAGAGAGCACAAAATCTTGTCGGAGGATAACGCCGCTGAGAAGATCGTCACCGGAGCAGTCGGTGGAGCAGATCGTCGCCGGAGCAGTCGCTGGAGCAGAGCACATATCTTCATTTTCGGGTTTGGTGGTAGCGCACGTTAGTTTCAGCAGTAATAGGTTTTCGGGTTAGGTTTTTCCTTTGTTAGGGAAAGGTTTTATTTGGTCCTTCTTTTTTAAATAATGGGTTTCGATAATGGCGGTGTAAAATCGCCAGAATCACCAAAAATGCCATTTTATGCACATTAATTATGGCAGCACCATAAAATGTCATAATACTTTAATATTATGGCGGTTCTTTAAAATCGTCGTAATATAAATGGTATTTTAAACTCCTTTTTTTTGTGGCTTTAGGTTAAAAAACGTAATCTATGCTGGAGTGGGACGATTTATATACATCTTGAGAAGCATATTGGGATGGGACAATTTATGTGTATTTGTTTAATAAATTTAAAATATAAATTATCTTAAGATAATATGTTTCATGCATTAACTAACACATATCACCCTGAAATAATTTATATATTATTGATTTAGGAGATTTATGTTTTAAAATTCTATTTAGGAGATTTACATAATTTTAATCTCCTATTATTTTATTTAAATAAAAAAACTCAAATTTAATAAGGATGGTCCTATTCTGGAGCAATATCTTTATACCTTCACAATAAATTAAACCTTAATCAATTTCAATTTAAATATTGTATACTTGTATACCAAGTGAACATACACATAATTTTTTTTTCTTTTTTAGTATTGGATATTTGGACGTGACATGTAATATTTTAAGGTATCTTTTATTTAAATTGTAAAAATGTGTATTGCCGCTATAAACAAACAAGATACATCTTATGACAAGTTACCAACAATCTCATTGTTTTTTGTTTCATTGATTCATTAAAGTTCATATATATATATATATATATATAAGAGACTTCTACAATATTAACTTTCTTAAGTAAAGGATTAGGATTTTTATGCAATTTTTTTTTTTAATTTTAGGACTCATTTGATATTAAATCAATTTAGAATCAAAGTATATTGTTTTATTCATTTGTACATGTGGCACAATTATATGTCACTCTTTTGACTGCTAAAATAACCATTTCACCATCCACACAACAAATAAAATTCTATTATATTTAATTTATTCTCCTTTTTTTTTTAATTTTTTCGACAAATCCAATTATAAATTAAAATTATATTACATAAGTAAATTATAATTAAAATAACCTTTCATGTATTAATAACACACAACTTTATAATTTAAATAGTATCTTTCATATAATAATGACACATAATTTATCATAAAAGATATTTTAGTCTCTTAAAATTAATTATAAAAAATTATTTTAGTATTTTAAAAGTTAAGTATAATAATATTTTTATTTTTTTACTATTATATTAAGTTTTTTAATTTTAATATAATCAAACAATTTTAATTAATCATATAAAAAAATTAGTCTTTTTCATGCTAATGATTAAAAGGGTATTTTAGTATTCTAAATATAAATTACAACAGTTTTTTATTTTTATTTTTAGATCATATTCAAACTTTTTAATTTTAACACAATCAATAATATGAATTAGTCCTATATATGATGGTTTTTTTTTTTTTAATTTACCTTCAAAGATTGTTTTGTTTTCTTGAACATCAATTATAAGTGTATTTTAGTCTTTTTTTTTAATTAATACTAAAAATTTCTTTTTGTTTAAGTTTTAAAAAGAAAATCTTATTCATTTAAAATAATCTAAAAGAATATTTTAATCTTATTAAAATCAAATTTAAGATTTCAACCCCAAACTATTTATTCATGTGAAATATCCAATTATCTAGGATAATAAACATAATAATACCAATATCTTTTTCTTTAGGGATAAGTATTGTTTTGGTCCCTCACATTGAGGGTCGGAATCGAACCCGTCCTTAATATATATTTTGATTTAAAATCATCCTTAAAGTCGTATTTGAATTTAAAATCGTCCTTTCTAATAAAATTTTTTAATTTATTCCAAAACTACCCCTATAATAAAAAAATTATAAAAAAAAAAGAAAACGCGCTGGTGGGGGGGAAGAAAAGGGTACGAAGGGGGAGGGGATGGGGGGATGGGGGGACGGCGGGGGGACGGCGCAGGCGGCGAAGAGAGGGAAGAGGGGAAGTGGAAGAAGCCGGAGAAGAAGAGGAAGAAAATGAAGGGGACGCGGATTCGGGATTGGGGGAGGGGGACGGCAGCGGCAAAGGGGGAAGGGGAAAAGGACACGGGGTGGGGGGAAGGGGAGGGGGGAGGAGGAGGGGGAAGGGGAAAGGGGGGAGGGGACGGCGGCGGCGAAGGGGGAAGGGGGAAAGGACGCGGGGTGGGGGTGGGTTTGGGGGGAAGGGGAGAGGGGGAGGAGGACAGGGAAGGGGAAAGGGGGGAGGGGGACAGCGAGCCACTGCCGTTGGAGTCCGCCTCGCCGCCTCACGTCGTCGCCTCCGCCTTGCCGCCTCTGCGTCGCTGCCTCGCGCCTCGCTGCCTCCGCGTCGCCGCCTCATGTCGCCGCCTCCCTCACGCTTCTGCCGCCTCACGCCTCGCCGCCTCCGCCTTGCCGCCTCACGTTGCCGCCTCCGCCTCGCTTCTGCTGCCTCACGTCTCGCCGCCTCCGCCTCCACCTCCGCCTCACGCCTTGCTTCTGCTTTCTTGCTTTCTATTTCTGTTTGGTGTTGTTTCCTGCTTTCTTGGTGGTGGTCTTGGTGGTGGTGGTGGTGGTTGTGGTTGTGGTTGTGGTTGTGGTTGTGGTGTTGTTTCCTACTTTCTTGGTGGTGGTCTTGGTGGTGGTGGTGGTTGTGGTTTTGGTTGTGGTGGTGGTGGTGGTGGTGGTGGTAGTGGTGAGGGTATTTTTGTCCAAAAAAATTAAAAGGACGATTTTAATACAAAAAAAAATGTTAAGTATGATTCTAAATCGGAAATTACGTTGGAGACGATTTCGATTCTGACCCTTAACGTGAGGACCAAAACAATACTTATCCTTTTTTCTTATTAGCTTAAAAAATGTATGAATAATATAAGCTGATATTTTTTTAGTGAAAAAACAATAATAAAAATTATTAACTAAGTTAATTGCATAATAAAAAAAAATATGAATACTTTTTTAACTAATAAAATAAAGTTACTATTTTTTCTTGCTACAATTTTACAAAAAAAAAAAAGATAATAAATCAACTTTTAGTAAATTACACGTCAAATATTACTATTACATACTAAATATATATCTATTATCAAACATTTTAAAATAAATTAATTTATATTCATACTAAATAATATTTATTTAAATTATAATTTAAATTCTTGTGTAAAGCACGGAAAATGAAACTAATTTTATATGAAGAATGCATGTTTGGCTAATATATTTTTTATTAATTTTGAAAGGGCTAAAATTAAATTATGATCGACATATATATAACCTATTTGTCCTTAATTAGTAATTACTATATTAATTTAAAATCAAAGAAATGTTGAAATTTTTTCATTTTAAATATATTAAAAACAATTAAAGACTTGATTATATTTACTTAACTAATAGTATTATATAAACAATAATTAGAGTAATTAAATAATATTACTGTATTTTTAATATTTATATTACTACATGATATATATAATTACCAAAATTTATCTACTAATCTCTTTGAGGAATATATATAAATTACATAGTTTGTAAATAAGGGTTTCAAATTAAATATTTACTTTCGTTAATAATTTTGATGAAAGATTCAAATTAATTATATTTTTTTTTGGTACCAATAATATAAAGCAGAGCAAATAAAATTAATACTAATTTTATTTTATTTTTATCAATATAAAAAATAAAAGAATAACTGATTATTTTGATATTTACTTATATATATTATTTTTAACAAATTAATTTTACTAAATACATGTTTATCTCAAAAAGTCCATATTTTTTCACTAAATTTATACCTTAAAATTATTAGTATAATTGGACATTTTTTTAATTTATTCATTATAATTTTACTAACTTACAGGCCATCCATGCAATATAAAAAAATAATGTAAAAAATTTTCACCGCCACAAAAATAGCATATTCTCGCTCTCGTCCTTAAAGAATCACTTTATACTTTTCTCACCACACATATATATATATATATATATTAGATTCTAGTATAATTATGTTATGGTAGTTAAGGTGACTATCCAAATAATATTAAAGTTAAAATTATATATATTTCTTTTATATTTTAATAACATTTTTTAAAAAATATTATTTAATAATAAAAAAATATTATTTTAATTTTAATAACACTTTTTAAAAATATCAAAATCATTGTAATCATGATAACATAGTCATTCTAAAATTTCTCTATATATATGTATAGATGCGTTAATAGATATATTTTAATTACTTCAGTATATTATTTTTTCTTATAAAGTATATATATTATATATATTTTTTCTTTATAAGAGATGCAGAACCATTTTTTTATTTCACTTGTAGATTTTATTTGCTGAGCTTATTATATTGCTAACACCACCAAGTAGCATATCTCTCTCTTGTGGTTAGTTCGTCGTTTCACTAGTAATGAAGTTAAACATCTGGCATGGGAAGGAATAGTAGTCAACCATAGTAGTTACTTTACATAAATAATGAAATGTGAAAATAATTAAAACCGTTTTCTATTACATCATCACTTGTCCTACAAGTTACTTTTAACATTGGTCGGAATAGGTAATGGTTATCAACAACAATAACTAATAATAATAGAACTATACAATTGGCAGTGTTACTTGCATTGTTAAGTTGTCATAAATAAATAACCAAAGGGAAATATACACAAATTATTAAAAAAAAATAGTAGCGTATGTGCTCCATGCCCATAGCACTTGCTTCTTTATTATTCGTATCACTCAAAATCTCATCAAGTGGATGGTGACTTCAATCTTATCATCATATTGCACACGGTATGGTAATATTATAAGAAATATATAATTTAAAAAACAAACAAACTATATATAATGTAACATGACATTAACATTTTCATGAGTTCCAATGTGGTATATATATTTAGATTTGACTATATGCAACAATACTGAAACATTAGATATCTGAATTTATGTTACAAGATTTTCCAAGTTGGCATGGAGCTGGATTAATAAAGTTTATTTTATAAGGGAATGAATAGGAAGAATATGTAACACGAAACAAACCAATGATGAGTAGAAGAAATTATTATTAGTCAACAAATCATAAAGTTTTGTGAATTTAAGGCAAGTTTGATTAGATCATACATGGGTGTTTTTTTATGTTATGAATGGAGAAACCACAATTCATGCGTTTATATGTATTTAGTCTTCGAATTCCAATTTATTTATGCATGCAACAATTTATTAGGCAACGACATATAAACTCTTAAATATAAAGTTTAAATCTGTGACGAATTAAGCTTTAACTTGCTGGACTGAAGAATACTATAAAAATATAGTATTCGTAAAATTTAGATCTGTTTCGAATTAATTCTTAATTTGCCAAATTGGATGATACCGTAAAAAAAAAATCGTGGAACTTCCTTGTTCACACATCATGTTCATATCTATGGAATAATGCGATAACCTAGCTAACTAGCTATTTTTATTTTCGATAATGTTAGGGAGACAAAAAAATAGTCGAAATTTGTCTTATTTAGTATTCATTAATTGTTGCAACAATTAAGGCAACAATTAATGAATGCTAAATAATAAGGTAAATTCTGACTGTTTTTTGCTAATATTTTTTTGTTATCAAACATTTAAAAAGTATAGGTACACAATGAAACGAGTAAACCATGTGAAGAATAGAATAAAAAAAATTAAAATTATAAATCAAATTATTAACTGATTATTTTTAATTTCAAATTTTAAAATTTAATAAATAACAATTAGCAGTTACACCCAATTTAAATTTAATCTCCTTCCTCCATTTGCCATTTTCGGTCTGCAGAGGCACCCCCAAGCGCCGGCTTCACTTCCCTTTTCTCCGATCTGACGTCACCCAGCCTCCAGCCAACACCCCCATCCGCCCGCTAACGCCGCCCAAACATCTCCGCGAATGTCCGTCATCTTTCGCGTTGCCCATCAGCATGCCAACCATGCACCCCTGCAGCCCCGCCATTGCTGTTGCAGCTCACCACCACCGTTAACAACAACGACAACCACCTCGACGCCAACGTATTGTTCAAAGTCATGCAGAATCTCCATTCCGTTCTCACCTTCCACGGTTCGACCGCAAGATTTCATGGCAATTATTGCTTCTTACTTCCCTTCTTCCTCCACCATCTTTGTCATGAACCTCACAACGCCACACAGTATAGATCTAAAAAGCTATGTCTACAGTAACATGTTGGACATGCAGTGAGAAGGTATGCAACGAAAGTTTTATATACGCATGTGGATGTTTATTTCTCATGCAAATGAGATGTTTATTCTTAATATAAATAGGAGGTTTGTTTTTCATATAAATAAGATGTTTATTTTGAATGTAATTGGGATGTTTGTTATTCATGCGAATGTGATGTTTGTTCTTAATACAGCACTCCAGGTTGGTGACAGCGGGAGATGATGATAGTGGGGAGAGGGTTTGGATTAGAAGGAAGTGTAACCAGAGTTAAAAAGGAGGGAAATAGTTAAAATTTCTAATGATAGAGTTAAAGAAATTTTTCTTTAAACTTGATTTGGGATGTTTTTTTTAATTCGCAGTAGGCTAAAAAATCAGCCTATTCAAATTTTTTGTCTATCTAACGAAAGTTATATATAATTGATCAGAAAATCCCGTGACCAGAGTATGTATTAATCATGCATATTGTTTGCTGGAATATGGTTGAATAGGGACATAGGTATGAGGCATAAAATATTTCCATCCAAAAACGCAATCTTTGGAGCATATGTCTGGCAACATTTTTTAATTTTGAAGGGGAAAAAAATTGGATAAATAAATAAAGTTTAAGACAATACAAGGGATCACAACTAGAAAATGGATTAATACAGATAGATTTACAGACAGATTTAGTCTTTATTACAGACGGATTTTTGGTTACCGACGAATTTTGTCTCTCTGTAAAAGTCTCGTCGGAAATTATTTACCGACGGATTTTTTTTCTGTCAAAAAATTACCGACGGATTTTTACCAGTTACTGAAGGATTTTCCCTCGGTAAATTCTCCATCCATTTCCCTGAAACGTCGAACTTTTCGTCGGTAATTATAGAGGAATTTTCCATCGGTAATTACAGACAGATTTTTCGACGGATTTTTCGTCGATAATTAGCAACAGATTTTTCGACAGATTTTCCGTCTGTAATTTGAACCTTGGAAAATCATCTCACTCTGAATACAGATAGAAAATTCGTCTGTAAATTCATCAATAAGGTAAAATAGAAATTTTTTTAGATTTTTTCATTGCAAAATAAACTTGTTTTCATACAAAATAAATATAAATTTAATACAAATTTTTATCTAATTTGTATTTGAATATTTATATTATTTCAAAAAATAAACAAATTCATCGTATTATCAAACTAAAAGAAAAGTACTATAAACAAGCAAGTCAATATAATTCAAAACATAAACAAAGTATATTGATACATTAACTATAACAATAAGTAACAACCATACATCAAAGTGTATTGATACATTAACTATAATTCAAAACAAATACCATTGAAAAAAAGAAACCTGTAAAATCTGTACCGTGGCATACACTAAAGGTGTATAAAATAATTTGCTCTTGTAGCTAACCACTATCAGAATTGCCTAAATATAAACATAAACCTAGTCTAAAATTAGGGCCAAATTGAGTTAAAGTTGTTCAATTCTTCTAAGATCCATTCAATGTTTTCTCTTTCTCCTGGCGGCTTGTTCTGCTAAGACCTCTGAATTTTTTCTGCGTGCCACAATAATTTTTGGAGGAGTGGAGGAGTGATAACCACTGCAGAAAGCATAGAAAAACAAATAGAAACAACTGCGTAAGCCAAACAATTTTCAATTAAAAATCATAATTCATTTGCAGGAGATAAACATATTATAAAAAGAAAAACAGTGACTCTTACTTCCAATACTTTTCCTTTCCTCCTTCACCTTTAGCACTTCTAGACTGTACATCTATCTATTATAACTGGACATTAACTACCATCATGGAGCACCACAAACTACGTGGTCCCAATCTCAAGATCCTAGAGCAAAAGACTAGTTACTACAAACTATTACTTTGAATTTCAAGGACATTACACGGGCAAATTATACGAGAAAGTGATGATTATTTAAGCATTATGTCAGACCAAGTTTTTCATTTACAGTATTCTTTGAAGCCCAAATTATACGAGAATTGTTGCCTGTGATCTTGTCATTTACACCCACATAAGAGGAAGTATCTTTTGAATAAGAGAATCCAACTCCAATTGGTGTTTCCAAGTACAAAATATTTGCTTCTGCAGTTTCATTCATATATATGATCAATGCTGAATGAATGAGTATGCTAAAAAATGATGAAACTTTAATTACCCCATTAATGAAAAACGATACATAGTTTGTATAAACAAAAATGTACCTCTGTTCCAGCTGAATTGGTTCCTCACCAAGGCCTCTCCTTTTGGCCTAAATGGTCCATTTTCAGAAAATGCACCAACTCCAACAGATTGAGAAAATCCTATGCATAACAAATTTAAAACAATAAGAGTAAAATTTTCCGCTTCATGAATCAAATAAAACCAGGTGCAGTGTAAGTTCAGAGAAAAAGCTTAGACAAATAGAATCAATTTACAATGCCGATAACAAAATTCACATGTAGGATGACACATATCTGCGCTGTTCTTCATTGTTAAAAACATTACGTTCTGATGCCCGGACCTTCTTAATACCTTTCTTCATATCCTTTTCCATTTGACGCCTGTAATAAGCATCAAGGTTGTAGTACCTGCCAATACATATTGAACCAGTTGTCAATCCCAATAAGTATACAGAAAAATTCATTCAAGGTTTTAAATCCAAGTCAACATTGCACAACGAGGAGTTTAAGAAGATGACAATGTAAATGAAGGACAAAAGCATCCCCAAATTGACAATTAGCAGACTCATGAGCAAAGATTACTTCTTATCTACAAAAGTATGCAGAGGCTTGTTCAAATTTAAATGAGTTAAAGTATAACTCTGCATGAGCTTACTTTTTGGAAAGGAAGGTAGCTGTGTTGTGATCCTCCATGAATCTGCACCAGAATCAGAAAAATTGTCTTACATTAAATTAACAAAGAACCTAATGTAAACACTTGAACCAAACAGCTATATAACACAAAGCAAGTTTATGTGCTTTTTCCACTTAACCTAATGTAAAAACTTAACTGATTACACAATGATCCATCACAACAGGGAATTGTTTCATAGAAGATGTAATTCCTCCTCCTTAACTAAAATAACAAAAGATATGTGATTGATTTATATCTAAACCCTAAACATATTGCAAGCGCTTAATTACTTGATTTTGACCTAAACATCAAGACTGAAATCACAACCAATAGATAACAAGAAATCACAAGTTGATATCAATTATAAATGAAGAAAATGGAATCGAGAAAAAGAAAAGGCTTACAGCGACGATGTCAGGGTCACACCAGGGAAGTTGGTCTTTGCCGGAGAAGAAGTTACCAACAGAGTCAACTAACTATCATTCTGAGTTTCGCTTCCAGCTTCACCATTCAACAATAACCACCGAGTTGAGCTAAGTTTCACGAATCGCTGCAGACACAACGAGAGCGGCAGCGGAGGGAGCCCGTGCGACGCAAGGGATGACAAAGAGAGATCCTACAACGCAAGCGGCAGCGACAGCGGTGGAAGAAGCTGGTGCGACGGAGAGAAGAAGCAACTCGGTGACAGAGAGAGGAACAAGCTCATTTGATTTGTGTGGAGTGTGAATGGAACTCGATAGGATGGGGATAAAATTAGGGTAAACTCAATATTTCCGACGGAAAATTTTAAATTACAGACAAATTTTTCGTCTGTAATAATTTAATAAAACGCAGCGTTTTTGTCTATTTAATTACAGACGGATTTTCCGTCTGTAACGATTTCTCACGAAAAAAATTAATTTTTCCGACAAAATTATCGATAGATTCTCTTTTTCGTCTGTAATTTATGCTAATTTTTTTGTTTTTCGACAAAAATTCCTCTAAAATTCTATCTATATTTTCCTGGGATAAAATCCGTCAAAAATATTTGTTTGTAATAACTAATTTTCTAGCGGTGGAGGATCTAAATACAAACGCAAGTTGGAGCCGTAAGTTTTTAGTGGAGTTTTATTTTTGTTATTCCAATATTGCTCAAAATTTCAAATTATCAAATACATACAAGGTTGAGTAATGATATAATAATAATAATAATGAATTAAGGCTGAATTTGGTTCATGATGCATTAAGTAGAGTAGAGCGAATGAAGAAGAGATCGACAGAGGGTTTAATTATTCCACACCAAACTATTCTATTTTTAAAATGTGGTTAAATATATTTTAAAAGTAACTATATTTTTTCTAGATAATTATAATATTAATTAAATTTTTCTTTTCGATTATTTTATTGCACAAATTAAATAAAATATTATTACTACTTCTAAAATATGACTAATATTAAAAAGATAAATTTCATGATAAATTTAGAAGTAATCAAATTTATATGTGTGTGATTCTATAAATAAATGAAGATTTTGAAAACATTATATAAATTAATTATTTTATTTCTAAAATATGTTCAATTGCATTTTTAAAATTTTGTTAAATTAAGAATATTTTTTTATTGCTTACAGTATCTCTAATTCAACAGACAATAAATTGTTATATGTTTAAGACAGAATCTAAATTTTTTACACTTATTTAAACAAATAAATGAATAAAATTGATCAACTCAAATTGATTAGTTAAATTAAAAATATATTACAATGCATTCATATAATTAAATGAGGATATAGATATGATTGTCGTTACATATGATTAATAACATATGGATTAATATTGGGTTAGTTAAATAATAGAGAAATTTATTTTTTCTTTAATGCTAGCATTAAGTTTGACCCTAAATGTGATTATATCATTATTTTTTAAAATTTAAATTCATAAAATAAATATATAAATAATTATATCTTTAAAATATTTTATTACGAAATGGTATTCTTTTGGAGGTTTGTATACATTTTTGCATATATATTTTTTAATTTTTTTATTCTTTTTTTTTTGGATTAACAAAAATTAATGTTCAATTTTTAATTAATAAAAATTTTGATACTATATTATAATATTATTTTTTAAAAAGTTTAATAAATTAATAAGAAGGAGATAGGTACAATCTTATCAGATTATACGTGTGTGCGCGCAAAGTTTCTTAGTATTTATATATGTAAATCAGATCATTGAAATACATGAAAGTGTATCCAAATATATAACTCCTCATTTTAGGCAAGTACAAGTGTAATTTCTCGTGTTATACACGTGATAAGATTAAAATTATAATTTTAGATTTTTTTAAAAATTAATTTAAATTATAATAATTTAATTAATAAAAAAATAACATATTATGTTTTGTTTGTTTTTTAATCTAGTATTAATTAGATTAACTCTAAAATAGTTATTAATCGGTTTTAATAATCTATTTTTTTCAATAAATCAGACATATATATTGAATGTGATTATAAATAATATAATAATAGTTAAATCCACCAACAAATATATTGGCTATTATCATACTATAAAACAAATTAAATATAAAGGCTATTAGTACTTATAAATCTATAAAATCGCACTGTCTTTGATTCGCATGCAAGGGTTTATTTATCAAATAAATTTAAAATATGAACAAAAAATATTTATAAAATGGACCTAGGATCACTTGAAAGAATAATGAAAAACAATCAACTTACCTTATCATCCATGAGAACCATTTCTATATAAGTCGTCTTGTTCTTGTCAAATTTGAATAAGACTTTCCATAACCTTGTAATTCTTGCCTTTATTTTTCAAACTTTTTCATTACATAATCTACCATAAGTAACACTGTTGATAGAATCGTAGTTAATAGCCCATAGGTATGAAAAATAATAAATAGAAGAAGATTTATGTCTGAGGTATGTTCTAGATGATAAATAATTATAACAATTCACTATTACTCCTTTTATATATATATATATATATATATATATATAACACTAATTATACACGGTAATAATTAGCAAATATTTTCAATGGAGATACTTACTATAATTAGGTGAAATTTATGCCATTATATTTTATTAATCTTTATGATTAATTTAGTAGAGATACTTACTCAATATATATGTTATCTACATTAATTATGTGTCAATATTTTTAGAAAATAGGTAAAAGAGGAGATATATAAATATATATAATATTATTATTATAAAGGAAGCATACATAAATTGCTATATTTTTTTTATTATATTATACAACTTAAAATTATAGTATCATGCTATTATTAATTTTAGATACTTGCTATGATTATATCAACTTTAATTGTGACTCTAAATAAATAAAATAGATAACATTCAATATTTTTTTTACATTCAATATTTACTGTAAATATAAAAAGTAAAATAATTAATAAAAAATATAAGCAAAAAATAAAATATATTAATTAAAATTTAATTTATTATCTAATTAATCTTGTGTCCATACTATATAACTTTACGAAAATGTTATGAATCATCTTTTTTATTCTACAAAAAAAATTACTATATGTTTTAGTAATACGAAAATAATTATAAAAATAAATTATTGCTATTGATATTAATCACAATTGATTATTGATATCCTAATTTTTTTAAAATATATTTTACCTTTTTAAAATATAATGCATGTATCATGTAGACTTTTATTATTATTATTATTATTATTATTATTATTATTATTATTATTATTATCCACTAATTAATATTAAATTAAATAGATCACTATTAATGTGTGCATCAACCATCTCCTAATAAAATTATTGCACTTGAATGAGAATTAGAACTATATCAATTGATATAATTAGAATGATTAAAAATATCGATAATTGATAAGTAGTTTAATAACACATTAAATATTGATTTAATATAATTATAATAAAAATATTTTCTTAAATTAATATAATCATGCATTATTCATGAGCTAATTATAATATAGTTAGAATAAATTTATTTGAAAAGAAAAAGAGTTCATTTATAATTTTCAAAAATTATAATAACTTTTTTATTTATGTATAAGTATATATTAATTTTGTTAAATAATTTTATATATATATATATAACGGTAGTTTTTTTTAATATATATACATATACAAAATAAATAATTCTATACATATACATAAATAAAAAAATATATAAATTATATTTTGTTAAATTTTATGTTACCGGTTATTAAAAATATTTAAATCACATATATTAATTATTTTTTTGTTATAATTATTTCATTTTATATATATATGATTATTTTTTATTTTACAATCGTGCAATAATTTTTTATTTTTATATTCATATATATTCCTCAATTCCATCCCTATTCATACGCATATTAACAGGTTTTTTCTAATAGTGATGTTTTAATTTTTCGTTTTCCTTTTTTCACGTATCTTTCCTTTTTTTAAATAGTGATGTTTTAATATTTCTTTTTTTTTAAATATATTTTTCTTAATAATTACATTACTAATCTGAAATATAAAATGAGAAAAAAAGTGATACATATATCCAAGAAAAAAATAAACTTAAAAATCAGAAAAAAAAGAATTTAAAAAATGTAAAAATAATATATTCAAAAAGAATAGTCGTAATATATAAATTGAGTCAACAATTTAAATTTCTCTAAAAATAATTTAATCAAATACCAATATTAAAAATAAATTGTTTAAATAATATTTAATCTATTATAGTCCTTAGACACATATAGATTAGAGTCATTCTCGTAACGACAACCAACTGAAACAATATTGTAAGTTTAAATATTTAGAATTCGTGCAAATTCAGGCCAGTCCCTTGTTCTTTGAAAACCTTCTGTATCCTTCATAGAGTTGAATCGCAATTCCTTTTATGGAAAAAAAGTTACGAAGGTGGCTTTGATGTGTTGGAGACCAAAATTCGGAAGTCACTATTTATATTTGGGGTAATGCTAGGTAGACAAAAAAAAAAACAGCCATAACTTTCCTTATTTAACATTCATTAATTGTCGCGACAATTAATGAAAGCTAAATAAGGAAAGTTATGGCTGTTTTTGGCTAATATTTTTTTGTTACCAAACATTTTTCTTATATTTGAGTGTGACACCCATTAAACCCTAAAGACCAAATAAAATAGTATCTCTGGTTTTATTCTCATTTAATTCTAAATCAAAAGTAATAATGACTTATTTAATTCAGTATTTATGATAATAAATGAGATGACCATTATATAAGTCATTTAATGTAAAATAACTTAATTTGTGATTATAATTAATGCATGTATTGCCCATAAATAGATTAAAATAATTTAATATTTACTCTAATTAAATTAAATATTTGAAGTTATGATTAATATAATTTAATGAATCAAATAAAATATTAAATGATGAAATATTTAACCTAATCAAATCAAATTACATAATTGATTAGTTATAATTAATACAATTAAATGAATCAAACACATTAAATTGAAAAATAATTTAGTTAATTTGTGTCTTAAGGACACATTTTAAAAATATTTGTTTTTCAATAATTTTTATAAAATATTTTTTATAATATTTTTAATCTATGGTCTAAAGGCATAGTTATAATTAATAACCCATTAAAAATACTTAATTAGTTAATACAAATAATTAGTATAATTGATTTAGTTCAATAAATTAAAAGAAATAAATATAAAAGAAAGAGATAAAGGGAAATTGAAATTATAAAAATATGTAGCCATTAAAAAGCAATAAAAAAGTCTCTTTTAATTTTTTATTTATTAATTATCAATTTATTATAATTAATTTCACAATATTTATTATACGTTATTTATCTTAAAAATTAATACAATTAATTAATTGATATCAATTATCGATAATTAATTATAATTTATATAACTCATTTCGCTATACTTTCTAAATAAATAATTAAAAATGCATGTCTCAATTTTTTGTTAAAGTAGAATAAAATAAAATACATAAATTGAGTAGATATAAATCTGAAAATTATAAAATTTTATTAACAACTCAAATAAATTAGTACCATAAAATTAAATTTAATGTCTATTTTAAAAATAATTACTGACCTTTAATTATTAATAATTTAAATAAGGTAATACCCTATAACTTATTTTGTTATCTATTTTAAGTAATTATTAACATTATATATATATTTTTAATTATTTACTTGTCTTATTTATTATTTATGCTTTTAATCAATTATATTAATAAACAAATAAACTAAATTAACTCCGATTATACTTGGACTATTCAACAATTCAACATAATCTTTTTAATTTGGAATTAACTACTAACGATAGAAAAGAAAAAATTTAGAATAATTCAATACTATGAACATTAATTATTATTGTGAAATAACCTAAAATTATAATGTAATTTATTTTTAAAGAAATAATTGAGTATTTATGTTAATTATGAAATAACTTAAAATTATAATGTATTTTATTTTTAAAGAAACAATCATCCATTAATATCTATAAATAGAAACTATCGTCAAAATGCTTTAATTAAAAATATGAGGGATTAATTACTATTTATTATTAATTATATTAAAAAGTAAAAATATAATTATCTGCATTTACACTATTAGAAGAATTACCATCATGATTAAAATTAAAAAAAAGAATAAAATTGCATACATAATGAATTTAAAAAATAAATATCATTAAGTAATTATGCTTTTTTAATAAATAGTAAAAAATTAAATATCATAAACGAATCTTTCAAAAGTAACCCTTTTAAATTGTTATGTTTGGCATAATTTATTTGTATATAATTTAAATTAATATTATTTTAAATTATAATAATCATTTATCCTTAATAATTATTGCTAGAATTTAATAATTTTTCATGTCTTACAATAATTATCTATAAATATATATATCCTAACAAAATTATTAAATAAATTTATTATTTTTGTCCTATTTTTACATTAAAAAATGTTCTGTCTTTTTAAATTATTATTATGTTATTAGAATTGTTAAATAATATTAAAAAATAATTTAAAAATAGAAATAGCGATGACACATTGAATAATTAATTCATTAGATTTAAAATGATTAAAAATATTTTCGATTGATAATTGATAAGTAATTTAATAATGTATTAAATATTAATTTTATATAACTATAATAAAGATATTTTTTTAAATTAGTATAATTATGCATTATTACTTAAATATTAGTTATAGTATAATTATAAAAAAGATATTTTTATAAAATAAATTTAGAAGCAAAAATAGTATATTTATTTTGGCGAAAAATAGATTCACGAGAAATTGACATCTTACTTCTATTAACCGAAAAAAAACCCAATTTTAATATATTAAGTGGATAAGATGTGACGATATTAATATTAAACCAAGTATGTATTATTACTAAGGTTAGAGGCCGCATGAGTGGACAGGGTTTGGCCACACATGTTGCTTAGCTTCTCCAATAATTGCATCTAATTAACAAATAAACATTAATACAATCAAGAACAGAAATTGTCATACAAATCCCAGAGACAATTGGCGCTGGCATATTGAACTTGTTCACGAAAACGTGTAACTTAATTGCTATACATTGAATTACCAAAAGAATTTTGTAGTTTTATGCTTGCATTTGAATAGCAAATATATTTGCCAGTACTTTTAATAATTAGCTCAATACTTTTAGTCTATTAGTTTAATAATATATTTTTTATTAATATTTTTTAATATTATTAATTAACTAGTAAATAAAAATAATAAATTTTATTAACCTTTTAATATTATTTTAAATAATATCCAAATATAAAATTGATGTTATATATATATAAACGTTTAATAAAATAAAGTAAAGTGGACTCTTATAAATGTTTGCAAAACATATAGAAGTTATTATATTATATTAGATAGTAGAAATTACTTGTCTTAGGGTATAAATATTTGCATTGTTGGATTTCCATCTTCTAAAATGAGAAGGTGAGTAAAGTAATTAAATGAGAACAATCTATAGGTGAATAATGAAAAGTGCGAATAATATGAATAATAGACTGTATTTTAGATTTATTAACCATTTAAAATAAAAATTATATTTAATTAATTTAAATTTTAAATTTTAAAATTAAAATTAATTTTTTTAAATTATTTATGTTATTAAAAAAACATTATTTTTTTATACTTTCTCAAACGAAAAAGTTCTTAAAGTTATAAGTATGAGTATTGTAATAAATTAGGCTCATATCAAAAGAAATAAAAAAATGAGTAATTTATAAAATAAGAAATTCATTAACTTAATATTTTAAGATTTTGAGTTGGATATGATGTCAAGACTTTTTAGATTATAAATGTGAGAATTGTAATGAATTAGATCCACATCAAAAAAAGTATTCTCTCACTTAGTTTTTCCTTAAAAATTTTTCAGTGACCCAACAAAAATAAGCATCATTATATTATAAAATTACTTCTTAAAATTTGCACATATAGAAGAAGCCATATAAATAGTTAGGGTTTATCTATAAAAATATTTTCATTGAAAATATAAAAAATTTAAGTTTTCAATGCATTTATTTTATATTCATTAAATGAAGACATCTAAAATTTTCTACTAGTGATAAGCTTATCATATGATTTAAGTTTTTAATGCATTTGTTTTATATTCATTAAATAAAAATATTTAAAATCTTTTATCAGTAGTAAACTTATCATGTGTCCTTAAGACACATGTTAGCTAAATCCAAATAGTTATATCTCTAACATTCTCTTACACAAAAGTTTCTTTTGAATTTTATGTAAAATGTGCATAGTTTTTTTTTTTATAATTTGCCTTATGTTCTTTTTTTTGTTGGGATTCAATAAGAATTGTATAAAAATTTTGATATTATATTATAATTTTTTTTAATTTAAATTAATAATAAGAGACACTTAAATAATTATAACTCTAATTATTTAATTAATGATTTCCATTGTAAGTAATGAATGTGTGTCTAATAGAATACAAATAAAATGTTATAAACCAAGCAAATAAAAATGAAGGAAATAAGCTAAGTTGGTTGAAACCAAAAAGGAAGAAACTTGCAAATAATTTAAAAGACAACAAAAATAAAATTAAAAAATAAATTATTCTATTAATCTTTATAGTTATATTTTTTTTTTTTTTGGTGACTATCTTTATAGTTATATTAAATCTATAATTAAGGTCCTATACTTTTTTAACGTTTATTATTAAAAATATTTAATTATAAATTAAAAAAAAGGAACTAATGAAATAGTTTAACCAATAAAAAATAACTGAATCTGACTAGATCAATAGCATATATTTGTCTTTTAAACTTTCATTAAGATATTATAAAATGGCCACTACGAATATGCTTAATTCAATTAATACACTGCAGGCGTAGTATTTGACCAACATCTGACCAACTCAATATTCTATAGTAATCTCTCTCAGACATAATCCTAGCATGATTAGAACAAAAATTCCCACGTGGCATGCAATCATTGGCGCTATATCTTCTGAGAAGATTTTCGTGCCATTTAATTGGGATACAAACCATTACAAATTCCCTTGCCAGGTATTCCGTTAGTTTTATTGGACAATTTTTTTTTACGTACTTCTCAATTTGATCGATTAAAAATTAATTTATTTTAAACTTAAATTTTATTTAAAAGTGTGTTGCTAGTTAATAAATTGATATATATATAAGATGAAATTCGAATTCCTAATATTTATTTAAATAGACGAATAAAATGACTAATCGACTAATTTAAATTAATTTATTGGACAACCATTTTATTATCTTGCAGTTTAATTAATTCTTAATTTTTAACCTCTTTTCCGGTTCCATACATGTACTGTATGTATAGTGTAGTAATAGCACTTATCCACAGTATACTTTATTTCAAGCAAAATTTAATTAGATTCTTTCGTAAACTATAATTTAGTTAACATTGCAATGCATGTTTACTTCACATGTCAGTTTGTGATTAATTAATTAAGCTAATAATTAAACATAAGATTGTTCTTATGGAAACTAACACTAGCTAGCTAGGGTACTCTTAATTAATTAGAGACCCCAATAATATTCCAATGTAGGATTAGGAATTTAATGATTGTATTCAATCCCCCACCCCCTCCCCCAAAAAACTACTTGATATATAGAGGTATGTGGTTTAGCACTAATATATGTATCAATATATGAAAATTGTTTTAAATCCACTTTTTTTAATTCTCACGGTATTCTCTAATATGACAGTTTAAAGACTAATTTATCACAAATTAAAATTTTATTTAAAGATTTGTCAGTTGCTATAATTCATTATTATATGCATATTAAATTAACATAACAAATCCTAATCACAAACTTTATATATTAATTTAATCAATAATTTAATAAAATACCTAACAAAATTTTAAATTCACAAAAAATATGAAAAAATAAAAAATTATACCAAAATTATCTCTGATAGTGGCTACAGGATGGTGGAAGCATGACGATGACAAGAGGTGGCAGCGGCGGCGACGGCGGCAGCCTCAATGGAGGAGAGGTGCATTGAGGGGGAGGGGAGAGAGATAAGGGTTTCATATTTGAATTTTACCCCAATTTTATCGTTGGATTTACCGACGAAAATTTCCGCTAGTAAAGTGTCTAAACGTTGCGTTTCACTAAATCGTTATACCGACAGAAAATCCGTCGATAAATTTAGTACTAGTAAAATAAGATTTCACACCACTAAATACCGTCAGATTCAATAGCGAAAAAAATCCGACGGTAATCAACTCTGGGAATGAAATTTTGCTCGCACCCGATGCAAAAATCGTTACTGAATCCACTAGTAATACTCGTTATTAAATTCAACAGTAAATTCGACAATATTCAATATATTTTTTATAGTGAAAATGGAGTAATTTCTAAAAAAAAAAACTTTTCCTTCTTCCATATCATGCTAGGTCTCAGTGCATATGTTGTCTCGGTTGGAATCCAATCCAAGGTTATATACAAGATAGTAAAATAAAAGGTTAAGACGTCAAATTAGTCACTAAAAAATAAATTGTTATTTAAATTTATTTTTAAAAGATTTTATTAATTAAGTTGATTTTTTAAAAGTTATAAATTAATTATTTTTATTCTTTTGTTATTTTATTAATAATTTCTATCAATAATTGATGATGTAAATTGATAACATACATGATACCTAATATATTTAATTGAATACTGAATAAATATTTTTACGAAAATCTATCAATATTTAGTCGCTAAGTTATATTGGGATTAAAGTTTATGTAATTAAAAAAAATGACTAAATTAATATATTTTTATAAATATATTTAGTCAATATTTAATTAAACATACTATATATTATGTATTCTGTCAATTAATATTTTATATTATTAATAAAATGGTAAAAAGCAAAAATAATAATTTATAATTTTTAAAGAATTAATTTAATTCATAAAATTTTTTAAAAACAATTTCGAAAAGCGATCCGTCTTGTTGGGACCCGTAAAGTAAATCTTGGCAAAGAGAGCTTTACTAACCAACATTTATAGTAATTACTAGGGAAGAATAAATATTGAGATTTTAACCAATGAAATAACAACAACAAGAACAATGATGATGACCATAAAATGTTAAACTAACTTGATACTAATTAAAGATTGGGCTTATATATAATTTTATCGAGCTAACTTGATCTTTCACAAGTATCATGGAATTGGCAACGTGTAAATCTTTTATAAGAGTCAAAGTATTTTTATTATTTTTATTTAAAAATAATATAAATATTATTATTTTTTATTAATACTTGATCAGTAATCATTTATATTTATATTTACAGATATTTTATATACAAAAAATATATAATTTATATTTATATTTATTAAAATTTTACACACATAAATTAATACAGTTTATATCTATATTTTTTAAAATTTACATATATGAATTAATAAAATTTATTTTTTAAAAATAATTTAATATTTATATTGACTAATAATAACTAAAAATACTAAAAGATGCTGATTTTTAAGAGTTTCTCTTTATTTAAATAATTGACAAATCACAAAACACTATAAAACTTAATTTACCAGTGTCCAGAAGACTTTTGACTTAAGAAATTCGTGTACTTATATCTTTAAAGATATAATTATTGGTGAGTTTTATGGTGTCTTTGTTATAGTGCCTAAATTGCCTAACTTTTTTTTTAAGTAAAAAATAGAATATTTAAAATAAAAAGTAAATCATATAAAATTTATTAAATATTATTTATTTACCTTTTTTAATAACTTATTACAAAATGATAGGTACTATAGCATTCACCATAATTATTTGTGTGTTTTTTCTATAAATTTAAACTTTGAAAAGCTTATTTAGAGAGTAAAAAATAGAAGAAGGTTTTTTTTTTTTTTTTTTTAACAAGTAATTAGATAATCATAACAGCGAATCAGATATCACATCTTAATCCAAAATCTTAAGACAAATACTCCATGCTATATAATTCTTATTTAATAACAGTTTCAACTGACGTGAGAATTTAGTTCTCACCCTTTAACTAATTAGCAAGTAAGAGACAGCAAATGAATGAGGAACTTTAATTTAAACAAATTGAACATACTTGCATTGTAACTTTTAGAACCAAAACGTATTGAGCAAATTAAAAGTCAAAACCTAGCTATATATAGGGCTTATTATTTTTGGTCCCTAGCTAGATTCGGTTGATGCTGTTGTCATCTGCATATATACGGAGGTTATAACCGAAAGCTTCAGGATTTTTTTTAATATAAAATAAAAAAATTAATTAATTCTTAAAACAAGATATTTCAATTTTACATTTTAAAATACAATTTTTTTTTGTAATTAGAATAAGTTCGTCGTACCCCTAGCAAACTCTATAATTTATATAGAGTTCGTCACACCTCAGCGAATTTTATGTTGAGTTCGATATACTATAAAAAGCTGGTGGGACCATTTTTTTTTGTCCTTTTCTTTCATTTCTCTCCTCAAAATTTACTTTGTTCCTTCTTTCTGTCTTTCGACGTCCATGAAATTTGTTATTCGCGACATTCTCAATTTCAGGTCAATAAATAATATGTTAGTTAGAATTACTATTTACATGTTAGTTAAAGTTACTAGTTAGAGGTTGCATGTTAGTTAGAGTTACTGTTTACTGTTAACTGTTTACATGTTAGTTAGATTTTTTATGTTATTATTTTCAAGTACAATTGCTGTTTATTGTTTATAACATGTTAATTAATATAAGTTGTTAGTCAATTCTTAGTTAGTTTAAGTTGTAAATTACAAGGTAATTAGTTGCATAATTAATTAAGTTAGATTAAAAAGAAACATGATTGGTAAAATTTAGGATTCAATTAGTTATTAATTAGGGTTGTTTGGGGTGTTAGTTGACGATGTCATGTAATTGGGTTAAATTTAAATTAGTAAGTTTATAAACTGAGTAAGAACTAAGGTTGACAATTATAGAAAGAAATATGTTTTTTAAAAATTTAGTTGATGTAAAAGGAACTAAGTTTAGTACATGTGATTTTATTTTGTTAGAGTGTGGTTAGATAGAGCAGTAATTATTGGGCTACAAGGAGACGATGTACAAATTGGATCAGGCTGAGGATATTGCTGGCAGGATCGAGTGGTACAATTTTTTCACTGTTGCTCATTGTATTGCAATTAATAAACAGTGAACTTGTTATTTTATGAGTTCACCGTCCCTTTTTTTATTTTTTTTGTCTCCGTTTGGTAGACGCCTCGGATCTTGCGCACCAGGCGAAATTTGATGACACGATCATCGGAGTAGATTAGGTCATAACTCAGACGAGTCGAGTTTGAGTATGTGGCATATATGGTTGAGTTCGAGCACGACTGGCCGCTTGCATCGACATTGATAGAGAGGTGGAGGCCTGAGTCCCACACATTTCATCTACCATGCAAGGAGATGACTATCACTCTGCAGGACGTGGCCTATCAGTTGGGACTCAGGATCGACGGTGATCCTGTGAGTGGATGCATAGGTGGTTGGGAGCAGCACCATCAGGGACATACCATTGAGGAGTTATGTCAGCAGCTTTTGGGTGTTGTTCTCGACGCAGATGACAGACAGTCACAGACCAAGTGGACTGTGAAGCTCACTTGGTTCCACAGCACGGTATGCAGAGAGCTGGAGAAGGACGACACAGAGGAGCGCCTGTTGAGGTACACGAGAGGGTAGATCATGCAGCTGATACGGGGTATCCTATTCCCAGATACATCTGACTCTCGGGTGCACATCAGGTGGCTCCCCTATTGGAGGACCTTGAGACGTGTGGTTGGTTATCGTAGGGCTCGACTGTGTTGGCATGGCTGTACCGCCAGATGTGTTATGCCACGGAACATGGTCAGTGCAATTTGGGTGAGTGCGTCAGTTTGCTGCTGCCCTGGGCCTATTACCATATTCCACTGCTACGGTCCGATGGCTTTGATACTCGCCGATTTTCGCTGGTCAATAGGTATTATAAATACTTGTAATAACCCTTAGTTAATTTATTAACTACTTAATAAACTTGAGCAATAGTGTGGGATTGTGTTTGGCATTGTAGGTGGATTCAGTATCGACCGGACAATGTCAGAGGCGAGAGCAGGTTTAGGTATTACAGGCGTACCCTAAATGGGATTGGGATGCTGAATGTAAGTGATAAATATTTAAGTATTACAAATTCATTTTAATTAAATATCTATTGCATTTGAAATTTGAATGTCATCATTAATTTGTGTTCTATGAACAAGTTGAGTGGACGCCATATGCTGACCCACAGCTGATTAGTCTAGTTCCACCGGCGACAGAGACCCCGTCAACCCACCAGTTCACTGAGCCGAGGAGGTTGGCCAGACGGTGGGGTCTCTTTCAGGACCCGTACCCAGAGACTACTTGTCCCTGAGGTTACATCAGTCTGAGACTGGGACCAGTCAGCAGGGGCAGAGGCCGGAGGCTAGTGTTCATTTTGACCTCGGGACACAGTTTCAGTTGCCATTCAGTCCATCGGAGCTTGGAACCTATTCCACTCATTTCTCCTGAGAGATATTAAAATGACACTCCTCTTCTCTCTATTTATAAAATGTATATTTCTCTCCCTTATAATTTTTAAAAAGTGTTCTCTTTAATTCATTTTAAATTTTTTGTGTTAACTAATGTTAATTATATATATTTTTCAAGAAAAAATAAATTATTTTTTTACAAAAACACCCTTTAACAAAAATTTTATTTTTTTGTCATTGAATTTTACTTACCAAAATATCCTTTAATAAATTATTTTTTATTGATTAAATTATATTTTACCAAAATATTTTTTTAAAGAATTTAATAATTAAATTATTTTTTTAAGATACCCTTCAATAATTTTTTTAATTATTAAATTGTGATTTTACTGAAATTTTTGTTAATAATTATAGTTATATTTTGCTATTAATTTTCTGATATCGATATAAATTATTTTAACATTAAATAAAAAAAAATCTTGGTAAAATTATTTTTTGATACCACTATATATTAATTATTATACATATTAACAGTGGTAAAATTTTTTATTTAATGTTAAAATAATATTTAAGAAACTAAGTTTACGATACGAACAAAAAGTTATAAATGGTACTATCTGTCTCTGTTTTTTCTGTCTCTATTTCTATATTCCTGAGGAGCTTTGTTTTGTTTTCAATAACTCAAATTTTCGGTCGCTAATATTTTTTTCTAACACAAATTTTAAATTGAGCTGTAAAAGTATGTTCAATTACAAATTTACAGTTAAATTAAATTTAATGGTAATCAAACAATTAGCTTTCATATAAGTTATGAAAAATTGAAAGAGAACGAATTTTAAGAACGTAACGAAGAAGAATAAAATAAAAGTAACTGTTAGACACAAAAAAAAAGTAAAAGTAATTGTTTGGTCCAACTTAAATTAGTTTATTTAATTAAACTATTTGTATAAAATAAATTAGTTTTTTCAAACCAAATAATAATACTGTATCAATAATCTAAAAACAATTTTATGTGAAGTAAACTGTAGATAAGTTTATGCTGAAATAATAACTAAAGGGAGTCATGTCCAATAAGAAGATCTCAAATGATTACCAAGTTCAATTTATTGCTCTCTAATTCATAAATAAATAAAAAAAGAGATAACAAATTAAGATTAAGAAGTGAGAGTCCACAATGCAACTACAAGACCATTATAAATTTAAAAAAAAAAAAAATGGATGCATGATATGGGTATGTAGACCTTGCTTGATATAGTTGTGTTATAGAGCCAAGTAGCCGCCCATATATCGTCATATAATCCCTTGAGTCACGTTGTCTTTAATAACCACTAAGATTCACCATCTCAACTCCATATCTATTCTTGATCCTCTCTTCTACTTCTAGCACATGCATATTCATCGAGTCCCAAGTCCTTACTTTAATTCATTATTTTTTTATAAATAACCATATACATATTCTTCTCTTATCATTTCGTGCCTTCATCATTTTTATTATTACGTAATATAAAAAAAATTCTAAACCACCTAATAATTATTCCAAAAAACAATAATTTTCTCAACAAAAAGAATATTATTTTTTATTTTTAATTTTTATTTTTATGAGATTGACTAATTTTTTGTTAATATTTTTTTTGAATTAATAAAATATGCTTATGTGATATATTAAATTGATAATTTATTCATTAAGTAATAATTAAGATTAACAGATTTTTTTAGTTAGGGACATCGTTATCGTTTGGGAGTAGTTGTCCGATGCTATTTAGAATTTTTTCTACTTTTTAATTTATTATTTTTTTATATATAATTGGTTAAATTTATCATGTAAGAACTGAAAAATATTAATGTCTTTATTTTTTTATTTATAAAAATTAAATGAAAGATAATATTTTTTTAATATTTACTGTTGTTTAAAAAAGTTGTTAAAGTATTATATTATTAAGATTATGTTAAGTTTTAGGTGTACTCAATTTAAATTAATCATTACAATTCACATACATTCATTAATATTAAAAGAAATACATATTTTATTTTAATAAAAAAGATGACACAATTTTAACAAACAGGTGTATTTATGTAACTAACTAGATAGATATAATATTAAAAAGTTTAAAATTTAACATTTTTGAATAATTTGTAATAAATAGATAAGACCAGTAACAACAATTAAAAATCTCATTTTTATTAATATATATATATATCTTCTATTCAATTTCTATAATTAAAAAAATAAAAATTACTAATATTTAACAGTTTTTACACAATAAATTTAATTAATGTATAATAAAAAAATTATAAAAAATAGAGAATAAATTTTAAATAATTCTAACGATTATTCCAAAAATACAGACAAAAAATCTGTAAATCTTAATTGGCACATAAGGAATAAATCAGTTGATTAATGAACCATGTAAACATATTTTATTAATTAAAAAAATTTATTGATAAAAAAATTAATTAATATCATAAGATTAAAAATCAAGAACTGAAAAAAAAATTTTTTTGAATGGCTGGTAATCTTTAAAAAAATTAGGATTTAGTTAATATATATTCTTAAGAACGCACAATAAATTTATTATTAGTAGAAAATTTTAAATATTTTTATTTAATAAATATAAAATAAATACATAATTGAAAAATTAATTTTTTTGGATTTTTAATAATTTTTTTTAAGTTATAAATTTAAATTAATTGTTAACTAAACCCAAAAAAAAATTATTAGGAATCGGATAGGTATTCACCCTGCCTAATATTAAACAACACAATCCCGACAAATATCTTTAGTTTCCAAACCCCTAAGCGTTGTTTGTTAGTTGTGCATGTAGATATAATAAATTATTTTTTTGTATATCCATATCCAAGTGGATATCCTAATTCCTAAGCTCTTAATAATTGCACCTTTATAGAAGGTCAAATGATCATTAAGCATTCTTGGATCAGTCTTAATTGCAATTAGTGGAATATTCACTCACTGTTTAATTCTGCTATTTCAATAATTAATATTGAACTTAGGCCTACTTACAATTATTATAGAAGAACCAAAAAAGAATTGCACGTTTTCTTAATTTTCGGACACATAATCTGGCGCTAGATACTTCTCGACAGCAGTATCCAAAAGAAATTCACTTGGCAACCATCTTCTTCAGTTCTTCCTATTTTTTTTTTTTTTGTTAAAATTGTTTTCAGATTTATCGATTCTAATTTCTTTTACTAATTTTAGTATCTTTTAAATTTACATAAATTTTTTATATAAATTTTTTTATTAGTCTCATACTAAAATTCTTTTTTTAGAGTCAACAAGAAGTAGATATTTATATCATAAAAAATCTGATATTATATATAAAAATGAGGAGTGCTAGGAAGTCAGTAATTTTTGTGATTTGTAACCACCAAAGAGCCATCAATGATGATTTTAATGGTGTGGGATTGATGTGAGATTTTATCCAATGACTCACTTTTCTTTACTGGTTACATGCTGACCAGAATTTGAAAAAGTTGCTGGTCCCCTAGACTTTTTCTATAAAAATATTTTTTTTAAAAATTAATAGTAGAAGATACATTAATAGTTATATCTTTAATAATATTTTTATTAATTGCTTAAACTTTTAAAATAAATAATTTTAGATTAATTATTATGTTGGTTTTTATAATTTTACTAAATTTGCAATTAGATTCTTATAATTTTTTCTTTCAATTAGGTCTCTATATTGCTTTTAGTTTTGTAATTATATCATTCATAATGTAAAAGATGTTAAAATTAGTTGAATATTTCTCTAAAAATTAAAAGTATCCACAATTAAAAATTTAATTAGATCTTTGACTACATATTTTTAAAAAAATATTCCGTTAATTCTAACGTTTTTGATATGAAAATGATTTAATTATTACAAAATTAAAAATAGTGTAGATTAAAAAAATATATTATATATAAAAATCTAATTACAAATTTAATAAAATTACAAAGACAAATAGAATAATTAAATCACAATTTTATAATAATTCTCTCAGCATAATAATGTAAGATGACAACATAAAGAATAATATCACTAGAATTCAGTGACCTATATATGTGTATTACATATATATTTTTAACCTATCATATAATAATAATAATAATTAAAAGATGTGTTAAGTGAGTTGTACGTAGATGCTCCAAGCGATTTGTTTTGGTATGTATTTGATTTCCTTTAGCAGTTTAACCAAAATAGATTATAGTTTCTTCTCTAAATTAAACCTTGATCTGTTTCCATGACAGGAGAAATTTTAGGTGGATAGAAAAATTATATAGTGGGAATCTTCATATGAATATGGTAGTTGTTAAATGAAATAAAGTAGAAATATGCTATTTGTTTATCCACAATTATATATACTCTTAGGTCTTTATCATCTGATTTGCAAGATCAATGTAGTTATTTATTCATTTAAATTAAAAAATTTATAATAATAAATCATTGTGGTATACGGGAACTTGATTACATTTTTTTATGTAGAGACATGATTAAATATTTTTAAACTAGAGATCGAAACCTCATTAAAAAATTTAATTAAATCATAAAAAATTAATCAATTTTTTATACTTAGGTTTACAATCAACAGTATCACCTTAATTACAATAAAAAATTAATCAAATTATTATTAGATACGAGTATAAATGAAATTATAAAAATTAATTAAGGTAAATTAATCAAATTATAAAAATTTCACTCTATCTAATTATTATTAAGGTAAATCAATTATTAGGTTTACAATTAATTAAATTATAATAATTATTATTAACCTAATTAGATACGAGTGAAATTTTATGCATTGTTAGTATAAAAAAATTATATAAATAATTAATTATGTATTATTACATTAATAAAAATAATTAATTTTAAAATATATTATTTAAAAAGTCATATAAACTTATAAATATGATTGAATAATAATTATATAAAAAAAACTTGTATTATTTATGTATTAAATTAAATCATTTAAATAATATTTTGATGTTATCTAATAAATAAATGTGAGACAATCAAGGATATAAAAATTAAACCAATCATTAAATCAATAGTAAAACTATAAGTTTAAAGGTTCAAAGATTTAATCAATTTTTACCTGAGATTAAATCTGATATATAATAAATAATATATTTATATGTCACCAAAAAAAATATATATATATATATTTATATAATATATATTTAAAATATTTTTTTATGTATTATTATTTTAACGCCTTTGATGGGTTTGAGTCAGCTCCCTTAAATCTTGCAAAACAAACAAATAAATAAATAAATTGTTGCTACAAAAATTTAGGAAGTAAAGGAGTAAACAAGTCAACTAAACACAAGTAGCACCGCGCATGGTTATTGATGCAATGCAACTTGATGAATTCTACAACTCTTACACAGCTATAGTCAATCCCGTAATTAAGTTACTTATAATTCACATAACAACGTAGGGAACTTTTAAGCTTTATAGAATTTATTAAATTCCGTTGTTGTGTTATTAATGCAATGTGGGGTCGGAATATCTTCCTAAAGAGCTTCTATTTTTGTCTTTGCTTCTTGCAAAATCAAAATCTTAATCACTCTTTTGGGTTACGTGGTATCTTTGTCATGTCATCAAGACACTTTAACTACTATATATACCACTAATAAAATAGAGAGATAGAGCTCCTCAAATTAAACCCTTGTTTATTAATAATAATTTGTATTATTAGAATAACCTCGTCTTAAGGATCTTGATGCATGATTTGGTTTCAAAATCAAAAAGGAACTTTTTGGTGTTTGTTTGGCATTTGGCAAGGAGATTTGATTACCTAGTCATAGGTTGAGAATATTACCCCCTTTTTTTTTAATGGAGAATTAAACTCACCCAATTTTTTTGAAAAGATTCAACAATATAATTATTATATTAAATAACATTATAATACAAACTATTAACCATTTGAATATTAGATAGAAAATTATTCAAAAATTTATTTAGTTATTTAAGTTTTTAAAAACATAATTTCATAATATATATGATATTAATTAACATTTTTATAACAAAATATTATTTAAAATTTAATCTTTATTACCAATTAGTTCAATTATTCTTAATTAAAATAAAACTTCATAAAATAAGACCGACTTTTGAATGGTCCATATATGGTTCGTATCAGAAAAAAACTCTTATAATAAGATACATTTTAAATATAAGATTATTTATATAAAAGATGATTCAATTTTTTTTTAAATAATATTTTTCAATTTTGTAAGTTAAAAATTTATCTTTGGTTAATAAATTATTGTATATATAAAACAGGATTTAAATTCTTTGACATTTGTTTAAACGGACAAGTGAATTAACTACTCAATGTAATTTATAACCTTAGATTAGTTGATGGAGTCATATTAGTTGTTTGAATTTTTTTTAACAATATCTTGAATTTAAGCCTTATTGTCCTTCTTATAATGTAAACGATTAAAATTAGTAATTACATTTATTCTAAAGCAACATTTAACATTATCAGTTGAAATTTTTTTTTATAAAAACCTATAAAATTTAAACATTTTTATAAATATTTTTTAGGTTTTTACTTTAAAAAGAATTTTTTTTTAAATGTGATGTTAATGGTTTGATGAAGCAAACAAAGAAAAAGAGTGGAGGTAAAAAAAAAAAAAAGAGAAAGTGAGATCTTCTTATTTTTTAAATTTTTTTCAAAATCAAAACCTAAACAATATTTATTAAGTGGTTATATTTTATGTACTCCTTATGTACTCATATTATAAAATTAATTACAATTGAGTTTACATTATTGCTAATAAAAAATTATCTAGATAACATGTAATGTAAAGGGTTAAAATTAGTAAATACATTTATATTCTAAAACTACAATTAAGATTTTCAGTTGAAATCTTTTTCATAAGAAACATGTAAAATTTAAACATTTTTACAAATATAAAAACATACACATCTTCATTGTATGTGTGTGTGAATATGGCAATTAAGGTTGGACCTATATAATAGTATGAAAAAAATCAAGCCTCAAACCACTATATATTTTCTGTGTGTGGATCTGGCATGGCATGCAGATTGTAGAAATTAGCCACACAGTTGTCACAAAGTCTCTTAAGTCTTAACAGATAAATTATTTCTTGTTAAAAGGCTTAAAAGACATTAGTAACGCTCTGATTTGCTCACACTACAGAATCAATCAATTAATTAATTAATATCTAATATAATATATTTTTTTCTTTTGATTGTTTGTTCTCAATGCGCCATCCAAGTTGAACTAGTGACCCCTTTTTTTATGTCTTAAGTCACAAATGCTATATATATACCCAAAACTTGCATAAAGTTTTCATCATTCATTCAACACATTCTCTCTTATTTCTCTCTCCTATCGACCCACTTCAGCTTTTACCTTTCTGAGATTAAAGATACACACTTTCTGAAGTTACTCAATCATGGGTCTTAAGATTGAGCAACAACAACATCAACAAACTTGTGTAGAGCTTTCAAAGATTGCTATCTCTAATACACATGGTGAAGATTCTCCTTACTTTGCTGGTTGGAAAGTCTACGATGAAAATCCCTACGATGAATTCACTAACCCATCAGGAGTTATTCAAATGGGCCTAGCAGAAAATCAAGTAAGCTTTATTAATTATTTTCCTGTCTTTTATTATAGTAATTTTGATGATTTAATTAATATGCTAATAATAATGACAAACATTTTCAGGTTTCATTTGATTTACTTGAGAAGTACCTAGAAGAACATAGAGAGACAAAAGGAGCATCAGGAACAAGTTTTAAAGAAAATGCATTGTTCCAAGACTACCATGGACTAAAATCATTCAGATCAGCAATGGCAAGCTTCATGGGAGAAATTAGAGGAAATAGAGTGAAGTTTGATCCTGATAGAATTGTCCTCACTGCTGGTGCAACTGCAGCCAATGAACTCTTAACCTTCATTCTCGCGAATCCGGGAGATGCTCTTCTTGTTCCTACCCCATACTACCCTGGGTAAGAATAAGAATTCGAATTGTTTCAAAGTTTTACTTTAATTCTACTTCAATGTGAAAGACATTAAGATTAATAACTTGATTGGTCTAATTTTGCAGATTTGATAGAGATTTGAGATGGAGAACTGGTGTAAACATTGTTCCAATCCATTGTGATAGTTCAAACAACTTCCAAATAACAGAACAAGCATTGGAATCAGCATACAAAGATGCAGAATCAATGGGTTATAGAGTGAGAGGAATTCTGATAACAAATCCTTCAAATCCTTTAGGCATAACAATCCAACGTTCAGTTCTAGAGTTGCTTCTTGATTTTGTCACAAAGAAGAACATCCACCTAGTCTCTGACGAAATCTATTCCGGCTCGGTGTTCTCCTCGTCCGAATTTGTCAGCGTGGCAGAAGTTCTTGAGTCGCGAAACTACAAGAACTCTGCTGAGAGGGTTCACATTGTTTATAGCCTCTCGAAAGATCTAGGTCTTCCAGGATTCCGTGTTGGAACAATATATTCTTACAATGACAAAGTCGTTACCACTGCTCGACGAATGTCGAGTTTCACACTCATATCATCACAAACACAGAATCTTTTAGCTTCAATGCTGTCAAACAAGAGCTTCACTAAGAGCTACATTAAGATCAATAGAGAAAGGTTGAATAAGAGGTACCAGATGATCATTGAAGGATTGAAGAGTGCAGGAATTGAATGCCTTAAAGGGAATGCAGGGCTGTTCTGTTGGATGAATCTGAGTCCATTGTTGGAAAATAAAACTTCAAGAGAATCTGAATTGGAGCTATGGAATGCAATTCTTCGTGAGGTGAAGTTGAACATCTCACCTGGTTCTTCTTGCCATTGTTTAGAGCCTGGTTGGTTCAGGGTTTGCTTTGCAAACATGTCTGAGAACACTTTGAAGATTGCATTGGAAAGAATTCGCAAGTTTATGGAAAGAATAAGATCACAACAGTAACAAGTTAAATAATCAGTAGTCTTTTTCTTCTTCCCTTCTTAGAGTCTTTTTTTCAAATGGTTGGTGGCCATCTTGATATATCATGATTCTTTACTTGGGTAATTAATTACTTAATTAAGAACATATTCTGAAGCTAGCTATATATCCTATGACTTATCATCAGTTGAAACTAAAAGTGTATTAGTCTTTGTTTGCTTGCTTATTTGGTTAAGCAAGTTTCTCATCAACGATAATAAATTCACCTTTTTCTTCTTCTTCTTATTAATTATTAAGTTGGTGGGTTATTAGTTATTACTATGTTTACTAATCTATCAATCTTTGTCTCTAAACTTTAAATTCTGAATTATTTTATCCTTTGACCAAGTATTATATATATAAAATCTAACAACCACTAGTAATCAATATCTTTGATTCTGAGTTAGGAGTTTTGAGAGTACATAACAGCTAACATTTAGCTTGAATTTTTTTTTCAAAAAGATAATAGTGATATTTTATTCATTAGAAAAATAAATATAATGTCTAAAAGTCAGGAACAGAAAAATAAAAAAAATGAAAATTTCCAAATATTTAACAGGTGAAATTAAAAGAAGAAAATAAGGTAAAAAAGTAGATAGAGAAAAATTTTTAGAATACTATGCATAAGGTAAAATAGATAACTCATCGTTCAATTTAAACGATGTTGCTAGCATTTTTTCCGAACGCTCCTGGACATGCTCGAGTACTCTCCGACACTTCTCCTTCCAAATATTCCAAGCTATAATCAAAACCAGTCGAACTCTTTGAAGGCTTGTTCTTTGACGTCCAATTTATAACACCAAATCCCTCCACTAATCCAAGAACAAAAAACATCTATGCTCTGCAATCAGGTAAGGCAAAAGACTCTTTTTTCTACACTATATTAGCATTTCTACAGAAAAATAGGAGACTCAACCCACAACCTCGAGTATGGAGAGACTATGTCATTTGAGTTATAACTCATTGTCAATAGATTAAATTTTTGATTTTTATATTCTTACTAAATTTATAATTAAATCTTTATAATGTAAAAGCTTTCAGTTGGATTTTTAAATTTTGTAATTAATTCGTTGTCGAAAAATATTAAAATTAATAAAATATTTCTTTTCAAATTAAAAATACTCATATTTAAAGACTAAATCCCTAAATTTAAATATTTTTTATTTTTAAAATATTTTGTTAAGTCTTACCTTTTTTAATTGATAAAGACCTAATTATAAAATTTAAAATAGTATAATAATTTAATTAAAAATTATAAAAATTGAAAGAATAATTTAATCTTAATAATATAATATATGATAAAACAAAAGGATGAATATATAAAATATTTTTCCATAAAACTACCTTGACTTGATGACCCACATTTCGGATATGAATAAGGCCATCATCAATTCATATAAAGTTAAAATAGTATATGAATGAAAAAGAAAAATAATTTTTTCTAACGTTGTTTATTTGGACAAAAAGTAAAAAAATATATTCTAAAAAAATGGTTTAATAATAAAGGTGTGAACTACGAATAAAATTGAATTAATAAGTAAATTAAAATATTTAAAAAAAAATAATTAACTTATCCAAACTAATAGAGCAAAAAATAATAATTCTAACTAATATTAATTTAAACAATAATAAATTTCTCAAATCAATACAAAATATTTTTTTTTTCAAAATCTCAATTTTTTTACAATAAGTTTATTCAAAAATTCAAAAATAAAATAAAAATTGCTAGACTAAAAATAAAATAATTAACAAACTTGTAAATAAAAATTCAATTCTTAAAAAAAATATTAAATTTGTAAAATAAGAAAAAATATCCAAATGATAATGAAATAGAAACAGAAAAAATAATGTTATAAAATTTATATAAAAAATAATAAAAAGATTAAAGTCTTTCAATAAAAATGTTGTTAAAATTTTTTTCAAACAAATTAAAAAATTAATATAAAAATTAAAGTAACGACAACACTTTTTAATAAAAACAATACTTTTAATTTATACTACATATAAAAAATTTAATACATAATAATTTATTTTGCGAATAAAATCAAATATTTTAAACGTCTTTGCTTAAATATCTGCCATAAATAATTATTCATATAATCATGCCATATGCTTTTATGGTAAGGATATCCAAGTTGACTAAGACATAAATTATATTAAATTGCATGAGATTAAGCTTTGCCTCCCCTATTGTTGTTGTCGGGTATGAATTCAATAGCAAATTAAGATTAAAATGGTCTACCATGTGATATTACCGTCTAAATAATTAAGGCTAATGTATTAGATTAATTACAATGCTAACATCACTACCAAACTTAGGTGTTTATTGATTGGGAATTTAAAAAAAAATGAATAAAAATATAAAAAAATAGAATCAAATTAAAAACGTATTTGGTTGTTTCTAAAATGTTCAGTTGTCACTTCTAAAATCGTTTTTAATTTCAAAAATTTTAGTTTTGGATTTAACATTTTGAATTTCTTTGTCTCTTCTTTTTATGGTTAATTTTTTTTCTTCTTCTGCCGTTAGTTTTCTAATTCATTTTATTGTTAGATCTTTTATTTTCTAACCAGTTTACACGTACATCTTAAAAAGGTAAAAATATCTTTTAATATGTTGATTAATTTTTTTCAAAAATAAAATTTTATTAATTATTTTTATTAAAGAAATAACATAATTTTTTAATATGAATATTAAAATAAGAAGATGAAATCTTTCATGTTCAATTAAAAAAATCAAAAGCAGTAAAAAAACAATAAAAATATTAAATAAGTGTACTTAATTTGTTGAAATCTTTTATTTAGTATCGAATACATATTCACTGAATTAAAAAAATTATAGTAAATAATATATTAACTTTTAGGATTTTCTAGTCTTATCTATTAATAATAGATTTATATGAATGCAATTGATTATCTTAAAATCATAATTTATTTTATGTTTAATATTGTATAAAAATAAATTGTTAATTTAATAAAATAGACCAACAAAATATATCTTTATTATTTTTAATATTTAAAAAATAAATTTTCTTTTCACAAATCAATTATATTTCTTAAAAAGTAAAAAATTAAAAAAAATATTTTGAAGAAAATAAAAGATATTTTTACAAATCAATTGGTCCGTCAACTTATTATCATAGAATAATTTATGTAACATATACAACCAATCCCTATTTATCATCATCATTAGAATAATTAATTAGTTAATTAATTGTTAACTATAAGACCATGATTATCACGTATGATTTGATTGAGAAGGGAATATAACCTATTATACTTTTTGTAGATTTGTTATTACCACGTGGATGAAGCTACTAACACACTTGCTTAGAGTGTATTTTGACTTTTGTTTACTTATTTTTTTAGTAATCAGAGGACACTTTGACTTTTGAAGATCCTAGTTTAATTAATTAATAATGAATACATTTAGAAGGTTCATATTTATTAATAAGTTTTAACATGAAATACTACCAAAATTTAATCATATCATATTATATATATTAAATCTATCAAAATATCTCTAAAAGTAAAGGTTAGAATCCAATAAAAAATAGTCAACAACCTTCTTTCCCCGGTAGAAATTAAAAAATTAAGAATATATATAAGAGGAATGAAATAGAAGAAGTGGTAGTGGAATTTTAAATCTCATCAGCTGAATAGAAATTATTTATAATAGTCAAACTCAAATGTTGGTCAAAATTAAGTTTATCTAATTTAAGGTATATAATATTAATTTAATTTTAATATTACTAAGAACTTGATTGATACCGATATTAATAAGTTGTTGGACATCACCATTTGTCCATTTCTTACGTTACTTGTATGTAGGTAAAATGATGAACACAGAGAATGAAAAACAATTTAATAATTAATTAATAATAATTTGGTTTCTAGACTTTTAACCAGTACACCGAAAATGAAGAAAACTATGTCCTAAACTCCTAGTGACGTTTGATAAAGACACACATATACATATACAAGAAGCTCAGAATTCAGAAAGACTTAATAGATAAAAACATCCAAAAGCTAAGAGACAAGAAAAATACTTAATGGAAAACAACAAATCAACTACTCTCTCAAATAAGAATAACAAGCATGTTACGACGTGTATGGCCATAACACAAATGATAACACACTTTTTTTAACATAGAATAATGTATCAAGGTAGTTGTTGCATGTGAAGAGAATTTTAGTTTTATAATTTAATAAATATATTTAAAAAAATATAATAATATCATAATAAATTAGTTAAATAAAAAATGAGAATTTAATAATTATTTATTCTATTTTTTAATTTAAAATTATTAAAATAAATTTTGAAAAATTTCATGATCAGTATAATAACATATATGTTCTTATTATTTGGATAAAAAATTTATATATATTAAAAATTAATTATAAAATTAATTAATATATATTTTTTAATATGTATTTTATATAAATAATTAATTTTTTATTTTTTTTACAATTTCTTGGCACCTAAATCAAACCTTCTCTCCATTGATGAGAATTGTGTGGTGTATATTTTTCTACATGGAAATGAAAGTCAACCCATTATGTGGTAGCTAGCTTGCTTGAAAAAATGAGCTACTGAACTAACAAAAGACCAATCATAGAACACCAAAGCAGCACCATGTGGCTCATGAACTCGATAATAAAACTACTTGAAGCATGCAAGAGAAAGAGAAATTTTGTGACGACTTGGATTTTTGTCATAACTCCCAACCACTTCTTTGGATTTTAGCTTGCAAATGATACCGTACTAACACCGTAAAATTCTTCACTAGTTAATGTATAATGCAACAGAGTCCAATATTTTAAATTACCGGTTGTATTTCTAGATGTAAGATTTGATTGTACTTGTGGTTGTAAACAAAACTAGTAAATATCTATTTGTAATTATTATTACTAGTTTATTAACAAGTATGTCAATTTATCTTTTATACATTATATATATATATATATATTAATAATAAATATAAAATTAGTCAAAATAATAAGAATCTTATATTATTTTAACTAAAATATTAAATCTTTAATTTAAATATTAAAAATAGTAAAATATATATAAAAGAGTATTTTAGAAAAAAATAATTATAAACCAAATGTTTTTCATGTTCCATTATTACAGTATATGTGCCTATTATTAACTTTTTATATGAAATTAGTAAAAATATGTTATACCTTAGCTTATACTCTAACTAAAATTTATTTAACTAATTATAACTTAGTGGAATTAGAAAATTTTAATTGTCAACTTGTTAGGATGTCAATGCAACTACAATTTAAAAATTCTAACAACAGAAATATAGACATTCTCAAAACCACTGTATTAATTAGATTACTGTGGTCACAATTACAACTGTCAATCTATAATTTAAAACCCTAAAAAAGAGTGAAATGCAGACCAACTAAAAATTCCGTGATGAAAACTGCCAAAATGCCAGATACTACTACTGTCATAAAGCTTATATATTGGGAAAGGAAGAGTTTAACATCATAAGAATAAAAAAAATAAATAATAATAAAAAATAAACAAAAAAAAAATCAACACGTACTCTATATAAAAAGGTGTACTCTCTGCTTTATCTTAGTCAAGACTTTTTTTTTTTCAAACTCATGTTATTTTGTCATTGTAAATCATTTCCTTCCTTCACACAAGTAAGATTAAGGAGTTAAATTTTTTTTGGCATAAGCTAATTTTTTAAAATTATTTTATTTATTTTAAATTTTAAATCCTAAATTATAAATTCTTAATTTTAAATTATAAATTTTAAACTTTATTTTTTTAAAAAAATAATTCTTAAATTAAGAAAAATAATTAATATTAATTAACTAAAATTTATTTTTTATTTTTTTAGAAACACAAACAAATTATGTATGTAGATATCGATCTTAACTAACTAATTAACACAAGAACAATATTTTATATATATAATGAAATGATTGAAAATGTTTGAATAGTTCAAATGAAAAATGAGAAATGAAAGAAGAAACTTAACATGAGTTGAATTCTATATATATTATATGATCAATGGCTAAAGCAGTTAAATAGATGTGCTAGCTTATTATAAGAAACGAGTTAAAATTAAAAAAGATGAATTAATTTAGTTGCTTTTTTTATAATAGAACATTTAGTTGGCTCAATTCAATTTGATCTGATTCGTTTAAACTAATGAATTAAATAATTGACTTTTTTTAATTATTTAAAAAAAATATAAAAAAAATTTAGTAATTTTTTTACTTAATATCCAAGTAAAAAAAAAACTATTATACATGTGTATCTTTTCGTATTAAATTTACTAAAATCTAACAATATAATTAACGAATTAGTAGTACAATAACAAATAATTTATTCAAAAACAAATAACAAATAACAAGTCGTTTTTTTATATAAGGCCTAAATTTACAATCTTGTTCTAGCTCAATTCGAATCCTTTCAATTTGTGAAAATTTGCCACTTCTACCACTAATCTTGCAACATTAAAAATATTTCATGTTGAGGAGATTGTGTTGTAAATAAATAAAATGAGTGTGATGAAGTAGAAATTTTTTTTTTATATATATGGTAAAAGGTGAATATTTTCCTTGAAATAATTCTAATAATTATTAGTATGTAGAAAATTATTGAACTTGCCTTATTGTTAGGCGTTCGAGTAACTATTCTAGTGGGTGCTCTTTCTTGTTAGTGTTACATGAGTGTGTTAGGTACCAGACAAATGACACAGCAAAATATAGAGATGAACAATTAGAAATTTGTATAAAATATGGAAATAATTGAATAATTTTTTTGAGAATTACAACTTCTCTCTATTACAAGGAGACTACAATAACACTCTCTCTTGACAAAAGGAGAATACTCTATCATATATAGGAGAAAACCACTCAAAAAAATATTATGTTATTTTATCTGGATGACTTGATTGAAATGAATTAAAGAAAAACTCAATTTATAGATGAGTCTCTTCAATATGAACTATCTGTTAATTAGAGGTATATAATTCTTCTCTTTTTCAACCATTAAAATTCTAAGGTTATAAACTAAGATTGTTTATTACCTTTCATTTTATTTAGTTATTATTTATTTATATATTTTCTAAAATTTGTTTTACTATTTTTTCACAATCTCCCACTTAAAGCTAATTTTGATAAATTTTTAAAATTCATGTTGCTCATGTATTCCATAGGCCGTATGAGGATCTACACCATTCAAACTTTTCTGTGTTAATTGGTTTTGTCATGGCATCTGCTAGGTTATCTTTCGTGTGAATCTTCTGCATATCAACACTTCCTTCTTCTACTACTTCCCAAATAAAGTGATATTGTACTCCAATATGTTTTGTTCTTGAATGAAAGGCAGGATTCCTTGCAATGTGCAAGGCACTCTGACTGTCACAATACACAAAAATCTTCTGTTGTTTGTGCCCGAGTTCTTCTATCAACCTTTGGATCCAAATAGCTTTCTTGCATGCTTGTGTAGCTGCCATATATTCAGCTTCTGTAGTAGATAAAGCTACAACAGTTTGTAATTTAGATAGCCAGCTCACAGCTCCTCCTGCAAGCATGAACACATATCCTGTAGTAGATTTTCGTTTATCAAGATCACCTGCAAAATCTGAGTCGACATATCCATTGACAATGAATTCCGATCCTCCAAAACATAATGCAACATTCGAGGTCCCTTTGATGTATCTCAAGATCCTCTTAACAACATTCCAATGCTCTTTACCCGGATCTACCATAAATCGACTTACCACCACAATTGCTTGAGCAATATCTGGCCTTGTACAGATCATGGCATACATAAGGCTTCCCACCGCTGATGCATACGGTACTCGAGACATTTCCATCCTCTCTGCTTCACTACTAGGGCACATACTTGAGGATAATTTGAAATTCATAGGAAGTGGGGTTGAAATTGGCTTACATTCTTGCATATTGAAGCGTTGCAAGATTTTCTTCAAATAATTCTTTTGCGATAGCCAAATCTTCCTATCTTTTTTGTCTCGGTGAATTTGCATCCCTAAAATCTTGTTTGCTGGTCCCAAGTCTTTCATATCAAACTCCCTAGCCAACTGTGCCTTCAATTCTTGGATTTGATCTTTGTTGGGACCTACCACCAACATGTCATCCACATACAACAACAGAATGATGAAATCATTATCACCAGACCTCTTGTAATAAGTACAATGATCTGAACTAAGTCTGTTGTATCCAAGGCTAATAATGAAAGAATCAAATCTCTTGTACCAACACCTTGGCGCCTGCTTTAGACCGTACAGAGATTTAGTTAACCTGCAAACCAAGTTTTCTTTTCCTTGTTCTTCAAAACCTTCTGGTTGGAGCATATATATCTCTTCTTCAAGTTCTCCATGAAGAAATGCAGTCTTTACATCTAATTGCTCTAGATGTAAATCAAATGCAGCACACATAGCCAAAACTACTCTAATAGTAGTTAGTCTCACCACTGAAGAAAATATTTCATTGAAGTCAACACCTTCTTTCTGAGCATATCCATTGACAACCAATCTTGCACGATATCGTTCCACCTGATCATTACTATCTCGTTTGATCTTGTAAACCCATTTGTTACCAATGACTTTCCGACCTGCTGGAAGTTCAACAAGTTTCCAGGTATGGTTTCTATGTAATGCCTCAATTTCTTCTTGCATTGCTGTCATCCACATAGAAGCGTCTGGATTGCGCATAGCCTCCATAAAAGTTGTTGGTTCTCCATCTTCTGTCAAAAGACAATGTGCATCATGGTTTGTCAAAACATAATTTGAGTGCCATGATGGTATTCTTCTTTTTCGAGTGGATCGACAAACTTCTATGTCATTGGCCTCTGCTTCTTGTTCTTCGTGCTGTGGTTCTGCTTCAGAAAGATCACCTTCTTTGCATTTTTTATCTATTTGAACAGTGGTTATCTCTTTAACAGTGCTGTCATTTTCTTGTTCCTTTTGCAATTCATCTTCTGTAAATATCACATCTCTACTGACAACTACCTTGCGGGTAATGGGATCCTACAGGCGATACCCCTTAACTCCGTCAGCATAACCCAAGAATATACATTTTCTAGACTTTGGGTCCAGCTTTGTTCTTTCCTGGGAATTGTACATTACGTACACAGGACAACCAAATATATGTAAAGAAGAATAATTAGGTGGCTTACCTTGCCACATCTTCATTGGTGTCTTCAACCCAATTGCAGTTGATGGTGACCGATTTATCACATAACAGGCGGTTTTAACAGCTTCTGCCCAAAAAGACTTAGCTAAACCTGCAGTTTGTAACATAGCTCGTGCTCTTTCTAGGAGAGTCCTATTCATTCGCTCTGCTACACCATTTTGCTGAGGCGTGTATGCAATTGTGAATTGCCGTTGAATACCTGCTTGCTTGCAAAATGTTAGAAAATCACCATCGACATATTCTCCTCCATTATCTGTCCTTAAACATTTGATCTTCTTTCCAGATTCAAGTTCTAACTTTGCTTTCACTCTTTGAACATCGCAAACACGTCTGACTTCTTCTTGATCGGGTACACCCATAGCCTCCTAGAGTAATTATCAATAAATGATACAAGATATTTTGCTCCTCCTAGGGACATCTCCGGCGATTCCCACACATCAGAATGAATCAACTCCATTATGTGCTTGCTCCAAGCAGTTGATCTACCAAACGTCAATCTATGTTGTTTGCTTGTAACGCAGTGCTTACAAAACGGTAAGTTTACCGATTTGAGCCCGGGAATGAGATTACGTTCTACAAGAATCTTCAAGCCTCGTTCTGACATGTGACCTAGTTTGCAATACCATATCATCGTCATTTCTTCTTGGCTTGTTGAAGCAACTGATGCCTCTGCTTCTTGCAAAGTATCTCCCACAAGCATGTATAGATTTGCTGTAATCTTTTCTGCTTTTATTACCACAAGAGCTTCTTTAACAACTTTCAAGATCCCACCTTCAATATGGGTCTTGCATCCAAGTTCATCCAATTGCCCAATCGACAACAAATTCTTCTTCAAGTCTTTCACGTATCTTACCCCTTGAAGTGAACGAATAGAACCATCATACATTTTTAGTTTGACAGTACCCATTCTAACAATTTCTAAAGCATGATTGTTTCCCATAAACACCGATCCTTCCGAGACAGGTTCATATGTACAAAACCAATCACGATGAGGAGTTATGTGCCATGTTGCTCCTGAATCAACAATCCAAACATCAATGAGCTGTTTACTGCCTTTAGAACCAATTGTTGCTTTGCCATACAGGACTTCTCCATCATCAAAGGTACTTGCAACACATCCTTGAGAACTTGATCCTTCTGGAACCTTCTCTATACTCTTCTTATTCCAACAATATTTCTTGAAGTGCCCTCTCTTACCACAATTGTAGCATTTGACCTGCTTCTTACTTTGTGACTTTGGTCTACTTTGACTCCCACTGGAACCACGCTCCATTGATCTTCCTCTTGTCATCAACAAAGCCTCTGCTTGTTTTGAGCTCTCTAATCTATCTTCCTTATTCTTGCGCCTAGATTCTTCTTCAAGAACCGCAGCAGCCATGTCATCAAAAGAAAGATAATCAGTCAAAACATTATTAGTTAAGTTAATGATAAGTTGATCATATGAATCTGGTAGACTTTGAAGTAAGAGCTCTGCACGTTCATTTTCCGCTATGGTATATTTCAACGATGAAAGTTAGAAAAATAGCGTATTTAGATTATTGATGTGATCCGTTGTCGATGTGGACTCACTCATTCGAAGAGTAAAAAGTCTTCTCTTCAAGAATATCTTGTTGTGAAGTGACTTGAATTCATATAATTTGGTGAGAGCATCCCAAATTTTCTTTGCTGTCTTTTTCTCTGCTACACTTGATAAAACTGAATCAGCTAGTGCCAAGTGTAAGTTTGCAACAGCATTGTTGTCCATCTCCTTCAATTTTTCATCTGTAATTCCAGTGGGTCTACCTTCAATTGCTGTCACGCAATTGTCTTTTCTCATAATGGCTTTTATCTTCAAATTTCATATGGAAAAATTACTCCCACTGAATTTCGGAATTTCATACTTTGCTGCCATTTTTTTTAGACGGTAACTCGCAGCGGAAAAAAAAAAGAAAATTAATCAGCAACTTTATGCTCTGATGATACCAGTGTTAGGTACCAGACAAATGACACAGCAAAATATAGAGATGAAAAATTAGAAATTTTTATAAAATATGGAAATAATTGAATAACTAGAATTACAACTTCTCTCTATCACAAGGAGACTACAATAACACTCTCTCTTGACAAAAGGAGAATACACTTCTCTCTATCATATATAGGAGAAAACTACTCAAAGAAATATTATGTTATTTTATTTGGATGACTTGATTGAAATGAATTAAAGAAAAACTCAATTTATAGGTGAATCTCTTCAATATGAACCATCCGTTAATTAGAAGTATATAATTTTTTTTTAACCATTAAAATTCTAAAGTTATAAACTAAAATTGTTTATTATCTTTTATTTTATTTAATTATTATTTATTTATATATTTTCTAAAATTAGCTTTACTATTTTTTTTCCAGAGTGATAAAGGATGCTCAGGGATGATAAAAAAAAAATTAACGAAGAGGTAATTTTGTCTTTAAACGAATTGTTTAGGACGAATTTTAAAATAAAATTAAGGTTAGGAACAATTTAAAATTCAAAAAAAATTTAAGAACGATTTTGATTTTCAGTTAAAACTATAAAGACTAAAATAATATTTAGTCTATAATTAAATATATAGTTAAACCTAATATTTTTTATGCTTATGTAACAATATATAATTTAAAGTTTATTGACGCTAACAGCTTACTGCCGTGTAGAATGCATGGTGTTCGGTAGGTCGGGTACCGGACGGTTCGGGTTAGGACCCTGAGGTCAACGTTTCGGATGGTGGAGAAGCTCGTCTGGTCGTGGTTTCCTGGTCCCGGATGAGCGAGATCCCGAGCACTTCAGATGGAGAGGGAGGTGCCACCTGCAAAGACACTCCGATGCCCTTGTCAGAATATGTGCAGGCGGAGAGGAAATGGTGTGTGAATGTGACGTACCTTGGGGGGAGAGCCAGTCTTCCCCTTATATACATGTCAGTAGTGGGCCCCTTCAATGGCCAAGCCCATACCCCCAAGGGCGCTGTTCTTCGGCTGTGTGCAAGCCGTACGGGACGCGTGTCCGGGTCGGGTGGAGGGCGTATTATATGGCCGGCGAGAACTCGGGTCGGGTCGACCCGCGCGAGTTTGGGCCAGGCCGTAACAGTGCCCCCGACGCGTCAGCGATGGTCGTGGGGGCCATTGGTGGCGCGTGACGTTCACACTCGTGCGTTGCCGTCGGGTCGGCTGATCGTGGGAGGGACGCGTCTCTTGCGCGCGTCTCTTGATCTGCTGTGGCATCTGTTTGCCGTTTCGTTCTCCGCGCTGGGCATTTAATGCTCATAATGATTTGAAAAACCTGTGCGCAAAGACAATCTTGCCCTTGCTTCCTTTCGCGCTTTTGGGGGTGGTTTTTAAACAGTTTTTTCCCCTATCCACCTCCCACTCTCACTATTTCCATCCCTTTTTCTCCCTAACATCCAAAGCTTTCTGTGCGAACTCCCTCTTGCTCCAACTTTCAGTCCAGATTTCCTTCATCGTTCCAGGTAATCTTCTGGTTTCTTTCTTCTGGTATCTGTGTTATGTTCTGTTGTTGTGTGATTTGCTGTTTGCATTTGTTGCATGGCTGGTTCATTTTTGTTAAGAGGTTTTTCCAGTGTTGGGATAGGTGAGTTAGGGAAGGGGTACCATTCCAGGATAGGCTTTTTTGGGTGGTTTGTGAGGTAGGTGTAGTTTTTAGTCGTATCTGGTTATGATTGAGTTGAAAAGGTGTAGTTTCTTAGAATTTTTCGGGCTCCCGACCTTATAGACTAACGGAGTGGTACCCCGCTGTAGGTATGCCTCGCGTTGTCTCCCGATCTTCCGGATCTGCTGCGGCTTACGACCCGTATGCTTGGGTGACTGACGATATAAGGAGTTCACCCAACCAGATGGACTTGGGGGAACTGACGGAGTTCCGGCAAGCCGGCTACTTGTGTGGGGGTACTGACGAGGAGGCCAACTACGAGGCCATTGTCCCGCTTCCTCATGAGCGTATTTATGAGCTCAATTTTCATTCTCCCCGCGTTCCCGATTGGATCTGGTTTTATAAGTCCATGTTCACACAAGTTGGTGTTCGGATACCGTTCTCCGATTTTCAAATGGCGCTGCTGAACCGGATATCCGTTCCCCCGTCTCAACTTCATCCGAACAGCTGGGCTTCGATCCGCTGCTTCGAGATGGTCTGCGAGTACTTAGAGCTACCGGCGTCGGTGGACGTTTTTCTCTTTTATTTCAACCTTACCAACCCCTCCAAACAGGGGAAAGCAAGAAAAGGGTTTCTTTCTTTTCGTGCTGCCCAGGGTAGGAAGATTTTTAGCCTTTTTGAGGATTCCTACCATGGTTTTAAGGATAAGTATTTCAAGGTTCGTCCCGTCAAGGGTCGCCACCCCTTCTGGTTGTCGTTAGAGGGGGAGCGCCTTATCCAGACTTACTGGAGCTTCGGCGCGGGGTCGAATCCTTTTGTGAAAGTGTCGTACAAGAGGTTGTCGGCTGTAGATAAGCAGATAGCGAACGTTCTTCTTGCTATCTTTGAAAAGAATCCTGTGAACCCCCACCTTCTTATGGGTGAACGGGAGGCCGGCCGGAGCTATATTCGTGAGTTGCTTTTCTTGTTTGTCTATGTTTCTTTGTCGTTGTTCTTCTTATTTCCGGTTTGACGACTAACGTTCTTGTTGTTTATTCGCAGTGGAAATGTCTGCCACCATGACCGGTCTTGAGAATCTGATGAAGACCTTTTTTGAGGCTAGTGATGATGAGAACGCCGAAGAGAAGGACGCCGGCAAGTCGGAGGGTCCGTCAGGGGAAAAGGAGGGCCAGGCTTCCCCTGCCCAGGATACCGAGACGTCGGAAAAGCAGGGCTTAGGGGGTCAGGCTTCCCCTACCCATGAGGAGGGACCTGCTGACGGGCAGGCGACTCTCTCCCCTCATCCGGATAGCGACGTGGAGCTTATCCACACTCCTAAGAAGCGAAAGATGTCTTCCAGCCCGGAAGTGGCCCTTACCGTAATGGAGAGGAATTTTGATGCTTCCAAGTTCATTGACTCCCAACTGATACCCGGGACAGAAGAGCATTTTCATGCAACCGAGCTGTCCGGGCAGGCGAGGTGGATGTATCGCACCTTGCTTCGTGGGGCCGTGATAGCTCGGAAGGCCGAGTTTGAGTTATCTGGTATGGAGGCGCTTCGGAGGAAGCTTGAGTCTTCTGTTAAGGCGAATAATGACTTTAAGGCTCAAGTTGAGCTCCTCCAGGGTCAGCTGTCCGAGATGGGGGGAAAGCTTAATGCTGCTGAGGAGAAGTCGTTGTTTGTTGCGGAGAGGCTGAAGGCGTCCGATGAGACCGTGGCCCGGCTTCTTGAGCGTGAGATGACATTGGAAGGTCAACTGAACGCCGCTCAGGGTCGAGTTGTCGCTTTGGAAAAGGAGCGGGAGCAGGCCGTCTCGGAGGCGAAAGCCGCTAAGGCAGAGGCCGTTGATCTTAAGAAGAAGCTTAAGGTGGCCAAGGAGCAAGGGAAGAATGCCATCTTGATGACCGAAGATGCCCTGAAGGCCCAGCTGAAGATTGCTGCTCCTGATTTCGAGACGTCGTCAATTGGTGTTTTCAAGACTATCCAGGACGGGAAAATTGTCGATATGTCGAGGAAGTGAAGTCTCGTAACTTAGGATATTTTGTAATGCATTTGTTGAACAACCTGTTGATACTTTGTCATTTTGTTTGCCTTGAACAATTTTACTTGTCCGTTCTGTATTTTGACGCTTTATAAGTTATCGTCGTTTGATTGCTATGATTTTTGCTTGTTTCATTATTTTGTCGTGTTGCCGTTATCGTGTTACCGTTTATTCTGGGCGGGCTTATTTCTTGTGCCCGTCTCGCCGTTTTCGCATTTGGTAGCAGTTCGGACCGATTTGGTCGCGTAGTCGTCGAATTGGTTGAGGCCTATGAGCCGTCTGGCTCCCGGGGTGATCAGTCCCGGGGTGCCGTTTTAGGTTTTGGTCACGAGGAACAGATATGAAGTAAGAAAGTTTTAACAAGTAAAAAATTTGAACAAGTGAAAATTACTCGTCAGTTGGGTAAGTATTTGACAAAGTAAGTAAACGAGATGAATTAACATGTGGATGGGGCAAATGCTAACTATCTGGCTAGGCTCCCTGGTCGGTGAGCCGGTGGGTCAGGAGTAGAACCTCTTTAGGTTACCTGCGTTCCATGTTCTGGGTATTTCCTTGCCGTCAAGTTTTTCGAGTTTGTAAGCGCCCTTGCCGAGTACCTCCCTTACCCTGTAGGGACCTTCCCAATTTACCGCCAGCTTGCCTTCCCCTGGGGTCGGGACGCCGATGTCGTTGCGTCGCAGGACGAGGTCCCCTTCTTCGAAGTCTCGTTTGAGGACTTTTGCGTTGTAACGCAGGGCTATTCTTTGTTTCAGCGCCGTTTCTGTTAGGTGAGCCATCTCCCTTGTTTCCTCGATCAGGTCTTTCTCAACCGCTTCGCTCATGCCCGCGAGTAGTAGTCGGGGGCTTGGTTCGCCGATTTCGACTGGTATTACCGCGTCGACCCCGTATGTTAGGCGAAAGGGGGTTTCCCCCGTGGCGCTTTGCTCGGTTGTCCGGTAGGACCATAAGACGGAGGGGAGTTCGTCGGCCCAGTTTCCCTTCTTACTGTCTAGGCGCTTCTTTAGACCAAGAAGGATGACTTTGTTTGCGGCCTCTACCTGCCCGTTTGTTTGGGGGTGTTCTACTGAGGAGAACTTTTGCTTTATCCCCAGGCCAGAGAGGAATTCCATGAACTTCTTGTCGGTGAACTGGGTCCCATTGTCCGAGATAACGACCTCTGGGATGCCGAAACGGGTTATCACCTGTCTCCACATGAACTTCCGGCAGTTGGAGGACGATATCGTGGCTAGTGGTTCAGCCTCTACCCATTTGGTATAGTAGTCAATGGCTACAATGAGGTATTTGACTTGACCTGGGCCGACCGGGAAGGGTCCCAGGAGGTCGACTCCCCATTGTGCAAAAGGACGTGTAGTCGTTAGCGAGCTTAGCTCGGAGGCTGGTGCATTGTGGAAGTTGGCGTTTTGTTGACACTTTGTGCATTTTGTGACAAATTCCTTCGAGTCCTTCATCATTGTTGGCCAGTAGTATCCTGCTCGGATGAGCTTCCTTGCCAGGGCTTTGCCCCCGATGTGATGTCCGCAACACCCTTCGTGGACTTCTCTAAGCACGTAGTCCGTTTGGTCGGGGTGCAAACACTTCAATAGGGGCTGGCTGAGTCCCTTTTTGAATAGTTGTCCCTGTATGATTGCGTATCTGGCCGCCTCCCTTCTTAAAGCTTTGGTCGCCTTCTCATCTTCAGGCAACTTGCCGAGTTCCAGGAAGTTGGTAATGGGGTCCAGCCACGAGGGGCTCGACTCCGTCAGGTGGAGGGCGACCGTTGGTTCCTTCACCATGCCCTGGATGAGCGACCGGTTACCCGATCCTGGCTTTGTGCTCGCAAGCTTCGACAAAAGGTCTGCTCGTGTGTTCTTTTCTCTTGGAACGTGCTGGATAATGACCTCCTGGAACTGGCTTGTTATTTGCTTAACCTTTTCCAAGTACTTTTAGAGGAGTGGGTCCCGGGCTTGGTAGCTTCCGTTTATCTGCGAGGTGACGACTTGGGAGTCACTGCATACTTCGACCCTCGTCGCCCCGACTTCCCGAGCCAGCATTAGTCCGCCTAGGAGAGCCTCATATTCTGCTTGGTTGTTCGACACGGGGAACTCGAACTTGGTCGATTGCTCATAGATGACCCCTGCTGGGCTTTCCAAGATGACCCCTGCTCCTCCAGACGTTTGGTTGGAGGCTCCGTCCACATGAAGCCTCCACCGTGTGCCCGTTTCCTCGGGAGGGTCGCCCGTTACCTCCACCAAGAAGTCTGCCATTGCTTGGGACTTGATTGCGTGTCGAGGCTCATACTGTAGGTCATATTGTGAGAGCTCGATGGCCCAGGTCATCATCCTACCAGCCAAATCAGGTTTTTGTAGTATTTGCCGAATCGCCTGATCTGTCCTCACAACTATACGATGACTCTGGAAGTATTGTCTTAACCTTCGGGAGGATACTAGGAGCGCCAGCGCCAGTCTTTCCAGTTTGCTGTACCTCAGCTCTGGTCCCTGGAGTGCCTTGCTCACGAAGTAGACGGGCTGTTGTGTCCTTGCTTCTTCTGTAACGAGGACCGCGGCAAGCGCTTCCTCGGTTACTGATAGGTAGAGGTAGAGCGGTTCTCCGGCTCTGGGTTTCCCGAGGACTGGTGGTGCCGCCAAGATTTGCTTGAAGTGGTTGAATGCCTCTTCGCACGCTGGTGTCCATTCGAACGTCATTCCCTTTCTCATTAAATTAAAGAAAGGTAGGGCCCTTGCTGCCGATGTGCCGAGGAAACGGGACAAAGCTGTCAATCTCCCAGCAAGTCTCTGGACGTCTTTGATGCAACCCGGACTCTTCATTTGAAGGACCGCTTGGCATTTTTCGGGATTGGCTTCCACTCCTCTTTGAGTGATCATGAAGCCTAGGAACTTTCCGGCCTCCATGGCGAACGCGCATTTGAGTGGATTAAGCCTCATGCCGTGTTGTCGTAGGGACGAGAAAACGTCGTTAAGGTCGCTCAGGAGATCGTCAGGTCGGGCGGTCTTTGCAAGTATGTCATCTACATAGACTTCCACTGTTTTGCCCAGGAGTTCACTGAATATCTTATTCATCAACCTTTGGTATGTGGCTCCTGCATTTTTTAGGCCAAATGGCATTACCTTGTAACAATAGATGCCCCCTGGCGTTATGAACGCCGTTTTTTCCTCGTCGGGTCGGTGCATCGGTATCTGATTGTACCCTGAATAGGCGTCCATGAAACTCAGATATCTGTACCCTGCCGCTGCGTCGACGAGTGTATCAATATTAGGTAGGGGGTAGCAGTCCTTGGGACAAGCCTTGTTGAGGTCAGAGTAATCTACGCACATTCTCCACCTCCTGTTGTGTTTTTTAACCAGAACCACATTCGACAACCAAGTCGAGTAATCCAATTCCCGGATGAATCCCGCTTCTAAGAGGCTGGCCGTTTGCTTGGCTACCTCGTCCGCCCTTTCCTGCGACATTTTCCTCCTTCTCTGGGCCACTGGTTTGGCTCCTGCCTTTACGGCCAGGTGATGCGACATGAGCTGGGGTCTATCCCTGGCATGTCGGCAGGTGTCCAGGCGAAGAGGTCGGCGTTAGCCCTGATCATCTCCATCAAAGGCTCCTTTATTTCGTGTGGGAGGTTTCTGTTTATGAATGTGAACTTGTCGTGCTCCTCGCCGACTCTGAACTTTTCCAGGTCTCCTTCTGGCTCTGGTCTGGGTTTGTCATCTACCCTGGCGTCCAGGTCGGCCAGGAAAACCCCTGACGCCTCCTTGGATTTTTTTCTGAGAGAAAGGCTGGCATGGTCGCAAGCGACCGCCGTTTCCAAGTCGCCCCGGAGGGATCCCACGGATCCGTCATCGGTGATGAACTTCATCACCAGTAGTTTCGTACTGATAGCTGCCCCCAGGTCGTTAATGGTCTTTCTCCCCAGGATGATGTTGTAAGCCGTCGAATCTCGTAATATTACAAAGTCTGCCATGATTGTCCTTCGTCTTTGCCCTTGTCCCACAGAGGTCGGGAGTGTGATGATTCTGTCTGGCTTGATGAAGTGGTCTCCTAACCCTACCACACCGTGCTGGTGGGTCGTCAGGTCGGAATCTCTCAATCCCAGGGCATCGAAAACGTTTCGGAACATGATGTTTGAGTCTGCCCCCGTGTCTACCAGGATTCGTTTGACGAGGCCAGTTCCGACCCTAGCCGTGATGACCATGGGCGGACTTTCCGGCACTTCGTCAAACCATTGGTCCTCCGGGCCGAAAGAGATAGGTGGGAGACCCTTAAGACTTCTAACAGGTGGGGTGGAGACCGCTAGGACCTTGGCATCTTTCTTCTGCGCCGATTTCGACCTCGGGGCGGTATTCCTGGCCGTCACCACGTTTACCACCGTGAGACCGTGGTCGTCACCCTCTGGTTCCTGTCGTCGTCTTGTTGGTCGGGATCTGTCTTCGTTGTCGTTGTCCCGGTTGCGTCTCCTTGGTTCCCTTATAAGGTGGGAGAAGTCGGCGAGTTTGCCGTCCCTGATAGCTTGCTCGAGGGCATCCTTTAGGTCAAAGCAGTCTTGGGTCTTGTGCCCGTAACCCTTGTGATACTCGCAGTAGAGGTTCTTGTTTCCTCCCGTCCTGTCCTTCAGTGGTCGGGGCTTCGACAGTATCCCCTTTTCTGCTATCTGTTGGTAAACTTCAGTGATCGATGTCGTGAGGGGGGTGTAGTTGGTGAACTTCCCAACCCGGGGGAACGGTTTGGGTGGTTTACTCGGACCGCCGTCCCTGGCGTGTTCCTTTGGTCTTTCTCTGGCTTCGAAGTGCCGGCATTGGTTGTAGGCGGGCTGCCGTTTATTGGCAGCCACAACCCGGCTGACTTCCTCGTCATTAATGTATTCTTTGGCCACGCACTGGATCTCTTGCATTGTCCAGACGGGCTTCGTGGTGAGGTGTTTCCTGAAGTCCTCATTCGAGAGCCCGTTCGTTAAGCACAAACTTGCCACTGAGTCCGTCAGACCGTCAATTTCCAAGCACTCGTCATTAAAACGGTCCAGGTACTTCCTGGTCGGCTCTCCGGGTCTCTCTGTCACCCCCAGCAAATTGATTGGGTGTTTGGCTTTGACAATCCTAGTTGTGAACTGAGCCAAGAAGGCGTGGCTGATGTCGGAGAATTGGGTCACCGAGCCTTGTGGGAGGTTGTTAAACCACCGTATTGCCGGGCCCGCTAAGGTGACCGGGAAAGCGCGACATCTGACCTCGTCTCCCACCCCTTCTAGGTTCATCCTGGCCTCAAAGGCCGTCAAGTGTTCCAGGGGGTCTTGCGTTCCGTCATACTTCATGTCTGTCGGCTTGTCGAAGTGTTTTGGTAGTCGGACCTCGAGTACAGAGCGGTGGAAAGGGGTCGCTCCTATTATGACGGGTCCTCGGGCAGTTCTTCTCGACTCATTGTTCTCGCGGTGGGCTTCCTCATCGCCTCTGTTCGACGCGCGCCGCCTTTCGTGTCGGGCGTAGATAATGGGGTCGCGACTTCTTCTTCTGGGGCGTACCCGTCCCCCAGTGCTCTCCGACTCGTATTGGGGGCTCGGCGTGCGCCTCGAGCGGCTCCTTGAACGGGAACGGGTGGGGCTCCGCTCTGGGGAGCGTTGGTCGCGCTCTCTTTCTGCTAGCCTGCGCTCTAAGTCCTGCATTCTATGACGTAGTTCTTGCATTATTCTGGCGTGGTTATCACCCGTCCCCCCGAAGGGGCGTCTCTCGTGAGTCTGCGTCGCATCCCTCGGGGGCGACCGTTGCTGCTGCCGGGATTCCGTCGCAACGGCGCCTCCCCCGAGCACGGGAGGCGCTACCTCGGAACCTGTCCCAGTCTGGACCAGCACGAAATCCATGGACGATCCCCACAGACGGCGCCAATGTTCGGTAGGTCGGGTACCGGACGGTTCGGGTTAGGACCCTGAGGTCAACGTTTCGGATGGTGGAGAAGCTCGTCTGGTCGTGGTTTCCTGGTCCCGGATGAGCGAGATCCCGAGCACTTCAGATGGAGAGGGAGGTGCCACCTGCAAAGACACTCCGATGCCCTTGTCAGAATATGTGCAGGCGGAGAGGAAATGGTGTGTGAATGTGACGTACCTTGGGGGGAGAGCCAGTCTCCCCCTTATATACATGTCAGTAGTGGGCCCCTTCAATGGCCAGGCCCATACCCCCAAGGGCGCTGTCCTTCGGCTGTGTGCAAGCCGTACGGGACGCGTGTCCGGGTCGGGTGGAGGGCGTATTATATGGCCGGCGAGCTCGGGTCGGGTCGACCCGCGCGAGTTTGGACCAGGCCGTAACACATGGTTACATGCCTGCTCAGATTTTTTTATACCTCTCTATGCACTACAAATGCATTTAACTCTGGATACGTATTATATATAAGTTGGTCAACTTATGCCACATATTGATTGAGTGTTTTCATATTACGGATCTACTATATATGATAGAGAGATTTATGTCGGTTTAGAATTTTTTAATAAAAAAGAATTTCATTACAATAAATATAGTTTAAATTTGTAATAAATTTTTAATTAAAGTTTAATTTATTTGTCACAATACAAATTAATAAAAATTGAGAGTATTTAAATCTCAAGTCGTTTCTCAAAGAAATTGCAGTGAGGTATGCGTGTTATCAGTTATGAGTATAAAAGGGAATTTGCGAATAAAAAAACAAAAAACTAAGTGATAAGAAAGTAAAACTAACAACTAAGAAAGTATAAATGCTAAAAGACACTCTTGGTAAGAATTGAGAATTAAAGCTTCTTTTTCAAGTCATTAACCACGAACATGGTGATTATTCAAAATTAATTCTATTTAGTCATCTCTAACATCGGGAGAAAGTCAAATAGGCATAGTCAGTCTTATAACAAAAACAACTAACAACTCTAAATCACCAATTAATATCGGACATCAAAGACATCAAGGTCGCCTTAATTACTCAATTCCAAGTCAAGAGTGTAGAAATCTACTCTAAAACTAAAAGAGACATTTCTACAAACACTTGAAAAGTGTAAAAGGAAAGCATGGTAAAATTGCAATAAAAATAAAATCTAAAGCTATCAATTGCAAGATAACAATAAGAACAACTCAACTAAACATCAATAAACATGAAAATATCAAATTGCATTAATAGAAATCAAAAGTAACAAGAGTTCATCATGAAACTAAAAGTGACAGACATGAGAAATTAACAAGATAAACTAAGAGAATCAAGGCAATTAAACAATGAAAAGTGAATGAAACTAGATCAAAATAAGAATTAAAACCTAAATCTAAGAGAGATTAAACTAAATCTACCCTAATTCTAGAGAGAAGAGAGAGCTTCTCTCTCTAGAATATAACCTAAAACATGTTACTAAACTAAACCTAATCGCTCTCTCCTTGTTCCTTCTTGAATTTGGCTTCAAATACTTCAGAAATGAGTTAGATTTGGGTTTAAGAAGGTCCAGAAATTGCCAGCCACATTTTTCTTAAGTGAATCACGTGCTTCATGTCATGCGTACACATGAGGCATGCATACGTGCGACATGACAAAATCCCAAAGCATGCGTACGCGCAAACGCATGACCATGAATTACTCCAAAATCTCATTTCTTCATGAGCTCTCCACTTTGCATACTGTTTTCTTCACTTCTTCAATCCAATCTTTGCCTTTTAAGCCTGAAATTACTCAACAAACACATCAAGACATCGAATGAAATTAAAGTAAATTAAATTTAGCAAATTAAGAACCTAAAAAACATGTTTTCACTCCAAAAATACCCAACCCCGCTGCTCAATCTGGTGCGCAGTATACTTCCGCAGCTCGAGGGATATCTACAGTTTTCTCTCAACATGTAGGCTCCCCTTTTCCAGAAAGTGCGAAAACCTCAACTCTGAATAAAGGTTGACGAACTTAATCAGGTCAGAAGAGGGTGTATTCTGATTGACCTTATCCCTCTCACTTTCTATTAGTAGCTCATTCGTTGTTTCGGCGGTCTATGGCGTTCGCTTCCTCTTGCTTGAGATAGCCTTAGCTTTGCGCCTTTGTCTTTTTCTTTTTTGTCAGTCATCCTAAAAAATTACAAGTAACGGGGATATGAAATTTAATCTAAAACATACAAGGTAAAAACAATATGACAAGCAAGCAAGAAACAGAAAACAAAGGATAACAATTAAGTGCATGTGAAATGAGAATAAGAATTGATTGGAAGTTGAAAAAAAAAGTCATAAAGCAAAAATCAAGCAGAAATTCCAATTAATCGGAATCAAGTTAAAGCAACTAAGCTTGCTTGTTTAATCAAAAGGAAAGTAAAGGATGACGGCGTTATGCACTAAATAAAGAAAACAAAATAGTTAGTTAAACAAGAAAAAATGTTAATTAAAGAAGAAAAAAATCAAAGGTTAGGTGCATAACAATCAAGATCATAAACCTTGATGAGAAGTTTAAAAAAGAGTATCTCACAAACAAGCTTAGTTTCACATTCACAAGCAATACACTATGCTTAAAATGACCAGATTGAATATGTGTAGTGCACATAATAACTCAACCAAGCATTACATGTCATTCAAGCATATACACAAAACATTGATGACGAAAAAGGTGCCAAACGAGGTATAATCATCCATCAATGCTTTTGATCACTAAAATTGCAAAATTGGTCTGAAAAGAGCGAGATTAAAACTTAATGTAACCAAGAATCATTTAAGATGCAATAGTGTAATTGAATGGTTACAAAAGTGAAAATGCACCAATATTCTAAATATAGTCAAAAGAAAACCTCAAATAAGCAAATTTACAAGCTTTGGCCATTTGAAAAATTTAAAAACATTCACTTCAATGGTTGATGTACAAAGAGTTGAAAACAAACTTTGAAGAAAAAATTTGACCAAAACTTGACAAGGAAGTCATAGAGGTAATTCAAAACCAGTTTAGCAAACAAGAGTCTATTTGAGACAGAAATCTGTCAAATAGAGCTTTGTTGCTCCAAATCAATCAATGCAGCATACTAAAACAGAAACAGGATTCTCAACTTTCAGCAACAATCGATGAAACAACTAGCCGGACAATTGATTAATTGAGCTTAGTGACAATTCAAAACAAAGGTAACAAAACACCAAACTCAATCAATCAACTGGAAAAATTCGGACAGCATTTCAGCAGCAATATATATAGCATAATTCCAACATTTATTCAATCAAATCAATATCCATATGAATGCAATAACAATTAAGCAAACAAACCGCATATTAATTCATATGAAATAAGCAATGAAGCAACTATTGAGTGAACAAACATTATCAACAATTCACAATTTAATCAACAAACCAAATAATCATCATCATTCAACAAACAATATTCATGAAATAATCCATTCCAAACAACAACAGCAAAAATAATCAGGCCTAAATCCACTACAAACTATGTTCAAACCTACCTAACTACTTAAAATCAACTAAAACATGCATATCTAACTAGGGGCGGATTCATGCTTAAGGAAGTGGGGGCAAGTGCCCCAGTGGATTTTAAATTTTTTTATCTAATATATAGTAACAAAATTTATTTGTCCCCATTATATAATTAAATTTGACCCCATTATAATTAAACTTCACTCATCAACTTTTATATAGAAACAAATGGTAATTTAAGATTTAAATAAATTTGTTACAATAACCTTTAAAAAGGATTGAAATAATTATAGATTTGTTATTTTATAATTACAACTAATAAATAAATTTAAAATTTGAAAAAATCTGTTTGTATACTTAGTGAATATCACTATTTGTATCGTGTATGTATATTATATATATATATTTGATTATTTGTTCAAAACAGAGATAACTACCAATTTAATATCCAAAAGATTCAATAGATAAAATAATTATTGAATGATTTAAAAATTGCAATAAAAATAACTAATATATATTATATTTATTAAAAGTGACAATTTTTTTTAATATTTAATAAATGACATATCCATTTAATCTAACTATTTGATAGTTAATAGAATTCAGCCCAATATTTTATTAGATTTGATTATAAATATATAAAATTATCCTGTTAAATTAATTTCAAATTAAACATATTATCTTATTAAACTAATTTTAATATTAAATTTAAAATGACTAATAAAAATATTAATCTTATATTGACTATTAAATAAAAATAGTTAAATAATAATAATAATAATAATAATAATAATAATAATAATAAGAAATTAAAATAATACTGTTTATTCATTGGTATTTTTTTAAAAGTCAACTTTAGTTTTTTCTGGAACAATATCAATTAAAAAATTAATATTTTAATTTATTGGTTAGATAATTTAAAGACTAATTATATTTTATAATAACAAAGTATAGTTATAAAAATTATTATCATATTATGTATATTTTGTCCCCACTCACAAAATTTTCTGGATCCGTCACTGATCTAACTAATTCTAATTAAGCTAAATTAAACTAACTAACATAATTAACTAAACAGAAGCAAAGAGGGAAGAAAATGGAAAACCTGGAACAGGGCTGAAGAACAGGGAAGACAAAGGGGGTGGATTGGTGGAAGAGGAGCGGCGTGGCCGGCCTAGAGGCGGTGCCGACAGAAGATGGTGGTGGAAGAGGAAAAGAAAACAGGGGTGCCCTGTTTTGCTCCTTCGAAGACAGTGGAGAATGGAGAAGTAGCTAGCAGTTGCTATTGGTGTAGTGAGAGAAGGAGTTTAAGGAAGGGTAACGGGAGCTTGTTGTAATGGCGCCAGCGGCCGTTGGTTGCCACCGTAGTGGCAGTGAAATGGAAATGGAAGAGAAAAGAGAGGGGAAGAAGGGGAAAAGGGAAAGAAGATAGGAGGTGGGAGAAGTAGAAAGGAGTTGACGGTGACGCAATGGGTTCGCCGATGGTGACTGGCGGTATGGTGGTGAAGGGTGGCAGTAATGGAGGTGGTGGATTGTGGTGTGAAAAGGGGGAGGAAAAGAACATTGGAGGGAAGAAAGAAAGGTTGCGCGAGGAGGGATTAGGGCACTCACGTAAAGGGGATAAAAATTCAAATTCGTGCGTACGCTTAAGGCATGCGTACACGCGAGGTGGGGTAAAATTAGGTATCATGCATACGCATAAAACTCGCACAATGGTGCGGTATTTATAACCCACAAACTAACCGGCAAGTGCACCGGGTCGTACCAAGTAATACCTCAGGTGAGTGAGGGTCGATCCCACAAGGATTGAAGGACTAAGCAACAATGATTGATTGATTGGCGTAGTTAGACAAACAGAAAAGAGTTTTGAGATGTTCAAAAGGTTTAAAAAGTGACTTCAAAATATCAGAAGGCAAGCACGCAAGTAAATAAGTTGAAAACAAAATATGGGAGAAAACAATTAAGACTTCAGAGTTATCTATTTTCCTGATTGACTTTTCTTATTAACTACTTTAATCATGCAAGATGTAATTCATGGCAAACTATATGTGACTAGACCCTAATTCCTTAGACCTTCCTAGTCTCCTCTAAAATTCATTAACTGCCAATTCCTTGGTCAATTAATTCCAATTAGAAGCTGCATGATCAAATTCCAGTTTATATGCCACAAGAATCCTAATTATCCAAAAATAAAGGGATTATATGTCACGTATCCCGTTAAATACAAACAATTAGAAATTTAGGATAATATGTTTTCAAACTGTTGTTCAAGTAAAGAGCTTTTCCAAGTTATACAAGAACTCAATTAGAACATGGGTCATACTTCCGTTCCACCCAAATTCATAAAATAAAGAACGAAAATAATTATTGAAATATAAATTAAAACATGAATTAAAATAGAAAAATATAGTATCAATCCATACAATAGACAGAGCTCCTAACCTTAACAGTGGAGGTTTAGTTGCTCATGGTTCAGAGTGAAAAATAAGGATTGTAAATTGTAAATCGGAATAATGTTGTGTTGGAATCACCCTATTGGAATTCCCTTTTATATCTAATCCTAATTAATTTAAAATCTATCTTTTTAAAATTAAAATAATATCTTTTTCTATTTTAAAATAAAATTTAAATTTAAATCAGAATTAATTAAATAATCCGCGCCTTGTAACGTGGGGACCACTTGGCTTCACTGGATCCACGCCTAACTTGGCTAAGAGCTACGCTTAACTTCATGTTGTTCACCACACAAGGCGCCTTACTTGGACTGAAGAGGAGGCAATGCAGCTTACTTGGAGCAGAGCAAATGTTGTGTGTTGTTGTTGTTTCTTGCGCCTAACTTGAGAAATCTCAAGTTAGGCGCAGCCTTGGCAGAGTTGATTCAAAAGAAGTATGGACTATTATATATTGTTGAAAAGCTCTGGAAGTTAGCTTTCCAATTCCACTGAAATCACGTCATTTGGATTTCTGTAGCTCGAGTTATTCAGGTTTGAGTGCAGAGAGGTCAGGGTTGACAGCATCATTCGCCTTCTTCTCTTTTTCTGCAGAAACTCCATCAAATCCAGCCAAATGCTACCTAAAATAAACCGAATTGCACAAGACTCAAAGTAGCATCCATAGTGGCTAAAAGATAATTAATTCTTGATTAAACTCAACAATTTAAATGCAAATTTACTAGGAAAAGATAGGAAAGATGCTCACGCATCACAACACCAAACTTGAATTATTGCTTGTCCTCAACCAACCAAAATAAGTGAAAGATTAAGATGTGAATTTGCATGAGAAGTGAGAGTTTAGTCATGTTCAAGTATATTCTTAAAATGGGGTTTATTCATTGTAACTCTAAATAGTTTTGGCATCTCACTCTCCTTTGAATCAGAGGAATGTTACTGTCATTCGGAATTCGAATCCGAATAATATTATGAATTCTCTGATCTTTTGTAACTCAATTTAACCCTTGAACAAAGCAATTTTTATTTTCTTTGGTGCTTTGTACCTTGAGTCTAGCCGTGACTTTAAATGTTTTGTCTCAAGTTTTACTTGATACAGAAATACCACAAGCACTTAACAAGAGAAATCTTTTGAAGTTCTTATTTTTTTTCCGTTATTCCCAGACAGTGGTGCTCAAAGCCTTTGGCATACTCTGTTAATTGCAATTGATCTCGACTCTAAATGTTTTGTCTCAAGGATTACTTGACACAAGAACACCACAAGCATATAACTAGGGACATAACTCTTTAAGCTTTTAATCATGTCTGACCTCCCTAGTTATTGATGCTCAGAGCCTTGGACCTTGTTATGTCTGTCTTTTTTTTTTTTTGATGTTTCTTTTGCTTCAAGGATTAAACTTTTACTTATTACAGAGACTTCATAATAGTTCTCTAAATTCCTGTTCCTTGTACATCAACATTCTTTGATTCAAATTTAAATATGCATTGTTCATGTCATGCATTCAGAGTTACAGAAAATACCACCACATTTAAGTGAATAAGACTACTCTTCAATATAAACTCAATTTCTCATGCAATATATCACTTCTTTTTCTTTTTTTTTTAGATTCAAGTTCAGTGAGCAATACATGAGACATATAATAGAACGAAACTAATTCTAAGAACTGAAAGTACTAAAGATCATGCAGGCAATCAAAGCAACAGAAAGTAGAAAACAACAAAATAAGAACGAAAGAGAAATAAAATGAAAGGAACTTAACCACCTCAGTTATGCTAGTGGCCATTTCATTCCTCCATGAAGAATATTCATCTCCCTTTGGTGCTTTAAAAACCATCAGCGAAGTGACAACACCAAACTTAAAGGTTTGCTTGTCCTCAAGCAAAGAAAATCTGAAAAATAGGGAGGGACATAAAAAATGCACGGAGGAGGAAAAACAAAAATAAAAAAAAAGAAAATGATAAAAAAATAAAAAAGGTTAAAATAAAGAATATATATATATATATATATATATATTGTATCTTTATTAGAGTGTTAAAAAATTTTTGCTAAGTGTCTGGTTCCTGTTTTAAAAATTTTGCATGATTAAAACACAAGTAAAGTAAAGGAAAGCAGTAAAAACTCATTAAAAATCAAACAAATAATATAATCAACTCAATGGAAAAATAACTAAGGATACAAAATCATCGGTTTGTCTCCCGACAAGCGCTTCTTTACCGTCACTAGCTTGACGGTCAGCTCCTCTAAGGAGGAGGATCATAGGGGCTCAGCTCTTCACCCCTTACTTTGAACTTCTTTCCTGTGTCTCCACAAAATAGCTCAATATGCTCTAGAGAGAGGATTCTGTTTACTGTATAAATCCACACTGGATTGCTAGTCAACACCACTTTCATTCCTGGGGAGAAACCTTCAGTGGGGATCTTTTTGTTTCTCCATCCTCTCGATACTTTCTTCTTTTTGGGAACCTCCTCCTTGGTGGATGATGCATTCTCGACACCAAACTTATGTTTGATGTCAGGAGGAGTTTTATTGATTGCCACCAAAGGAGGTTTGAGCTGCATATTTTGCTGTGCATCATCAGAGGGTTCTTGAAGGTTTGGATCAATAAGCTCAGTCTGCATGCACCTTTCTTCTTTACCTGCTGAATGTATATCTTTGAAGACATGAAAGACCAGTTGCTCATTATGCACTCTGAGCACTAATTCACCCACTTCTACATCAATTAGAGCTCTCCCCGTGGCTAAGAATGGTCTTCCAAAAATTATAGAGGCATTCTCATCCTCCCGTGTGTCAAGAATCACAAAATCTGTTGGAAGGAAAAACTTACCCACTTTGACCAAGATATTCTCCACTAATCCGTATGTAGGCTTCATAGATTTGTCTGCCATCTGTAATGCTATCTTCGTGGGTTGTGCCTCTTCGATTTGCAGCTTCTTCATCACAGACAAGGGCATTAAATTGATGCTTGCTCCCAGATCATATAACGCTTTCTCAAAGATTGTGCTCCTAATGGTGCATGGAATTTGAAAACTCCCTGGATCTGGCATCTTCTTTGATAAGTGATTCTGAATGATGGCATTGCATTCTTTAATTAAATATGGTTATTCTTGGGTTGTTATGGTGGAGATTGGATTGTAAATAGAGAGATTCTCTATGGCTAATAATGATAATTGCTCGAATGGCTATATTCCACTAAGAAAAAGTTGTCGCTAGAATATTTGTCGTCGTAATAAGTTGATGCTGTGTTGTAGAGTAGAAGACGATAAAATTAACATTCGTTGTTCATAAATGGGTAGCTGAAGGGAATAAATTTTGGAGGTGTCCATTGTTAGTGGTTGGAAATGTAGCGTTAATAAAGGCCATTGGTCTCTGAAATGGATCGCGAGTTTCCATGTGAGAATCAGAAATCACCAATGTTGCCGTAGTTAATCCTTCGATCAGTCTTCACTGGTCACCGCTATCCACCGGAGTTCGATCTTCTCCGACCACAAGTACCCGCTCGCTGTTACTATACCAGTTGCTACCGGTAATTTTGTTGACGGTGAATTTCTTTCGATAGATGCCCCTCTTTTGAGTTATCCCAAATGCGCTCCAAATGCTCAAGCCATGGTGCGATGCGCCGTCAACAAGCCAAAAACCCTAACTTAGTCATCCCTCATCCTTCATGAATTTTGGAATAAGATTAATGTTTTTTAATTTTTAAATTTTCTAGCACAAATTAATTAAAAAAGTATAGGTAGACAATGAAAATATTAAATAATATAAATAATAAATATATTGGATATTTATTTCACTAGTTATACGAATAATTATTTTAATATTAAGATTTAGATAGTTAATTTAAAAGTATAATATATTTTTATTTGATTAATAGTTGTTCATATTATTCAAAATAGTCATTGTTTACCTAACACTTTCCAAATTTATTTGATTTTGTAACTAATAACCTTTTAAAGAGTTTACTTTCTCTTTTATTGTTTTTTATCATCATTAACAATTTCAAATTCAAAGTCAAAAATGTTAGAATAAATTAATTTTAATAATTCAATATCCCAGATCATCCATATTGAATCACCAAAAATATAACATAACATAATGCGGAAGCGTACCTGAATTCATAAACATGAATCATACGATCGGAAGAGTTTGGATCTTGTGGTTCTTTCGATCTTCCTCAACCAAAGCCTTCTGTATTCCTAGGAGGCTGAACTGCAACTCTTTTGATGGGGAAAGAGTAACAAAGGCGGCTTTGGCATATTGGGGACCGAAACCCTGAAGGTCTATTTATATTTGAGCATGGCACCCATTAAACCCTTAAACCCAAATAAAATAGTATCTAAAGCCCAAAAGATAATATATCTAAAATCCATAAAGATAATTATCTAAGGAACAAAAGATAATATTCGATTTTATTCTCATTTAATTCCAAATCAAAAGTAATAATGACTTATTCAATTTAGCATTTATAACAATAAATGATATCACCATTATATAAGTCATTTAATTTGAAATAGCATAATTTGTGATTATAATTAATATATGTATTGCCCACAAATAAGTTAGGAAATCAAATAATTTCCTAACAATCTCCCACTTGGGCTATACATATATTATTTCTTGACATAATCACATCTTTATAAACTTTATGCGCGCATCTGAATGCTATTTCTCTCATTACTTTAACAATCTGGTCCGTCTCATACATTAGATATGGAACTACCGCAGCTTTTATCACATTAAATGCCGTGACTAAACCACGCCAATCACCATCCTAATATACTCAACGACATAGATCAAATTTGGATGAGTAATATGGAAATTACATGCCAAGTGATCTCATGCATGTCTATTTCCAGCTGGTCCAACTTTATTGAGATCAAACACAATACAAATATTGTAAAATGAACATTTCACATAATATGAAATAAACCATCAATTTAATTCTGCAGAAAATAACTCAATATCTGTCATAGGACATATAGCATAAACTCCCACTAAACCAAGGCATCACAAATATTGACACCCATCCGAGCAGTGTGCTCATGAAAAACTTTAGGGGTCAATCCCTTGGTAATGGGTCTGCTAGCATATACTCTGTTCCTATATGTTCTATGAAAATCTGTTTTTCTTAAACTTTCTCCTTGACAACTAAGAACTTGATGTCTGCATGCTTCGATTTTGTCAAGATCTTATTGTTATTGGAGTATAGTACTGCTGACTTATTGTCACAAAATATCTTTAATGGCCTTTCAATGTCATCTACTATATGAAGCTTAGTGACAAAGTTTCGCAACCATATGCCATGAAATCGAAATCGGAATCAGAGTTCCTAATGATCTCCAAATTTTCTGATCTCCGATAAATAAGCATGTAATCATTTGTTCTCTTTAAACAACGCATTACGTGTTTAACAGCTATCCAATGATCCATATCCGGATTGCTCAAGTATTTACCCAACACTCCCACTATAAATGATATATCGGGACGTGTGCAGACTTGAGCATACATTAAGCTCCCTAGTGCTGATGCATAAGATTTATCATGCATTGCTGTCTTCTCAAGATCATTTTAGGGCATTGCTTGAGGTTGAACTTGTCTCCTTTAGTTACAGGTGTGTCCATTGGTCTACAACTTTCCATGCCATATCTACTTCAAATCTTTTCGATATAGTTTTTTTTTGTGATAATCCAAGAATACCTTGAGAGTAATCTCTTAGTATCTCGATTCCTAATACAAAAGAGGCATCACCAAGATCTTTCATTTCGAATTTGTTCGATAGAAATTTCTTAGTTTCATGCAACAAGCCTATATCGTTGCTGGCAAGTAGAATGTCATCAACATATAAGACCAAAAAAGTATTTACTCCCACTGAACTTGCGGTATACACATTTATCTATAATATTTACCTCAAAACCATGAGATAATGACTTAATTAAACTTGTGATACCATTAACGAAAAACTTGTTTGAGACCATAGATGGATTTTCACCTTTCTCTATTGGATCTCCTTAATGACACTTCTTGAGGTTGTTGAGCTTGCTGTATGGATTGGGATTGAGGAGGATTCCCATTATTTTCCTGTGCTGTAGCAGTATCTTGAGAAACAACAATATTCTCATTGTTCTCTTGTACTGTAACTAGATCTACAGTAGAACTCTCATTGTGCTCTTGTACTATAACTGTGTCTTGAACAATAATAGATACAAAGACCAGATCATTGTCAGTTACAGAATCCTCATCAAAGGCAACATTCCTAATATTTCCTTCCCCCCAAACTCAACATCCTCAAGAAATCTCGCATTTCCCGTTTCAAAATAGACCTTGATGCAGGATTGTAAAATTTGTACCCCGTGAACACTCAGCGTAACCAACAAAGTAGCAACTAATTGTCCTTGGGTCCAATTTTCTTTCATGCGGCCTATAAAGTCGCGCCTTAGCTGGACATCCCCAAATATGCAAATACTTTATACTGGGCCTTTTCCCAGTCCAAATTTCATATGGGATTTTGTTAACTGCTTTGCTTGGCACCCTATTAAGGATGTACACTGCGGTCTTTAAGGCTTCTCCCCAGAGTAATTCAGGCAAGGAAGAATGACTAATCATACTTCTCACCATGTCCTTAAGAGTTCGGTTCCTTCGCTCTGCAACACCATTCATGCTAGGTTTGCCTGGCATAGTGTATTGCGGAACAATACCACACTCCTCTAGGAAAAGAGCAAAAGGCCCAGGACGTTGCTCACCTGAACCGTCATATCTTCCGTAGTATTCACCACCACGATCAGATTTGACAGCTTTAATTTTCTTTCCAAGTTGAAGTTCAACTTCAGCTTTGAAAGACTTGAAAACATCCAAGGCTTGGGACTTTTCATGAATTAAATATAGATACCCGTAACGAGAGTAATCATCTATGAACGTAATAAAGTACCGTTGTCAATTCCAAGAGACAGTAGGGAATGGGCCACATATATCGGTATGTATTAGTTCTAAGACATCTTTAGCTCTCTCGGCACCTAATTTCTTTTCGTTTGTCCTTTTCCCCTTTATGCACTCAATGCAGAGTTCAAAGTCCGCCAAATTTAGGGGTTCGAGAATTCCATCCGACATGAGCCTTTGAATTTTCTGTTTAGAGATGTGGCCTAGGCGTTTGTGCCATAATGATGCCGAATTCTCATTCAGTTTTTGTTTTGTACCTGTTTGCAGTATTTCATTATTATAGGAATTTAAGTTAAGCCCATATAGATTATCCACCAAATGACCAGAGCAAATATTATTCGAATTGTAAAAGAGACTGACTTTATTGTCTCCGAATGAACAAAAATAACCTGATTTGTCCAAACGAGAAACAGAAACCAAATTTCGTCTAAATGACGGTACATAAAATGTCTCTAATAAATCCAAGTAAAATTCACTCGTGGAACATAATCTAAAGGTTCCTATAGCTTCGACTGCAACTATATTGCCGTCTGCCACGTAGATGTATCTTTCAGCATCACTTGGCGGTCGGCTCCACAGGCAACCCTGCATAGTGACACTTACATGAGTAGTAGCAGCAGAATCTACCCACCAAGTATCAACAGGTGCATAACTTAAACTAGCCTCAGAACAAACGAAAGTAAGAATTATACCCTTCTTTACACTGGTACAATTCTTCTTCATGTGTCCCACCTTCTTACAGAAGAAACAGGTTGAAACTTGATCCTGTTTCTTAGCCTTTTTCTGCTGAGAAGGCGCATCCGCAGTAGTATCACGCTTTCTTTTATACTGAGAAGATAAAGCCATGTGAGCACTGAATTTCTTAGTAAAGAATTTCTCAACATCCTTTAGGAACTGTTTGGCATCTTTATCCTCAGTAATTGAGCCCCGAAACGCCTCAGAAATTGAGCGTTTCATGATCATAATGCTCATTCGATTGGATCTCTCCCACTTCTCTATTTTAACCTCATTGAGATTTTCCGGAGTGGAAGTGGGTTTCTCCTCTCGAAGAGCTATATCCAGATCCATACAACCGAGGACAATTTCCATGATATCCTTCCAAACTTTAAAGTTTGAACCATTCAGCATAGGAATACTGCTAATTTGCGCAGAAACATTGGTAGCTAAAGCCATAGTTTCTGGATTAGAACAAAAAGAACATGCAGTAATATTAGTTATTAATGGGTAAAAATCCATATTGAGATATCTAGCACAACATTAATTTTCAATCTTTGGATAGAAAAATTAACTGTAAGTGATACTCTCATTGCAGTAATCAAATATTGTCAAAATTCCTGTCACACATTAAGCCTTTCTTTGGACCGACTTAATGCGCACATGGAAACTTAAACTTCGCAACCTATTTATTATCGCATATATTTTCTATTAATTGGCCAAACAATAACCTTCCTTTGGGCCGATTATTGACCGCATAATTAATAGAAAATAAACAGAAGTATGCAATGCTTATTATTTGGCCAAACAATAAACTTCCTTTGGGTCGATTATTGTTTGCATAAATAATAAACATTACTTTATTCTTAATTAGTTACCCAAATATGTATTTACCATCAATATGTGTATGTAATTCGGCCAAATATAAACCTTCCTTTGAGCCGATCAATATTCGTATGAATTACATAGCACCATATTCCTTATGTTTTGAATAAATCAATTTTCATAAAAGAGGCTACTTTGGCAGCATAATGTTCAATCAATTTATTCCAAAACCAAATCTTTATAAAATAGATGGGTATACTAATCCAAATTGTTACCAATTTTCTTATGTAACAACAAAAAAAAATACTTAAATCTCAAAAGGAAGTAAATCTTAATGATGTCTTTTGAGATCTTAAAAAAAAATATGATTATAATTCATATGCCAAGAATTCTTGATCCATTAAAATTAGAATCAATCTTTATAAAATTAGTAGATATAATAATTCTTATATCTCAAAAGAATAATCCATTAATTTTATACTAAATTAATGACACACATAAAAAAAACCCGAGACCATTATAATAATATTTTTGTGCTAATGTTTCAGAATAAATCAATTACTATATCAAATAAAAAAAATTCGATACGGTAAAATATATATATATATATACTTTCGGCTGCTTTTTTATATATATATATATATATATATATATATAAAGCAATCCAAATAGCAGTAATAACATGTAATCTGAAACAATACTAAAATCATATATATAGGCACAATCGTATATACATAATACACGCATATATTGATTAAGGAACACAAAAATATATATTTTTTTATATTTCTTTATATACATTATTGTCATCACGTAAAGAACACAGGAGGGCATATCGATGGATATATATATATATATATATATATATACGTATCAATTTATATATACATTGACGCACACATACAAACTCAAACAAGTTCACATATATGCGTGCAACAATTTATATCGTAAACAATATATATATATATATATATATATATATATATATATATATATATATATATATATATTAATTCGATAATAGAAAAATAAAAAACTGAATATTTTTGATGATTAAATTATGAATGGCTCTGATACCACTTGTTAGAATAAATTAATTTTAATAATTCAATATCCCAGATCATCCATATTGAATCACCAAAAATATAACATAACATAATGCGGAAGCGTACCTGAATTCATAAACATGAATCATACGATCGGAAGAGTTTGGATCTTGTGGTTCTTTCGATCTTCCTCAACCAAAGCCTTCTGTATTCCTAGGAGGCTGAACTGCAACTCTTTTGATGGGGAAAGAATAACAAAGGCGGCTTTGGCATATTGGGGACCGAAACCCTGAAGGTCTATTTATATTTGAGTATGGCACCCATTAAACCCTTAAGCCCAAATAAAATAGTATCTAAAGCACAAAAGATAATATATCTAAAATCCATAAAGATAATTATCTAAGGAACAAAAGATAATATCCGATTTTATTCTCATTTAATTCCAAATCAAAAGTAATAATGACTTATTCAATTTAGCATTTATAACAATAAATAAGATCACCATTATATAAGTCATTTAATTTGAAATAGCATAATTTATTATTATAATTAATATATGTATTGCCCACAAATAAATTAGAAAATCAAATAATTTCCTAACAAAAAATCCAACTACCCTTGCACGTGTAGACTTATTATTGGAAAACACCTTGTTGCCATTATAGCTACAGAGATAATACGGTCACCACAGGGGAGTGGATCTCTCCAGTGGAAAAAAAAACTGGATGGTATCCAGTGGAAGATCTCACCCTTCATTGCATTCTCTCTCTTATTTATTTTCAGTCCCACTTGTAGAATTAAAGGTGAGAGATTACACTTTATTCTCTCCAATGACAAAAAAAAATGGAGAAGATCCATTTCCGTCACCACAAAACGCAGCTAGGGTCAACATATACCATTACATTCTTTAGATGCTTATATAAAATTGTTTAATTATTTTATCGCTCTCTATAATTTTATCAAATTTTTATTTATATTTTTATATTTTTTTAATTAAATTTTTGTATCATTTAAGTTTTTTTCAATTAAATTTTTCCTATAAAAAAAATTAAAATAATAAAATATTTTATTAAAAAAATAAATATTCTAAAATTAAAAATAAAAAATTTAACCAAAAACACTTTAATATTTTTAAAATTTCAAAAATATCCTTATTATTTTCTCTGACTAAAAAACTCCAAACCCTTGTTGTATTTTTATTGAGAAGGAAAACTCTGATTTTCGGTTTGATTTTCCTCAAGGTTCCTTCAAGGTTCCTTTCCGCCAGTGGTGGAGATGGACCAGCAACGCCAAATATGAAGTGGTTCAGCGGCAAAATTGAGCAACAGCCGCAGTTAGTGCTTCTTTGTCGCTCTCTCTCTTTCTGTTAGTACATTTTGATTTTAGATGTAACAATTATTCTAATTTTGAAGGTGGTTTATTTGAAATTAATCTGTTTAAAATTGTTCTGGATTGATTTGTTTGAAATTAATCTTGTTTGTAGAAAGTTGATTTTTGTTTATTTTTTTTGGTGACTTAAAAAAATAAACAACAACTAAAAAAGAAAAAATAAATAAAAAACTGTTTAAGAAATACAGTTTTGCTGAATACTACTTTCAAACTCCTTCCAAGCTAAGGCAACGGAAGCTCCACTTGGAGAGAAATAGTCCTAATTACAGTCTTTGCCATGATGTCTATTACTGTATTTGCATCTCTCAAGATCAACAGAAGATCAGCACGCCATTTCCAAAATATGATATCCCAAATTTTTAACACAAAAAAATCAATAAACCTAGAGTAATCCTGTAAATTATTGTCAATAGTAAAAACCTCCAAAAATACCATTCTCTCTAAATGGTATTGAAGATGCTGTTTGAATTTTTTTTAACTTTTTTATCCATATTATAAATGTATCATATGGATAAATAATTTAATTCATACTTCATTAATATTTTTTGATATTTAACATTAATAGGAACTTAATTAAAAAATAAAATAATATAAAAATCTAATTAAAAATTATAAAAATTTAATTAAAATTTTGGTAAAATTATAAAAACCTCCAAAAATAATTAAATCTATAAAAATTTATGTATCATTTAAAATACGGGCTCTTATGTTGAAAGCAAAAATCAAGTACACATCTTTATAAATTTTTAATCCATTTCTTATCAACATTTTTTTTGTGTGGAGAATATGTAAATATATGGACAAACTTATATTCGATTTTTTATTCAATTTTTTTCTTTTGGACAGGGTTCTAGAGAAACTTGAAAGGACATATTTGGATTAATTTGTAATGAGATAGTGGTAGTTAGCGTGTAGTCATGTTAATTTTTATTAGTGATTGTTAGTTTCATGCATGTATATTCTATTTATTAGAGTTAGTTTGCCCATTTTTTATTCATTCTTTTATTTGTATATAAATCTTTTGATATATTGATGAATAAAGATTCAACTAAACTTCTGTCCGTTCTTTGTTAAAAAAAGATATTTGAATCTTCAACTTTTTTATTTTAAGACAACATGACCTTTGTTAAAAAATTTATTAAATAGTAATAAAAATTAATTTTATGAAAGTTCTATTTGTAATTTTGTGAGGAATTTAAACTTTCACAAACTTTTTTTCTAATAATATAATTAACTATCACCTCTACTATTATCACCTTTTTTATTTTTATTATTATCATTTTTATCTCTGCTATTTTTATTGTGTAATCATATTTTATATTATTATTGTTATCTCATTTACTGTTATCATCACCATTCACCAATACAAATATTATTAATATTAATGTTATTATCTTATTTTATTTCTTGTTCTATGTTATTTTTTCTTTTTAAAATATTTTTGCACTGCAATTACTTTTTTTTTGTCTTGCGATATCCTTTTTAATAATGGTCTTTCTCTATTTAACCATCATTGGCGAAGGAATTTTTTAAAAATAAATTTATTAATAGTTTGTGAAAGTTTAAAATCCTAAAATTGCAGATAAAATTCTTATAAAACTAATTTTTATTATTATTTAACAAATTTTTTAGTAAAGGAAACATATTATCCTAAAATAAAAAAATTGATGGCCGAAATATTTTCTTAGACAAAAAAACATTTTATCTTTTCTAAAATTAGATAAAAACCAAATTGAGTCCTTTTTTTTTTATATTGATTAGGTTGAGATTTACCATTAACAGAATGTATAACTTTGTTAATAGAGAAGTGATAGGGTGCTAGTAATTTTTGTGTTTTGTAATCATCAATTAGTCATCAATAATATTTTTAATGGTGGGAAATCACTCACTAGAGAATGTGTAGTGTAGTGGGAGAATTTATACACCAATTTGTCTCCATAACTCTTTCACACTGCCACCAAAATAGTGGATTGAATTTGCAAAGATTACTTCCCCTTTTTCCTCTACAACCAGATCTCAATAGTAATGAACGTGCAGACGAGGAGGATGTTCCTGGTGATGTTGTTATTGCGGGGCATGAGGCTGGGGCTGCTGATGGTGCCACTGAGGGGGTTAATCATGGTGCTGTTAACGACGTTGTTCCACTGCGCAGGAGGTGAATGCATTCATATTCTGTTTTTAGTTCCTTTGGAATGTGGATAGGAAGAAGGCTGTGTATTTTTTTAGTAACTCTTTTTGTAGTCCTTTGGTGCTGTCTTTAGTTGATTAGTATTTTTGTGATAAAATGTAAGCATGCTTTTGTGATCGAATGTGTATCTAGTTCTTATTTTTTCAGTCTTTGTTTCTCGTTTTTCATAACTGAAACAACATTTGAATTGACTATTATTACAAATAAATTGTTTGGATTAATGCATTCATCATATACTTTGATGAGAAGAATGATCACTATGTCTTTATATTCTGAGTTTTTCTCTTCACTACTAGTAAGTACTTTAAATATTTTGATAAGTATATGTAAGAGGTGGCTGTTACAGTTTCTAAATGCATAAAATTATACAACTAAGTGAGAACAAGTAAGATAAATGCAATGGCCAATGAGTTATAACTCAAATGGCATAGTCTTTCCATACTCAATTAAGAAGTTGCGAGTTCGAGTCTCATATCTTTGGTAAAAAAAAAAAAAAGTAAGATAAATGCAATGGCTGGTTGGAACAAAACTTAAAAGTGCATATAAAGAGACTAAGAACTTCAGAGTTCTTAATTAATTGTTAATAGAGCTGCATCAAAGTCTTCAGCCTTGAAGTTACTGCTGCTATGAGGCCTACTCTGAAATCAACAAAATTCTACAGTTTACATATAGATGATCCAATAATAATTCACAAGTTAATATATCATTGTTTAAATTGATTTATCTCCGTGGTAACATTAGTAACAATATGGAGCAAGCAAGTTGCAAAAATTAGAGGTAAGCTTTGTTTTAAGCACTCCTTGATAGCAGCTGCTTAGTTTGCAAATTGTATTTTTTTTTCTGCACTAGAAAAATCTTTATCGCCAACTAAGGAAGCCTTTTTTTTGTTTTCATAAAATTATTTAGAAGTTATCATGTTATGTTATTTTCTTTTCCTTTTCCTTTTCATAGGAAATCATAGAAGCAGTTATGAATTTTTGTTGAACAATCAGCATGAAAGTAAATGAAGAGTGAGAATGGCTAGAGAAGTAGAGATAGTAGATAGTACTATACTAGATAATAGGATAACCTTACAAAGAGATCAAGGTAGCTTATTTTGCAAAAGATATAAACCACATTTATCAAACTAAACAAAGCACTTTGTTATATACAACTTCTAGAAGAATGAACAGAGAGAAAAATAGTACGAATATTATTAGAATAAATTGGAAAACTAAATGTGGAATTCGTTATCATGGTTTTTTACTTTTTTTTGTTCTGATTGACCACAGAAAATGCAGGTTGTACTAAATGCCTAAATGGGTTGGTAATGGCCCTACCACTGCCATTAAACGAAAAAAAAAAGTAAAAAAAAAAGTCTTTAAAATAGAAATATTTCTTAAGCATAATCATGTCTAAGGTATTATTTATCCACCATAATTATATTGAAATGATCAAGTAGTTGCAGATTTGTAGTGAGTGTCCTAATCGCTCGTGACTTGAAGTTTGGTTTTCTTTCCCCAATAAAATGCAAGTAAAAATCAGGAGTCCATAAAGTCAAGGTGTGCAACCAGGACACTCCACCGTTGACTGGAAAAGCGATGAACCACTTCAAAATTCAGATATGAGGATCACAAAAAATGTTGACCTACTTATATATATATAATTAATAATTAAAGTAAAAATTCACGTATAATTATCTTCATTTAACTTTAATAGTTGAGATTAACCGTTAAATAATTTGATCTATTTGACTAAATTATCATTTAATGATGATTCTCGACTATAAACTTCATAAGAAGACAACAACATGTAAAATCTCACCAAAAATTAATAAGCACTAGCGTGCAATTTTCTGTTACAAAAAAAAGAAAATATTATTTTCATTTTTAGAAAAAAAATACCAGGTGGATAAAGATTGGAGTTTGTTACAAGTTTGTATAAGAGCAATATTTGCAAAATAAAGTGTGACAAATAGCAGATTTTTTGCTTCAACTCATTAATAAAAGTAAAAGATAAAAGATAAATACTTGTACTACACACAAATTATTGACATTCACATATTCAGAAGCATTTCAGAGTCATATATATGATAGATATGTCATAGACTAATGATTTCAAATATAAACTGCACTACACTATTGTGTTAAGCAGCCACTATTTCAAACAACAATCTCAATCAAGGGATCCTTTCATGGATTTCTAATCTGAGTAGAACTCTTGTGCAGCTTGATTTGCACGGTAACTTTCTTCAGGGTGAAGTCCCTAAGATGCTATCAAGAATTCAGAACTTGCAGAGTCTTGTCTTACAAGAAAACCAACTCAGTGGGAACTTGCATATTCATTAGGCAAGCTTGAGCATCTTGAAGTCTTGGATCTCAGTAACAACACCATCACAGGTCCTATTTTCCATCATCATTGGCGAATTTATCATCCTTGAGGACGTTAAATCTCGGTCACAACCAACTCAATGGGACAATTCTAAAGAGTTTTGGATTCTTGAAAAACCTTCAGGTATTAAATCTTTGCTTCAGATTCTCTAACTGGTGGTATGCCTGAAACTCTAGGAATTCTCTCAAATTTGGTGACATTAAAACTTTCATCAAATTTGTTGGAAGGACCAATGAATGGATTGAATTTTCTAAAACTTTCCAAATTAAAGGAACTTGGAATGTCGTCAACACTCAACAGAACTATTTTTCAGTGTCAATTCTAGTTGGGTGGCCCCTTTCACGAGCTCTTATGTTGAAAATGAAAATCAAGTACACATCTTTATAATTTTTAATCCATTTCTTATCAACATTTTTTTTTGGTCGAGCATATGTAAATATTTGGACAAACTTATATTCAATTTTTTATTCAACTTTTTTCTTTAGGACAGGATTCTAGAGAAACTTGAAAGGACACATTTGGATTAATTTGTAATGACCTTTTTCACCTAAATAGGAGGAAAGCATGCCGGGGAGCTATTGTTTTAGGTCATTATTTATTTATTTATTTTATGCTTTTGCTTTCTTGCTCTGGGCTTGGTTCCAGGATGAGTTCTTTCCAATTTTTTTTCACAGCACACACATAATATATGACTTTTTAATCATTTTCCAGTGTGGTTGGAGGCTTAGTTGAGTCACATATCATATGCCTCCTTAACAACCACACTTGAATTCAAGTCTCATGAGAAGAAAAATGAATCCAAAAATAAACTCATATAGTGTATGTGATACTGTAATGCATGGGTAATGCCTAGAGACTGTCGTGGCACCTTTGGGACAAACAACTTCTTAGCCACAGATGAGTTTCTTTTTGGGATAAGTATGATTTTGGTTCTAACACAGAGGCGCTGAAAATTTATTTCGTCTTCGACTTTTTTTTCACTATAAAATGGTTTCCAAAATTTTAGTTTGTTTTAAAATCGTCCCTTTTATCAATTTTATTTTTTTATTACTAAATTATCCTTCATTAAAATAAAATAAAATAAAATAAATATAAAATAAATAAATAAAAAAAGAAAGAAAGGGATAGACATCATCGGCGGAGGAAAGAAAGGGGGTGGGGCACGAGAGGGGAGGGGAGGGAAGGGAAGAAGGGGGAAGGGAGAGAGCACTACGGCACCGCCGCACCGCCGCACCGCTGCCTGTGATCTGCCACTGCTCCCTACACTAATGGCAAGAGAGGAGAGAGCAGAGGGAGAGAGAAAGAGAAGAGAGGAGCGCGGCAACCCCTCCTCCTCCACCACCGCCGCAACCCCTCCTCCTCCACATCGTTGTTCACCGCCGCAACCCTTCTTCCTCCACATCGTTGTTCATTGTTGCAGCCCCTCCTCCACCATCACCGCCACAACCCTTTCCATCTGTTTCAATTTTTTATTCTTTTTTCTTTAATTTTTCAAATTTAAAGGATTCTATTGTTGTTGTTGTTGTGGTAGCTTCTGTTTATTCCTTTTATTCCTGTTGTTGATGCTTTGGTCGCTTCTGTTTCTGCTGCTTTTGGTTTTTATTATACTTGTTCTGCTGATTGTTATCCATTGTTGCCTTTTTTTTTTTTTTGCGTTTGTGCATCTGCTTCTGCTTCTTTTAATATTGAAGAAGAAGACGGGTGTTGAGGAAGAAGATGGGAGGGGAGGGTATTTTCGTCCGAAGGATGATTTTAAAATAAACTGAAACTTTGGGGACCATTTTGTAGCGAAAAAAAGGCGGGGACGAAATAAATTTTTGGACTCTACATTAGGGACCAAAATCATACTTATTTCTTTTTTTTGTTAAGTCAAGTTACAGAAGACGAGACTAAAACCTATTTTTTCTTTGGATGGTTAAGGCTCATACAAGCTATATATTATAAGGATTTGTATTTTATTTTTACTCTTTTTGAAATTATATGCTTTGCTTTATGTATTATGATATTTTTGAAAGACATGGCAGCAGAAGATGATATTAGGTCAAAGTTTTTATGATAAAAAAAGTGTGAAAAATAACAAATATTAATAATCATGTTAAATACTATTTTTACTCTTCATCTCAGAGCGTTGGTTAGACATGATGAATAAGATTTGAAATTACTTTTGCTCATGTTTTGATCTGTGAGAGTATGCATTAGAGTATATATATGTTTGTTTTCTTTTCAAATTAATTTTTTTTATTTGTGATTGAACTTATGTAACATATAATGATTAATTCAAATAATCACCCTATATTGTTGCACGGAGAGGTTTCGGTTAATTTTTTTGGATATTGGATAAGAATTGGTGTAATTCTTTAATATTGGAAATTATGGTATTTTACAAAATTTTGGGGCTATAGAATTCATTGTCAAATCAAAATTTTTTTAATTTATAAAAATAATACACAGACTGCTGCGTATTGTATTATTTTACAGTACACCTCCAAAACACTGTAAAATTCTATTTTTTATAACATTAACGTAAAATTCTATTCACTCTTCTATATTAAAATAAAAAATCCAAAAATTTCTTCATTTTATGGTATTATGAGTTTAAATATTTTAGTGATTAAATAATAGATTAAACAACATATTAATTATGTATTTGTTTTTTTTGGTATTACTCAAGAAAAGACAATGACAACTTTGGGTGAACAAGTGTGTGAATTTATGGTGATAATGTTGGAAAGACTATAAGCGCGAACCATTCACTGTATGCAGTTTTTATGCTTTCCATATGTGGTATGTGCAAGTCTTCCTATGGGTATGACAGGAAGGATGGGAACCAGGGCTGCCCCCGGATCATTCACTGTATTCACCACCATTCTTCATTTATATGTTGCAACTGTGCTAAAGATTTTTAGCATTATAAGATATTTTATCTATTTAATAAATTACTTTTAAAAAATAGAGTCATTGTGCTTCAAATGGTTATACTGTTTTCTTTTATTTTTTAATCTCTCTTTATATTATATGAGATATTCTAACTGTATAATTAACTGAGAATCAATAGTTTTGGCGAGATTATTTTATAGACTTAAATCTTAACTAAAGATTAAATACATATTATTAATAAACAATGGTCCAGTTAATGGAACCTTCATCCTCTTGGTTGATTTTTTTATTAATTTGAGTTTGAAATCTTAGTTTTGGTTTCTTTTAATTGGTACCAAACAGACATTCTATTTTGTCATTGTAATTGATTGTGATTTATGAGTCATATTTTTGTTTTGGCTTATTACTTAGTGTCTCAATAATTGACAGAATTTGATAGTTGATGAAAATTTTCTTAATGTGTGACTCGATTTTAGTTTAGTAGAAAATCTTACTTCTTTTAGTTTCATTAATAATATCATTTATCTTCAAATTATATGACTTTTGAAAGTTTATTATTGAAATATGGTGATAATTATATTGCACTATATTGTAGTTTTTTATTAATAAAATTTTGTCATTTTTTTATAATTTTGTTAATAAGTGGCATAACAAATGTTTTATTATATTAAGGTAATAATTTGTTCATTAAAATTTTAATTTTATAGTTAAATTTTTTACGAGACTTTAATATTAAATTACTTTGTTCACAATTTTATTATAAAATTATATTATAATATGCTTATTATAATTAAACGGTATTTTTAATTTTTTTTTATAAATTCTTGCATTTAAAAAAAAAATAAAATTATATAACTTTATTTTATAATCTAATATAATATAAAAGGTGCATATTAAGTACCTGATCTAATAGTATTTTAATATTAATTTTTTTCATTATACTTATCATACCTTGCATCACACGACACACTTCCCTCGTGAATCATAAAATTAGGGTGTGGACCATGTGGGGGAAGGAAATGTTTGAGGATAAAAAACAGCACCTCTACTAAATGTGTATATATAGCTTAATGGACAAATAAGAAATAATCCATTTGGTAATGCTAAAAAAAAATTTATTTAAATTAATACTGTGGTTAGTTTATTAATCTGCTTAAACAAATATTAGGTATGTGGTCAAAATTTTAATACAATGATAATTCACTTGTCTTTTGAGTAATTACATCCTCGTTCGATTATCAAAATCAATCTTTTTTCCTCTTCTCTATGTGTTATAGTGACAAAAAAAATGTATGTATTTAAATCTTGCATTGTGAATACAGTACGCTAACAACGTGATAAACTCTTAAATAAAATTACAATATATAATAAATTAATTCTTAGTTTACTGAATTAAAAAATACGGTAAAAAATCTAAAAAAAACTTAATATACATATATATTTTTTGGGGAGGGACGTTATCAGAATAGATCACTAAAGTTACTAAATGTTTGTACCAGCCCAAAAAAAAGTTACTAAATGTGTATCACTTTTATTTTTACTACGGACTAATTTGTCATTTTGTCTATTTATTTATATTTTTTATGTTGTCAATTTTTTCTTCCAAATTTTGTAACTATTTTGTAACACAGAACAAATTTTTAGAAGGTCTTGAATCTTAATAACATTTCAATTTTTTAAAAGTTATATTTTTGATAAGAATTTAATTTTCTTTTTGTTCAATAACGAACCAATTTGTGTTTTAAAAATAATTTAGAAATTAACTATTTTTAATCAATAATCAGTAAAAAAATTATTTGAAACTTATTTTTTACAATCCTTTATCTTTATTCATCTACTGCTTTGTTAATTTATTATTAATTAAAGAAATTTTGAATTTGTAACTGTACAAGATGTCACTTGTACGAATTGTGAGAGGAGTTGAGAATTAGCCAGTCTTGATGGTGATGGATTGGACTCTTGGAGCGGCAAGGGGTAGTACCTGTAAAGACACTCCGATGTCAAAGTTAGAATGGATCTAAGGGGTATAAGTGTAGATTAGGATTGTGTAACGTATCGTACCTGAGGGGCCTCTGACTCTCCTTTATATAGCTTGAAGTAGGTATCTTATCTTATCTTGTTCAGCTAAGATAAGGGAGGAATTTGAATTTGAATATTGGGTTAGGATATTGGTGGTTATTGATTTGCTTTGGGCCGTAGGGGTGGCCCAACCCAGGATAACTGGATTTGGTGACTGTTCCAAGGAAGGACCTGGAAATCGGGTCCAGAACAGTTGCCCCTAAAGTGAGAGAGTGATGGTGCTCAATCTCCGTTGTTGGAGCTTTTGTCTGGTCGTGTGATCGAGAACTCGGCGTGAAGGGCGTCGTTCGGGTTCTACGAGCGAGGTCAGAAAACTGTGAAGTGCCTTGGACGCCCCATCACCTGTCTGTTGCTTTCCCGAAGGGGAGTTTTGTCAGTTGCGATTTTCTAGGTGTTATAACTGGCGCTTTTAATGCTAAGGGATTTTTTGCATGGTTCTGAAAATCGGACCAGTCTAACCAGAAATCAGCGATAAAAATGGTTCGGTACACTGCTTATAACCATTTTTTTGCAAACCGCTAAGAAACTGTTAAACTGGCCGAGAACCGGCCAATTGGACCGGACTGAAAACCGACTAGTTTTGAATAAACAACACTGTTTTATGTTTTTTTTTAAATGAAAAACAAAAAACTAACCCGTCAGCACCCCCTTCCCCTAACACCCCCTCATTTGTGAACTCACTCCACCTCTGAAGCAAAGCAAATTAGTACCAAATCAAAACCCTAGCCCTAGGTTCTTCCGCAATAGTTCTTATGCTTCTCTCTGGGTTCTATTGTCAAGTCTTACATTTGTTGTTGTTTGCATTCTTGTTTTAGGCCTCTAGTGTCATGGATGATACATAAAACCCCAGAGGAACAACCCTTCAGTGAAACACAGATATGCATTGTGCTTATTGGTGTTATGATCTCTGCTTTTATCACTGATGCACTTGGGACACATGCTGTGTTTGGGAAGCTTGAGGGCTTTGTTTCTGGCCTTCTGCTACCTCTCTTCTTTGCTATCAGTGGCCTCAAGACTAATCTCACCTTGATCTAGGGAGCCGCTAGATGGAGATTTGTGATCTTGATGGTTCCTCTTACTTGTATTGGCAAGGTCCTTGGTACTCTTGTTGTTTCTCTTCTATTCCAAATACCTGTCATGGAACGTGTAATTCTTGGTCTGCTTATGAATACTAAAGGCTTCATTGAAATTATAGTGCTCAACATTGGCTGGGAACAAAAGGTATATTTATATGATGCATGTTTTAACTTTTTATAAATTAATTCACGTATACCCATGATGCATATTATTGATTCAATTCATTATGTATGTATGTAGGTATTGAGCGATGAAGTATTTTCAATCATGGTTCTTGTAACAATTCTGATGACAACAATCATCTCACACACAGTGGCATTGATCCACAAGCCAAGAAAAAGGCACATATCATACAAGAACAGAACAATGCAAAGTATAGGAACAGATATTTGATGTATTGTTTATAATTTATTTATTATTTTATTCTAAAACGATTTTTCTGGTTGAACCACCGGTTGGACTAGTAAACCAGTGAACCAGTCACTAGAACGGTTTGATGATTGGTCCGATTTTCAGAACCTTGATTTTTTGGACTCTTTTCCAACTTTTCCCTTAGACCCTTCGTGTTTTATTTGAAAAGTTGGGGGTTTTGTTTGTAACCATCTCTTTGTTATATACCTCTTCGCTTCATAACTCTCTCTTCTTCTTCTTTCATTTTCTCTTATTTTCATACCTTCTTTCTGCTGCTTGCATTTTGTCTGGTCTCATCCGTGCATTTGCTTGTCTGTTTTTCGTGCTATTCCTTCTTCTTTGCTTACTTCAGACAATCAAGTTAGTATTTTTCTCTGTTCCTTCTTTTTTGCTTACTTGCTTGTTTTTTCTGTGTTTTGCTTCCAATTGTTCTTATTTCTGCATTTTTCTATTTTGGGTTCATTTTTTTAGTGGGAGTTGGTAGAGAATCAGGGGGTGTGTGCCACTGTTTTTAGTGTAGTCTTATGATAAGCAGGAGGGGAGAATGTTTGTCTTTTGGGGCTTCCTTTGAGTGTGCTTAGTTTATGGTTTTCTTCTCATTTGGTCAGTAGGGCTGACAGTGGTGCCCTCCCCCCTTTTTTAGGTATGGCACGTCAGAGGAGTGAGGGCCCCTGGGCTCCCGTTGTCCCGTCAGCAGTGTCTCTAACATGTATTATGGGTGACTTCTGATGTGTGGGGACGCCATCGCGGGTGACAGAGGCAGACCTCCAGAGGCTCCGTGATGAAGGGGCTATTTGCAGGGGTGGTGAGGCGGAGTATTAGTATGAGCTCATGCTCCCCGGGATGGATGAGAGGGTCTGCTATATAAACCCTGACTCCCCCCAAGTTGCCGATTGGATGTGGGTCTACGAATCCATGTTTACGCGACTAGGGGTGCGGCTCCCTTTCTCAGATTTTGTACAGGTCCTGCTTAATTGGTTTTTCGTGGCGCCGTCCCAACTGTATCCTAACAGTTGGGCGGCCATATGGACTTTTGACTTGGTCTGTGATTACTTGGAGCTTCTTGCTCGGGTGGAGGTATTTTTATTCTTCTTCCTATGTACCCTTCCAACTAAGAAGGGAAAACATAAAAAGGGTTACGTGTAGTTCTGGGCTCAGCCGAATCAACAAATTTTTTTGTTATTTGAGGATTCTTTTCACGGGTTTAAAAGGGAGTACTTTAAAGTGCCCCCTGCTCATGAGCACCATCCTTTTTTGTTGACCCTGGAGGGAGAATGTCAGTTTGTGATGTACTAAAATTTCGGGGACGGTGTGTCGTATTTGACGCGTGTTACTCACGAGGGATTGTCTCCCGAGAATAAAGACATCACTAATGTTTTGTGGTCGGTGTTTAGGGAATGGCCGTTGAACCCTCGGGACGTCATGAATGCATCGCCGGACTTATATTGGTGTATGTTTAACTGCTTTCTTTGGTATATCCTTACTTCCCGAGTTTGAAACATATGTTCTTCTTTTCCCTTTTTTCAGTCCAAATGGGTGGCGGGTTGACCAACTTAGTGAGATTGAAGGTTGTCATAGCCCAGGAAGAGGGCAGGGAGGCTTCACCGTTGACACCTCAGTCTCGGCCTCAGGCGGATTCCCGAACTGTCTCTCAGGACCTGGTTTCGGCTAGGGCAGCTGGTGTCACTTTGCCTAGGCCGATTGCTATTGGAATTGAGGAGGAGGTTGTCATGGTTTTGCCTACCGAGGCATGTAGGAAGCGGAGAAAAGTGGTAGAGGGGAATAGCGGGGAAAATGTGGAGGAGGAAAGGTCGGTGCCGTCCGTGATTGACCAAAGTTTTGATGCTCCAGTCTTCATTGACCAACACATTCTTTCAGGTACAACGGAGTTGTTCCATGATTGTGATGTTGCCAGCCAGGCGAAGTCGATGTATTGGGCCCTCCTTCGTTCCAACTGTTATCGTCTGTGAGGCAGAGCCAGTGCTGAATCAGATGGGCTTTTGGATGGTAAGTTTCGCTAGGCTCAATCGACCTATTTTACTAGATATTTCATGGGTAGAGGCAAAGAGTGTGAACTGTACAAGTTAATAATATGAATAAAATCCGAGAAGGGGCGGACGTTGGTAAGCTTAAGAAGAAGCTGGAGGCATCCGAGACGGCTCATTTGAAGGCTATGAAAGATGCCGAGGATGCAGGTGCTGAGCTACTCCATCTCTCCGGAGTAGAGACTTCGGTTCTCTCTCAGCTTTTCAGTGAGCACAAGCGGTCCTTGAACACCAAGTTTAAGGTTGCCGTTCTACTGGCTGAGGCAGAGGCTTTGAGGGCTGAGGTAGCAAAGCTGAAGAAGGAGAAGGGAGAACTACTGGAAGATGTTAAGGGTGCTATCTCGGCTAGTGAAGAGATGATGAAGGCCCAAGCTCAGGTACTAACCTTGGGTGTAGATGTGTACTGTTAAGGATGGTTAGATTGTAGACCTGGAGTGACTTTGTTTATTTTCGTACTCTTTTCCTTAAGTTTGTAAGCCATTTAGGCATAACAATTTGCGGTTTTGTAAGCCATTTATTTGGTGTCTATGTTTTATAGGATTTTGTTTAAAAACTGTTAAGTTGTTATCTCGGCTTCTTCGGAGATAGTTGGCCCTTGGTGGGCCGTATTGAATACTTGTTTAATTTTTTGTGGATATCCGTTTGCTTTGGCCTCGGGTGTGATTGGTCCCCGGGGTAGCCGTGCTTTATTTGTGCCATCGGTTTGGTTAGAACGCAGAGTTGGTGATTTTGAAAGGAAAGATGTATAATGAATTTTATTAAAAATTGGGTCTCGCTAAAATCTCCCGTTGTTGGTAGGAAAGAGTACCCGTCAACAAAATTACATGACAAAATAATACGAAGAAAAAAAACTAAGCAACAAAGGAAAATAACAAAAATTTAAAAAGTTCTTGGTCTTACCTCTCGTGTGTTTGCTTGGAAGGATGTTCCTATGTGTAGTAGCATCGCATGCTAGTGGCATTCCAGGACCTCGGGAGCTCGGTCCCATATAATCATTCGTGCTTGTAGGCTCCTCTCCCGATTATGGTCTTTACTTGGTAAGGCCCCTCCCAGTTAGGTGTGAGCTTTCCTTCTCTTAGGGTGGGGGCCCGATATCGTTGCATCGTAAGACGAGGTCTCCATGTCTAAAGTCTCATTTCACCACGCCGCGATTGTACCTTAGGCTTATCCTTTGTTGTAGGGTGAGTTCCTGTAGGTGTACTATACTCCAGACTTCATCTGTGAGGTCCCTCTCGGCGTTCTCGTCATGTCCCCCCATAGTCCTCCGCGGGCTAAGGTCCCCAACCTCAGTTGGAATGACAACTTCAAGGTCGTAGGTTAATCGAAAGAGGGTTTCTCCTGTTAAGGCTTGAGGAGATGTTCGGTATGACCAGATGACGATCCAAGTTCGTCGGTCCATAGGCCTTTTGTCTCGTCTATCCGTTTCTTGAAACCCTTTACGATGACCTTGTTGGCCGATTCTACTTGGCCATTGGTTTGCGGGTGTTCTAACTAAGTGTTATCCTTCTCAGCCCCCCTCAAACTGATAGTTGGTCTTGGAACAACTCTCAATTTGCACCTAAACTTGACAAAAGAGGCTGCAGACAGGGGTTTGGTCAAGACATCCGCAACTTGGTCACTTCCTAGAATATGAACAACATGCAGCTGCCTCTGCCTAATCAAGTCTCGAACAAATTGGATATCAACTTGGAAATGCTTAGTCTTTCCATGAAGAACTGGATTTGCAGTGAGAAAACCGTATAGGAGTCGTAGCCAGGCCAATCCGCAGCTCAGCCAGTAGATTTGTGAACCAAACAATCTCAGCTCCACAGTCAGCTAAACTCCTGAACTCTGCTTCAGTGGAGGATCTGCTGATTGTACTTTGTTTCCTATAAGTCCATGACAAAATATTAGTTCCCAAAAATACACAAAAGCCAGACACCGATCTCTGATCCTCAAGATCTGAAGCGCAGTCAGCATCAGAAAAACCATAGAGCCTGATGAAGTCCTGACATTTATGAAAAACCAGGCCCTAGTTCTTCGTTCCCTGCAAGTACCAAAGGATCAACTTTACTGATTTCCAATGAGCCAGTTTAGGAGCATGCATAAATTGGCTTACTTTACAAACAGCAAACAATAAATCAGGTCTAGTAATAGTTGCATAGTAAAGAGATCCAACTACAGATCTATACAGTTTGGGATCCTCAAAATCCTCACAGCCCTTGCTTGTGAGCTGCAAAGTAGACAGCATGGGAGTTAGCATAGGACTAGCACACTGCATACCTACTTTTGAAAGAAGATCACTAATGTACTTAGATTGAGACAAATACAACTTATCAGCAGTCCTCACTACTTCGATGCCCAAGAAATAGTTTAAGTTTCTTAAATCTTTCAACGAAAATGTTTTGTATAGTTTCTTAATCATATCATCAATTTCAACAGCATCATTTCCAGTGATAATAATATCATCAACATAACAAAGAATATAAATAACAGATTTAAAGGAGATACGAATAAATAATGACATATCAGACTTTGAATTGTAGAAATCAAAGATTTGTAAAGTAGTACTTAATTTTAAAAACCACTCCCTTGGAGCTTGTTTTAGACCATAAAGGGATTTATTAAGCTTACAAACTTTTGTCGCAGCACCCATTTCAAATCCCAAGGGCTATGTCATGTAGATTTCTTGATGCAATTCTCCATTGAGAAATACATTATTAAAATCAAATTGTTGAAGTACCCAGTCTCTGGACAAAGCAACACTAAGAACTAACCTGACAGTGACTGGTCGAATCACTGGACTAAATACATGTTCAAAGTCAAAACCTTCACTTTGATAAAAGCCTTGGGACACCAAACAAGCTTTGTAATTCTGAATCTGTCCTTTGGCAACCTTTTGACTGCAAACACCCAACGACAGCCTATGATCTTAGCACCTTCTGGTGGAGACACAAGTGTCCATGTGTTGGCCCTAATCGGTGCTTGATATTCATCTTGCATTGCTTGAAACCAATGAGGAATGCTCAAAGCAGATTTGGCATTCTTAGGCAATGCTGCATCAATAACTTGAGAGTTCAGGCAAGAGGTAATTTATGCATTTTGGCACAGGCACAGTTATTACATAACACAGGTATAGAATCATCACTTTTATTAGAAAATTGTATAGAATTACACAATTGAAGAACAATTTTAACAGTGTTAGTAGTGGCATGTCCAAGTCTCTTATGCCACAACTGAAAATTGGAAGAGGAAACAGAAAATAGAGCAGGTGGATAATGTGTAGTGAGTCTTGGAAATGCAACATTGTGACATTGGAGGCGATTATTGTTAGCAAAGGAGGCACGACCACCTCTGAAGAATCTTCCACCACGCCCCCTTCTACCCCCAGCACTTCTACCAGCAGAGGATGAAGAAGGGATTGCAGACTGAGTGAGATGTGCTTGAGCAAGAAACGGATCAGATTTGCGAAATTTCTCAAGCATATCATCATGAGATAGAATGGACATCTCAACCTCTTGAAGAGAATACAACTCAGGTTTAGTAGAAACGGTAGTAATTAGGTTTTGATAATCTTCATTGAGCCCTTCCAAAAAAGCATCAATGTGTTTATCAGTAGTCAAAAGAAAACCTAAAGACGCTAAAGAATCAACAATTCTCTTTATTCTTGAGACATAATCAGCAGCAGGAAGACCTTGTTTCTTTATAAGTTTCAGTTGAGTTTTCAGCTGCTTGACCCTATATCGAATCGATTTTGAGAAATAATCTTCAATTATATTCCAAATATCAAAAGCAAAAACACAACCTATCATTTTATTCTTGAAGGATTCATCCATGGAAGCAAGAAACCAGGAAATAATATTGTAATCTTCTTGCCTCCATCGTTTGTAATCGGTTCATAGAATACCAGCAGCTCGATCAGTTTTGGACACAAATTGTGAGGGCATTCTGTCAGAGTGTAGATCCTCAAGAGCTTGCCCAAAAATTGCAGCCAAAGCCTGTTGTTGCCAAGTCTTATGATTATTTTTATTGAGCTTGTCACCTATGGGATGATCAAAGGATCATGGAGTGAATGATGAATTAGAAGAGGAAGAGGTGACCGAAGAATCTGAATTAACAACACTAGTAGCCATGAATCATGTACAAGAACGAGGCTCTGATACCATGTAGAGAATTTGGAATTTGATAACAATATCACAAAAGAGAGAAAAGAGGTAATTTTCTATTTCGAAAAACAAATCATGACGTACTCCCTTGTATTTCCCTGTATTCAATATATATAGCTACAATATAACATCAAGCATATAGAAGGATCTAGACTAATTAATAAATCTTGAGCTAAACATCAAATAACTGCTCAAACGACTAACTAAGTGTTATCCTTCTCATCTGGCACTAGGTGGCTGCGATGGTGGCCAGTGCCTCGGCTTCAATCCATTTTGTGCAATAGTCGATGGCGACTATAAGGTATCGAATTTACCCAGAAGCCATGGGGAAGGGTCCTTCAAGGTCGGTTCCCCGAGTTTCGAATGGCCGATTTATCGTTATTACGCGACGCTGATCTGGTGTGGGGCCACTTGGTGGAGGTCGGTGCGGGCTTGACATTTTAGGCAGCTTCTGACTAGTTGAGGAAATTTCTAATGATGGTGGGTCAGAAGTATCCCGCTCAGATAATCTTTTGAGCTAGGGTCATCCCCAATGTGATGGCCATAACATCCTTCGTTAATTTCACGAAGTATGTAGTACGTGCCGCCGGGATCCATACACTTGTGGAGGGGCTGTCATAGACCTCATTTGTATAGTTTCCCTGCTATGGTGGTGTATTTGGGGCTTCTCGCTTTACACACTTTGCTTCCTTCAGGTCCTCGGGTAAGCTTCCATCGGTGAGGTATCGGAGGACCGGGAAGATCTAGGATTGTTGGTTTGACATGGAGAGGTGTGTCGTGGTCGTGGCCGTGACCGATAGTGTTTTGAAGACTTCCTAGATGAGTGATCAGTTCGCTGGGACCGTCTTGGTACTTGTGAGTTTTGAAAGCAAGTCGGCCCTTGCGTTTCATTCTTTGGGAATATGATGTATGGTCACTTCGTCGAACTCGGAGGTTAGCTCCTTGACTTAGACAAGTATTGGATTAACAGGGGGTCTCGTGTTTGGTATTCCCTATTTATTTGGGAGCTAACTATCTGGGAGTCGCTGCATACTTCTTTGCTTTTTGCGCCGACCTCTTTGGCAAGTGCTAGCCCAGCTAAAAGGGCTTCGTATTCGGCCTGATGATTTGAGATCAGGAACTCATATCGAATAGATTATTTGATCGCAACCCCGCAATCATTTTCCAGTATTATTCCTGCTCCCCCTAAGTTGGTGTTTAACGAGCTGTCAACGTGGAGCTTTCATATTTTAGTGGGTTTGCTCCAAATGGTCATTTCGGCTATGAAGTATGCCATAGCCTAGGCCTTTATCGCATTCTTGGGTTCGAACCAGATTTTGTACTATAATAGCTCTACTGACCAGGCGAGCATCCGCCCTGCGAGGTCTGGTTTCTGCAACACTTGTCTCACCGTCTAATCCTTCCGGACCATGATGGGGTGGCATTAGAAGTATTTTTGAAGGCGTCGAGATATCGTGAGTAGTGCGAATGCAAGTTTCTCAAGTTTGGAGTATCATATCTCAGAATTTTGGAAGACCTTACTTATAAAGTATACGAGGCTTTGTGTCCTTTGCTTGTCTTGTAGGATGAGCGCTGCAGCTAGCGCGTCGTTCGTTATAGCTAGGTAGAGGTAAAGCGTTTCTCTCATTCATGGTTTTGAGTGTATGGGGGCTCTTCGCATTCGGGTTCCCACTTGAAGCTTATGCCCTTTTTCATGAGTCTGAATGATGGGATGGCTTTTTGAGCCGAGGCTCTGAGAAAGTGAGAGAGGACGACAAGTCATCCCGTTAGTCTTTGGACGTCTTTGAGGTTTGCTGGGCTGCTCATCTCGAGGATAACCTTACACTTGTATGAGTTTGCCTTAACGAGGATAACCTTACATTTCCTAAGTGTACCCAGTATGAGTTTTAGGTCGTCAACGAGTTCCTCGCCAGCTTGTGTTTTGGATAGCATATCGTTGATGTAGACCTCCAGTTTAGTTCTTGAGAGGTCTTTAAAAATCTTAGTGATGAGCCGTTGGTAGGTGGTCCCGACGTTTTTCAATCCAAAGGACATAACTATATAGCAGTACGTACCCTCGGTGGTCGTGAAAGCTGTTTTCTCCTCGCCAGGTCAGTGCATTAGTATCTAATTGTACCTGAAGTATGTGTCCTTGAAGCTGAGGTATTGGTGTCCCGATGCAGCATCTACTAGTCCGTCGATATTCGGAAGGGGGAAGGCGTCTTTTGGACAGGCTTTGTTCAAGTACCTGTAGCTGGTACTTGTCGTTTGCTTTTTTTACTAGAATGACGTTGGCCAGCCAGGTCGTATAAGGGAGTTCTCGGATGACGCCTACTTCGAGTAGGCTCTTGACTTGCTTTCTGACCTCGGATGCTTGGTCTGCAGAAATCTTTCTTCTTCTTTGTGCTACTAACATGGCCTTGGGGTCTACGGCCAGCCGATGGGACATTAATTCTGGGTCTATTCGTGACATGTTGGCCGGGTGAAGGCGAATAGGTCTCTGTTTTGCCTTAGGAGCTCCACGAGTTCACCTTTTAGGCTGAAGGGTAAGTTTTTATTGATGAATGTGAATTCCTCATTAGTCTCTCCTATTTGTAATTTGTTCATGTCTCCCTCTAGTTCCGGTCTTGGCTGATCGTCTTGTCGTACGTCGAGGTCGGCTAGGAAGATCACTGCCGCATCTCGGGATCATTTTCGGAGAGCTAGACTGGTGTTGTCGCATTCTATCGCAACTTCTCGGTCACCGTGTATGGTGCCGATGATGCCATTGTCGACTTGGAGCTTAATGATAAGGAATTTGATGAATATGACAGTGGACAGGTCATTAATCGTCATTCATCCTAGGATGATGTTGTAGACAGTAGAATCTTTGAGGGCCATGAATTCGGAGAGTATGGTTTTCCTCTAGCTTTCAGTTCCAATGGTTACTGGTAACACTATGGAATCATCTGATTTGAGGAAGTTGTTCTCGAGTCCGATCACTCCGTTGCGATGGCTTTCCAAATTTTTGTTTCGGAGACTAGCTTATCGAAGGCTCCTCTGAAGAGGATGTTGGAGTCAGCTCCAGTGTCTACCAATATTCTTTTCATCAGTCCAGTCCCAACCCTTGCTGAGATGACAAAGGGGGCGTCTTCCGCCAAGATGTCTACCAATATTCTACCGCTAGGACTCTGAGATCCTTTTTCAATGATGATTTTGACCTTTTTTGGAACATCTTTTCCCGTGATTACGTTTACTATTATGGTGGGTTCGGCCTCCAAACTTTCTTGAGGTGCCTGTCGTATCATCCTGGGATTGCATCCTTCACGTTCTGACAATCTTTCTCTTTCAGTTTTTCTGGGTTCTCGGATGATTTTGGCAAACTTGAGGAGTTTGCCGTCTCGGATGACTTATTTGAGAGCCTCCTTCAGATCGAAGCAATCTTGGATCTTATGTCCATATCCTCAGTGGTAATCATAGTATAGACTCTTGTTGCTGCCTGTCTATTCCTTCAGTTATCGTGCCTTCGGGAGGATGCCTCGCTTCGCTATCTGGTGATAGATCTTTGTGATTGGGGCTGGTAGGGGTGTGTAGTTTGTGAATTTTCCCACCCTAGGTGGCCAGTTGGTAGGGGCGGGTTTGAAGTGCTCTTTTGGGGTTTCTCTGGCTGGGGGTTGCTTCGTAGTGCCATGTTGCTGTGGTGCCATTTATTGGCGGCCACGTCCTAGCTTACCTCTTCGTCGTTTATGTATTCCCTTGCCACGTTTTGGATTTTATGTATTGTCCACACTGGTTTGGTTGTTAGGTGCTTCCGAAAGTCTTCATTCATGAGTCCGTTGGTCAGGTAGAGGCTAACCACGAAATCTGTAAGCCCGTCTATAAGAATCAGATTTTTGGTAAACATACTTTTCTGGTTTTTTTTTAAATAAATTATCTTTCAAAATCCCAAACCACGTCCCATTAAGAAATAGTAAGGCAGGTCCAAGGAATACAAAAATGAAAATTAAATATAAAAAGAGATTTATGAGGTCAAACTTAGCTTTATGAGGGTAATTAATCCTTCTAAGTCAAATTTGACTAATGAATATTAAATACTATCCTACCATTGGTTTAGTTACCACACTAGAAACTTTTGAGCGGCATAAACACTTTTAGTGACGATTTTGCGCGCGTCGAGAAAAACTCTAGTAATCGAAAACCTTAAAACTAGTGGTAAAAGTAATTTCTATCTAAGTAAATGTGTCTCTAGATTTATATTATCCATTCCTTCATGATTTACTTCTTTAAGAATAAATATCAGCCATTAATTATTTTACCGTCCGGTAAAAGTTATCTGAACCGAATTTCTGCCTAGTATTCTACAAACGACTCCGAGAGGCTCCGAATCCTCTTGCTTGCTACCCAAGTAACTCGGCCCCCTCTCTCAGCCTTTGGGCCAATATTATCTTAGCCTCTCACTCCTCTCTGCTGTGTTTTTAACCACGAGTAATTAACCGCAGTTAACTGTGGATAAACACATCATTATGACGCTGAGTCGCTGACTGTGTTTCTTCGAAATCACACCCTTCTCTCTTATTATCAGCCCATTCTTCTCTAATTTTTCTAGCCCTCTTTTATCACATTTAATTAGGTTAGACTTCAGATTTTATTTAAGACAATTACCAACAAAAAATTCAATAACATTTTACCATAAAGAGAGAGATAAAAATCGTGAGTGAGAGAGGAGAAATAGAGAAACTTCTGCACTTATTACCTGCGCTTTCAGCCCCCTATCTCACTTTTCATACACTATTCTTCAAGGACTCAAACCATACAGGCACAAACTCTTGCCCGTTTTTGCTAATCCTTGCATTCATACCGAAATATTGGCTAGAGAACTCCTCTTGAAGCACCCATGGAGCACGCGTAAGGAGTTAGGGAGTTTCGAGCTCAAAGTGGTTGAATTTTCACGTTTTGCGACACTTTAGGCCAATAAAATGAAACTCACCACCACCAGTTGTGTTTCTAACTTTGTGTGCATGTTTTCCAGTGTGAGAAAGGTTTAATAATTAAATTACATAAAATGTAAGGGTTAGGCTTAGTTAGAGTATGTTTATGCTTGTTTTCGGTGCTTATAGGAGTCACTTTGTGGCGAATTTGTGTTTGTTTTGATATTCTAAAAATTTCATGAGTTACCACTATTTTTGGATTGCTAAATATGTGTAATATATTGTTATATTACCTCTGGATTTTGTGTGATAACAGCCGAAAACATGAAAGCACTTGGAGTTTAAGTTTCAAGTTTTAAACGTTAAAAAAGTGAAGAAAAATATAAAAACTGCATCTCTAAAATTTCCAGTCACTAAGAACAAGGAAATTATGACGAAAAAGAGTTAAAATTTAATTAGAAAAATAGTTTTGATCCTATGAAACAAGTAGGTAAAAATAAAATGGGTATTATAGTCATTTTCGGATAAAAAGGAGATTAAAAACATAATAGAAACAAGATATGAATAAAATTATGAATTTAATAGGTTTAGAGGTTAAATAATAATTATATAAATTATTTGGGTCAAAACTTATATTTAAAATAAAGTTTTAGGCCTAAATGAAAATTTTAGTAAAAGTTAGAGGTAAAACAGTAAAAAACGGTCATTAGAGCAAGTAAATAAATTAATAAATCGTAAATTGGCTTTTAGGTCCTTAGTGGTAAAAATTGGCATTTAATAAAAATATTAGGAGTAATTTTGGTCATAGAAAATTATTAGGATTAATCTGATGAAATTTTGACACTAAAAAGGTTAAACGGTAAAACTATAGCACTTGGAGTAAAAATAAAATTTTTAGGCATAAGGCACAAATTAAAATTGATTAATTAACTCAACGAAGGAGAAAATGTCTATTAGGAAAAATATGAAGATACAATAGTAAAATAATAACATTAATGGTGAAAGCGTCATTAAAAACCTAATGAAAACGGTAAAAAGAGAAGTTAAATAAAAGGGACAAAATGGTAAAATATGACAAGGCTGAGATATTTTAAGAAAGAACTAGGCACAAGTTTTTATAAAAGAAGGGAGGAGAAGTCCCTTAGAAATAAATTTTGTTGAGATGTGCCACGAAAGAAGAAACTGTAAACTCCAAGGTGCTAAGAGATACCTGCCAAAGCGGGATTCCATCTCGCCTGGCCAGAGACTAGATGAACGTGGGGATGCCTGCCATATGGACTATTACTCACTGAGATCACCTTGTATTTTTGGGCCATACTTTATTAGTGTCGTGACTGTATTTCGGGCACCGGTGCACGACCGACCCAATGAAGTAGCCATATTCGGACTTGAGCTGGATAACGTCGGGTTGCGGGTAGCCAACCGACGCATGAGCTCATGACCTGTGTAGGACCAGACATGTATCATACTTGGTTGCTGCATTTCTTTCCTTGTGTCTGCTTACTTGTATATATGACTGTTATACTGATTTATATACTTGTGATTGCATTTGTTTATATGATTGATTACTGTTGTAACCTTATAAACTATTAGACTTAGGCTGCGGACCCCCTTAGATTTTTTCGTATAGTACCCTACTAGAAACCTTAGGTTCTCACCCCTTTTTTACTATGTCCACAGATGGGGACCGACATGATCTTCTTTGAGTACCCGGCATACGGCAACTACGTGGGCCCCACGACGAGAAGCGCGGTATTTTAGGGTTGTCCGTGTACACGCACCTACTATCTTTTCAACCATCCTTTCTCTCACTCTCTGCTCAGCCAAGAGTTTAACCCTGACATGCCCTATGATTCACTGCTATCTGAGCTTCACCCTGACAGAGGCCAGTATTCTTTTTTGCCTTACCCTCTGAACATGTGGCAGATCCAATACCAGAGTCCCCTATCGTTGGCGTACCCAACTATCCACCATGGTTCAACCCTGAAGAGGATCAAGTGGTTCCCGATATACCTATGCCCGATGCTCCACCACATCCCAAAAGTTTTGGTTCCGCACCTTCAACAGAATATAGCTCAGAGGTGTGGATCGATCAGATGATGGCAGATCTATTCTCTAGTTCTTTTGAGACTGGGGATGAGGACTCCACAGAGGATGGGAGCAGCAGCAACATCACGGGCATGTCAGAGTGATTCCCTTGCTTCAGCATATTGTGTCAGCAGTTTTTAGATATCCAGTATCAGTAGTAGAAGTAATAGTAATGGTAGTAGTCTTACTAGTAGTGGTCCTTGCCCTCGCTCTTGATAGTCTTTTTAGAGAGCTAGCTCTTTTGTATTTATTTAATAAGTAGATCGGGTCCCAGATTAGGGTGGCTTTTGTGAGTCGAGGCCTGTAGGCATTAAAATGAAGTATGTACATATTATAATAAGTAATTAAGTATGAACTTGGGTCTTGTAATGAATTAAGCCTGTGGGCGTTTCATGTATAATATGATTATGCTTTGCTATACTTCTGTTTCTTGTATTAACTGCTTAACTTACAATTATTCCAATATGCGCGACTAGATACACAATTCTCAACTAGTGCTATAGGCTCATATGTATACACTTAATATATGGTCTAGAGTCTTTAAAGTCAGCTAAATAGTAGCGCCTGATTGCTAGCCTTGGTCATGACGGGCTAGAAGTTGGGACGTTACACCGTCGACCGTTAGATACTTGTCGCGGAACCTGTCGAGGTACTTTCTCGTGGGTTCGTCTTGTCGTTAGGTGACTCCCAGCAGACTGATAAGGTGTTTTGTCTTTGCGATTCTAGCAGTAAACTGTGCCATGAATTTTCTGGAGATGTCGTCAAAACTGACAATTGATCCATTTGGGATAGCGTTGAACCGCTTGATTGCCGGGCCTGCTAGGGTCACCGGAAAGGCTCTACACCAAATCGCAGCGGCTCCTTCCAGGTTCATCCTGGCCTTGAAGGCCATTAGGTGTTCCTGGGGATCTTTGGTGCCGTCATACTTCATGTCGGTGGGTTTGTCAAAACCTTTTGATAATTTGGCCCTTAGGATTCTTTCGGTGAATGGAGTGGCTCCCATTATCACATATTCGGTCCTTGTCCGTTTGGGATCTCGTTGGTGGCTTCTATCGTCGTCATCTCATCGGCGCTCCGGCTCTCGAGAAGCGTTGCGGTCTCGGCACTTGCTGTGATGCCAATCGGGTGTCCTTTCATTTTTATCTCTCGTCATGATCGGGTTCTGCAGGTCGCATGGCTTGCATGTTTCGGTCGATATCGCTCTTTGGGAGTGACCTGACTTTTCAGGGTCTGTATCCTTTTTTAGAGTTCGTGAATTATCTGGATTGCTTTTTCTCCTAGGCCGTCGGCTACTTTGGGCTTCCCGAGTTGGCGGTCGTCGTCTCGCGTGTGCTGTTGGTCAGGAGTTGGCAGGCGATGACCTGTGTCAGTAACCTTTTCGTGGGTTAGGTTCATGGTGATGGCTCGAGGATCGCTCCTCGAATTCTTCCCTCGGCGCCAATGTACAAGAAGTCACTTATACGGGTTGTGAGAGGGCTTGAGAATCGGCCAGTCTTGATGGCGACGGGTTGGACTCTTGGAACGGCGGGGGTGGTACCTATAAAGACATTCCGACGCCCAAATCAAAATGAATCTGAGAGGTATAAGTGTGGATTAGAATTGTTTTACGTACCTGAAGAAAACTCTAACTCTTCTTTATATAGCTTGAGGTAGGTATCTTATCTTATCTTATTCAACTAAGATAAGAGAAGAATTTAAATTTAAATGTTAAGTTAGGATATTAGTAATTATTGATTTACTTTAGACCATAAAAATGACCCAATCCAAGATAACCAAGTTTGGTGACTGTTCCGAGGAAGGACCGAATATCGGTCCAGAACAATAACAAATATTTTTTTCTCTTTACAATAACAACGAAAATCATATTTGCTAATTAAAATGATTCTCTGTTTTTTTTCGTTGTCAAAACTAAATATTTTTGGACAAATGGTGGTTTAATAATAATAAATAAATAAATTGAAAGAAATGGTATTAGTATGGCACAAGTAACAAAAACCTCAGTGAATAGCGATCTCAATCTTGCTACACACAACGCAAAGCCACTATCGTTTTTCTTTCATTTCGCTCGTTGCTGCGAACCTCCACAAACTTAGCGGCGGCGACTGCAACCCTCAAATCCCTAACAAACCCTCTCTCACTCTCACGCTCACTCTCACTTTCAGTCTCAGTCTCATTCATTCTCCTTCGCACCACGGTAATGCCCTCTCTCACTCTCTCCTTCTCTCCTTCATTCATTACTATGCATCTTCTAATTTTATTTTTGTTTTTTCTGCTTCATCCGTCTTTTAGATCTTCCATGAATCTCTTTTCTCTGATCTGTTGTAATTCCTCTCACTAACTCCAATCATACATTCACCGATTCTCCAATTTGGTTTTCGTCTTTTTAATTATTTGTGTAATATGGATGGTTTGAAATTTAGGGTTTTGACTTAGCACCCAGTATGACATTTAGGGTTTTTGAGTCTCTCTATGTGCATTTCTGGATAGATCTGTGTTGTTTTCATTCAAATTATTGAGATTCTCATGTCATTGGATAGCTACCTTTTATTCATTTTTTTGGGTATAATTATGAAGTATCCTGATAGAAGAAATAAAAATGGCTATATACTCTTGAATCAATTTTATATGCATTTCGACGATGGGAACCTTGGGTTCTAGTTTGTCATGCTTCGTTAATGTTTTCAGTGAATTTCCTGAAATATTACATAGAAAAAAGAAGTTTTAGAAATGGTAGTTATGTGGATTTTGGAATATATGTTAGCATCTGGATTTTTATTTTTTTTTTTATAAAGAATTTGGATTCCTGATTTTCTTCTTGAATTGCAGAATTTGAGCTCTTGATGGCATCGAAGTTGCATCAGCTGCAGTCGAAGGCATGCCAAGCCTCAAAATTCATCACCAACCATGGAACTGCTTACTACAAGCAGTTGTTGGAGCAGAACAAGCAATACATTCAGGAGCCACCCACGGTGGAGAAATGTGACCTTCTGGCAAAACAATTGTTCTACACCCGCCTTGCTAGGTTATATTTTCTCCAATCTTGTTCTAATTTTCCCCGAAAGAAAAAAGTGTTCCCATGTGTGGATTTGCTGTATTCTTTAATTAAGTTTGATCATGTCAGTACCTTTGTTTTCAAATAGTATTGTAGTAGATGTTCCTTGCAAGAATCTGATGTTGCAGCTAAAACCAGCTCCTTCCATTTAAATAATGTCAAGTTTTCAAATAATGTTATCAAATAAGAGCTCCTTCCTTTCAAATGTCTTGACCGCTTTGGGCAAATGCATGACTGCTATTGTTCGTTCTTTCAATTGGCTTTTTGAGGGTATGGACTGTATTTGCATTTAGAGGTTACCTCAGAATTAGCTCTTAAAATCTGACATGGAATTCATGAATGCTATGATGGACAGTTTTATGATTCACCAAATTCTGCTATATTATGGGTTGACTGTATGACTTGCATATGAATATACTCTTTATGTTCTTGTGAGGCCTCATAAGCACCAGTATTTTATCCTATACTTCATTTTGACCCATCACATGTTTATTAACATATGTCAATGCTGTTTGATCTCTTGAAGTCCTTTAAATTTGACATGCATTTCAAAATTGTTGTGTTGTTGCTCCCATCTTCAGCGCATTTGCTGATTGAGATGCAGACATGTTCTCCCTACTCAATCTGGTCACTTATCAAGTGGACCTTCATTCTTAATGTTGTGGCAATATGCTTAACCCTTCCATTCTTTTACAGCATTCCTCGCCGTAACGAGTCATTCTGGAAGGAGCTTGATTACGTCAAGAATTTGTGGAAGAACAGGCAAGAGTTGAAGGTGGAGGACGCAGGTATTGCCGCTTTGTTTGGCCTGGAATGTTTTGCATGGTTTTGTTCTGGCGAGATTGTCGGAAGGGGATTTACCATCACCGGTTACTATCCCTGAAGATAAACTGCTCGGGTAGTGTATGTTTTTAGCTTGAGGTTTTATACTCCTAAGCCAGCTGCACTGGTCATTTACACATTGTGTGGATTATGGAGCATTCTAGACCATAATTTTTGTTATTGTGGATTTTTGTTTCTTTCTTTGAGAAAAAGCTGAGAAGCTAGCGGTTTAACTTTGATAAGCCACAATTAATAACCCTCTTGTATTTGAAGCGGGATGGACCATGCATTGCTCCTCTTATCATGTTGGAAGCTAGTGACAATCGAGAATGAATGATGATACCTTTGCAATAATCCTTTGTTTAAATTACTTAATGATTGAGGCAACTCATTTAGCTTTGCATGAAAAGAAGTTGAAAAATGTTTAGTTAGAATTTTGTGCATGCTTGTGAACTTCAATAAATGCTTAAGAACCCCACGCAAAATACAAGACAGATGGTTGAAATTTATTTTCTAAACCTTTTACAGGAAAAAATGGGTCTAATTATCTTTGGGGACAATCAAAAAATAGTGTTGGTTTATTACATATATACTGTTTCGTGTGTATTATTAGTTCTACAGCCGCATTGTATAGAACGCAAAAAAATTCTGAAGAAAATTTGTAAAGCGGTAAAATAAGAGATTAATTAATGTCAAATTTGCTATTAACGTGTGATTTTTATTACGGGTGATTAGATTTTCATTTTATCATATTTTTTTACTTAAGGAAGTTTGTTCCAAAAGTTGTGAACTCTGTTATTTGCTCGTGTATGCAAGAGATCCTCTTGAATTTGATAGTATGTGTCAATAAATTAGCAGGGTTATTGAAGATGTATTATTTCCATCACTTTGATATAACCCTAAATATTTTCATGGTCGTAAACTTATATCAAAACTAAGGTTTGGTTTGGTAAAGCCTTTACGTTTCAAAAGTAGTTTATAAAAGTTAACTTTTAAAAGATAGATTTTTAAAAGTTGTAACATTTATATTTGGTAAATTAAATTAAAAATAGCTTTGAATAAACACAAGCAATAACAATTACATTTCATAAAATAGTTTTTAAATTTTAAAAATACTAAAATAGACATAAATGCAAACATTAAATTTAAAAATTAGTTAACATATAAAGTTATATTGGACTTTTAAATTTTGAAAAGTATAAGTCAACTTTAAAAAGCTCTATCTTATGTACTTTTAAAAGTACGCTGATCTTTTAAAAACCGCAAGTATAAGTACATAATCTTTTTTACCAAATATAAAATAAAAAATTTGAACTTTAAAAAAGTACAAGCACTTCTTTAAAAAATTTTACCAAACAAATTTTATCAAACAAAGTCTAAATATAGAGAAAGCTGCATCGCAAATAGCAATTGGTAATTTCGGTAAGGGCTGTTTTGGTAATTTCGGGTATGCCCTCCCTGACATAACCTGCGTTATTTAAAACCAATGAAAAACAGAGAGCCTGCAACGACATTGGCTTACGGGACGTCTCGTTGTTTTACGTTTTCGTTATTTCGGTTTACTCGACGCAATATGTCACGCGCCACCGCCGTCGTCGTTGTCCTCCTCCTCGCTGTCCTTGTTGATCTCTCCGAGGTAACTAACTATTCTGTTTCTATCAAATCTGTAATGTCTAATCCCTAATCGCGTTTCGTGATGAATTTGATGCGGAGAACAGGTAGAGGCCAATGCGTGCAGCAAGAAATGCATTGCAGAACAATGCAACGGTAAAGATAAGATTAGATTTAAATTGAAGCTGGATTTGTTTCATGCATAGATTTGATTGATGAAATTGTTTTCACATTTCAGTGCTGTCAATCAAATACGGAAAGTATTGCGGGGTGGGGTACTTTGGCTGCCCTGGTGAGCAACCCTGTGATGATATTGACGCTTGTTGCATGGCCCATGACAATTGCGTTGACAAAGAAGGTAACCTTTTCATATTCTTCCTATTATCGAATTTCACGTACCAATTTACAATTCATCTGCGTATTGAAGTTGACATATTTCACATGTAGCGTACCATGTTTTCACATGGATGGAATCTAATGGAACCAATTAGGAATGGACTATGTTACCATTCATATTAAGCAAACGTGTATGAATATCATTAATTCCTTGTGTGGTTGGGTAAAGGGCTAAAGCCACATTAATCAATGTTACAGACTTATAGATTGAACAATGCATGGATCCGTTCTATCTTGTGCTGAAATTTTAGTTTTTATTCAGAAGAACTAAAGACAATGATCAAATACTAACCATTTTCTCGTTATATGACTTATTCCTCCCAAAAGTTCAAGTGTTTAGATAGAGAGATATGTGGTATTGTGTTCATTATGGATATGGAAACTGTTTCTGCTGCATGCCATAGCCCATAACTATCAGCATAGTAAACTTATTTACAGAAGATTGCTTCTGCATCATTAACAATGTAACTAACTAAGCATGGTGTTCTTGTTTTAATACAGGAATGCTTTCTGTGGATTGTCACCACAAGTTGAAGAAGTGCCTAATCGACGTTCAGAAATCTGGGAAGGAAGGATTCTCAAAGGAGTGTCCGGTCAGTGTAGCTGTCCCTACTATGATTAAAGGCATGGATTTTGCCATCTTGATGACCCAATTAGGGAGCAATATACATCATTAATTAACATATTCCTTCCCCGTCCAAATCCTAATGAACAAAACTAATATTGATTCTGAAACAGAAAATCTTAATGATCTGCTTCAGCCATTCTTTCTGTCCAAATATATTTACTGATATTTAATGTATATGATATCAGAACATTGAGAACAATGTTATCCAATATTTAATATTATATTTAACTATTGATGAGTACTTATTAACTTTTTGACTCACTGTAAGCTCAATGTATGCTCATAATATAATCTTAATATTATTTGTTGCTATGTTAATATACTACTTGCTATTCAAATTAAAAATGCTAGCTAGCTAGGTTACTAGGTACTTGTGTAACTTGGCATACATATAGGGCAAACTAACAACTACAGATAAACAATGCTTATCTTTTTAATTTATGTTCAATTGGATGACCTATTTACTAATCACTATTGAGAGCTTTAAGATTTAAGAATCCTAATTTATCTTCAAGTTAATTGATGTTTGATAATGTTTTTATCATTCTTATTTAGAAGAATCTAGTATAGTGAAAATATCTAATGATCTTCAACGAATCAGAATGCTTAAAGGAATTTAGAATAAATTTGGGGTGAAATTGTAAATATATTAATATAATTTTTTCTGCATAGAATACTTACAAATTTACAACATGTTCTTTTCATTTTTCATTTTTACTGATTTAAGCTTTTCCCATTTAAAGCATTTTTTAAAATAAATTATTTATTTATTTATATATTTTTAAAAAATAATTATATTTTTTATTATTTATATCATTGTCATTGCTAATGAGATAAATAATAAAAAATATTATACGATCAAATTATTTTTATAATTAATTTTAATTAAGTATGTTTATTTTCTTTTTTTATATGTCTTTTTTTTCTTCTCTGTTAGACCAATCAATTTTATTTAAAATAATAAAATTTATATTACATCAATTTAAATTTATTTTTCAATCCATTCCAATTCAAATTATTGTAATAAATAAACAAATAAATAATTTATTGATATGTAATTCTTAAAATATTTTAAAATTTAAAAAGATATGCGTATTAATAAAAGAAAAAATATAAATATTTCAAAAAATATCTAAACAACTAATTACTTTAATTAATTAATTTACATTTTTTTTTCTTATTAACGAAAATTTGTCGACCTATATTTATCAAACTATATTAAACAATTGCAATTTTTTTTAAATGAACTCTCTCTGGAGTTTTAATATTTTAAAATAAACATCAAATTTTAAATTGTAATATAATTAAATGATTTTAAAAATAAAATAATATTTTTGTTTTTTAATGCTAATACCGAAAATATTATTTTTTTGTAATATTAAAAAATATCTTTAATCTTTCCAAAAAAATTAATTAAAAAAATGTAAGTGGTCTTTAACTAACATTACTTAAAACATCAATTCTTTACATAATCTAATAGACCATTTTGTAATTAGCACAAACTTAAAGAGTTAAAGTCAAACTTTGCAAATTTATAACTTTATGTACAATACCAATAAAAAATTAAATTGGTCCATTACGTTTGGATATACTTTTATTTTGGTCTTTAAGGTTTAAAATATTCTATTTAAATCCAAAAAAATTTCATTTAGTTTTATTATAGTCCTACTATGATATTAAAGTTAAATAATTAACGGAATTTTTTATATGACAACAATACAAGAACAAGGTCGATAATTTAGAGAACAAATACAAGCTCCAAAGGCACAAAATCAACCGTCGATGCATAAATATATTTATTTATTATTTTTTTATAATTTAAATGAAATATTTTTTATAAAACTAAGAAAAATGATAAATAAATATATTGATGAATTATTAACCTTGTTCTTGTACTGCTGTCATAAAGAATATTTTGTTAATTATTTAACTTTAACCTCACATAAAAATTAATTGAAACTAAATAAAACTTTTTAAAATTCAAATAAAATATGAGTAAAATACCATTTCTATCCATGGAAGTTGAAAATGCTGACAAATCTACCCACAAAAGAAAGAAACTATCAAATGTAACCATCATTCGTGACATCCGTGGGACGAAACTAACCAAGCCTTATTCTGGCGTTGACTCCGTTAGTAACGCTACCTACGTGGCACTTAACGGCGTGACATGGCTTGGGGGGCTTCACACGTGGATTGCTAAGCTGTGTGACCGTTATAATATATCCTCAACCCCAAAATTTTCCAAATTCAAACCTTCTTCCATCCCAAACACGAACCCTAGCCCTAGATTCACAAAAATCTTCGAAATTATACCAATGTCGAGGCGAAGACTCTTTACTCCACTTTCGAATGGCAGTGGTAGTATGTCTGGAAGCTCAATTTCAAAGCGAGTGCATGATAGGAAGTTCAATGGCAGATGTTTCTGTGGGTTAGGGGTGATGCTGTTACAGTCAGGGAGGGCGATGAATCCTGGGAGGTGGTTCGTCCGTTGTCCCAATTGGAAGGTAACCCGTTGTACACCCTGTTCTGTGTGAGTTGAATGTGTATCTGATTTTAGTTTTTTTTTGCCATGGATAGAATTCGGACTGCAACTTCTTTGCATGGGTAGACGAAATCGAAAGACAGTGAGAGGATTTGAGGAGAGCACTGTCAGAAAGAAAGATGCAGGAAAACTTAAATGAGGCTGAGGCTGAAGTGAAAATGCTCATGAGATTAGGGAGGTTTGAAGCTGAAGTTAGTAAACTTAGGTTTTGGCTTGTGATTATGTCAATGGTGGTGGTATGTAACGTTGTGTGCACTTTGTATCTAATTCTCAGGAGGTTTTGAGCCTAAGTAGTTGTTAGTGTTAGATAAGGACAAAAATATCCATGCTCGATTTTGAGTCTGTCATTTGTAGACATCTGAAATCCAGAAAATGTCAAATAGAGTCTTATAAGATATGTAACTTGCAGAAATTATCCAGTACTAATTGCAATTCTTGTTTACGTTCTGTTCTAAAATAACATGAAACACGGACAAAATAACCTCATAAGTACGCAGTAATTGAGTTACTGAATTGTTCAAGTTATAGGTATGAGTTATCAACTACGAGTATGCACCCATACCGAAAATCAAAACATAAGCAATTGAAGGTATAGTATGTGACATATCCAATAATTGTAAGATAAACTGCCATGGACAGTACAAAAAAAACATAATATAAAGACTCTTGCTTCATGGATTTGGAGTGGAGTTGCTGCTTCCGCTTGACCCTTCTTTCAAGTGTGCAGTTGTTGACCCCTTGCATGGTTTGAGGTGTCACAGTGGGGGACACATCAGAGGCCAGGGGTGATGGACTAGTAGTAGTTGGTGTTATTGGCCTGACAATAGCTGGAGCAGATCGTGGTTGCTGAGTAGTTGGTGGTGGTCTTCACAGATTCTTCTTCTTCTTTGATTGCTTTTTTGCAGTTGGTGGCCTAGTTGAAGGAGGCCTGACTGGATTAGGAACGGGTTGAGGAACTGGGGTGGTATCGTACAACAGTAGACATATATGAGTGATTTGCTTAAACAGAACTTGTAAAATGAAGTTGTAAAATATATCACTAGACTTACAGGTGGTGGCTGAGATGCTGCTGCTTCAGCTGCTTCAACAGCTTTCAGAGTTTTCTCCCAGAACATCTCCTCTAGTCTTGCCGCCTCCTCTTCATCATCATCAGCAGCTGGGTGTTGACTTGAACTTTGTCCCCCAGCACTCCCAGCCATTGCCTCCTTCTTCTTGGAACAACTACGACTGTTGTGTCTAGTCTACAATACATATATCATGAAATAAACGTGGAAATTCAAAGCACAAATAATGTAAGCATACGGATTATGGTTTACCTTTAGGCAGTACTTGCATGTGATAGGGCCATACTTTCTGGGGGGCCTATGAGGATTTGGGATGGGTTCTTTTGGGGTGTCGTTCTTTTTGTCTCTTTTCAACTTTGGTCTCCCAATCTGCTTCTTGTATACTGGGGGTAATATAGGAGGTAGATCGACATGCTACCAGTATTCTTGACTAGGAACAGGTTGGATGACAAACTGGTATGTGCTATTATATGCCCCATAGAGAGCCAATTGTGTGCATGTTCCTCTGGCCTCCTATTCTGGTATGCAGGGCAGCACATGCATGCCTATACGGCAAGCCAGTCAGTTGCCAAAACCTGCAGGAACAAGTCCTCTTTCCTATATCCACCATAACCTTATGTGGGAGGCACTGTACTTCGTACACATTTCCAGGATCATCTCCGGTGGGAAACGGCCGCCACTTGTTGCTCTCCTTTTTCTCTTTTTCCAGCCTACTCTACTGCACAGGAGTGATTACTCAGTTATATCCCACCAACGCCTTCTTGTTTCTTGCAATGATGCTCATCATATAACACCTCACCTCTTCCAGCATAGTTATAATAGGCTTTCCTCTCATTTTCTTGATCCTAGAATTGAATGATTCACAGTTGTTGTTCGTGTAATTGTCAGACTTTGGGTATTCGCTAAAACCACTCCTACTTCATTGACTTGGAGGGATCCTGTTCAGATACTCCCAAGCATGGGGATTAACCCGTTTGATCCTATCTAATACAACATTGAACTCTTGAGAGGTTGTGGCCTTGACACATCTCCACATTGACATTTTCAATTCTGTATCCCCCCACTGTTTTCTAAAGTTCTGCTATATGTGCATAGCACAAAATATATGATGTGCTCCTAGATTCACCTCACGCATAGCAGGGATGAGGCCCTAGTTGAGAAAAGTAAAACAACTATATGATTATACCCTATGAAGGACAATAACTATGACATCAGTAGGTATGCACAATACATTGTAAAAAGCTAATAATGAAGACATACACAGAGAATAAGAATTTAGTCATTACCTTCTGCATGTCTGACATGAAGTTGATTCCATTGATTGCAGCGTCACCTAAGTCTTCTTGGAGGAGTTCGAGAAACCATTTCCAGCTATCCTTGCATTCGCACTCCACAACAGCATATGATATAGGGTATATGTGGTTATTGGCATCGTGGCCGATTGCAGTCAACAACTGGCCAGGGTAGTATCCCTTTAGAAAAGTTCCATCTAACCCTATAAAAGGCCTGTAGCCAACTGAAAAACCCTTTTTACACCCTTCCAAGCATATATATATATATATATATATATATATATATATATATATATATATATATATATATATATATATATCCTTTTGAATTTATGCCCAGTTCCTTCAACATAATCAATACTAATCCTCACAGTGGAGCCAGGGTAATTTCATTAGCATAGTCCCTAAGAGCTGCATACTGAGCTATTTCTGACCCTTCTATTAGTTCTTTCGCCTTCACCATAGCCCTGTATATCTTCCTCTCGTTCACAATCACGTCATACTCCTTCTTGAAAAAATCTTGTGCCTGCCATTGAGTCATGTCTGGATGATCACGGATCTTGTCCTCAAGCTCCTCTACAACCCATTTACCATCTACAGATTTATTCTTATTAACTCTGCTGCAGGTATGTTCATTCACAAACGTCTTCACCTGAAAGCTTAATGGATACAATCGTTTTGCACAGTATATCTGCCACAGACAACTCTCGTTATAACATATGGCCTTACACCTAGTTGAATCCACTCTTGGAAAGAATATGCTTCGCCCTATGTTGATGTTGAACTTCCTAACTGCCTTCTTGAAATGGTCCAGATTTTCAAACTCCATGCCAAGCTCCAACCTTACTTCCCTTACTGGAGCATCTGGATTCGCTTGAGAAAATGCTGCCTGCTGACTGCCTTCATCATCACTTGCAACAGAATCCAGCTCTTCCGACTCGTAACAATGCATCCTTGTACTTGCCTCCGACATATCTTCACCCTCCACAGGTATAAAAACTGAAGGATGCTTGTTTGGATCCTGGTTAGGTATGAAGGTTTGCTCTGAAGGTGGAGGCCTAACTGTTGATCGTCTCTTCCTCTTCTTTTGACTACCACCACCCATATCTGGATTTATATCTGATTCGGGCTGTGAATTGTTGGGTTGACTACCACTACCGGGTGTTTCCTTTTCATTTTGTATGCTCTGCTCCTGAGACTTTGGTTCTTGACAAGGCTGTGTGATGTACTGTGTGAAAACTTCAACAGATTCTGCAGGCCCTTTATCAACAGTGGGAGCCACTGACTCTGCAGAAACTGAAATTCGGTGTCCAATTTCTTCACTTGCAGCTGACACATTTGGTTGTTCAGGGTGTGGAGGAGTCTTCTCCAGCGGTTGATATGGAGGTAAATTGGGTTCGGTGGGTGCATTTGGGAGCTGGATGATCCTTGGTGCCTCTTCGAAGGTTAACTTTGGTGAATGGGTGGGTATATTTGATTGATCATTGCTTATATTTGGTTGTTGTGTGTTTCTTGTGGTAGGATAGACGTCTTTGTCTAGCACATCATCCTCTGTTTGAGCATCCGGTCCAGGCGCACCTCCTACAGTCTCACTCGATTTCACCAGTCTCTTTCCCTTCTTCTTTGGGGTTGGGGGTCTCCTAACACACTGTTTGATTCTGTGCTTGACTGGGGTCCTATTAACAGTTAATATCTCAACCTCTGGTTCAGGTTCATTGTTTTTTTCTATGAACTCAGGAAGGTTTACTAGATGCTCAGTGAACACCTCAACTCTCCTCCCATTAGTAATGACTACTTCGTACATAGTCACCACATCCATGTCTAGTCTAAGCAACTTCAACCCACCATCCAATTCCTTCCCAGGTTCAAGCCAGTAAAGCTCGCTCACATCAGTGTACCCTATATCATTTACTAAGTCATTCATGAAGAACTTATTAAGGGTATCCACATTCACTCGTTCAATCTCTGTTTTCTCACCCCCAACATATGCCAGTTTGCCATCATCATCCTTTTCAAATTTTTCTCTGTAACTAATGACTAACGTAATGTGGATAGTTGCCATCTGCAAACATACATATACAGAAAACAAAACCAATTCACAACCACATCATAGCTACTACAAAGACACCCTAATAAAAACCTCATATCCACAACCATGCACCGAAAATTCAGAAAACCATGAGGTAGAGAGATCAAAGGTTACTACTTACCTATGGATAACACCACGCAATTCAAATAGCTGACACGATCCACACCAACAAGCACCCTCTCTTCAACACGGAGATTATCGTCGGCACCGGAAGTTTTCTGTGAGTGGAGAAGATGAACAATTTATTCTTAAGGCTCTACCCTCTGTTATGTGAAATGCGCAAAGAAGTGTACCTTTGATAACTGTTCAATTCTAATTTTCCTTTTTTTTTTTAAAAAAATTAAAATTTTGAAATCCAATTATATTTTTAGATAATTGTAATTACAATTTCCACGTATGAAGTCTTGTCATGCCGTGAAGTGCCACGTAGGTAGCATTACTAACGGAGTCAACGCCAGGAATAAAGCTTGATTAGTTTCGTCCCACAAATATCACGAATGATAGTTATATTTAGTAGTTTCTTTCTTTTGTAGGTAGATTTGTTAGCGTTTTCAATTTTCATGAGTAGAAATAGTACTTTACTCATAAAATATTTTAAACCTTAAAAACTAAAACAGAAAAAAAACAAAATATAAGAAACTAATTTATACTTTACCCTAAAAAATACTAAATTGAAATATACTCACCTGATCCATTAAAAACCAATTTCAAATTTTTCCACAATAGACGATTCCTTCTTACAAGGATCTAACATCTAACTATCTAATATTCATTTGATGGACTCAGATCTCTAGTTTGGGAGAGGCATAGCGACTTGCAGTAATATAATAAATAATTGAAAGAGACGGTGACATGATTTAGCTTTCTGGGACAAGGAAGCATGTGGCCGAGGTTAGATCATACATTTATCTAGGCGGTACATAAATTGGGTGAAACACGGGTTTGTCTTTATTCGATTTTAAATTCAGTAAAATTATATTATTTTTTACTCATATTAAAATCAGATTTACATCGGTAAAATTCGAATTTTAATAAATTTTATATCAAAAAATTATGATATATTTATTTATAAAAAAATATTTATTATCAAAAAATTAATATTTAAATTTAAATTTAAATTTATTTATAAATTTTAATTTGTATTTTTTTATTTATTTTTTAATTTAATTAAGTATGATTAAAAATAAAATAATAAATCTATAATTAATATAACATAATATTAAAATTAATTTAAAATATATATTTTTTAATTTTTTTAGGGTGCATATAAGACGAAGTAAAATCAGATTCGTTTTTATTCGAATTCGACTCTAAATAATAACAGTTTATTTTTGAAATTTTTATCCAATTTTACATATAATAAAATTACACTAAATTAACTCATAAAATGTTCGAACTTGAGTCGGATCTACATACTAGAACAAACCGAGCCATATATACCCTACATTTAACCATTAATATGACGCGTGGGTTTTCTAAACTAAATTAATTAATATAGTTGCTGTAGACTTTGAAAATTTAAAAATAAAAATAAAAAATTTGAAAGAATGAAAGTAAGCATGTATGTATCGTCAAGTCTACATTTCTATTGAGAGAATGAATTGTCTAAACTATTTGGGGGGGGGGGGGGAATTACATTGATAATGTAATACTTTTCATTGTCAATATTACATCATTTACTCTATCTAATTATAATAATGTGTTCTGCTTGAATTATCTATAAAACTTTTGAAACATTAACGTTCTTTCCAAAGACCAACAGTAAATGGAAGAAATAGTATAAATAAATATACAATTAACCATGCAAAATTCTATTCACCAGTCACCACAATAAAAAGAAGCAAATCTAAACTCTTAGTAGAGTTTGATAGGGAGATAAAGATGGAAAAATTGAGACTAAGAGACAAAAATTAAGAGACAGATATTAAAATATATATTAATATTCTATTTGGTGTAAGATAAGAGATAATAATTGAAACAAGAATGAAACTCTAATTTAATTTGTACAAAAAATAAAATTAAAATTAATTAATTGAAATGAAGATATTTTAAGTATAAAATGTTATTAAAATTTCAGTCTCTATCTCTAAAAATTTTAGTCCTATATATCTCTACTTTTTAAAATTACTGAAATACTAAAATTTTGAAAACAAAAACAAAAATTTTAGTATCAATTTTTAAATTAAACCAACAAATATGATACTAAATCTCAATATTTTCATCTTTATCTCAATACCTCAAAACAAAACACACGCTACCTTATTCTTTCTTAATCATACAAGAGGAAAAAGTACCCATTTTCATGATTAATTATTGTTAATTACCCTATCAAAACGGTCGACATCACATCACATCACAGGTAAGCCATTAGTTGTAGTCATCGCTGTTACTATTAAATTAACAATTTTAGGAGCCAATATATAATTGCCCCCTAAAATATTTAATGTGCTGGTCCGTTCAGGTTCTAACTTCTAACCTAACTTTCAATAGGAAGAACTAAGAAGAAAAGTAGAGAACCACATCAAAATTGAAAAGAAAAAAAAAGCAGGAAAAAGGCGATCACTTTGACTCTCAAAATTTGGTTTGTTAATAAAAAAAAATTAATTTAAAACTATTTTATAGGATCATTTAATCATGTTCATGTCAATTGTTTAAATGATCATTCACATATTTATTGTAAAAAATAACTATTTTTATTAATATAACAATAAATAATTAAATACATGTGTAAATATAAAAATTAAAAAAAAAATCTGATAAATAAATTTGCTGATTTCGTTTCATTTCCATGGACCTTCTCGCACGCAATTACGCGCTATTAATAGCGTAGGAAGAAAAAGGTTTCTTCCAATAAGGATTCCATTGTCGTCTTTCGACGAAACTTCAAATTTTTTTTTTCCCCTAATTGTAACAAAAATTACTCTTTCCTTCGCCTGCAAGATCCATTCTTTTCATTCTCTATCTTCCACATATATTATTTTAATTCTAATCTCTTAATCATCAATTTCATTTTTGTACAAAGCACAATTCGAAAGTGATTCCCTTTCTTATAATATATCAGATAGGTAGAATTACAGTTAGTAATTAGAGTCTTCATCTTCATCGTTGATTAATCCCTGCAGAAACTATGTCTTCTATGTTGCATAGAAGCTTCAAGCCTGCAAAGTGGTACGAGTAACTCGAAATCAGTTTCAATTTTCTTTCTTTTTGTTTATTTTTTTTTCATATGAATCAGTAATCTTTTAATTTCTCTTTTTAGTGGAGGTGGTTTTTTTGTTTGTTTGTTTGTTTGTTTGTTTGTTTGTGTTTGGATTCTGAGTTTTGAGTAATTTGAATTTGGATTATGGTTTTGGTGCAGCAAAACTGCATTGAAGCTTGCGGTTTCGAGGATAAAGCTTCTGAAGAATAAGAGAGAAGCGCAAGTTAGGCAGCTTAAGAGGGAACTAGCTCAGTTGCTTGAGTCTGGTCAAGATCAAACTGCTAGAATAAGGGTAATAATCTTGAGGAATTTCATTTGAGAATATGTTTCATTCATTTACTATTGTTGTTGCTGCTGTTGTTTTTCTCTATTTGTTAAATTTGGTGTAAGATAGCACAGTTAGGATTTTTTCTAGTTTGATAAAAAGAAGAAATTTATTTAGATTAAAGTAAATAAGGGGAGAGATGGAGATAATGGTATTGAGATATTGGATTCACTACTTATGAATTATGAACGAAACAGAGCTGAAATGTTGTTACAGCAGCAAGCTCCTTAATCCATTTAGTGTTCTTTGAACATGTAGCCTACTATTGCTAGCTATATATATACATACATAAACTGAGACTTTCATTTCACAGTTTAGTTGCTCTGAAACAGAATCAAAGCATCAGATTCAAAAGTTTATTAAGTGATCAGTTCAAATAAAATGTTACTTCTATATGTACTAGTAAAAGAATCACTGGATAAACAGTAAAACTGATCATGGAGTCTTGTCTTTTCTTGTTCATGATATTTGATCCTTCCACATTACCTGTTTGCTGAAATTACTGGAAGCTATACATGCTGATACAACAGAAATGTAGCGCGATATAATTCAGGAAATTTCACCTTTTTATTTTCTATCTTTTGCTTTCCTTGACGTGTCTTCTGTTTTGTGCTTAGGTTGAACATGTTGTCAGGGAAGAGAAGACGATGGCAGCTTATGATCTTATTGAGATATACTGTGAACTTATTGCTGCACGCTTGCCAATGATCGAGTCACAAAAGTATTTGAAACCTCTCAAATAATATTTTCTGTTATACTTTGCCTACATTTCTAAGTTTTTCATTTATTCTTTTAATGCGGGAAAGTCTACATCATTAAGGCCATGTCACTTGATATATCTATTCTAGTTGATCTTCCAGAGACTTCATATCATTCTTCATCCGGGAAATATGATTAAGTTTTCCTGTATCATTATTTTGTTAGGCTTTTTCAAGAAAAATGGTGATTAGAATAGGAGAATCTAATTCTATTATGTGCTAAAGAGTAACAGATGATTGTTTAGGTGGTTCTAGTCAAGCTAGGCTCCGATTGTAGATATAGGAAATTATTCGAATAAAGATTAGTAAATGCAATTAAGTAAACAAGAGGTTATGGCATCCTAGTATAAGGTAAACCCTTGGGCCAAAATGTGTTCTCACTACTATCTCAGTCCTTTTATCAATGATCTTTTATCATTATATATTAAAAGATATTAATATTATGCCCTTGCACAAATTATAATCTTTTTGACAACAATGTTGCTTTCATATACTAGCAGAGGCCCTGGATAAAAAATCATGTTCAACTAATTATGCAGCATTCTAGTGTCACCTTTAAGGTTCGTTTGGTAATATTTGGCACGATTTGCAGAACTTTTGGTGTTGATTTGTTTTTTCTTCTTTTCCAGAAACTGTCCCATCGATTTAAAGGAAGCAATTTCAAGTGTAATATTTGCATGTCCAAGATGTGCAGACTTACCTGAGCTCGTAGATGTGCGGAAGCATCTTACAGTGAAGTATGGGAAAGAATTTGCATCGGCAGCTGTTGAATTACGCCCTGACTGTGGTGTAAATCGCTTGGCAAGTTTTTCTACCCGTCCAAAGTTTGATAGGATCAAATTTTCTCAGCCTTTTTTTTCATCCCTCTAATAAAATGGTTTTGTTTCAGTTGGTTGAGAAATTGTCTGCCAAAGCACCCGATGGTCCAACCAAAATAAAAATACTGTCTGCAATTGCTGAAGAACATAATATCAAATGGGAACCCAAGTCATTTGGAGAAAATGATGTAAAGCCTTCTCAAGACTTGTTGGTATGCTGTTTATTTTCTTTAATTTATTATATGAAATTTGAGTTTGTTATTTTTTATTGTTTTTACAGTATTTAATTATTTTAGCCAACTCCACCAAATGGAGTAAGGGTTGTTATTGACTTTTCTTTTATTATTATTTATATGTTAAGGCTGGGCCAAACACTTTTGAGAAGGCAACTTATGCAGAACCTTCTCAAGTCCATGTTCCAGCAGCTGTTCGTGATGAAAAGGGTCCTCCTATCGTACAGGCTTCCTCACAATTTAAACCAGTATATGATAGACCAACAGGTTTGGATGCACAGAATACAAGTGATGCTACTAGAAAGGACACTGGAAATCAGTCGAGACCATCAGGCATGTCTGATCCCAAAATTATGCCTTCAGGTATATGTTTAAGGCAATAACTGTGGATATATTTCAGGCCTTGTGTTTTGTCTATTACCTAAATATTTGTTGTCCTTTCTGATAGGAACTGGAAATCAAGAAATGCATTATAGAGATTCATATTCTGAAAACAGGAGTGCTTTTCCTACTGTAAAGCAGAATTGGAATATGGAATTTAAGGATGCTGCCTCTGCTGCACAGGCAGCAGCAGAATCTGCGGAGCGTGCAAGCATGGCTGCAAGAGCAGCTGCGGAACTTTCAAGTCGTGAAAATGTAGCAAGGCAGCATTCAAGTGAATCACATAGTTCTCCCAGAAGCCAGCTAAGAGATGAAGTACCTCAAGAATATTCTTTTAATGATGACAAACACCTTTCTACAGGTTCTGCGTATACCACCTTCCATAGAGGCAGTTCTGGGATGAACAATGAAAAAATTAATACAAGAGAGCAAAATAACTCGGTAGGAATGCGCAATGAATATTACAGGAATAATCAAGAGAATGTAACGAAACATGTGCAGTCTGCATCATTGACATCTGCTAGTGCTTTTGATGATGAACACCTTTCTACAAACTCTGCTTATAGCACCTTCCATAGAAGCAGTTCTGGCATGAAAAATGAAAAAAATAGTGCCAGAGATCAAGATAACATGGGAGGAGCTCCCAATGAATATTACAGGAATAGTCAAGAGAATGCAATGAAACATGTGCAGTCCGCATCATTGTCATCTGCTAGTGCTTTTGATGATAATCCATTTGCTAGCAGGTCTCAAATGGCTGACATAAATCAGCATCACTCATTTGAGCAAGGGAGCAGTGACTTCCGTGATGTGAGAACAAAAAGGCAGGAAAGCAGAACTGAAGCAGATTTTGTAACTAAACTGCATGGTGATAGTGATTTGAAGACTGAAGACAATTATGATTTTGGTGATGCAAGTACAGATAGAAAATCTAGACAAGCTTCCTCTTCTCACCTCATTTCTCCGAGTGATGATCGCCATGATAGTTTGAATCTGAGTGGCTGGGGAAGGGTCAGTAAAGATGTGGAAGATCGGTTTGTCACTGGTGAAGGGAACACCATGGAAACAAGTTCTTATAAAGATACTTCCGTTGTATTTGATAATTATGGATCAGAGGATGATGATTATAAATTTGAGTTTGATGAAAAACCCAATACAGTATTCTTCCCATCTCCGGATAGCAAGTCACATACTGATTCATTAGAAAAGAGAAATTCTTGGAGCCATGGACAAGATATTAATGAGGAAGTGCCAATTTATAGTTCACAGTCACACTTATCTACGTTTTCTGAAGGATTGACTAAGTCTGCAGTTTCTTCTGAAAAAGAAGACATGTTGCCTGTCACTTTTGATGATTACGATGACTCGGGTTCAGATAGTGAGGTGAATTTAGTCAATTCTAAGGTTCCCGGGAATTTCGGTTATGTAAATTCTGGTGTTGATCACAGTACAAAGCTTGGGGCTTTAGGGTCTTCATCAAGAACTGATAAGACTGCAGGTTCTGACAGAAATCCTAGGTTATTATCACCATCTTCATTTGGTTCGGATACTCTGGAAGAGCATTTTGAGAGAAAGGCGGATATTGCTAGTGTTTCAGGGAAGAACTTTGGCAACAATGACTCACCAACCAGTCAGCCATCTTCAAGGGAAAGAAGCTCTGTATTGGATTCGGATCTTAAGGCAAATATCCATGCATCACAGTCACCAAACACTTCCATTGATACTGAAAGTTTTCAGGAATCTGAAATAGGAAGTGCCAGGGAATTAAACTATGGAACATTGAGGGGTGGTTTTCGCAACAAGGGTTATAGTCGACCACCTTATGTTAAGGGTACATTGAATAGGGTTCAATCTCCACCAGATGACATGTCGATCCGGAATGAAAGATCTTTGCCTACTGCAAGGACTTTAGTCAGTTCGGATTCAAGGGAAGCGAGCACTGGAAACAGAAGTGTGGGTTTGAGAACACAGAGCACTTTTTCTGAGTCTGATAACTTTGAACTGTCTTCAAACTCGCAGCAGCCTCTGACTAGTACTTACGAACCTCGTATTCGGATGGGGCAGAGTGAGACAAAAAAGAAATCAAAGACATACTTTGATTCTGATGATAGTAGTTCTGAGGATGAACAGCCTAAACAAAATTTAGCTAGTTCTGCTCGTCCTGGTAGCGGAGCATCACGAAGAACATCTGTTCCCTCGAAAACTGCGACTACTCGTACAAAACTTGGATGGAAATCTACTAGAGCTTCTCAGGAGAGTGAAAATGAAGAGGCCTCATCCATGAATAGCTCCGAAAATCGAGCAAGTTCTGAGCCTAGATCATCCACCAGTGTGCAACCTTCAAGTTCTCTTCCTAAGAAAGTGATGCAAGATTATGGTGAGGAGCAAGAGGCTTCAAAAGGTGGAAGTTCTGAAGCAGATAGTAAGGAGAAGGCTGGTCATGTTCATCCAAAGCTACCTGACTATGACTCCTTTGCTGCTCATTTCATGTCTCTTAGAAAGGGTCGCCAATAAATTTTGTTTGCTTTGCATATTAGTTGCGTAGCCACACTCAGTATATACTATATAGTACTCCTTAGTGGTTCATCATTCTTTTTACAGCTTGTACTGGTATTGGTATACATAGATGCGTGAGTTTAATATTCAAATTACTTGAGGAACATAGATGTCACATGGTATTTTTGTTGTATAAATTGAGTCACAGAATTCATCAAATATTCTTACGAACCAGCCCTGAAAATACAAGAAAAATTCATATTTCATAAGCGGTGATTATAATGCCTAGATGGGTAACTGGGAAACGTGTTAGCAACTTAGCATGTATGATGCATGTTCTCTTGACTTTATATATTCTAGAATGGGACTTTATTGTATAATATAGTCTAATATTGTTTAATATTGTTTAGAGATTAATTAGATAATGAGTTTTGTTATACATCTTAGTTTTTTTTGGTAATTAAGTTTATTAAGTTGGTCTAAATTCAACAAAATTTACTCACAACATTAAGGTGAAATCACGCTGTTCTTCTTCGCATTTTTTTGTATTTCTTAGTGCGCCTCTTCTTTCTATTGGTATTGTTATTGCTGCGTTTTATTTTTGTTTCTTCTTTTACTCCTCTTCCTCAGGTGCAGTTACTTGTTCTTTTTTTTTTCTTCTTTTTTGCGATTTTATTCTTCTTAAGAGAGTGAAATAAGAAGAATTATGAAAAAATAAAATAAGAAGATGAAAGAAGAAAAAAAAAATAAAAAGTAGTAGTGGCATAAAATGAGAAGGAGGAGGAAGAGTTATGAATTATGCAGAATTTATCAGAAAAACAACACAAATTTCTTAATAATAACACATAAATTTTTTAATTTTGACACCAAAATTTTGTTACAAAAGCACAAAATATCTTATTTAATGCTGCATTTTTTCTTCTTTTTTATTTCTTTCTTTTTTTTTTTCTATTGTTCTTATTTCTTCTTTTAAGAGCATAATTGTCAGAATCGAACCGATTAAGTTACTGGTTTATTGGTTTATTAGTTCAACCGATAGATTACTAGTTGAACTGATAGAACCAGTCCTATATAAATAAAAAATATAAAATTAAAATTTGAAATATATATATTTACTGATATTTTAAGAATAATTAAGTCTCAAATTCTAAAAATAACTAGTATAAAGATAAAAATTAGTCAGTGTTACTACAATAATATTTTAATTTGACACAATAATAACAATCCATGAACTATATTAACTTTTATGTAATTTTTTCTCATAACAAGTAATTTTTATTTTATTTTTATATTAAATTAATTAATTTTTTATTTTAAAAATTTATTAATTAAGTTATACCTATTACATTATATTATTCATAGGTAAATAACCATGTAATTTGTTTGTCCAATTGAAATCGATAAATAAAAATTATTGTTTATGGTCTCTAAAAAATAAATGTTTAAATTTTTTTAATTTTATTTTTTCTAATAAATAAAACAATTAAACAAGTCCAACATGTTATTTTTCCATCACAAAAAAAAATTCAACAATATCTAGTTTAAAAAAATAGCAATATTCTGACAAAAAAAAGGGTCCAATTTAATCATAGCTGTTTGACATGTAATATATTTAAACACACATAATTTAGTGAAACACACTGTAGCTCAGTGGCTACAGGCATGCTTAAATCTTTTTTAGTGTGGGTTTTGACATGAATCCCACCTCAAGAAATTTTGCAAACTTTGACCGGTTTGAACACGATTCGAATGATTTTGACTGATTTTTATCTTTAAACGGTCAGAATATCAAATCAGATTGGATTAGGGTTTAATTTATTGGTCTAATTTAATTCTTACAACTATGTTTTAGAGTATTATTTTTCATATTAGACTTGAATAAATTACAATTTTATTTAGTTGAATGAATATAAGTTCTTCTTCTTCCTACTGATTTTGCATCATTATAAGTTCTTCTCCTTCTTTTTTTTTTCTTCTTCTTAAATCCCACCTCAAGAAATTTTGCAAATTTTGACCGGTTTAGACACGGTTCGAATGATTTTGATCGATTTTTATCTTTAAACAGTCATAATATCAAACCGAATCAAATTAAGGTCTAATTTGCTGATCTAGTTTGATTCTTACAACTATGTTTTGGAGTATTATTTTTCATATTAGACTTGAATAAATTGCAATTTTATTTAGTTGAATGAATATAAGTTCTTTCTCTTCCTACCGATTTTGCATCATTATGTACTTCTTCTTTTTTATTTGATTTTTTTTTATTTTTATTCTTATTAAGAGAATAAAAAAAGAAGAATCATGAGAAGGTAAAAAAAGTAGGAAAAGATGAATAAGAAAAAAAGAAAAAGAAGATGATGATGATAATGAAAAATGAGGAAGAGTTTTGAGTTATCATTAAGTAATTTCGGTGTATTCTAGATTTAAATAAGGTGCACTTGGTTTGAGCTTGTTTTAAAGTGAGTTTTTTGTGTGTCGTCATCGTTAAGGAATTTCGGTGCATTTTGAATTTAAACTGCTATACATATAAGAAAAAGACGACGATGACGACAATCACGATAACGATGATGATAATGACGATGATGAAGAAGATGGAGAAGAAGGAGGAGAAGAAATTCAAACAAAAAAAAGAGAGGAGTAGGAGGTGGTGAAGACGACGACAATGATAGCAAAAGAGAAAGGTGAGAAAAAATGAGAAGGAGAAGAAGAAGCTAAATAGTAACACTAATAAAGGTGAAGAAGAAAAGCATATCCGAAAATTTAAAACTTTTTATAACAACTTACTTGATTAGGTATTTTACTTGGTTGTAGAGCTTTTCTCTTGGATAATATATATACCAATGTTAAATTTAAAGTATTTTACATTAAAAATATTTTATAAAATATTTATTTAATAATTTATATATAATTTTATATAATTATTCAACAAAAATAGAATATAAATTAGATTATAGATTATTATTTTTAGGAATTTGAATTCATTTATTAAAAAAAACATAAGTTTTTTATATTAGAATCGTACAAATTTACATCTTTATTGTTTTCATTGTTTGTAAATAATTAAAAAAATTTTAAAAATAAATTTGAATAACACCAAAAATATAATATAAAGTTATGAATTAATTTTATAATTATAATATATTTAAATATATTTAATAAAAAAGATGTGCCAAATTTAAATTTTTTTGGAGTAATTTTTAATAATTTGTATAAAAAATTAAGAAATAAAGTAATAATAATAAGAGTTGTATATAATATAATTTTAAAATAGACCAAATAATATAGTATAGTAATAAGAATCTTATAGTAATAATAATATAGTATATTTTTTTTAATTTTTATAATAATACAATAAATTCTTTTAATAAATATTAAAAATATATTCTTATAGGCCATTGGATGGAGTATGGATAACATTGGAAATTTATGAATTAAAGAAAGATTTTATGCAAATAAGAATTAGGAATTTTGAGTCTCTCTCTTATCCCCACTCAAATCCCCGCACCTTCCTTGGGAGAATTTCGTCTTCTATCCCCTTTACAATTAGATTTTCATTTGAGACAGCTCCGGCAAAAATCCCGCATTTTAGAGAATTTTACCATCTCTATATAGGAGAATGGTTCTCTCTAGTTGATTTATTTTATCAACAATAAATTAAAAATAATCTTTAGTTAAAAAATAAAAACAACAAAAGCGTTTTTAAAAGGTTTAAATATGTGATAAAAAATAATCAAATATAAAATATGTATCATAAAAAATGCTATAAAATTTGAAACTTGATGCTATTTTTTATGAATATAGAGAAATTTTTATTTTTAAAATTTAGTAATTTTATACCAAATGACATTTGTTTGCTATTTTTATAGATGACATAAAATTTTATAAAATAAAATATAAAGAAGTCTGGAAATTAAATTTTAATTTGATTTTTTATATATTTGTTAAATTATTATCTAAATATCTTTACAGAAATTCAGATTAAATACAATAATCATTATTAAATATTAAGGTCATTTAAAAAGTATTTATTAATTATTATTGTCACATTTTATTTTATTTTTAAATGTTTTTATGATTTTGCTCTTTTAGAAGTAGTGTAATTGTTACTTGTTAGCACCAAAATTTTGTCAGAGGTATTTTTGGTACTTCACCTGATTTTGATGTGACCGTCGCAGTGCAAGAGAATATTATTAATGGAAGATTTTTCTTGCAAAAAATTGCAAAAAATCAACCAGTGTGATGCATAGATCTAGAAATCTTGGTGGACACAAGTAAGAATAAACTCAAAAAAGACTTTTATCATTCTCAACTAAGCCGCCTCATCTGACCGTTTAAAAAAAAAATTAACAAAATAATATTTGAAAGTTAACGTCGCTAAAAAAAAAAATTTTAAAAATACAAAAGACAAATATATTTATAAATTTTGTTTAAATGTGATAAAAAAATTAGATATTTTATATATAGTTTAAAAAAATTTTAAAAATTAAATTTTAATGTAACTTTTTACAATTATTATTAAAAATATAAAATTTTTTTATTTTTAAAATTTGATAATTTTATATCATGTAAATTTTTTTAAAAGATTTATTTTCTTTTATAAATTACCATATTTTTTCAAAAAATAAAAGAAAATTTTAAAAATGAAATTTTATTTTGAAATTTTTTATTTAATTTTTAAATATTTATTTAAATATGACCACAAAAATTCAAATCAAATAAATAAATCATTTCTAAATACAAAATTTTATTTTGTTACTTATAACAAATATAATAATTATTGATTATTTTTGTTGTATTTTTAAATCATTCAAAAATTATTTTATTAATAATATTTTTTAAAAAAATTTGTGATTGAATCTTTTAAATACTAAATTAATAATAAACCATTGACTAACTTAATGCGTATGATTTGTATTCTTTTGGTATCTGTGTATGATTTGTATTTAATACTTAAAGAGCATATCCAATATTAACTTTAAGTTGAATTTTATTTTAAATTTTATAAAATGATATATCAATATTAATGTGATCATATATTATAAATAATAATTTAAAATACAAAATAAAATTTATTATTTTAATATTTGGTCTTAATTTTAATTAAAATTTTATATTATTTTTAATTATTCTATCAAAAGAATAATTATATAAATAACAAGATTTTATTAGTTTTACGTTAAAGTGATATTATTTTTTTAAAATAATACTAATTTTATTTCATTTATCAATTCGAATATAAATTTTAATTTTAAATTTATTTATTTTTTAAAAATACCAAAATTAATGCTCTAAAAATATTCTATTAATTAAAGTGGTACTAATTTTGAATTGAATGTCAGTGGCACCCTAGCTTGCTCTCTATATATAACACTAACACTCACACTCTCATCCTCAGATTATAATACATACTTCTCCAACATCCTAGGATTCTCAAGTGTAAGCGTTGTCACTGAAATATTATAATACACTCTCTCATCTTTCACGTATTTTTTCTTCTATTAATAATTCTATTCATTTATGCAACTAAGTAATTAATGTTTTGAAATTATTAGCACATGGTTTAGCTAATTTAGTATAATAGGGTGTTTTGAACATGATGTTTGGATTGCAGAGAACTGGAAAACATAGAAGAACCAATGGATTCCGATGCTCCAGTCATACTACAGAGCGAAAAGTTAGCAAAGGTTTGTACAAATCATATCAATTGTATTGTTTTGGATTCGTTCACAATTTCACATAGTTATTATCATTAGTAAGATAGATGGAATCAAATTAAACGAATAAATCTAAGGTTTGGAGCGATTTAATTTATAATATTTTAAAACCTGAATGATCATTCCTTTACTTCATTCAACATACGATTTTATTTTCATTTTTTATTTCCCAAAACTTTACACTTATTGTTTTTGAACTATGTATTTATTAAGTATATTATTATTATTATAAAACTTCACATTATTTGTTGTGCGAAAAGATGTTTATTAATTTCTTTCATATTCAAAACCCAATCCAAATCAACCTCATTTTATGGTCATTTGGTTTGGATTTTTTGAGATAATAATTACTTCAATTTTTTTTAAATAATTGTCGCATTTTCAATTTTAAAATCTTAAATTATTTTTCTACTTATAATATAATAGTAACCATTAATTAAGAAGGATTTAGCTATTTTATATCTTAAAGATGTATTTTATTAATAATAATAATAATAATAAAATTTAAAATTTATTATATATTCAATACATTAAAGATATAAAAAAAATATTTATTTAATAAATTTTAATAAAAAAAATTTATGGTATTTTATCAGTGTAATGTCTATTAATAAAGTTTCAGTTTAAACAACTTTTTGGTTTCTATAAAAAAAAAAAAACTAATTGCTTTTTTATTTTGGTTAATAATAAATCTTTTATAGTTTTGGTCCAATAAAATTTAAAATGTTTCTATTTTAGTTTTGTCTTAGCTTAATTTATTCCATTAAGTATTAACATAACATTTTCAATAAATACGTCTTTTCACAATAACAATTCTACTTGTCAAGACTACTATTTAAATTTTACCGGATCAAATAAATAAATAAATAAATAAAAGACCAAAATTTTATTTATGCCTAAAATTTTCTATTATTAACAAAATGGTTTAATATGTGTAATTTTTTTTTTTTTTTTACAGTATATAGTGGAAACTGCTGTTTACCCTCGCGAGCCACAGCTTCTTAAAGAGCTGAGGGAACTGACTCAGAATTATCCTAGGTTACTAACATATATATGTAATATACTTAAATGAATAAAAATTATATATATGTAATATTTTTTAAAAATATAAAAGATAAAAAAGCTCAAAACCTTTTCTATTTAAAAATTAGAAGGATAAAGAGTTTAAATCATTTTTCATACTAAAAAGTTTCGAAATTTATTATTAGGGGTTTCATGGGTACTAGTCCTGAATCAGGCCAACTACTGTCAATATTGTTGAAGCTATTGAATGCCAAAAAGACGATTGAAATTGGAGTGTTTACTGGCTACTCTCTTCTTCTTACAGCTCTTAACATTCCTCTTGATGGAAAGGTTTGCACAATTTTTTATATTTTATTTAGAGAAAAAAATAAATAGATTTCTAATTTTTTAATTCAAAGATAAATAAATTATTGACTAATTGAAAATACAAAAATGTCTTTCATCTTTTAAAATGTGAGACATATAAGTTCTTTTGTCCAAAATATACAAGGACAAATAAGTCATCGAGAGAAACTTATATATTACATGTTTTAAAATGTGAGGGACATTTTTATATTTTTGATTAGTTAGTGGCTTAGACTTGGTATGATAAAATTTTTTAAACATGTACTCATATTTTTCAAAAGTACAAACACCTCGTTTTGTGTTTGATAAATTAAAAAGTCCACGTGCTTGTATTTACGGTTTTCAAAAGTTAGGGTGCTAAAATCTATTTATCGTTTTCTATTTTATTTATTATGTTTATTATTTAGTCGTCTGGTTATTATATTTTATAAAACTTGAAATTATAACAATATTTATTTATCTTATTATTTAATTTGCTATAGTATCTTTTTACTTGCTTCAACGTCTTACTTATGTTAGGAATAAATATAGTAGGAAATAAGATAGTTTATAATTGAGATGAAATGTCAATATAAACAACAAAATAAGAATATAGTTTTGATATTGCTTTAGACATTGAGCAAATAAGGAAGCTTAATAAAGTATTTAATAGTCAAGATAAGAAATTATTAAGTCTTGTAAATCTTTCACAAGAGAGAATTCATTCCCTATATGAATTAAATTTAAAATAAATCCAGCATATATATTTCAATTTTCTTTTTATAAAAGAAAGACGTTATAATTATTGCAGATTACAGCCATAGATATTGACAGAAAAGCTTATGAGGTTGGGTTACCATTCATCAAAAAGGCTGGAGTAGAGCACAAGATTGATTTTATAGAGTCTCCAGCTCTGCCAATTTTGGACAAACTATTGCAAGATGTAAGCATTTTTCTTTGCTTGGAGAAACATAGGTTTTGTGAGAAATTAAGGTTTATATGCTCTAGCAGCAAATCAAATCATTTAATTTTTATTATTCATTGTTTGTCATACAACAATGTAAATTTATTTATTTTTAAAATGATATCTATATCCATACTTTCATACTATATATAATAGCAATATGATTTATTATATATATATCCATATATTTTTTCTTTTGTTATTTTGAAAACTTAAACCCAAAACCTATTAATTAACTTATAATCAATTTGTCATCTCAACTAATTCCATTTTTATTGCTTTTACACAGAGTGAATAGAGCAAGCAAACGACTTGATTTGTTCACAGAACATTTAAAGAATTTCTCATATAACCTTTGTTCCTCTAATAATTTAACTCTGTCTTTTTCTTTCCTTGATTTCCAGACAAAAAAAAAAAAAAAAAAACTTACTAATTATTTCTTCTTCTTCTTCTTATATTCTTGGTATGTTTTTGTTGTAGCCTTCAAACTTGGGAACTTATGACTTCGCCTTCATTGATGCTGACAAATGGAGCTATGTGAAGTACCATGAGAGGCTCATAAATCTGGTGAAGGTTGGTGGGTTGCTTGTCTACGATGACACACTCTTAGGTGGATATGTTGTGTGGCCTGAAGAGGATGTTGAAGCTTCTCACAGACCATATCGAAAAGCTTTAATCGAAGTCAACGACGCACTCGCCACAGACCCACGCGTTGAGATCGCTCTTGCTTCTGTCGGAGACGGACTCACTATTTGCAGGCGCATTGCATGATATACTTAAATCATACTTTCACTTTGAATGTCAAACCTTAATAAACTATATACGGATAAAAACGACGAGTTATTTGATTATTAGTACATGGTTACTCACATGAAATTGTCTTATGTGAAGACGATAAATAAAAACGGTTAGATGACATTTCAGTCAAACATGTTAAATCATCTAAAGATTCTCGTTTAACAACTTCATGTGGTGACCACCTTATTAGTACTATGATGTTTCATTTGTACGTGTGGTGTCATATAACAGAATCTTAAGAGACAGTTACTACTGAACCATGGGATAATTGATTTGTAGTAACCATATATATATCAAACAAAATAAGGTTGTATGCTTCGTGTTTGTGGCCTGCTGTTAAACGAAAATGATGAATTAATTTACTATTTTGGCAGATATTTATTTTCACAAATTCTTCATAGATTTCCAAAAGATAAAACAGACAAATGTTGGTCAAAGAAGAGACTGTTAAACATTTGGTTAAAATGAAGTAAAAGAAAATACCATTGTATCATTATATTTGATTCAGAACCATATATACAATCAAGAACACAAGTACAGGCACAGCAATATGATTCAGAAGAACAAATAAGGTCTGAATTGTGATATATCTTTTCCTCCAACATGAAATTTGGCCATCAGTTGGAAAAAAAGATAAAAATATACTGACTTGCAAAGTTGATGAACTTTCAAGTTTCTAATGTTATTTGTTTTAGAAGTTACAATCATCCTCATCCCAAAACTCACATAAATCAATGAAAATTGGTTACTGCATCTATAATTCCTGTCTCTCATGCAGTCAGAATTAGTGTATTACTTTTTCTTTTATGGTATAACATAAAATGCACACGATAGTGATGGAGATACCGATCGAATACAGGCATGTTGACCTAATCGAATACCAACGGTGAACACGTTCATCAATGTCCTCAAACAATGCAATTTACGCAAACTTGACAGTTAGTTTGTCTTAACCTCTATTGATTGCAAGGTTTCACTCTTGGGGCAAATGTTTCGGCAACAAGCAAAGGGAAGGCGATGGTTGCATCGCAGTGGACCTGGTTTAATGAAATCAACATATTTGTAAGCATAGAGATTAAGACAAATATTTATTCATGACTTACGTTACATAAATCTTTAGAAGTCCAACAAATATAACAAGAACAATGGACATCAGCATATTTTGCAATTCTGCTAATGTTAGTAGAAATCATGGTTGTATTTTATAATATAAAATTGGATGAACCTTGGAATTTTCAGTCATATTCTAAATCAGGATGATGATTGATGATATTAGCTGGCTACAATAATCCAAAAGTATGAAACTATAGCCATAGCATTCACCGCAGCAATTTAGAGAATTCTGACAAGAAGAAAAGTAATTGTGAAATCATATAGACGATGTACCTTAACAGTTTTTGCAGATCCTCGTATTTTTCCCCAGGAAACAGCTTCATCTGGACGAGCTCCCGAATCACTACCATCAAATTCTTGTGCGGTATTAATAAAAACAGCGTAGTCTGCACCATTACGCATCATATTGGCATTGCAGATGTGATGCTTTGGAAGACCACCTCCTAAAATAATCATGCCGGTCTTCCTAGGACTCGCATGTACAGCTTCTCCATTCATGGCCCTTATATCTGTTACATTGAAAAGTTGTCATTCTACACAATTCAGATTCACTCAGGAAGTAGGAAGGCAAAAGAGAGTAGAAAAGACCTTGCACTATGTCTACAATCAGACCCGGGTTGCGGAACGAATGGAAGTACAGCATGTCCCCCAATGAGCCATCGGTTAAGCCCGGACAAAATACTGGAATATTGTTCTGGAAAACATGAAAGAAACTCAACAATAATTGTGATTTTCTAAATCAATGCTGTTTAGAAAATCAGGAAATTTACACAATAACTACGTTTCATCGTATACATACATGATACAAGAAATATAGAGAAACAATAACCTAATGCTCGGAAAAGGAACTAGGCGAAGACTTGAATCAGGAACAAAATGCAGGGAATAACATGATTATAAAAAAACCTTTGCTCCCACAGCCTTACCTTGTATGCCCAATAAAGGTAAGAGCTTTCATTCTTTATTTCTTTACCCAATCGAGCAATCAACTTGGATGGTGTCCATATCACATTCTGTCAAAAAGGAAGAAGAAAAAAGAGTAAGATGAACAAGTGTCGGGAAAAACAAGTTTCAAGTAGCACCTGCTTCATCAGAGGTATGCCATTCAATTTTAAAATGTTAATCTATTTTAGTTAATTTTGTTAGCAACTTACCATAAACAAAACATATACAGAATAGTATAATACAAATACAGACGACACTAATATTGAAAAAGGAAAACAAAGACAGATGGTAAATAAGTCCCCATGCATCCACAAAAACTTACACACACTACAAGACAGCTATAAAATAAAGTACCTCATTATTTTGTTCTGTCAACATCTGATCAAAAATGGGAATAATCCAGTCCTCAAATTTGCAATAATTGTCATTAGGGACCAACAAATTACCAATACGATTCAATCCCTTTGAGCGCAGATAGGCTCCATCCAGAGAGAAATCTCCTTTGTATGTTGGTGCAAGGCACTTTATAAGATCTTCCTCAATGCCGCCAGTAGTTGTCACAATTACATCAACCTGTAACAGATCAAGAATTATAATACTATCACAATTTGAATTTAATTTATTTTTCCAAAGGAAAAAAAAACACTTCCTTTTGAAAATTACTTTTGGAATTCAACAAGTACACACTCTATCATTGTTCAAAGGCAATCAGTTAAATTTAAATTTATCTCTAATCAAGGGGATTAGCAACAATCAGTCAATGTGATGCTTGTCACCCTATTGATGAACAATCTAACAACAAAGTCTCTACTTTCACGATGCTATGCTACAAAATACTTGGTAGTGAACTAGAGATACTATATACATTATATGCACCAGCTACAAAAGTTTTTTCAATTCTTCCATCTTACAATCATTTTATGACACTACAAACAACACACTAAAACAGATATTTTTCCAGATACAACCGAAAACCAAACATTTATCATGTTAACACAAATTAAGGGGAACCAACTTCCCAATTTACGCTTACAGGATACTCACCATGTGATGTTGAACGAGAAACCGAACAGTGTCTCTAACACCAGAGGAGATGAGATTAGAAGTGAATCCCAGAAACACCTTGCACGTAACAGACCTTCGGTAACCCAAATCCCTCTCTTCCTCACTGCAATCATCGACTACTGGTTCATCAGCGAGCCTCCAATCTAGCTTCAACCCAGTTCCCCAAAAGTTGCAAAGACAATAACTTTATGAGCAAAAAGTCACAAAAACAAACAGATGGGGGGCACAAAGAAAAGCAAACAAAACAAACCATTTGATTAATGACTTGGATTGCGTCTCCTAGGTTTGAAGCTTGAAAGCCAGTGGTGACCATGGACTTGAGAAGCTGATGATAATTGACGCCTTGGTTGAAGTCATAGCCTTCAATTTTGGTGCATTTTCCTTCTAGATTTTCGGATTCTTTGAAGACTGTGGAGTGAACTGAAGATAGAACAACATTATCTTCCTTTGCCTCACCCATCGAGCTGAATCCCAAGCTGAGAAGTTCTTGTGAAAATTGCAACACAGTACGAGGAGCACAAACGTGCTATGATACTGGGATAAAGTTTTATAACAACAAAACTCAATTCACAGATGAAGACAGAAGGAATATTTATCTAAACTAAAACACACAATATAAAAAAAAAAAAAAAGAGACAGAGAACAGATGAAGAGTGAAAGCTTAAGCACCTACCTGAGCTTCTGAAAGAGGTGATAATCGTCGCGGTGCCGGCGGCAGAGAGTGGAATATGATGTGTTTTCACTTTTCAGTGTTTTTGGTTTTAGGGATTGTGATTATGGTGCATCGTCTGGTGAAGTATGTTCTGTATACTTCACTATGAAGTATAGCAGTTGATCAATGAAAATATGACATGTGTCTCGCTTTATGGTGAGTGTTACTATGACTTTATATAATTTTCTAAGTAATTTCATTTGGATTAATCTCATAATAAGATTTTATCGGGTAACAAAACAAGTTTTTAATCAGTGAAAATCATAATTTTCTATTCTATTGGCAATTAAATTAGGGCAAGTTTTACTCTGTAGATAGTCTATTGATGTTTATAGATATAGATTTGTGGTGATAGCTTATGGTTATAATAAATTAATAATTGTCATAAACTAAAACCCCAAAGTGATCTCTGAGATTGGGCGAGTTATCCATAATCGTCCTTGACTTTCAAAATTTCCTAATGGTATCCCTCACATTCAGCTCCGGGATCCATAGTCGTTCTGCGACCCTTTCCGGCGCACAGTCAGCAAACGGAGTAATGATTTGGCACCTCCCATGCCATGCTGGAGCCAGCAACGACTAGCTGACGTGGCAAATCTTAATTTTTTACCCAATGTGGTCCTGGTCCCATTAAACCCTAGAAAATAAGAATGATGCAGTATCTCTTCTTCCCTTCTCCTCCGTCCCATAATTGTGGTCCACCATAATTGTTGTTCCGGTGGCCTAGGGCCTCTCGAGGTGGAGACGCTGTTCTGGAAGGCGACCGTTGACAAGCCGTTCTCGGTGGAGTATGTGAACGACATGCCGGGCTCGGCGTTCAGCCGGAAATGCAGGGAGGAGTGTGCGGCGGCGCTAGCGGAGTCAGCGTGGAATATGAGGGAGATTTCGAGGGCGAATGGTTCATTGTTGAGGTTCATGAAGGAGGAGATACATGGTGTTACTTCTCCAATGGTGTATTTGGCTATGTTGTTCAGCTGGTTCGCTTGGCATGTTGAGGACCATGACCTCCATAGCTTGAATTACCTTCACATGGGTTCTGGGAAGACCTGGTATGGCGTGCCGAGAGATGCAGCCATGGCGTTCGAAGATGTTGTTAGGGTTCATGGATATGGCTCTGAGATTAATCTTCTTGGTGAGTTTTCTTCACTTTTTGCAAGGGATAACAGAATGTTTGTGTTTTTGGACTTTGGATTTCAATTTGCATTGTTACTATCCCCAACTCCCAAATTTTAGCTCCAAGTATGCAATTTGAGCTTCGAGCTTCCAATGGATTTCAATTTGCATTGTTACTATCCCCAACTCCCAAATTTTAGCTCCAAGTATGCAATTTGAGCTTCGAGCTTCCAATTTAGGTCAATATGTTCAGCGAAATCAAGTTGAATTGTTATAGTTTTGACCAGAAGTGAAGTTAGGGTTTAGTTAGCTTTCTGCTGGACCAGAGCATAGTTTGTTAATTGAAGCAAGCAAAATTCTATGCAAGCAAAATTCTATGGGACGGAGGAGAAGGGAAGAAGAGATACTGCATATAATAATCATTCTTACTTTCTAGGGTTTTAATGGGACCAAGACCACATTGGGTAAAAAATTAAGATTTGCCACGTCAGCTAGCCGTTGCTGGCTCCAGCATGGCATGGGAGGTGCCAAATCATTACTCCGTTTGCTGACTGTGCGCTGGAAAGAGTCGCAGGACGACTATGGGTCCCGGAGCTGAATGTGAGGGATACCATTAGGGAATTTTGAAAGTCAATGACGATTATGGATAACTCGTCCAATCTCAGGGATCACTTTGGGGTTTTAGTCATTGTCATAGGAAGAGACAAGGTCTGAAGTTTGGCAGGAATTTGTAGAAAAAGTTGAATGATATTCATGTAAGGAGGCTAATGCTTTGGTTTGGTAATTATATTTTATTATGATTAATTAAGTTAACTTAATTAGGGGCGTATCTTGGACTTTTAACGTTTTGGACAAAAAGTTGTTTTCATGTTTAAAACCGAAAAATATATAAGAAGAATATCATAAATTAACATTATTGTTACTCAATACCTAAAAAACAAAAATATCACTACTACTATAATTACCAAAAAAAAAAGGATAAACATCACTACTACAACTACGCCGTACCATTTTGGGCTTTGGAAGGTTATGAAAAAATCTACTCGACCCAAAGAAAAAATATATGACCCACCATTCAATGAGTTAAACCCATTCTCAGCCATTGTTTACCCCACGTACACAGAGCTAAAAACTGAACAAAATGACCATCACTTGAAGTGTTGCCTTTCTTCGTCCAGTGACTCTAATTGGATTGCGGAGAGAAGTATCGCAATAGACGCATTCATCCTCGACGCCATGAGAGAAGTTCCACAAAAACACGCCTTCTTCTTTAACGCTGCGAAAGAAGGACCAGAGGAGACGCCTTCTTCTTGGACACCGTGACCTGCGTCGGGGATGACGGAGAGAAGAACTACAAGAGGTGCCATCATCTATGATGTCGTGACCCACGGCATGAATCTGATGTGACTTGCTTGATCGACATAAAACAGAGAGTTGCCTATTGAAGTCTTCTTGTGTCTTTCGCGGTCGACAAAGAGAACAACAATCGGGCAGTGGCGCAGCTTCAGGTGAGCACAGAAGTTAATTCCTATTGTGGATGTTCAATTATAAATTTCTAATCATGTAGATATGCACCGTGTTTGAAACAATTCTTATAATTTCTCTGAGTTCCATAATTGTTGATGACAATGTTATTCTCTAAAATAATAAATTTTGCAATTTCATTGGCGAAATGTGATTTAAATTTTGTTGAATTTTTAGTTGAGGTAGATTGTTACAATAGCTTATCTCCTTCTTTGGGAATCGAAGACAAGGCAAAGTCAGAGATCTTTTTGTTTGGGGGCTTGGCTTTGTTGATTTTTTCTTCAGCTTTTTTTCAGGCTTGTGGTTGTTTTCCTTTAGATCCAGTGGGAGGATATTGGCACCGGTGTGCGGTTGAGGCAGTAAATTTTTATTCTGAGATACCATTTTCAATATGTTTGTGTGTGAATATTTATGTTTTACGGCGGAGTGTAGAGTTAAGCTTCACTTAGGTTGGCTTGAAAATTGAGTTTTTTTAATTTAGCAGTTGAATGTGCTAATAGCACCAGAAGATGTAGTTTTTGTCCCTGTAAAATGTTAGGAAATAATAACTGGTATTTGTTAGAATATATATTTATTTTGTCACTTAGAATATTTGATAACACACGGTTTAAGGTATACAGTATAAAAGGGGTAAAGGTTGGATTTAGAGCGTGTATTCTGTATTGATATCATTGAAATTTATTATTTTTGTTGAATAAATTGAAAATGGTTGTCTAAGTTTTGTTCCTGACAGTAGAAATGGACAGTAACCCTTTTGGATTAGAATAAAATAAATTGCATGATGTTTTGTCATTGTCATAAATGTGAGAATGCATTTGTTGACCCTTGAAGTGGAGTTAACATTTTTGCAACTAATGTTTGGGTGAAACGTATAATATTTCCACATCAATCATGTCTCGGCACGATGCAATTCTTTTGATTAGTTGGTTTGAATCCTACCTTTAGTTTTGCTAATGAAGGTAGAGTAGCTATTTAATAATCTTGTTATGTAAAAGTAGGATTTTGTAGTTAGTGTTGTTGACTTTGTGGCTTAAATACCGTATGTGATAGTGTTGGTCTATGTATTGTTCGCTTGTTTTAGGAATTTCTGTTCGATTAAAATTTGACTGATGGAATGCTATGGTGGGATGGACAAGATAATCAATTTGTCATCGGATGAAAGTCAATCTGAGTTAGGCCTTCCAAACAATGATGTTGTTGATGAGGATGATTTAGGAAAGGCTGAGTTGTTGTCGGATGAGGATGGTCGTGTGTATGGAGACGTGATTGGGTTGAGTGTCGAGGACATAATGAAAATGGTGTTTCAAAGTGAGGAGCGTGCATATGAGTTTTATTCGAGGCTAGGGAAATGCAACGGATTTGGGATCTATAAGGGAGACTATGCGAAGGATGAAGATGAGACTATAATGAGAATAAGGTTCTTCTGTAACAGGGTTGGCCTAAGGGATGGAAAGCAGTACAACAGATTAGACAAGAAGAGATCTCACAGGCCTGAGACACACACGAATTGTCAGGCCTTGATGTTTGTATACCTTGATAAGGGGAGCTCAATTTGGAAGGTTCGGAAAGTAATCCTCGAGCTTAACCATGAACTGATGCCTAGGGGAATGGTTCACATGATCCGAAGTTGCCGGGTGATATCTGGGTTCGCAAAGGGCCACATGGATGGAATGCATGCGTATGGCTTACCGATATCTAAGATACTAGGGTACATGAGCTGGGATTGAAGGTGGTTATTCTTCTTTGGGGTTTACGAAGAAGAACACATACAACTACATTGATCGTAAGAAGCGTGCAGAGGTTGGTATTGGAGACATGAACGCTACTATAGTCTACCTAGAAGGCAAGGCAGCTGTTGATCCCATGTCGATGGCCCGGTACAATTTGATCCCATGTCAACATTTTGGGGACGTGGTAGCATTCGATTCCACAATGCACCCTATTCCTCTAACATCTCTCCAAACATTTCAACTTGTCCCAAAAGTTCCTCGTTTTCCTTCTCTAGTACATGAATTTGCGCATTCAATCTACCAACTTCTTCCACCCTGTCCTAATTCAAATGTTCTTTCACACGTCGAAGAATCTGGTAGTTGTAATTACGAACGGTATAACCAGTAGCAGAAAGAATCTTATCAAGCATTGTGAAAGAAACTTCTTGATGAGCAAAGCGTTCCTCATAGTACAAAGAACCATGAGCCACAAGATCAAGACCTCTGCCATTGTGGGGAAAAACCACCACAAACCCAAACAGCACTCGTTCATCGTTTGAGTTGATTTCCTAAGGAACAAAGAGTAGGGAACCAATTCCAAAGAATGAGGATGCTCGCATCAACATGAGCTCCATGTCTTCCACATACATGAACTCACCCTCTGCCCCTGGCTCTGCAACTGCACGACCCAATTCTGTATTAGTTCAGAATCATGCACATCAATAACATGACAGTTGCTTTGCCATTACAAGATTGCTATATGAAAATCGTGACAGAAGCTTAAATAGAAGGAAAGGAAGTTAAAGCTCACCATCTACTTAAACAGGGTTGCTGCTACCACTACTACTACCTCCACAGTGCTGGCTGTTGGCTGCCACTCCCATGGAAGAAACTTGCTGAGGGGAAGGGATTGAATAGAAAGCACCTTCTAACAATCTTGACGGTCTTCTTCTCACCGGTTGAACCTGTGGTGTTGGCTGACGAGAAAAAGGAGATGCGGTGCTGCGCATCCAAGCCAAGGCCTCCGACAAGTCATGGAAGCCACGGTGTTCATTATTTCGGAAACCGTTCACTTGTTGGTCGCATTCCTCTCATGACCTGTAAACGCTAGAGACACAACCTCTACAAACCGCGTAAAACTGAAAACGTCCGGCTTCGGTTGTCATGACCATGAACGCATACGACTCTCCTTGTATATTCGAAGAAGAATGGGGGATAAACAAGGCTAACACCACTAAAGACATTTCATTTAAATATGTGTCACAATAAATATCCTCTATCTCATCTACGGAGTACTACAATACAAAAGAACAAAGAAAGCATTTTAGGAAAAACAACCATTTGTACCCATGAACTTTACGAACGCTGACAAAAATACACATTAAAGAAGGAAACTAACGTTGTATCCATCAAAGATGGATTTCGTACGACAAAAGTATCCAAATCCTAAATTTATGTTGGCTTTTTAATAAAATTCCAGAATTACCCCCACAATTATCTTCAACATCAACTTCCAACCATCTCTTCTTTCCCACTCAAACTTTCACATCCCTCTATTACCACCACCTTAACCACCTTCTTTTTTCTCTTCTACTCCACCACTGCTACCATGACGGCATTTCCATCTTCATGAACCCATCTCCAAGAAACTTGATCACCGACACAACCTCTCCAACCGGATCCTTCTCCCCCTTTTTCTCCCCCTCTTCCCCAAACCCCGCGTCATCTTCGTCACAATCAACGCCACGCACCTCCATTGCCATTGTGGTTATCGGAGTCATTCTCTGACTTGACAAATATCCTAACATAGATATGATTGGAGATTTCTAAGAGAATTTGAATAATGAATACACTCAATTGGTTCAATTTGGGTATAGATAAAAACAAATAAATTATTAGTTACAGGAGATTTGTTCAACTTCGTTAATTATATAATAAATTTGTAATTTGTACTGTTGTATATATAGGACCTTTCTCCATGGAGTCCATGAGTTTGAAGTGGACCTAGGAGGAGTTGAATCGCACCACAGGAAGGGACCTTGCGCGTTAGATCTCGGTTCAGTCTCGCTTTCGGAGCTTCTCCATCTTGTGGCGACATTAGACGGGGTCTTGGCCGGAGAGGCATTGCGGCATCTCTGTGTAACGGCACTACTGGAGCTTGAATCCGGTGGCTCTAAACTCTGAACTTGCCACTATGCCAAGGTATAGATGATATGTGCATGGGCTTGAGGCGGCGTTGGGACCGCCGTAGAGTTTGGGTGGCTGCAGCTGAAGGTGGTAGCATTGCGTGGGAACGGATGGATTGCCTGGTTGCCTAGTTGTCGTCTTTGTCATCGTCAGCGTGGAAAGATGGCGGCAGTGGTGGTTAGTGGAGTAGTAGAGAATAGATGTTGGTTAAGGTAGTGGTGTAAGACCCAAGACTTTTGAAAAGTCCTATTTTGAAACTAATCTCAAATCATATATTTATTTACAGTTTTAATTTCAAAAATTCTTTGTATTGAAAATAATTTAAGGTAATTTTGATTAATTGGATTTGAAATAAATTAAGGTTTTTATCCAAACTCTATACTTATGGATTATTTTTCTATTTATGATTTAAAGTTTTAGAAATTCAAAAATAATGAGGTTTGGCTATTTAAATCAGAATTTCATATAATTTTATGACTATTGAATTCATTTCTATAATTAAGTTATAAAGTTGGTAGTTATGAAATAATAAGAATTTCATATGATTTGATTTTAGATCAATTATATTTATATCATTCAATACTTTAAGTTTTAAGGATAAAGAAAATTAATTATACTATGTATTTCCAATTAGAGAAATTGATTGAGGATCAATTAGTATTTTTATACCACAAATAATATTTTAAAGTAATTTTAGAGATTAAATTAGTTTTCAAATTAAGTCCCAAAATTAGTAATATTCACACCACCCCAGCCGCGTCCAGCTCGCACCACCATTGTGCCACGCTCAGCTGCCGCCGTCCCTGCGCCGTCACCATTGTGCTGTCGCGTCACCACCAGGAGGAGGAGAAGAGGCCGTTGTTGTCGTCGAGATTGCTGTCGTCCATAGCAGCTGCCGTTCGTACTCTAGCTCGTCGCCACCATCGCTGACCGCCGCTGCCACCGCGCCACTAATCGCCATCGCGAGGGAGACCAGGACCGAGGGAGAGAGTCGCGCGAGGAGGAGTCGCCGTCGCTGCCGTTCGCGAGAGAGAGCGAGACGCGTTGCGCGGGAGTCACCACCGTGGAGTGTGTCGCCGTTGAGAAGCCGTTACCGCCAGATCCACCGCTGCCGGAGCTTCTGGCCGAGCTTCTACCGCCGGAAACGCCATTTCCGGTAAGGGTTTTTAAGTTGGCTTTCGTTCCTTTTGAGTTTCCAGAAGATTTTCATCGCTGCATGTTTGTTACAATCGTCGTCGCCAGAGTTCTGGTCGCCACTGCCGCTCAAGGTGGTTGCCGGGGCTGCCGCCAAACCGGTGCAGCTATCGCCGCTGTTTCGTTTTCTTAGTTCGGTAAGTATTTATGTTTCGAAAACTCCTGCGTTAGTATTCTATTATGTTTGGTTATAAACTCTGAGGTTTGGTAATGTAGGTTCAAGTTCTGTATGTTGAATGCCGCTTTTAGGTTGCTGTGAGTGCTGCGAAAGTGATAAGGGGCTGAGTTTGTGGTTGTCGTTGGTTCCGGGCTGAGAGGAAAGAGTTCAGTTGATGCGTTTGGGTTATGGTTTCGACGAGTCGAGGTAGGGGCTTTTTATACAAACTAATTTATTTTAAATGGGAATTGTTAGAAATAGATATGCTGTGCGAAATGTATTTCTGGTGATTAGGTGAGTCTTATGAATTGTCTGATTTTGTCTTGAATGAATATGGTTGCCTATTTGATTGAAACAATGTCTGATTTTGATAAATTGGAGATTTCTGAATTGGTTGATTTGGATTGGTTTTGATAATCTGAAAGTTGAGTTTTTGTTTTATTTGAAATTGATTTGGTCTTGAATCTGTTGGAAAGAGTTGAGGATTGGTTTGGTTGGAACCCGGAAATGTGGCAAAATCGAAGTTTTAGGGGAGATGCTACCGAAATTTCTATAAAATCCGAGATTTTATTTGAAATGGTATTTTAAAAAAGGAATGGATTATGCCTTGAACTGTATTATTGATAAATGGATTATGTTTGGACCCTTTTATTAAGGAAATTATTATATTTTGAATGTAAACTATTTTAGAAAAGAATCATGTTTTAAAGCCGATTTAAAGATGAAAATATTTAAGTTTTGGAATTTGATCAAGTAAGTAATTTGAGGGATGTTTAATGGAGTTCGATTAACTAATTTCACTTTACGACATTTTAGGAAAAATTTGAAGTATTTTTTGAAACTTTGATTTAGTAAAGCTGAAACAATTTCTGAGCCTTTGGAAATAGATTTAAGAATGAAACTGAAACTGGTTCTCGGTTTAAATGATTTGGTTTTGATTTAAATAAGTTGGTTTTGAAATTGGTTCGGAATATTTGGATACATGACTTGGTTTTGGTTTAAATTCAATTTTATTTATTCAAATCAAGAAGTTAAGGTTTCAGAGGTTTTCAATGAGTTTAAGAAATGAGTTAGGTTATTCTCCCCTGAAGTCTTGAGACTCCGCTGAGGAATTTTATGACCAAATCTTGATTTAGAAATGAATGATTCTAAGTCTTTCAAAAGAGATTTTGATTTTGACATGGTTTTGTGATGGTTTGGAAGTGTTAGAAAGATGTGGAATGTGGCTCCGTTTTGAAAAGTGATTCTTGGCAAGATGTGAATTGAATACATTTGTTATTTAAAAAAATGGGCTAAGAATGAATTTGAAATAAGTTATTGAGCCTGATTGATTGTGGATATCATCGAGATTGATGAGTTATTACTTGGTAGGCATAAGGGCCGGGTTCGTCCCGCTTATGCTGAGATGAAATTGTTGATAAGTCGCTTGCGCCTGGCAAGGATGGTGGTTAATCCCGCTTGTCGAGGGTGCGGCGCCCGTGTAAGGACAGTGGTTAATCCCGCTTACGGTGGAGGCAAGGACGGTGGTTTAATCCCGCTTGTCTATGGGACCTACGGATAAGGACGGTAGTTGGATCCCGCTTATCCTAGTCGGCTTTGGCAACATAACCGACAATGTGATATCACAGCCAGTAGGACAGATATGCATCATATGCATTTATGTGACATTGTTTGGGTGTGCATGTTGTAATTGGTTTGCCTATGTGAATACTTATGTTAACTGCTAACTGCTATAATTGTTGTAATTGCTATTAATTGTGTTTGAACTACATTAATTGTGATTGTGTTTGATTGGTTGGTTTGTGATGAATTGGTTGAAGATTGAGTTGTTTGGGCCAGGGGCCGTGTTGGATTGGATGGGCTTGAGGCCGTGATTGGTATATTGAGTTCTAGTTCTGTATAAAGTATCTGACCGGTTCAACATAGACTTAATGAACCTATGTTAGGAACGGGATGATCATTTATACCACGTAAGTAACTGCTTTCATGGTTGTGGTCTAGAAAAGTATGAAAAATCAAACTCTTACAGCATAGACTTAATTGATTCTATGCTTGGGACATGTTGGTCATTCATACTATTTAGGGAAAAACTTTTCAGATTTTACAAGAAAGGAAAAGGTTTTGTTTTAAAATAATTGAGAAATTTACCAATTCTTCGAAAAGGATTTTCTGAATTTTGAATGTGGACCCATGGTTTTTGGAAAGACTCATAAGACGAGCACTGATCACTGTACTCTAAGAATAGTTTTATTTTACGTATCTTGTTATAGCAATTTCTGTAATCCTATAGTGAGAACAAGTGAGGACGACGTTCTCACTCCCCTACAGGTTATTCCTTTTCAGGATATGGACGTCGAAGCTTCAGAAGAGTTATGTTCATTTTTCTGTTTATTCAGTATTTTGTATTATCTTAGCTATTATTTTTCTCTCGCCTTATATCTTTATTAAGTTTGTAAGAGGGATAGAAAATTATAATATGTATGTATGTAAGCTAGTGTTTTGTGTGTGTGTATATATATATATATATATATATATATATCTTAAGCTATTGTATCTGGTTTGTATGTACATTTATGTTTATGCTTTCAATGAAAAAGTATTTTTTTATTAAGGTTTTGCGGTTTTAAGTTTTAAACAGGCTTTTATTTTAGTATTAAATATGTTTAGAGTTGTCGTAATGCCTAAGCTATCAGAGTGGAGCAGTTGGAAGCGTGACATTCGGATAATGAGGGTGTTACAAGTGGCAATGGAGGTATTTGAGATTTGAGAAAGAAGAGAGGAAGGGTTGAAGATAAAGAATGGGATAATTCTAAAATTTTATTAAAAAGTTAACATAAATTTAGGATTTGGGTACTTTTGTCATACGAAATCCATCTTTGATAAATACAACATCAGTTTTCTTTTTTAATGAGTATTTTTATTAACGTTCGTAAAATTCATGGATACAAATAGTTATTTTTATAAGCATTTTATAATCCATCAATAAAATCCATCCCCTCACCTGCACACCCAAACCCACGTGAGTGTGCGCTACCTTAAACTAATGCATAAAAAACTCATTTCAAATAAAATAGTAATCACAATAATAATAACACTAATAATAAAAATTATATTTACAATAACAATACTAACCGTGATCAACAAAAATAACGATTGTCATAACTTTAATAATGTTTCAATGAACAATAATAATATTTAAATTACAATAAAATAAAAATATTAGTGTATAGTATGTCCAACTTTTTAATTTATACAAATATTGCTAAAATTGAATGAAAAGAAATAAAAAAAAAAAGAAATAGAAGTGAAATTTAATTTTTATGGGTGTGTTTGAATGGAAAAAAAATAAGATAAAAAGATATTGAAAGATAAATAATTTATGTTGTTTGTTTGGAAAGAAAAATAAAAAAAATGAATTAAGTTATATAATAACAATATTACCCTTCATATTATATAGTAATATTATTATGTATATAATTATTATGTAAATATTTATAAATGTCATTAAATAATAACAACAAAATTTAATTATATTTATAATATAACAAGTTAATAATAATAATAATAATAATAATAATAATAATAATAATAATAATAATAATAATAATAATCACAAAATTAGAGTGATCTATTTAGATATAAATTTTATTTTTGTTTAATACTCATCCCAATACATAAACTGGAGATAATTTCAAGAAGAAAAAATATCTAAATCAATAAGTACATGTACATCATTTTAAAGAGGCTAACCGATCACATTATATCATTTGATTAATATATTATGTCTTATATTACACTTACACATACACATCAAATAAGTCTTACATGATAACACGTTAAGGTCAGCTAAAAACAAAATTTACATACGAAACTAACAAACTTAATACTGGGACCTCTTTGATCAAGTCATTACTAATAGCATAGACTTCTTTGACTAACTCATTACTTATAGCATAGTTAACAATAGTTATGGTTATGAAAGTCACAAAATACAAAGACATGAGGTATTTTCATTATAAGCCTTAATTAAGTCATAGATATGTTACCCACAAAATATAAAGATACTAGTACATTTCTTGATCTTAAAGTTATATTTGTGCCCGTCTCAAAATATTAGCCACATTACTAGGACTATTGTTCCTAGAGTGCACCTGCTTCTTTCATCAATTCATATAATGTGGCAAGACGTATGTCAGCTGGAACACCAAAAAATTCTCTCAGCTCTATCTTCTCTGCATAAAAAGCGGTAACACCTCATGCGCAATTCTGGCATCACACCTAAATTCTCTAACTCAGTCCACACGTCATTTTCAGAGTAAATTCGAGGCCTACTTTGCTCAAGAATCACAAGACCCCTTTCAGCTATTTGCACTTGTTGTTTAGCAATTTGAACTTGCTCCTTAGCTACCTGCACTTGTTCTTCAGCTGTTAACACTTGCTTTTCAGCAATATTAATTGATCTCTCATAAAAATAATTCCCATCTTTCATCATCTCAATCAATGCTTGAATGACTTGACTCATTCTTTCCATTTCTGATTCTAATTTATCACTCATGGTTGTTTTGCGTTTAGTACCTCTTGATGATGTTCCTTGAGAGCCAGTTGATTGGTTAGATAAACCAATTTCAGGACTATGATCCATTGTAAAATTAGTAGCATGAGGAGTAATTGGCTCATCATTCCACTCCTCTTCCATATTTAAGAAACTATCATCATCATTCAAGTTAATTGTTTCTTTATACTTCTTCTACCTTTTCACTTTTTCTTTGGCACTTTCAGCATATTTTCCTGTTGTCCTGTCTGTACCATATATCTCAAATAGTTTATCATAGTGTTTAATTGAAGTACGCATCCACTTTTTCACTTCTGGTTTTGTCTAAATTAAATAGTAGAATATTTACTATGAGTATGTCTATATGTAAATATATATTATTGAAATAATTCTTCAATATTTACTAGTGAAATTTAAAACAAAAAAAGATAGTAAATGCATAAAGTTTACCTTAATCAATTCTTCCCAAACTTCAACTTCAGCCTCAAATATTTTTGTAATTGAATTCCAAGAAAATCCACTAAGCCCATGAAAATGATCATAACAAACTCCAAAATGATCTTTTAGAGTCTTGAGTCTATTCTTAAGATTCTCTTTGCGGAGGTGATTACCATAGATAGATCTCAAAAGTGAAAGTATATTGTCATATGCCATTGTAGTAAATGTGCCATTCACTCTATTTCCTTTGCGACATTCTTCAATCAAAGCATCAATGAAGGTTGTATCCATTTCGTCGGTCCATCTTAAGGTATCCCGACTAGTGGCCTCACCTTGGCACGATGCTCTTTTTGCCATTAACACTTGTCAATCTACAAAACAAGTGGATAGAAATAACATCCATAATCTTAAATCAAAATTTTTGTAAACTATCTTATCAGTTATTCAATAAATAAAGATTCAATACACTCCATAAGTATAACATGTGACAACTTGATTCAATAATTGCACACCAAAGTCATTAAACAGAATATAATAACACATCAAGAGGTAACATGAATTCAATAATAACAAATCAAAGTTATAATATCAACTCAGCGCACACATAATACAACTAATAACTTTATTTGCAAAATTTTTTAAACGAGTGATCAGAGCCCTAGTTGATAGTTAGCCCACATTTGAGCAGCTATTTCATCCCTTAACATGGCTCCCCGCCTATAGTCTTCATCTTGTTCATGTCGAACTATTTCATCCTCTTCTGGATTATTTTCTTGTAGTTCTCGGTCAACTTGAGCTATGAGATGTGGATCAGGATCTACACCCATTAAAAAGTTATGTAATATGCAACAAGTTAGCACAATTTTAGTCATAGTTTCAAAGTCATAATGTGGTTCAATGCCACTTGTGATTATTGCAAATCTTTTCTTCAAAACTCCAAATGACCTTTCGATAACATTTCTCAATGAAGCATGATGAAGATTAAATAATTCCTTTTCATTTTATGGGCCACGTCTTGCATACTCTTTTAAGTGATACCTTACATCTTGATATGGGATAATTAATCCATGCTTCAGCATAAATCCAGCATCCCCAAGATAAATTTTTTCTACAGAATCCATCATTTAAAATGATTAATTTAGTATAAACACACAAACTACTAATCTTTACCTACTAATGAGACAATATAGTTTTATGTACATGCTAACCTCATGGAAGTTTAAGATTATCATCCCTCGATAATGCATTCTTAAGAACTTTTGAGTCAAATGTTGTTCCTTCCCAACCTGTTAATACATAAGTGAACTTCATATCGAAATCACATGCAATTAATACATTTTGTGTCGGCCAGTCTTTTCTCCTTCGAAATTTGGGTTGATCTACTATGGGTACTTTGACACGAAAATGTGTTCCATCTATAGCTCCAATACAATCCTAAATAATAGTCCATTATTTAATAAAGTAACATGAAATTGTATATATCAATCAAAATTATTTATTCATGTAATTGTACATGTCCATACCTTAAAATAAGGATAAAATCTATGATTGTGAAGGATCGCTGGAGAAATAATGGATGCAGATGGTTGTCGAAGAAATTCATCTTCTAGTAAAATAATTGCCCGTAACACAGCATGGAAGTGGCGGCTAACAGTTTCTCCAGACCGGTGGTAGAAAAAAGAAACGGTTCTAGTTTTCACATTATGAACTATTATATACAAGAACCTAGCAACTTGCTCCTCTACTGTAACATGTTTTGTATCTCTCACTTGACATATTGCTCTTAATTTCTCACACAATTGAAGAAATGCATCAGGGCCCATGTGTAGGATGTCACGACACCTATGAGTTTCTCTTAACTGTTGCATTAAAGTAGCTCGAATTTGTTCTCGTCCAACCAATTTATGGGAGATGGATTTGTCAACCCACGTAGACATAAATCTCAATAAATATAACATGTGCACGATGTAACATATCATTGTTATTGTGCATAATTTCTATCGTCTTTTCCAATCCTCCCTCAAAACTATTAATATATGTTCTTCGTTTTCAAGGGTTAACATATTTTCTTGATTATCGAGCCCAAACTTAAAGGAAAGGTTTAATGGAAAATCACAATTAAAGATGTCTTCCATATTGGCGACCAAAAAACTTTCTTTATGATCAGCCTTATCTGTTTAACAAGCACTTTGTAGTTTCAAATGTATATATCGTAGATTTACAGCACCAACAAAAACAAAGAAATATAGCATCATATGTTAAGCATAATCAATGCAGTTAAATAACTAGTATTTATATATATGACCTCCTAATCAAAGAATATAATTAATTGTAAAAGAATCTCAACCAATTGAAAGATAACAATTTTTTATACCTTTCGAAAAAATTTAAACATAAACTACATATGAAAGAAAAAAAAAATAAAAAACACAGAAAACGAAAGCAACTAATAGGTGTTAATGTGGTTGTGGGTTTAAATTTACATAAAAATGAAAAAAATTATAGATATATAGAAAGGAGTATTTTAGAAGAAAATTATTAAACACTATAAAAGAGAATTTTTTTTATATATAAAGACTATTCACATTAAGATAGTAATTAATTTGTTATATGTTATATCATAAATTAATTTAATCAAATATTTAAAATTGTTTAACGTTTTTTTAGCTGTCCTTTTTATATAAAAAAATTATTTTAATCATCTTCATCACCTATCCATGTGAGAATTATTTATGAATTTTGTGTACAAATAAATAAAATAGCTGAATAGTTATAAAAGTGTAGATTATGGATCAAGTTTGCGAACAAGCGCGGTGGACCAAGTTTACTTTGCCGTGAAAGGTAAGTTGTTAATTTCTATCGTTTAATAACTTAGCTCCCTAATAATAATAATTTGTGTCTCCTGCGAAATCAATTAGTTTATTTTAAACCAAGTTTACTTTACCAGTTATATTTTCGATTGGAATATTTTATCGAACTGTTTATAGACATAAAAGTTAACAAACTATGAATCAGCAATTTTTTATTGGAGCATTTGATCAAACAGTTTACATACATGAAAATTAACAAAGTAATAAATCAAACCAAAATATAATCTCTGTCCATATACTTCAAAATTGAATCACAAACACAGATCCATCAATATATAGCGTCAAATGTGAAATAAGAGCAACATCAAAAACTTATCTATAGTCTATACACATATCAATTCTTTCAACTCTGATTAACTTATGAATTAGTAAGTTTGCATTTTTTCATTGGAGTATTTTATCAAACAGTTTACATACATGAAAATTAACAAACTAGTAAATCAAACTAAAATGTAATTTTGTCCCTATACTACAAAATTGAATCTCAAACACACAGATCCATGAATCTAAAGAATGAAAGGTGAAATAAGAGTAACATAGAAAACTTACCTAATTTTACCAGTAGATGCAAGACGCTGTGACCAGAATGGTTGAGCAGTAGTGGAAGAATGGACCGTTGGTAACAGTTGCAATGGTTGATAGTGTTGGAAGTGGGTAGCATACACGGCTGAGTCCCAGGTTGAAGAAGAGTCTTCGAGAAAAAGAGAAGGGTAGGGTTTGGAATGATGGAATGGAATGAGTTTTCTTTCCGTTTTCTCGCCTTACTTGGAGAGAAAAGTTTTTGGTGGGTCCCTTTCACTTTTTGTTACTGTTGTATTTTTCCCTTTACATTTTCTTTCAAAACCAAACAAGTGAAAGTACACATTTTCCTTCTATTTCTTTCTGTCCATATTAAATTCTCCCTATTTTCCATCTAAACAAACATAGCGTTAACACAAATGAACCCCTTACAAGACTAGGTAATCATCTTTTGAATTAGACCATATTTCCAACACAATTCACTCTTAAAATAAAGATCTTGTTCACTGTTCACACACCGCATCACAAACCATCGTTGTCAATTCATCGTAATCAGTGTCCTTGGAAAGGATCAGATTAACTTCTTGGTAACCCTCACTTCATAAACCCTACACCCTACTACTAGAACTACTATTAATACTATATATTGTTATCGCTAATTTTATGCCTTTTTTATTTACGTAAATATATAAAATATTTTAATTTCCTAAATATACACAAGGCAAATGTGTTGCCAAATTTTGCATTCCCAATTTAGATGAAGCGTCTACAAAATGGATTTTGTCATCATTTCAGACGCGGCGCCCAAGATTAGGTGCATTTTATTTAGAGGTCGCCTTGTCCTATTTTAGAATAGACACGGACCGGATTTGATGTTTACTCTTTTTTAACACTATAACAAGAATAATAATGCATATTTAATGAGATTCAATTTTTAATTTATAATTTAAAATTTTAAACTTGATTTATTTAAATACTAATTTAACAATTTATTAATATCTTTTGTATTAGTATTTTAAATTCATCCTAAACCCTTAACCTTAAACCCTACATACCCAAACTTGAAGTATCTATTACACACAACTAACAAAACCACACTATCAAAATTACACATAGCTTATTACTGAACTACATATAACGTATTACTGCCTATTAAACACCCCTAAAGTATGAACGGAGCATGCTTGTCCTCTGTTACATTGTCCGATATCATAGACCATATTTCTAAACTATCATAATATTGTACCAAGTATTCTTTTTAAGGTCCTAACCCTAAACCCTAAATACCTAATATTACATCGCATATTATTCGACTAATTTCAGCCTTTAGGTTAACCCTAACCTAATTACGTAATTGAATCAATATATAAACTTTTTAAATTTTTCAATGAATATCTCCAAACACTTAACTACTTGAATCAATATATAAACATTGTAACTTCCCGACAACGATGCCAAAAACTTGATGACGGCTAGATACTGGTTTAGAATTTATGAAATTAAAAACAACAAGATTCGTTATGAGTATAGTCTTAAACCAGTAACCAACCCTATCAAAGTTTAGAAAAATTGTCACAATTCAAATCAAATACCACAAGTTTTAAATCCCAAGTCATTCTCCCATGGAATTGTAGTTGGGTGTGTGTATTATTGACTATGAGGGATCGAGATTTTCATATCACTAAACAAGAAATATAAATGGCAAAAAAATTAAAGAGTAAAACAATATCTAAATGACAAAACAAATTAAACTAAGAGCAATAAAGCAAATTAACTAAGAAAGATACTGGCAAGGGTTGATGGTTAAGGATCAATATTCTTGTCACTAACCACAACATGATAATTACAAAGAGCAAACACAATTCATCAACCTCTAAATGGCGAGAAAAGTCAACCAGAATTAATTAATCCTAATATATAAGTTCTAATCAACTTACTAATTGAATTAGCAAAAGATTAGCGTCAATGAAAATAAGATTAACTAAAATTTTTAAATTATCAATCAACTTGGACATTAGTAACTCAAGGTCACCCAAGTTACCAACCCAAGCCAATAATACAAAATTCTATTCTATAACTAAGAAATGCATTTTATCGAACACTCAGGAGGTATAAAAGCAAAGCATCATAAATTACAATAATAATAAAATTTACAACTAACCAAGACAAGAAAGCAATAATAACAACTCAAATGAACATCAATAAACATGAAAAAATTCAAACTGCATTAAAAAAAATTGAAAATTCAACAAGTGTTCATAAACTAAAAATAGCAAAAAAAAAAGGAACTAACAATTAAAACTAAGTCAACTAGGATGGTAGAACAAGAAAATATAAAGAAAATTAAGCTAAAACAAGACCAAAATCAAAAACTAAAGAGAAATTAAACTAAAAAATCCTAAAAATCCTAAAATTCTAGAGAGAAGTTGGAGCTTTTCTCTCTCTAGAATCACCTAAACTGTAATAAAATCTAAACTAAAATTACTTAGTTGATCTCCTTTGATCCATGCTTTAAATGCTTTAGAAATGAGTTGGATTGGCCCAAAAATGGGCTTGAAATTGCGAGCCACGTGTTCTTTTAAGTGAGCCACGTGCTTGGAGTCATGCGTATACGCCTATGGTGCGTACGCATGAATGAAGATGATGCGTGTGCACAGCCCATACCTACGCACGACTTGGAGAATTTGCAATCTTTATTTCCTCATGAATCCTCTACTTTTGCATGCTTTTTCTTTAACTTTCTAAGTCATCCTTACCTTCTAAGCCTTAAATCACTTAAACAAACATATCAAGGTATCAAATAGAATAAAAGTGAATTAAATTTGGTAATTTAAAGTATAAAAAACATGTTTTTAACAATTAAGCCCAATTAAAAGAAAATTCACAAAAACATACAATTTCTAAGAATAAATGTAAGATAAGTTAATAAAATTCACTCTTTTCAATTCAAAAATCATCATAAAATATAGTTTTATCAGCATGCTCTTAGTCTCAGCCACTCAGGCCCGTCGATAATGAAAATAGGTTTTGTTTTCTTTAAAGTGGTTTTCCAAAATGTAACGCCCATGAATTTTAATATTATATATATTTTCGTTGTTAAATATGACTTTAATTTTTATGCATTGACAATGTAAAATATTTTACACAGTCGTACAATCACATCCGTTCTTTTAGATGATTATTTACGCAGTCAAAATAAATGATAGTTATTTTTATTGATGTAACGTTATGTAATTAAATGTATATGTAAAACAATTTTATACTAACAATACATTAAAATTAACTTCTGTTAAATATATAATGAATATTTATATAAATATGTCTTTTATTTGAGGTATGCTTAAAAAAATTCTTTATTCTTCTATATCCAAACTTCTCATCCAAGTATATTCTATAATAATATTTTTAGGGTGCAAACATATATACTGTAATTATTAGTTTATCATTTGTCTACATTAGTACTTGGTACCAATAAATATTTTTTTTATAACAAAAGTTTAATAATTTTGTGGTCTTCAAATTTTTTGTTGGGTATAGTATATACATATTTTTAAATAATTTATTTATAAATTAAAATTTTATAAAAATATAATTAATATTCGTGATTTAAATCATATAAACAATTTTATCAAAATAATATTTTAAGCATACACATTTAATATTTATTCATACATATATATTTTTTTATTTATATTATATCTTAATAATAGTATGTTCAAATAATATTTTAGTTTTTATTCACAATTATGTGTTTTTTTTTCTTTTACTTATGCTATGTGTATAATAATATGTTTAAATAATATTCAATAATATAAATAATTTACAATTTTATAAGAAAATAATCAATTGTTTTGCAATTCTTATATATTTGGGTGTTTTTAGATTCAAATAAATATAAAACAAATCAAACTTTATTATAGAATTCGTATTTTGATTTAAATGATTCATTAAATTCATATAATTAAAATTAATTATAAATTATTGTATATAACACATGCAGATTCAAGTAAATGTTGCTTAAAATTATTTAATTATTTGTATTATTATTATTATTATTAGAATTATATAATTATTTATTTTAATATCAATTTTTTGCATATGGATGATGATGAGTGTATGAAAGACCAAAATAATACGGCGTAGTTGTAGCAATGATGTTAATTTATGTTTTTTTTTTATATATTTTTCGACCTTAAACATAAAAACAACTTTTTTTTCAAAAATGTCGAAAATCCAAGATACGGCCCGTAATCAAGTTAACTTAATTAATCATGATAAAATATAATTATCAAACCAAAGCATTAATCTCCTCACGTGAATATCATTCAGCTTTTTCAACAGGTTCCTACCAAACTTTAAATTTTATCTCCTCTTATGACAATTATTGTAACCATAGGTTGCCACCACAAATCTATACTTGTAGACATCAGCAGACCATCTACACAGTAGAACTTGCCTTAAATTAGGCTTATTTAAATCAAGCAAATGCTAGAAAATTTAAATTATTGTGATAGTTCTAGGATTTGAAGTCAAATTGATGTGGATATAATACAACATTACAAACTGAATTTAGCCTTTCAAATTGCTCTTTTTTGGTGAGATTAACTCATAATTTTGAAATTTTCTTGAAGAGTAAATATTTCTAACAATAGTTTGAAATATTAGTGAGAAAAATAAAGGTGAATATTTTTCCAAAATTTTGCATGTCACTGAAACTTTTGTTGGAAACTTAATAACAACATTACTAGAAAACCATTATGGTAACTTTCCATCACCAATAGTCCTTACAAGAACAAGTATGGTATTTCCATCACCAATAGTCCTTACAAGAACAAGTACCATTTTCAAAATGGTGAAACCTATTTGTATCTCTCAATACAATCAATCTCCTTGTAACTCTTGAAACTGCCTTCATCCATGAGTGACAATCCACACAAACTCTGAGGTTCTTAGTAATCCTAACTGGCATTCCCTCACCAGTGTTGATGAGTGCATACACTGCTGCAAGCCTTTCACTGTGTCCACAAACCCACGTTGTCTTCATCTCTTCGTTAATATCATGAAGAACAACTTCTGTGTCAGGGACATATCCCACTTTCTTTGTAGCATTTGACAACTCACTCCAAACTCTGCAAAACTCAGCTGAATTGCGAAAATCGGTGCTCCCTCCTGCAACAAATGTATGAATTCTATGCTTTATTTGTATCCAACTACATCCGGCATCTTTCTTGATTCCCCTCATTGCCATCATTTCTCTAACTCTCTTCACCTCCTCCCACATCCCTGCGTTTGCATATATGTTGGACAACATCACATAGTTTCCGGAATTGTTAGGTTCAATCTCAAACAACCGCTCGGCCACAGTTTCTGCGAGAGAAACGTTGCCATAGAGCCGACACGAGTTAAGCAACGATCCCCATATGCTTCCGCTAGGCTTCATTGGAAGGCTTTCTGCCACTGCTAACCCCTCGTGGAGTTTCCCTGACCTACCTAACATATCTACCAGACAAGCATAATGTTCTAGAGATGGTTTCACCCCATAATTTTGCATCACATGAAACAACCTGTTCCCCTCACTTGTAAGTCCTGAATGGCTACAACCAGATAACAAGGCAACAAAGGTGATACCATCTGGCCTAATGTTATTACTTATCATTTCATCAAACAAAGCCATTGCCTCATCTATTTGCCCATTGATTGAATACCCAGAAAGCATTGTATTCCATGATGTTAAGTCCTTGTTCTGCATTCTGTCAAACACTTTTCTACAATAACCAATTGCTCCACATTTGGCATACATGTCCATAAGAGAGTTAAGTAAAGGAACATCACCTCTCTTCTTAGACTTCACAATTTGCCCATGTATCTCCTTCCCACTGTGAAGTGCAGTAACTTGACCACAAACCGGAAGAACCGTTGTAAGGGTGACCCAACTGAACCCCATCGCCTCTCCCTGCATAACTCGAAAAGCATCGAGCATCTCAAACACTCTCCCTTGACCAGCCAAACCCGCAATCAGCGTGTTCCAAGATACAACATTTCGTTGAGGCATTACCTCAAACACCTTCAGTGCCTCATTGAAGCACCCTCCACACTCCACATAGAACTTCAACAGGGCATTTTTCACAACTTGATCAGCTTCCTCATCATGCTTCACAATCTGGGCATGGATTGCTCTACCCAAGAAAGCATCAGAGGTATCCACACAGGCCTTAAGAGCCACCGAAAACGCGAAATTTCCGGGCTTCACAGAATGCAACAACATATTACTATACAGAAGCAGAACTTCAGTAGAAAATCCGTTTCTAGAGTACCCAATTGCCATGGCTACCCACACTGGCTCCGAGGGAGTGGCTTCACTGCTGGTTTGGTCATTGAAGACACGGCGAGCCTCCTCGAGTTGGCCGCAGACGGAGAAGAGCGTGATGAGCTTGCTCTTCAGGGTGGGGTTCTGCAAAAGGCTCGGTTTTGAGCGAAGAATGTGGGAACGGAGCTTTTGGGCATGTTCCAATGACTTTGTGGAGATGCAGGCATGGAGGAAGAGAGAGAAAACTTCAATGTCTTCATCATTGGGTTTGCGCTTTGAGGATTCTATAACGCTAAGGGCCTCCTCCAATTTTCCCAATTTGCAAAGGGATTTCAGGGTTGAACCAAGAGGTGGTGTTGTTTTGTGTAATTTCTGAGTTGTTGTGGTTCTTGGTGTTGGTGTGGCGGAAACTGTTATGTTGGTTTTGACAGTTATGTTCGTTGAGAGAGATATGGCGGGGAACATGACCATCATGATAATGATAATGTGAGTGTTATTTTCTTTTTATTGTTATTCATGAATTTGTTTCAACCTATATATATGCAATATAAGGTTGTCATAACATGAAGTACTTATGACGAGGTATATGAAATTTTTAAAAAACTAAAAAGTGGATATGTTAGGTCAATAGAAGTTCTCAAGAATAACCTCACATGTTTATATGTATATTTTTTTTCATATTTTTATCAAAAAATTGTGGAGTTCGTCGTTAGGGTAAAATATTATTTTTATACTTAACATTTAAGCTAAATTCTAGTTTAGTTCCTAATATTTAAAATGTCTTATTTTTGTGTCAAACATTTTATTTCATTCTATTTTAGTCTTTTGATCAAATTCTTTTCCTTAAAAAATATCCTTTTTCTACTATGATTTTCTTTTAAGTAATGGCAAAAATTATAATTGTATTGATTATAATAATAGTGGTAGTGATTTGAGAACGAAAATAGTAGAAAAATAAGACTTTTTAATGCTTTGAAAAGCTTCTTTGTACTTGCTTTAACTAAAGCATTTTGGAACAAGCATTGTTGATAAGGTAACAATGTATAAAGTGGTTGTAGTTAACCAGTTGGTAATGTATAAATAGAAAGGACGCGATGACGCATAAAAGTGAAAACATAAGGACAAATTCCTCAGGCGACCATTTCATTACATCAATTGCGAGCATCACTAACAACTTAATCTTAGCTCAGTAAATTACTAAATTAGAGCTCTCTGTTTGAAACTTTGGATTGACCATGTTTCCTCCATCTTTTGCACCTAGTTAATAGCAGCTTGGTTTCTCATGTGTTGAATAGCCCCAGATATTAAAGGTTCCATATGTTTTTAATCCAACACAAAACTCCGAGCTACCACTTCGTTAGTGTGTGATTGGAGAAATTTGGGGTTTACTTTCTCTGGTGTATAACTGATTTACAATCTTATGTATCAATGTATTTGGTTACCATAACAGCTTTGGCAAATGAATTAGCTAGTGTATATAGCTCACAACCAAAAATATATAAATACCTTGAATTTAAAGCAATCTGGCATTTCACAGAAACAAACCTATGATAATGAATGAAGTACAATACAAGACTGGAAATAATAACTTTGATTGAATTATAAAGATTCTATCCTTTCAAATGGATGTAGCAAAACAAAGAATAACCCAGCACATGTCCCAAGGTTGAGTTGCATCAAAACGTATTCACTAGATTTCTGTTTATAACTCCAACTACTTGTGGAATCAAATTGTACTAGTCACACATGCAACAGATCCATAACTATGATCATAGATCTGCCCTACCAGGATAACGAGGGAAGGGAATCACATCTCTAATATTTTCAAGGCCAGTTGCAAAAAGAATCATCCTTTCAAAGCCAAGACCGAATCCAGAGTGTTTCACGGTTCCATACCGCCTCAGATCAAGGTACCATTCATATGGCTCAAGAGGAAGCCCCATCTCCTTTATCCTGCAACATAAAAATGAAATAGTTATAAAAAAAATGAAAGAGAACACAATTTGTGATCTATAATGTATATAGCATTTATATTTCGAACCTTTGAACGATCACATCATATCGCTCTTCTCTTTGGCTTCCACCGATCAATTCACCAACCTGAAATTTACATTCATGCTTTAAGTTCACCAAGAGAAGAGGCACTAGGTATCTAAAAATATTACCAATAGCTACTAGCCAGGCACACAAGATATGTTTAAAAATCGAATCAAATACGCAGGACAGATACCTTTGGTACAAGTACATCCATGGCGGCAACTGTCTTTGAGTCGTCATTTAGTCGCATGTAGAATGCTTTGATATCTTTTGGATAGTTATACACAATTACAGGTTTCTGAAACTTTACCTCTGTAAGGTATCTGCATAACACCATGTCCCAGATATCAGTTACTCTAAGTCAATAAGAAAGAAGATCTTTGATAAGTGAAAAACACAAACCAAAATAAAATAAAACTAAAATACCTTTCATGCTCAGATGCCAAGTCAATTCCCCATTTCACTTCATTATCAAACTTCTTACCATTCTTCACAGCCTCCTCCAGTATTTCCACAGCTTCTGTATATGAAACACGAACAAATGGGGTAGAAGCAACCATTTTCAAACGATCAATGCAACCTTTATCAAACTTATCAGCCATGAACTTCATATCTTCTAGGCAATTGTCAAGTAACCACTGACACAAAAATCTCACGTATGCCTCGGCACAGTTCATGTCATCCTGCACAATAATGAAAAGTCGTGAGTTTCAAAAGCATAAGACATTGGCACTAATAATAGCAACAAATAATATAATTAATGATTAAATTTAGACATGGAAAACGTAAGAAAAGAATAGCCATATATTCTCCTAAACTTATAATAATAGAACAACTGAGAATGAGTTCAAGGCCGATATACCTTCAACTCTGCAAAAGCAAGTTCTGGTTCTACCATCCAAAATTCTGCTAAATGTCTAGAAGTGTGAGAATTCTCTGCACGAAATGTTGGCCCAAAGGTGTATACACTACTTAGAGCACAAGCATATGACTCAACTTGAAGTTGGCCTGAAACAGTCAAGAACGCTTGACGGGCAAAGAAATCTTTGGCATAGTCCACGTTTCCATCATCCTTCTTAGGAATACCGGGTTTAAGTTTGGATCTCTCCTCCAGCTTCGAAAGAGTATCCTTTGATTTTTTAAGCTCATCCACAGCAGCGCCAATTTCCTTCTTACTTGCTTTGGCAGATTTCAACTGGGAAACAATTTCCCCTTTCTCCTTAACAACAACTCTAGCAGCTTCCACCTCGGCTTCTGTTGGAGGAGGATTATGTACTAGTTCCTTCTCCAGTCTCTCGGCTTCACTGAGCAAAGTTGTTACTTGAAACATTTCACCAGCACCCTCACAATCACTAGTCGTGATTATTGGTGTGTGCACATATAGAAACCCGTGCTTATTGAAAAAAGTGTGTGAGGCATAAGCAAGAGCATTTCTAATTCGAGCAACAGCAGATATCTGCAATTGTACACAACAATCCAATGCTGTCAACAAAGAATCTTGATCTAAGAACAAGAAATATAATAAAATTTGATCTCAGGGTAAACACACAACAAAACTTCCCACTCTTGTCCATAATCACCTTCCATTCATTTGAACAAATCAAATAGAAAATTGGTACTCAATACTGATGCACATTAAACAGTAATGCATCAAGCACTATTTTTTATTTTTTCTAATCTATGCCACTAGATGAACTCCAACTAATCTAAGATTGATCCAAGTCAAGTTGAAACCCTAATTTACAATCACCAAAAACAAACAAAATAAATACAAAAAACTGAAACTTTAGGAAATTACCGTGTTGGTTCTAGAGCGAAGGTGAACGAAGTCCCTTAAGAATTCAAGTGTGAGCCTCATTTTCGGAAGAGGGTACTTGGCAGGGTCGACGGGTCCCACGTGAACAACCTTCTCCGCCCTCAGCTCCACCTTCTGCTTCGCCCCTTCCGGCGGCAACTTAAGCTCGCCGTCAACCACCACGCAGGTCCCCGTCGGTACCACCTGAGACAGCTCGCCGGCGACAAGCCCCGCCTCCACGATCACCTGCAGATTCCCGGGGCATGATCCGTCGTTGAGCTCCAAGAAAGCGAAAGCGTCCTTGTCGGCCTTCCTACCCGTCTTTACCCACCCGCCCACGCGGGCCTTCTTGCCCGCTAGGCCTGACCCACCATCGGCCCGCGAGATTATGGAATTGATCGGAACCCTATCCGAGAACTCCGCTTTCGGAACGATCCCGTCGTCGTTTATGGTCGTCGCGGCCAATTGCTCCGCCGTAGCTTCCGCCATTGGCTTCTTCCTTTCTCTATTTCTCTCTTCTGGTGAGAAAGTGAAAGTGTGAAACAATGAGACACAAATATCGGAAAAACCCTAGCCTTTTTTGTCAGAGAAAAACACTTTTTTGTCTGAATTTATGATTGGGCCTAATGGGCCTGGCCCATGAATTTCGCGCCACGTGGAGGGGGTGGAAATAAGAGACTGAGATAGACAAGGTTTCCGACCAAAAAAAAAAAAAAAAAAGATAAAAAAAGACAACAGACAAGGTTCAAGGTTGCTTCTTTTCTCCTCTTTGAACCTCCAAACACCGAAACAACACGCTTGAAGGGAACTAAAACTACCGGTCTTTCTTTCCTCTTTTGCTTTTCCTTTACCATACCCAGATCTCAAGTTCTGATCTTTTTGTTGACTTCTCTATCGATCTCACTCCAAAATCTGATTTTTCTAGAAGGGGTTGGTTCATATCACAGCCACTTTTCTCAGTTTTGTTTTGGGGATTTATTCTTTCTTTGTTTGTATTGTAAATATTTCGCGATTGAAATTGTTTCCTTTTTTGACTTTTTCAGGAAGATCGGTTCTGCAACGAAGAAGGGTACTATTGTAAAGGAGTTTGAATCTACATCTGTATATATTAATCTATAAGGATCAACCATGTCTATGTTTGGGCGCATGTTTGGTAAACCTAAACAGGAAACCAATGCTTTAACCACTTTGGATAAGTTAAACGAGGTAATTCACTCATGATTGTTCATATTTATGATGGTTCACTGGTGATTGCTTCGTTTTTAAATGTTTCCCATGCTTTGTTCATATTAGATGAGTATGTAATAGTGCAACTGTTTGGATTGAAATTAGTTGTTAATTTTGATGAGTATGTTGTGTTTTTGAGCTCTAGCTTTATGTTGCAATTAAATTCCTCAGTTGCCTTGTAATTTCACTTAATCTTGTTCCTATGGCAACTTTGATTCAGTGATTCCTAGTACAAATCATTCCCCCCCTGATTATGGATAATGCCTTTTGAAATTCACGAGAATAGATGACAAGTTGTTAGTGTGCTCTTGCCAGTTTTTTCGACGATGTTAGACTCTTGTTTGTAGGGAGATTGCTTGATCATGGTTAGATCATAGATGATAAGAATTTTACAAAATCTTTCATTCATGGCTAGAGGATAATAATGTTTTCAAAGTTTAAACGCGTCATTATCCAATGTTTTCTGCATCATGTAGTATCATACGTAGATTTTTGTTACCCTTTTCCGTTTCGTATAGTATTAATTTTATGCCTTCGGGGAAAATTTTTCTTAATTTGACTGTTTTGGTTTTTGAATCTTATAGACGCTTGAAATGCTGGAGAAAAAGGAGAAAGTTCTCCTTAAGAAGGTTTCAGCTGAAGTTGAAAAGGCAAAAGAATTCACAAGGGCGAAGAACAAAAGGGGTATACTGCATTACTCTTGTGTTGTTGTTCAATACAATAGTTTTTTAATGCCTTCATTCCTCCCACCTTCACTTCTATTGTGACCTGAGATTTGTGCATTCTGTTTCATGCAGCGGCAATACAATGTTTGAAGAGGAAGAGGCTATATGAGCAACAGATAGAGCAACTTGGGAATTTCCAGTTGCGCATTCATGATCAGGTGTTTATCCGATATTCCAATAGAATTTGTCCATAAAATGTTTTAGTTTATTATCTTTGATTTGCATCTTATGCTGGAAACTTGTGTTCCAGATGATAATGTTGGAAGGTGCCAAAGCCACCACAGAAACAGTAGATGCATTAAGATCTGGAGCATCGGCTATGAAGGCTATGCAGAAAGCAACGTATGTAGTGCAACTTATGCTATGATATATCGGTTTTCTTACAGCTTATTCTTCACATGATGTCTTATATATTTTTTAATTAACTTTTTCTAGGAATATTGATGATGTTGACAAGACCATGGATGAGATCAATGAGCAAACCGAAAACATGAAGCAGATTCAGGAAGCACTGTCTGCTCCAATTGGTGCAGCAGCTGATTTCGATGAGGTGATCTTAAAATTGTTTACCATATATATTCTGCTGTAGGGTTTGCAAAATCTGTATTCATTGTGTAGTGTCACATTTTTTTAGCATGTCTTCAATGCATTCTGAATTTTCTGTCTTCTTCCCCTTTAGGATGAATTGGAAGCTGAGCTTGAAGAACTGGAGGGTGCTGAATTGGAAGAACAGCTTCTTCAACCAGCAACTACAGCTCCTGCTGCCCCGGTGCAAGTCCCAGCCGGCCGGCAACCTACTCGGCCCGTCCCTGCAAAACGCACTCAAGAAGAAGACGAATTGGCAGCTTTGCAGGCTGAGATGGCACTTTGAGCAGGTCCATATTCTCAAATGTAATACAATCCAATATCCACACCACGCATTAGTTTGTTTTAGTTCAATGAATGTCGCGTCGCAACCAACATTGCAGTTTAATGGCTTGTGTATTTATCATTTTCATGTTAGCTATCAACTTTTGCACCTTTGAGAGTGCACTTGTACAATAGTCTGAAAAAGTTGAACCTGAGATCACTTGTCAATAAGATAAATATCATTTTGTGCAGTTGTTGTTGGATTTGTTGGTGGTTATGATTAAGCCAGAATTTTGCAGGCACCATCCTGTGCATGATGGCCACAAGTATGTGTGAAACCATTGAACAGATCAGAGAATATATATATATATATATATACATGAAGGTGACAAGAATTGAACATAAAAGTGTCTTTCAAGATTACTCTCAAGATTAATCTTCCTTCAGTTCAATCAGTGTATATCTCAAAATCAAAATTTAAAGGTGGAAATTCATATCAGGATTGTACTAGTCTCCTAAATTTAAAAAAGGGGCCCAAGATTAGTTTATCAAAATGTTGGTAATTGAGAGACTAATATTATTGAGCATTAAACTAGTCTTGTATAGTATTTGGCATCATATAAAATTTAAGTGAGACTAAAAAGCATGTGAAAGAGAATCCATTTTCAAGTTATATATGAATTATATTATATTATATACAAACAACTGAACAAGTTGTTGACGAAGCATTTGTATTTTGCTATTTATGTGCCATTCAAATTGGACTTTAATGTTTATATTTTCCTTTTTGTTATTAAGTAAAAGTCTAAACATAAAAACTAATCCAATTTATCCAGGAAAAGAGACGTCCCTATAGCACGTTAAGTTAACTTTTATGTCAATTCTTTGAGAAGACATTATTGCAAATTCATCTTTTGTTACAACCTAAACATAAGCTAATCTGTATTGCTATTTGTTTTGTGAAAGCGAATTGAGCATTGCAACTTGCAAGTTGTTTTGTGGAGAACAGGTTGTAAAACTATTCTTCATTACTAAATTGAAAAAAAGGAACCAGAAGAAAAAAAAAGGCAAAAGCAAAAGCTGTTTATTACTATTCCACACACCCCCACCACCCCCCTTCCCCTACCAAATCCCTTGAAGAGATTCTGACTCACTTTCATTTTTTTTCAATGGGACTAAACTTTTCTACAATTCATAATGTGGAATAAAAGTGGAACCAAGAATTAATGGCAAAAATATACACTAGAGGAGAGAAAGTGAATGTGACACACCCCCACCAATATCAAATAAGTTTCATTCAAAGAATAGACTGCAAACAATTAAATACAGACAAGGGAGCTAAGTATAAACAAAAATTAAAAAATAGCCCAAAAAAATATCCATAGTCAATTGATGAATCCAATCCAATCCGATCCGATTAATTAATTAGGCCTTCCGAATTTTGCAAAAGCCTAATGAATTATGTATGTAAGAACCAAAGCCAACAACATTAGCACATAGGCAACTCCTTGGTCCACAGATATACCTGCGTAGAATTCAAATAGCAGGTGTATCCGTTACATGAATCAAACGATATTATAATAATTAAAAAAAAACATATAGTATATATAATTAAAATGTACCATCACTAGTTGGAGCTGGGGCAGGAGCAAGAGGTTGAGCATCAATGGAAGGAGCCAAATAGGCAAAAGCAAGAGCCACCATGGATACAACAAAAAGCTGAACTCTCAAGACCTCCATTGTAATGAAATGAATTGAATTAGAAGCAAGAGAAGAGAAGAGAAGAGAGTGAAACTTAGTTGAATGAGGAAATGAAGAATGAGATGGTTTATAAGGGAGAGAATTAGAGACAGCAAAGACCAAAGAGCAAAGGTGGTTTGGTTTGGTTTGTTTTCTTTTGGGTTGGGAGAATCTTTGGCAATGAAGTAGCCACTCTGGCTAATTATATAGCTACTCACTACTAGCCGTTGATTTATGCCACGTGTACGGCTCTTATTTCCTGCACGTTACACAGTCTAGCTGTTTTTGTGTAGAGAGAATCGAGGTCCAACCAATCATGAATCAGATTGGGTTTTTTGAAATTTCCAAAACGTTAGATTATCAAAATCAAATATTCATAAGTACAATTAATTATCATAGTCTTTATTTAACAAAATTTTAGTGAAAATAATGCATCATCATAATAATCATAATTTGTAAAACATAAATACCTAAGAATATTCGTGGTTTGATTTGTTTTGGTGCCAGTGTGCCACATGGTTGTGTTTTGAGTGATTGGTCCAATATCATATGCACAACTGGATTCAACCGATTTGAATTTTACTTGATTTTTTATTAATCAATTGAACTGAAATCAACGACCTAAAATTTAAACACGAGTTTTAATTTATTTTATTTATTCTTTGGTTTAGGGTTTCTTAAAATTTGAAAGATTATTGAACCGTTGTAAATTGCAATGGACGGCAATGGTTGGCTGGTTCTGCATGATGTGGGGCCCACAAACAAACCCAATTCACAAATCACATATCACAAACTGACAGCAAGCTGATAATACGTTATTTTTATAAATAAATTTTTTTTTTTTCTTTTCTTATGTGTCTTCTCATTGTCTTCTCATTCTTTTCTTATCGTTTAATTTTTTATTTTTATCATTAACATTTATTATAATGAATGTGACTTTAACGTGATGTTGCACTTATAAGTACTCAACTTTTATTTTATTTTACTTTACTTTTGAGAAGAATCGATATTTCATTGATTAAAATTGAAGACAAAATTCAAGAACACTGATAAAGAAGGATAGGTGAGTTTCTAATAGAATACATATAGAAAATTAACTTTTAATTAACAAATATTAATCAATTTTTAATTATAAAATTACCTTATTCTGTTTTTTTTTCTTGGACAGGGATGTTGATACTTGTAATTAAAAGAGTTTTTTCTTTGTTAAGACTTGTAATTAAGGTTGCGTTTGGTTCTAAGAATAAAATAAGACAATATACTAAGAATAAGATATAAAGAAGAGACACAAAAATTAATATACTTATATTTTGTTTGGTGATAAATTAGAACAAATTATAAAAATTTAATTTATTCTTATTTTTTTATTCAACAAAATTGTAAAAAAAATTATAATAATAAAAAATATAATTATAAAAAATTAACAAGAATAATTAAAAAAAAATTATGTTTTTGTCTTTCAATCAAGATAAATACAAAATATACTAATTCAATATCTCGTGATATAATGTCTTTGTTCTTATCTCATTTGTCAAATACAATTTTGTGTCTACGTGAACGCAACCTAAAAGTTAAACTTTGAAAACTAAAATTAGTGAGCCACAAAAAATGGGATATGGCCCCAAAATTTTGTCTGCTGGCATATATTTAATATTTTTGGACAGTTTGGCCTATTTTAGTTGAAAACAGTTTTTATCAAAATTAAATTAGGCCTTAAAGCCCATAATTGAGATCGGCCCATTAGGATTAGGGTTTTAGCTTCTTGTTATGATAGGGCGATAGCTTCATTCACTCTCCTTCGTCTTTCAGCTTCTACGCTGCCTCTCAAAGTTCTGGAACCAAAGGTACCTCGACTACTATCTTGCAGAAATTTTTGGAAGTTCGGATTTGAATTTATAAAGTTAGGGTTTTTAATGTGATTGATGGATCAGTGTTTGTTGTGTAGGTAAGTGAATCGTGGTGATCGAGAATGGTGGAGAAGGCGAAAGGTAGGAAGGAGGAGGTGGTTACCAGAGAGTACACCATCAATCTGCACAAGCGCCTGCATGGCTGGTATTCCATTTCTTCTCAATTTCAGATCTGGTTTTTCTTTTTCTTTTTTCTTTTATTTCAGTGTATCATGTTGAACCCTAATTACCTAGTGTTTCCCATATGTTTAGCTCAAAACATGTTCTCACGATCTTACAGTTTACGGTGGTTGTAGAATAAAATTGATTAGGAACTGCAAAAAAATAATACGAAGAAAAAGAATGATTAGGAACTCAAGTTTGAACATAATAATTTCAGTTGGAGCATAAGGTGATTTATAATATGGAGCCAAATGGTTTGTTTTTCAATTACCTGGATGGATTATTCATACAAAAATTGTTGTGCCCATGCTCTATATTGATTATTGATAGATGGTTTTTACCTAAGCATATAACTCTAGATTTTAGCTTCTGTTTTTATTCTTTTATTATCAACACTATCCATAATTTCTGTTGTGTATTTGATATATTAATGAGTAACATCATAAAAGTTTTTGCTGTTATTTATTTTGTTTATATGAATATTTAGTAATTGAGGCATAATTCATGTATGTTATTGAATAAGACAATGTCTGATACATGACTAGTTTTTGCTTGGATTGTCGTTGTGTATGGACAGCACATTCAAGAAGAAGGCTCCCAATGCCATTAAGGAGATAAGGAAGTTTGCCCAAAAAGCAATGGGGACCAATGATGTGAGAGTAGATGTGAAGTTGAACAAATTTGTCTGGAGCCAGGGTATCCGAAGTGTCCCAAGGAGGATTAGGGTTCGCATTGCTCGCAAGAGGAACGATGATGAAGATGCAAAGGAAGAGCTGTACTCACTGGTCACTGTTGTTGAAATCCCCAAGGAAGAGATCAAGGGGTTGGGCACCAAGGTCATTGAAGATGAGGATTGATTCTTCATTTCTGTTTGAAACCCAGGGACACATGTAGTTTTTTATTGTCTTTTGCAATCAAATTTTGCCTTTTCTAGATTTTTCCAATTAATTCTGATGTTGCTGAGACGTGGTTTGAAGTTTTATGATGATGTTACTTTAGTATTTTATTGCAACCGTTGCCTTCTAATTTATTTTTTACCCTACCGATTTAGTTGAGACTAATATGTGGTAAGCATGTCCTAAAGTTCTAGAGTTATGAATCAAATTGATGTGTTATATTGTATTGTTGTATACAGTTGGATATGGCTAGTCTACAATGCTATATTACTACTGGATTCAGCAAATAAACCAAATTCACATCAACAGACAGCACAGGGATAAAACCTTTATTTTGGTACTTATTTTAGATTTAGTTAACTTTGTTTAAATTAATTTACATGATCAAACTATAAATGCTTTATTGTAAAACCTTTGCTTTCGAAGACTCTTAAGTGGCATTATGACGGTGCAAGCCACCTCATTTTAGTTCTTTTTGGGGTACAAAGCAACATGAATGCCAAGACACTACAGACCAATTAAGGATCAGACATAAAAAATAACAATTTTGGGAGCATGTTAATTAAACAACTTCCAAGTGGCCAAGTGGTAAAAACTAATTAGTGAGCAAGGAAAATGACATCTTATTAGACTACTTAATTGATTATTATGATATAGAGCAAAGAGCATTACACAAAACTATGGACTTGTCATTGAAAGTATAAAATCGTTAAGGTAGTTGACTAAGTGATAGTTACAGAGAAATATATCATACAACCCTGGTGGAAATTTACAGTTAAGAACAAAGCTAGCTTTGTATGATCAATTTTAGAAGGGAATGAGCTGCTGTTGGCAAGGTAGATTGCAATAAGTAGAAAAAATGAAATTTGGGAGGCTCTAGGATTGCAAGTAACCACCAATTCAGAATTAAGAAAATTACTTAAAAAATAAGATTTTCTAAGGCTAATATAGATTATTAAGAAAAAGAAACCATCAATAAATCACACTGCAAATCCTCCTTAAAGTGAGAAATACCAACCTCAGTCAAGTTGGGAAAACAAAATAGAGGTAGAAAAAGATGAAAGCAAATTACATATGTTGCATCTCGAAGCAAAAAGTCTCTGGAGAGGTCATTGGTTCAAGACAACAAGAAAGAAGAAAATAACAAACCATTTCCCTATAAATGAGGATGTCATTGGCATACTTGATCAAATTTTATTCTAATTGTCGGTGTTCGAGAGAAACACTGGAGTCAGCAGTGCACAACTACGCATTTCGATAGGCTATGTAATTAATCAGCAACTTCTTTGAGTGGAAGAGGAGCTAACTCCAAATAGTCAAAATCGTCTGTTATACCAACCTGCATGGAGACGCAAGGTGCGAAACAGAAATGAAAAACAAACAGGAGAAGACAATGACAACAAAGCATGTTTAAGATGGGGCACACTGGAGGATATTTTATGTGGTAAGCTTGCTGCAGTTACCAAGCTATATCATTCCATTCAATTGAAACAAATATTTGAAGCAAAAGAAGTCCCAACAAATTAGCTGATGATTAGGTAAAATCAAATGACTGACCTCCCTGTACATGTTTTCAAGTTGCTCTTTAGCCTGTGGGAAGTTGTTTGAACACCATTGTCTCAGGGTGAAAATGTTATCTGCATAAAATATTGGGCACAACAAATAAATATATGTATCGCCATCACCGTATGATATTTAATTATACTAGACATGCCATTTCTCCCTCCTATCCTAGAATCAAAACCATGCAGGAAAACAGAAACATAAGAAAATAATTTTAAAATAAAACAAAATAGAAAGTTAAACATGGAAGGTAATACCTGTCCATCTGTTGGCTGATGCATGAGCAACTTCAATTGCTTCCTCTGCCAATAATAATACCAGAAACATCAGGGTCCAAACTTCCAAAGTATACCAAGGTATGAAGATTATTAATCTTCTGAAACGTTAATGTATTGTACATATAAAGAAAATAAAAAAGCATATCGTAACTCATTGCTTCAAAAGCAGCTGGATCATTATCTCTGTACTGTGCCAACTCATCCTGAAATAGTTAAAAGATATTCGACTGTTACAAATAAGACAGACTTTATACCCATGATATACATTACCAACTAATAAACTATAATCCAACCTTCAACTCATTATGCTTCAGCTCAATTGCTTTGAGATCTGCTAGGGCCTCCGCTCGTTCATCCTGTTTCACATTCAACATAGAGAAATACAATGACACAGAAGTAGAACTAACTGGAATATAGGTGGGGAAGAGACTATAACCCACGGATTCCTCTCGCCCCTTCTTTAGTGCCTCGCATTGGTCAACAAGTTCAGCATGCCGCTTCTTACTGCTTTGTAGATCAGAGTCGAGTTTGTTACGCACATTCCTAAGCTGTGCATTGAGTTTATTTGGTTACTTTTACAGCGACATTTACAATCATATCAAACATTACATGGCCAAAGACATTGTAGCTCTGGTAATTGGAACTTCACCTGATTTCCAGCACAGCTAGGAAGACTCCAGAAATATACCTGATAGGCAAAAGTATAAATATGCATTATAGAAGCATAAATAATAAGAAACATATTTTGTGTCTTTGACAATGTTCCCATGGCAATGCATACATAACATTAAGTGATTTCAAAACTTACAGAAGTTCCTATCTTATCTTTGGAAACAAGATCATCATCCACTAAACTTTGAACAACGTCTTTCACAGACTGAGTGATAACACCTTTCTTAGGACCCATCTTCTCCAGCTCCTTAAGCTGAAACAACAAGAACAACGATAACAAAACTATTTAGTAATTGGCAATGAAATAAATGATCAAAGCAACACTCATTCAGATTAACATCAAAATGTGCAAGCTAAGTGTGAATTTTATGCCAACCAGGAAGAAGTCTTGAGACTCATAGAAGATTTCAAGCATCTTCTCGCGCTTCTCTTCCAATGAAAGACCCCTTTTCTTCGACTGCAGCAACACAATGAGAACACGTCAACCAAATTGTAATTTCACAAACACCACAACTGGCATTTTCACAAACACAAAGAGAGCACTCCAACTCAAATAATTCGAAACTCCAAAAGGGGAAAATAAAAAAAAAAGTTCCATTTTAGGTTTCGCTTCTCGTTAGGCCTAATTTTGATCCTTCTCTAATCCAAATTACGGCATCAAATAGAATCGAACAGAAAAACAAAAACATAAACAACGAAGGGGAGGAATCCAAGCGATTAAGATGCAAACGCAGATCAACAAAGATAACAGAGGAATCATTCCAGCGAGAGAGGAAAACGAATTACCATTCCGACGGCGTCCGGTGGCGGAGGAGTGACGGAGAATATTCTGGAAACGCGTTTCGTGCGTAGTTGCGGTTCTCTGGTTTTGGCGGGAAAATTGCTTGTAAAATTTTGCGCTTTATATTTTTAAGTTAGCGGAAAAAAACGAGATACCAAATTATTATCGGGCCAAAAAACACAATTAAGCCAAGAGAGGAAAGACATGAATAAGCCAAACTCAAAATTGATTCACGAATCAGCCAAAGCACATTACTATATAATTCGAATCAGTTTTGTTCGAATTAGAAAAACATGTAATTCGAACCAATAGAGCTCGAATTATGATGGAACACGTGATGGATGTAATTCGAATCTATATGGTTCGAACTACAATGGAACATAATTCGAACTAGGTGAGTTCGAATTACTCAAGAAGACGACGTTTCATGTAATTCGAAGTAAGTTGGTTCGAATTACACGATGATTTGAATTAAACCAATAATAATAATAATAATAATAATAATAATAATAAGGTTTAAACATACTTTATTATAGTAGGTTAGATAAAAATTAAACTATTTAAATAAATAATTTGGTGTCTAGAAGTCAAGTTTTAGAATAATTTTTTAGGGATTATTTATCATATTATAAATTCACAATTATGTAAGTATGTGAAGGATTTATTTTTTAAATTAAATGGCTTTCAATATTATTAGATTGTTTTATTTTTAAATTGGTCAATTCATTTTATATTTATATATTGTAATTATTTATTTTATAACGAGTACAACTAAAATTTTAATAACAATTATTAAATTAAACATTGTTACTATGAGTACTATAAAAGTTTGTAATATACTCGTTACTAACCTATCACATAATAAAAATTTTTAATTGAATGTAAATTTTATAGCATAAATCTAATCCATGTAATTATTTTAATACACCAACCATTATATCTACATGGAGCCAATGCTAAATCGAATTCAATTAGTTCGATAATACTAGTCTATGAAAAAAATTACATTTTATAAAGTTTAAAAATTTTTATTATGTGATAGGTTAGTAACGAGTACATTATAAACTTTTATAGTACTCATAGTAACAATGTTTAATTTAATAATTGTTATTAAAATTTTAGTGATACTCGTTACAAAATAAATAATTACAATATATAAATATAAAATGAATTGACCAATTTAAAAATAACACAATCTAATAATATTGAAAGCCATTTAATTTAAAAACGTAATTTAAAAAATAAATCTTTCACATACTTATATAATTATGAATTTATAATATGATAAATAATTCCCAAAAAAATTATTCTGAGACTTGACTTCTAGACACCGAATTATTTATTTAAATAGTTTAATTTTTATCTAACCTAATATAATAAAGTATGTTTAAATCTTATTATTATTATAGTCACCAAAAAAAAATCTTATTATTATTATTATTATTATTATTCGAATTGGTTTTATTCAAATTATTATTATTATTATTCGAACTGTACATCATGTAATTCAAACCAACTTACTTCGAATTACATGAAACGTCGTCTTCTTGAATAATTCGAACTCATCTAGTTCGAATTATGCTCAATTGTAGTTCGAACCATATAGATTCGAATTACATCCATCACGTGTTCTATCATAATTCGAGTTCCATTGGTTCGATTTACATGTTTTTCTAATTCAATCAATTTTGAGTTTGGCTAATTCATGTAATTTCTTTCCTCCCTCGACTTAATTGTGTTTTTTGCCCATATTATCAACGCCTTAAGCCCTTTACATTTTTTTTTCCCTGGGAAAATTAGTACCAACTCCTTAATTGTAGTGTAGAATACCATAAAGAAAATATTTACTAGTTTACTAATATCAACTTAGGCATTAAATTAAAGTACTTCTCTAAAGTTATGCTACTATTTAAATGAAGAAAAAAAAAAAAAAGAAAAGATATACATAAAAACTAAAGAAAATCAATAAGAATAATATTATAAATCTAAATTAAATTTATCTAGTATTGAGATTTTTCTTAGTCCATTTCTTATTTATATATGTATTTAAAGCTAATCAGTTATTTCTAATTGGATGTTGTAATATTCTTTTTCAATTATTTTGAGAGAGAACATAATTTTAATGATTAACAACAGTTAAAATGATGATAGAATGATCTATAAAAATGTTATTTGAACAAAAAAATTAGTCGTTATATATATATATATATATATATATATATATATATATATATATATGTTTTAATTTATTTTTTATATATATTTTATAAATTTAATTTGCTCACTGATTTTATTTTACATCTAACTAACATGTTATAGCCTCTATATTCTATAGCTAATTAACTAATTAAGTATAAGGCTGTTTTCTTAATTACAAATTCTAATTATTTTGATAAATATCCAAGATCAAATTAAAGTCTCTCTTTTCATTGCTCTAAGTTCAACTTCTTGAGAAGATTAAAAATTTTGTGTTGGAAGAAAAATCATAACGGATTTCTCCAAATGAACTAATTGAATTTTTGGAAATAAAATTTGGATATCAATTAAAAAAAAAAAATTGAAAGGAAGCTAGTTATAATACACTTGCACACACATGATCAGTGCTTATTGTTAACAAATTTAGAAATGAAAGAAATTAAGAAAATGTGTATGTTGAACATTATTATTGTAAATGAAATGACAAAGAGAAACATATATATATATATATATATATAAGTCAATGGTAAGTTGGTGACATAATTCCTCGTCTGACAACTCAGTGCTTATTGTTAACAAATTTAGAAATGAAAGAAATTAAGAAAATGAAGAAAATGTGTATGTTGAACATTATTATTGTAAATGAAATGACAAAGAGAAACATATATATATATATATATATATATATATAAAAGTCAATGGTAAGTTGGTGACATAATTCCTCGTCCGACAACTCTATCGTCATACTCTAGATCATAGGTCCTAATTACTAACTTTCTTAATTAAACCCATTTGATAATAAAGATAAAATAATGCTGAATTCTACGTATAGTTAGTACTTAGTAGCAGGTTTCTGAAATTTTAGGGTCCATTCCAATTGCTTTACGTAATTAAACTCCTTTTTTGTTATCGCTAAGAGTACTTTTTATATCAATCTTATTTTATCCTTAATCAGGATGAAGAATCAAAAGTAGGTGATAGACATGCCTTTCTCATCGGTTTTCTCATTTTTATTCACTAACTTATTAGAATCATTTCCCTGTCTGGTTGTACTCTTTTTCTGACACCTTATCTAATAAAAAACCAAGTTTTAATTTGTTGTATCTTTGAATCACATAAAAATTATTATACCAACTTAGCAATTTAATTTTTAAGAATTACTTGCATGTCTCTAATAAAAATGTAATGCGTCTTCTATCAAATTAGTATTTATTTTCAAAAATTAAAATGGACACTGAGTGATTAAAATTTAATATTATATTTGGTAATAAAAGATTGAAAATTTCAGTCTTAGAATACAAAATTTTAATTCATTTATTATTTCTAGAAAGTAGAAATATATTATATTAAAAATTTTAGAAATAAAAAAATAAAAGTTTAATAATATTTTTTTAATTTAATCTCTTTAATATCTTCAAAAAGCGAAGATACATATTTTTTTCATATACATATTTATCTTATACTAAATAAAATATTAAGAAATAGTTTAATATTATACATTTTGCATTAACCATAATGCAGAGACTTAATTTAATTTCAGTCTCTTTCTCTCTGTTTCTCTTCCAAAAACAGCAAAAAATACAAAATCACTCATTCTTATCTTTTATGAATAACTCTAAAATATTATACTAATAAAAAAATTAATTTATTTTACACGTGTATCCAATTAAGTATAAATTTAAAATACATCGTTGTTGGGGCATTAAAATTACAAATAAAAAATTTTGTAAACAATAATATTCATGTTGTAGTTGTTTTCTTAATTCTTTTATTGAAATAATATTCATAGAGGATTTCCAATATCTTTAAATTTTACAACATTAAAAATGAAATGCCAATACTCCATTATTGTTAACTTACATAAAATTTTAGTGCTTATTATAGAGTTGAAATTCATTTTAGCCATGAAATTTTTTACCTCAAATTTATAGTTACTCAATTAACACCCCCAAATATTGAATCGTGTTCTATATTTGTCTATGTAGCTATCCCTATTAATAGAGATATGATGTGGCACGTTAAGTTAACAAAGTGTATATTCACGTGATATCCAATTTATCAGAATAAATGTGTGACGAGTGAATGATGTGACAAAAGTTGAACGAATTCAATTTCTCCATCAAAGTCTCGAACGTATTGAGAAAAGAGGGCTGTAAATTGAGTTCATTCAACTTTTGCCACATTATTCACTCATCACACATTTATTCTCGCAAGCTGAGTACCACGTGGATATAAACTCTGTCAACTTAACGTGCCACATTAGATCTTCGTTAACGCAGATAGCTACAGGGATAAACATGGGACACTATCCAATATTTAAGGTGTTAATTGGATAACTATAAATTTATAGGTCGAAATTCAAGCCGATCGAAAATTTCAGCGCCAAAATGGGTTTTAATTCGCTTATTACATCTTGGTTTTCAGCATTTCAGGGGCTGGTTTTGTTCAAAACTAGCAACTCACATCCAAGTTGCCAACTTGCAACTAAAATGGTTCCCAGTGTTTGACTTAACGCTACTCTCACTGTTCTTATTCAATCACAACCATTTTAATACTTTAGTTCATTAAAGGTCAAAAACAAAATTAGTAGTTCGTTCATTAGTTAATTAAAACCAATTAGCTAGCTATCTTATTTGACTTGACTGCACAACATTGACCAATATATACATAATTTGTTCATTTACCAGCATCACAAGGCTTATTTTCTATTCTATGTCCAGAAACATGGCCAATTCCTCAACATTCTTCTTATTGTGGATGCTTTGTAGTGTTGCTCTTGCAATCTTCATTCAGGCACAACAACAAACAGGTTAGCGTCATAACAATGTAATTAGAGTGAGACTAAATTTTACTCTTTCTGCAACACTATTATTGGACATGTTTGTGTTCTATGATCTTTGTTCTTGTTCATCATCTTGGAATACTGTATAAAATAACTTTCAGTGCGATTCAAGCCATGAAATCAGCCAACTGATGTAATTATCAGGTTAAGCTGCCTACATTACACCCTTTGGTGCAGCACTTTCCTGAACCTTGCGTTAAGGTGGAATGCTTGTGCACCATGCTGCTCTTATATGTATAAAATGTGGTCTAGGAGCATTTCATGGTTTTACTTTGAAGGCTTTCATATCTCAGATTTTTGCATGCATGTCAATTGGGGTGCTTGTGTTTTTCAGTTTCTTAATCTGCTTTGTCTTTCTGATTTTAGGGTTCATAAGCATTGATTGTGGTAGTCCTGAGAATCTTTCATACACAGATGATGTAACAAATATAAAGTATAGCAGTGATGGATCTTATATACAAACTGGTGTTAACAAAAACATTTCCACTGAATATGCATACCCGAAAAATCCCAATTTGCCAGAGCCACTCTCTGATCTCAGAAGTTTCCCTCAAGGAGTGAGGAACTGTTATGGCTTAATAGCTGGAAGAAAAGGGAATTTACATTTTATCAGGGCTTCCTTCTTGTATGGAAACTACGACGGCGAAAACAATCTCCCTGAATTCGATCTTTATGTCGGCGTCAATTTCTGGTCATCGGTGACATTTAGAGATGCTTCAGAGGAAGTTGTATTGGAAATTATCAGCATGGCAGAATCAGATGTTACTAATGTTTGTCTTGTAAATAAGGGAAAAGGAACTCCTTTTATCTCAGCATTGGAACTTAGGCCTATTTATAGTCCTATTTATAATGCAGAGTTTGGTGAATCTTCTTCTTTGTTACTTTTCAAAAGATGGGACATTGGTTCAATGATCAATGCAAGCGGAAGATATCAAGATGACGTCTATGATAGAATTTGGTCCCCTTATGATTCCCCCTCTTGGGATTCTGTAAAAACTTCTTCAGAAATCAATGTCAATGCTAATGGTTATAGAGCACCGTTTGAAGTCATGAAGAATGCTGCTAGGCCTAGGAATAACAGCGATGCTTTGGAACTTTCTTGGACCCCAGATAAACCGAATTCAAAGTTTTATGTCTACTTGTACTTTGCTGAATTGGATCAGCTTCAGAAAACACAGTTGAGGAAGTTTAATATATCTTGGAATGGATCTCCCTTGTTTGAACCTTTAGTTCCACGCTACTTATATGCAACTGTTGTTTCTAATTCGAAACCATTGGTGGCGAATGAACATCATGTTTCTATACAGAAGACAAAAGATTCAACCCTTCCACCTATTCTTAATGCGGTTGAGATTTATGTTGTAAGAGAGCAAGACACAATTCCAACACTTGAACAAGATGGTATGATGTGAAAGTGCATCTCAAATGTTTTCTTATTTTGTGATTATTCTTAAAGTAAATTTAGTTTTTATTTATACACAGTTGATGCTATGGTGGACACCAAAGAAAGATATGGAGTTCAAAGAAATTGGGTGGGCGATCCTTGTGAGCCAAGGAACTACTCTTGGGAGGGCATAAGATGCAACTACAGCGCTTCGCTTCCTCGCCAAATTATATCACTGTGATTACTCTCTAGCTTTCTGCATACCATGTTCCTTATTTCATATTTTGGCTAGAACTTAAACTCCAATTCATGGTATATATACTTAGTAAAGAACATATTGTTTTGATAGGAATCTAAGCTCAAGTGGTTTGAGTGGAATAATAGCTCCTTCCATTGCCAATCTCTCTTTGCTGGAATCATTGTAAGTACACATCTTGAAAAAATGAGAATGTAATATGCTTAGCATATTTTTTGCGTTACTGAATAGAAGCTACATTATCTTGAACATAGGGATTTATCTAACAACAGCTTAACCGGAACAGTCCCTCGGTTTTTAGAAGAACTGAGATTCCTTAAATATTTGTAAGTCTTTCAGTGACTGATGCTGGTTTAGTCCTCAGCACCTTATATATAATGATAACTTGTTAAATGGCTGATGCAAGAAAAAATGAAAATATTTGTAGGAACTTACAAGGTAACAAATTATCAGGTTCTGTCACTAATACTCTTGAAGAAAGATCAAGGGCTGGATTACTAACAATGAAGTAAGTTCCTGCTATATTTGCCTTAAAACTAATAGGAGCCAAGGTGTTATGTATGTATGAAGCATTTGAAGATGTATACTGGAGGATCTGAGCATTTTGTTTTCACCATTTTCAGGGTGGATGATCAAAATCGATGCGCCTGGGGTGACAAAAAGAACAAAAAGGTTGTTGTTCCCATAGTCGCCTCATTATCATCGGTTTTAGCTCTATTGGTTGTTTTCATCTTGATTTGGAAGTTTATGAGAACTAATAACTCAGGTATATTCTAGATTTAATGAATCTAACCACTTCCATATTCCTCTCAAAAACTGAAGACTAGATAGGAAGTTCACAAGTTGCAAACAATAACCACACTTTTGCTTAACCAACAAGATTAATTTTTTTAAGCTAAGCTCTATATAGCTTTAATAACCTACTTTATTTCTTCGTGAACTAAGATGAGGAGATGAGCAAGCCCATCAATGAAGTAAGAACCGTAGCGTCAAGGAACTGGCAATATACCTATGTCGAGGTCTTAGAGATCACGGAAAACTTCAAAATGGTCATTGGGAAAGGAGGATTTGGAACTGTGTATATTGGTAAGACAAAAAATGGCAACCAAGTTGCAGTTAAGGTGTTTTCTCCATCATCATCATCACAGGGCCCAAAGGAATTTCAGACCGAGGTAATTACTAATTAGTACTTTATACACAACATAAGTTCAATGGAAATGTTATTCAATTCAACATGGGAAGCATCAAAAAAGAAAGAAACTAAAATCATGGCTTGCAGGCTGAGCTCTTGATGACTGTTCATCACAAAAATTTGGTATCATTCATTGGTTACTGTGATGATGATAATAAAATGGCACTCATATATGAGTACATGGCGAATGGCAACCTAAAAGATTATCTCTCAGGTAGACCCTTACAATGCTTTAGATTGCACCTTATTTCTTTGTTGTATAGCTTTACGGAATTACTTAATATCATGGTTGCAGTTAGAAACTCACAAAACTTGAGCTGGGAAAGGCGAATTCAGATAGCGATTGATGCTGCAGAGGGTATGTCTACCTTCAATTTTTGCTTTCATATTGTCCTATTTTACTAACATCATTTAAACCAGTTTAATTGCTTCTTCTTTTGGTATATATGATTTTTTTATCCATGGTTATGTTGCTAGGATTATATAATTTTGCAATTCTGTAGTGATGATTGATGAAGAATGTCTTTTGACTTGAAGGATTGGATTACCTACACCATGGATGCAAGCCACCTATAATACACAGAGATGTCAAGTCGGCTAACATTCTTTTAAACGAAGACTTAGAAGCGAAGATAGCCGATTTCGGCCTCTCTAGGGTGTTTCGCAATGAAAAACAAAATGTAGAAGTATCAGCAGTCCATCAGAATGATAACAAAAATACAGAATCAGCAGTCATGGGAACCACTGGTTACCTTGATCCAGAGTAAGTCCCTAAGAATCACAACTCTAATCTCAGAAAACTAGTACATGAGAAAAAATAACAGAACTATTGTTTATTTTCTCTTATCATGGAATTTAGTTTCCTAAGTAACACAAACTACATTGTTCCATTTATTCAGATACTACAAATTGAGGAACTTGAATGAGAAGAGTGACATCTACAGCTTTGGAATTGTTCTATTGGAACTAATCACGGGGCAGCCGGCCGTATTAAAAGGCGAGCAGCGAATGCACATTCTTGATTGGTTAAGGCCAGAGCTTGAAAGTAAAGATTTGAGCAGAGTATTGGATTCAAGGCTGCAAGGGCAATATGATGAAAATGCTGCATGGAAAGCATTAGGAATAGCAATATCATGCACTGCATCAACCTCCATTCAGAGGCCTACAATGAGTGTTGTGTTATCAGAATTAAAGCAGTGTTTGAAGATGGAATTGCCTAGGCCTAGTGAAACAATTATGGTGCCAAGAAATGTGTATAGTGAACTTTATAGTTCATCTGAAGCATATTCCATGGATAGTGAATCAATCACCTACCCTTTCCCAAGATAGTGTAATTAAGCATTCCTAAAGCTTCTTCAATTGTTGTACTAATGAATTACTGCATATATCATGATTTTTTCTTTCAAATTAAGAACCAAATCCATGATTATTAATTCAGTGGCATGTTTCTCAAGGTAGCTCTTGAGTGAGGCATTTTCTTCAGGTGACCATGGCCCTCTTTTCACCTCTGATTATTCAAATTCTTAGTTTATGGCTTTAGAGAAATCACAAAATTTGCATGCTTTTATAAAAGCACTTACACAAACACAAACCACCTTCATGACTTTGTTGTTGTCTTTCTCTTTATTTCGATTTTGGTCATGTTTTACCACTTCTTGTTCCTCTCTTTTTTCAAGTTCTAATAATGCTTACTGTTTCTTTACCTACTTATTAAGAAAACCAAAAAAAAAAAGTATTAATTATTAAAGAATATTAATGCCAAAATAATATCTTCTGTAAAAACTAAAACTACTTAATGAAATAACTACTTATTCAAATGCCGTAAAAACATGCCATTTTTATTGTGTATCAAACCCATGCATATCAAGAGTTCTTATATCACAGTCAACATTTCAAGTTTTCAACTCTTCAAGGGTCTGCGTTACTGCATGTACAAGGCGGGTTTTTAATTCCGATACTTACTTAAGCGGACGAGTGGGTTGATTACTGAACCAATCCAAGTTGGTTTACTAGTTGTAGCTTTTTTTTTTTTGTTTTTGTCTTGCTAGTTGTAGCTTTAAAGTGCTCAGTTCAATACATTTTGTTTTTCTTTGGTGAATTCTCAAGTTTTTTTTTTTTTTTGTGTAAGTGAATTCTCAATTTTGTCATGGTACATTGATCCGGTTTGATGTCTGAATCCGGAGCACTTCTGGGCCTAAATTAGCCCAAAGTTGTAACCGACGACCCAAAGTTTGAAAAGTTTAGGCCCAAAAAATGCAACTCTTTTGAATACCCCAGAAAACAAGTGTAAGAAGCTTTGGTCAGGGCAAACTTCTTATCTAACTGCATCAGGTTCAAATCCCAAAAATAGAATGTAACAGACTTTTTAGTGTGTGTGTATGTGATGAATGTGTGTAGTGTGGACAAAAAAAAAATTGTAAGAAGCTTTAACAATCTTTCTGACTAGTGAAATTCTGAGTGTTACTGTTAATTGAAATAATTATAAAAGAATTTGGTGAATAAATGAAGATAATAATATTGATGGAACTAAATAATGACTCATTTATCCATTTAAATTTTTTTTTTATAATTTTTACTGTAGCATCTGTTTTAACTTCTAATAAATAAACCAAACGCAAGATATTCATTTTCATGAATATTTGATAAAATTTGTATAATTTTCATTTATCTACTAAATTCCCCTTAAAACTTGAAATTGAAAATATCTTAACCGGAACACAAACAATCATAATTCATAAATCAAAGTGGAATATTATTACCTCTAAAGAAAACCCAAGAGAATGATATATGATTATAATTATAAACTAGGAAGGCACATAAAATCCAAGCCAAAAAGACTGGTCCTAAGATTCTGTCTTTTGGGATAAGGCCAAAGACACACTAAAAAGATATTGTATGCTATGAAATAATATAAATAAATTAAGGTGTGTTAACAATATCTGTAGTGGTTTAATAGTCAATTCAATCAGCATCTTATCTCCAAATTTCTACCACAAATTCGTCGATCTTGTCTCCTGATTTAATAATCCATTTCACATAAAAATAAATAAAAAGAAATAAATCAAATGCCAAACTTGTTGGCACACAACCAACAGTCTTCCGTCAACTTGGGGATGCTACAAAGCTTAGGATGTTCTAGGGAACTTTGATAGTGACCTCCGTACAATATGTAACTGCATCGTTGAGGTTCTTTTCGTTAAGTGCCCTAAAACCTAAAAGGCTGTCATAAAAAATGTGAAAAATAAAAATAAATAAAAACATTAACCATCACAACAGACTAACAGAGCTCTCTTGCTTGGAAAAATTGGACATTTTGTGTACTTTTAAAAATTGGTCATTAGACCTTCGGATGAGAATAAGGCTTTCTTTAAATATTTAAAGATGTTAAAACCGGACCAAACCAATGGTTTGACTGGAAAATCGGAGAATTGGACCTTACATCGGTCCGGTCTAAAGCTAGGGCCCTTTAAAATAAAAAAAATTGGTACCAATCGGTCAAAACTAGAGTGAACCGACAAAAACCGATCAAATCTATAAAGATCGGTCCGACTAAACCATTCGGTTGGAGATGAGGGTAAACCTACGACGCATCAACAGTTTGCAAGTCCACCGTATCCCAACATGTGTGTACCATACGATCCTTCATGATCCGCGCTTCTGATTTTGGAATTTAAAATTAAATTCCAAAATACTTGATATGGGGTTGAAACCACTCTTCTCAAAGAAGGAGGCATCCATATGTAAATTATAATATATATATATATATATCATTAAATAATTTATTTTTATTTAATATATTTTAGTCTTAGTTATAAACTCATTTTTTTTATAATTATATAATATTTATTAATATTATTTTTTTAATAAATGTATGTAATATATAATAATATAATAAATATAAACTAATTAATAAATTATTAAAATTTAAAAATAATAGTTATTTTAATATAAAAATAATAAAATACTTATTATTCCTGTTTCATATTATTTTAGAATGATTTGAATTTTTAAAATATTAGTAAATATATATATTTTAAATTTTAATTTTAAATTTTAATTATTTAATCTTTTTATTTATGTGAGACCGATTCAATTAATAATCCATTAATTAAACCAATGACCTAATAATTTGATTAGTTCGATCACCCATTTGTTAGCAATTGATTTGTTAATTAAGCTTCTTTATATTGCCTTGGGTTAACCTTCCTAAGCTAACAACTCACCCAGCAATGAAACCCATTTTCTTAGTCAATCATGTTTTGATGGACCATATTGCAATTTCACTATTTCAACACTTTATTAAATGAACAGAAAAGCTAGATTAGAAAAATATTTATGCTGCTGCGTGACAATGATATATATAAGATAATATTGTTTCTCGAAACGTTACTTTTCTACTGAGTATGACAACAGATATACAGAGTTGTATAATTGCTTTTCATATTTTACTTTTCCAATTAGAATTGTGACATGGGCAACGAAATAGAATACAATTTCTTCCTATAAGAAGCAAAATACCATTACTACCCTGAAACATATTAACACACCATTTCATAAAAATTGTGAAACAATAGAATTCAATTCAAGCACAAGAAGTTGAACACAGAATCTTACATAAGTAGGCATGTAATTATTGAATAACGTTTGACGGCATAAAAGACAAGCAAAACTAAATGCACACAAGGACCCTGTGTCCTCAAATTGGAACTGCCACAATGGGGCAAGAAAGAAAGGGGAAAAAAACGATACCTTTCATATCAATTAAAGATAATGATTTTTGTTTGTTCCTCACAACCGCCAACACAAACAACAATCCAAAAACATACGTGGCAATCTTGCATTAACCATCCATGTGTGTATTTGTAATGTTCCCCCCAAAGTCCATTTCACTATGATAGACCTAAGATTGCTATATGGCCTTATTTTTCAACCCAACTATTCATGCAAAATTACAATGACCATTCAATGTTGCTAATAATTCATCTTTATCAATCACACACACGACTTGTTCAACCTTGTTACTTGTTGATTGATGTTAATCTTAATTTAAAATTGAATGCACACATAAACCTAAGTACATACTATAGTGATAACCCTTTTATAGAATAATGTTTTCCCCTAAAACAAGTAATGAAAAAGAATAGCAGAATAGTGAATGGGGGGATCCAAGTGTTACATCACACTACATCAGGGTATAGAAACCCTTTTGCAAATAGACAAAACTCAAAAGGGGAAAACGCCGAACAAGTTATTATCTTTCGTATCAAGATGGGTTACCACCAAGATGAGGATGAGGACCCAGTACCTAGTCACACTCATAGTCATAGTCATTTCTTCTATATAGTCAAAACCAAATCTCAGCCCTCCATCTCTCAATACATTAGCTTCATCACAAACCCCTATTAAGATGAGCATAATGGTTTATAAAAATATTATTTCAATATTTAAATCAACCATTAATAATTAATATAAATATATGTATAATTTTAACTTGTTTTATATAATATGGTTGGAATTGTTTATTACTTCAACACACCATACCCATGCTTCACCTTCATCTATACCATAAATGAGATATTGGTATCCTGGATACTCAATCTAATAAAAAATCTATGTACTCTTTTTTTATGTCTTGGCCAAGAGGATATCTATCTGTTGAATAAAATAAAATAAAAATATAATCAAAAGTCTTGGTTCATACTCTAATTTCTAAATAAAATAATTCTTAATATTTTCAAAAAAAAATAATATATATATATATATATATATAAAATCAAATATTTAATCATTTAAATATTATAAAAATAAATTAAAACTTCTAAAACATTCTAGATTCACTCTTCAACCTAAGATTATCACAAGACACAGGAGAACAAACAATTTATTTTATTTTAAAAGAAAAATTGAAGAGAAAATTCATAACATGCAATGAAACAATTTACAGACTGAAAAGGTTTCTAGGCTTCTAGCATCTTCAATTCTCCTTACCTAGGTGCAGAGCCACAAAAGATTGCAAATCAAGTGGAACATAAAGAGCAGACCCAATAGATTAAGCATAATGCATATAACATTGATAATTTGAATTACAGGAGCCATAGAACTTGGTTCCTACATATTAGACATACATCAAATGAGATTAGTAAAATGCAAGGGGGGAAATAGATGCGACAACAATAACAATAACAATAATAATAGTAATCCATAATAACAATCTGCTAAATATAAAAACTATACAAAGACCTTAGGATAGTTTTTCTTCCCCATATATCAATGCATATATAACGGCCTTGATTTTTCCAAAAGAAAAAGCTTCCCCCCAAAAAAGAGATTCTACTCTTCACCCCCATTACCTTCGGCGATAAAATATTTACAGAAAAAAAAGCCACCATTCTTGCTTGGATTAATTGCTTCCCCAAAATAAATCTTCACCCGTTCCTCCCCCACAACTTGAAATAACTCCAACTCCACCCCCACTTTTCTTTCTATCATTCTATGCACAATGAAATTGGCAAAATCGGAGAGAGAGACGAAACAAAATGATCAACCCGATATAAAATGAAATTAATGGGCCAGGCCCACCGGACCCAAACGGCCCATTGAGCTTTTCACTTTCTTTTTCTCACTTAACAAGCTCAGAGGCCCACCCAAGATCCGGGACTCCACCCGATTGACGACCCGAACCAGAACCGGACCTATCCAGAGAATTCTCCTTGCTCAGCTTCTCAAACATCTTCGCCCTTATGTCCCTTCCAGACTCCACCCTCTCCATAACTGGCTCCTCCTCGAAACTCTGCTCCCACAACTCGAAACAATTCGACCCGAACCGAACCGGTGCCTGTGTGGGTGTTGTTGGTAGACTGCAGAATCCGGGCCGGATAACAGATCCGCGGGGAGATCCGAAACCCGGAGATCCAACCGTCACGTTCCTGTTACTATTAGGCATCGATTTCATCTTCCCAAGCTGCAAGTTTCTCAGTTGAGCAACAACCATATCAGACATGTTACTTGAGCCGAGCGACCTCATCATCGGCGACATCGGCGGAGAATCCACCGGAGAACTAACCGGCGGCGAAACTGAAGTCGGTGACGACACGAACGGCATCGAGACTTGTCTTAATGGAGATCCGTCGTACGAATCCACGCTTCGAGGACTCTGTTGCGGGAGGACACGAAGCTGCTCCGGCGTGTGCGCGAAGAAGCACACCCTCCGGCGGCAGCTCGTGCCGTCCTTGCACGGCTGAGTACGGTACCTCGCTGGATGAAGCCAGCACTCGAAGACGCCGTGCGCGTACTCGCACGAGTCACCTTTCTTACAGTTTCCCTTGCGGAAATCGGGACACGCCGTCCCGGAGTAGTGAAACTTCCGTGGATCACGACGGCGAGCCTTCTCGCCAGGATGAGCGTACGGACACTCCGTCCAGTCGTGCGACCTCCCGCGCGCGCATCGCCTCACTTTGAACTCGTACATGCGGAACTGGTCACACGAGTACGCGTCAACCGGCGCGTCAGCCTGAGCCTCCCCGTCGGAATCACCACCGTCGCCGGCAGCATCATTCGACGGCAGGTATCGCTGCAAGGCGGACAGAGCTTCTTGTAGATAGTAAGGAGAGTAATCGCCTGCGCCAGCATTGCCTTCGGTTACGGAATAAGGAGAGTACATATCAGCCGTTTGATCATCGAGGATCGGCCACGGTGGCACGTGAACCGTAGGATTTGCACGATGGTGCTCCCCGAGCATCATTTTTTTTTTCTTCTGGGGTGATACTATGGATGTTTACGAAAACTCCGGCAGGGTTGGCACCCTTTATAAACTGCGAATTAACCATGGTTTAACTGTGGTTAGGTTTGGGTTTACCATGGTTAGGTTAAAAAAAATCAATGAAACTGCGATCTTTTCCACTGCGGTTAAAGTAGACGAGGGTTTTTCTCGGTCACCGTGCACATTTGAGGGATAACGTCACGGTTCGCTTCCGCTTGTGCCACGTGGGTATACTAACGTGGCGTTATTAGTCCACGTGGAACGCTGTAATTGAGGGTCACTTGGATTAGGTGACAGCGGTGTAACGTATTCGACTTTATTATCTGTGAGACGCCCCTGGTCTCCGGAAAGCGGTGGAGCGTGCGATACGACTCGTTTAATTAATTAAAAGATCTGTTCCTGAATAATTACGATACAATCTTCTTTGGATGAAAAAGGAAATGGTGGAATATTTCATGGGAAAATTAATAATCATCATCATGGAAAATAATAATTGGATATAGTCCTCAATTCTTATCCACTATCGTTTTCTTTTTTTCTTTTTTTATTTTTTGAGATGGCCTGGTGGGGAAAATTAATTGGGAAGCCCGTGGTGTTTGAACGAACGAATCGTTCAATTTTGTTGCCAAATTGAAACAATGGGTTTGCCCTTAAAGTTATTGGAGTTTCTCGTTATTGAATTTCTTTTTATATGCAACTTGATGAATATGAATGACTTGGAAAGTAACGCATAAAACGAGTCTTGAAAATTCTATAAAAATGAATTTTGATAATGGTATGTTATTAATTAATATAAACTCTGTGTAAGTCTCTGCTATATAACAAATGAGATGTTATTATCTGTCTGATTAATATATATAGTACAATTACGTATTGTTAATTAGTTCAGTACATTCATCAATTGCTTTAATTTTGCTGTAAAACTATATAAGTTTAACTTTTTAAATTGGTTGGAGTAATATGGATAATGATGATGGATTCGATCAGATCTACTCATATATAATCACATGAATTATTATAATTGACGATGATGATGATATTTCTCATTACTCAAATGACCATATAAATATAAATTAAAAAAAAGACTAAATGAAATTAAAACATTATAAAATTATATCCTCAGTTCATCAAAATTATTTATAATTCCATTTCTAGACCTTATATCCCGTCAAACCAAAATAAACATGGCCACACAGCGTGTTGAAGTGAAGAAAAATGAGTTCATTTTTAATTTGAATATTATTTTTAGATAAGAATAGTTCTAATTTGGATAAGTATATATTACTATAGATTCGCTAATGTTAGTTTTGTGTCTAAACCCTAAAGCCCAAAGTTGAGGGTTTAGAACCAATTAAACGCTTATTGCATGATGTTAACGACGTAGAATAAACGACAAGTTTAATATATTGATGAATATACGAAACGACTGTTTTTATTAGGCCTATACGTACCTACACACTCAGGGTGCAATTATACCATGCGGGCACCTTCACAATGCTTCTCATGAGCTCTAAAGAAGGTCATGGAACCATCGATAAATAGTTAAACAACTGTTATATACAATCGTATAGTATCCAACAAACGGATCAGTATAATTATGGTAATTAGTGTGTGATTATTGATAATAAATGTAAAATAGTCAAGGTAATAAATATATTTTTATAAATATATGATATTTTAATTTTTTTTTTAATAAATATTCTAAGCTTACGAGTATTTTTATAAATAAAACTGTGTTAAACTATTAAGATTGTTCTCAATTTTCCGAAAACACGGATAAAATATCCTTTAAATTTGATAACGAAAAGAATATTCTTAAAATATTATAAAAAAGTAAAATAAAAAATATTATTATATCAAAAATAAATGAAAAGTTTTATTTTATATAAAATTATTAAATTTTAAAAATAAAAATATTTTATTTTTTAAGAATAAATACTTAATATTAGGTATTTTTATGATATTTAAAATATTTAAAAAAGTTTTGCCCTTAATAAAATTAAACGTGTTAAAAAAATAAGAGATGCTTTGAGTAGTTTATCCTAAAACCGTAGTTTCTAATTTTTTTTTATTTTTTATTTTTTTGCTAAATAGTATTATTAATGTAATGCACGGATAAAGCGGGTAATGAGTGGGGTTGGATGCAAAATGATAATCGTGAGATTAAAGTCTAACTTTTTGCAAAAGAAAAAATCAAATTGATGAATTCTCATACCTCATACCGAAGAAGAAATCATAACCGATGATGAGCCATTTTCTTGCATGATGATCTATTGATATTGAATCTACCGCTAAAAGATATGTTGCGATGATGTATGTGAATACATGATATATAATATTTTAACTTTCTTTATGAAAACTATTTTTAGTTTAAAAACAAATAGAGTTAGAATTTTTGAGAATATTTTAATGTGTTTACATCATGACTTAGTAGATATATTCTAACAATACAAAATAAAAAATTTAGGAATGAATCGATTTTTAATTAGTTGATATTAGTTAATCTTTTTAATTTTAAAAATATTTAATTTTCAATTTAATATTTAAAATTAAAATAAACAAGATAATTATAAAAAATAATTGATATTAATTAATAAAATTATTTTCTTAATATTACTCAATACAAAATAAGAATTTATGTACGTGCATTCATATAATCGTTGAAATGATTAAGATAAATATGGTAATTTTTTATTTTTAATATTAGAGTGGTAGTGGTATTTTTTTTAAATGTAGATTGTTGGGGTGTTATACTTAAATGTGAGATCGTTTAATTAGAGAAGTAGAAATCGGACCGACCGATTTGTGAAAGATACACAAATCGATCCTAGGGATTTCTGAAAGGTACACAAATCGGTTCAAGAGATTTGTGTTGGTACACAAATCGATCCCAAAGATTTATGTTAAAAAAAAATTAAAAAATTTTAAGTACAAAAACCGGTCACAGAAATTTATGTACTTTCACAATTTTAAAAAATAACAAAAATTACCATATTAAAATATATCACCACTTTTACTTCTATTCAAAAAAAATTAGCCAAATATGGTATCTGAAATTTATTTATAACGAAAAATCAATATATCAATATTTATTTTAAGAGTTTTGTCTCACATCAATATCTTAGCTTCTCGGAGTTGATGGCCATCTAATCCATTACTTGACTTTCATGTCACTTGTCATTTTTGCCCCTCACCATATCGTTCTTATCGTTTCTCTACTTACCCACCGTCCCTTTTTTTTTTTCTTTTCTCTTTTCTTTTTCATTCTCTATTTTAGTTAATTTTATTTAGACAGAGACACCACCGCACATCAATTCAATTCAATTAATTTCTACTATGGTTTCCACGTCCAAAAAAAATAAAAATAAAAATAAAACTTTGCTATGGTTTCAGATAAAAGGAAACTAATCTTATTTGAAAACGAAGGAAAAATCAGAAGAAACGAATATGTATTCATTTTTAAAAATTTTGAAAAATTGTTGCCTAAGTTAATAAAGTATAACAATTAATTTATTAATATATATTTAAATAAAAATATAATATACCAAATACATACTAAAATAAGCCATTAACATATAAAATTAATATTAAAATATAAAATATATATTAAACTTAAATTAAATTATACATATCTATTTATATATAAATATATAAACTGAAATAGATAATTTATAACATTTTTACTGATTTACATTGTCTTATTTATCTCGATCTCGTTTACAATAAAAACGAAATAAGTATCTGTATATCTCGTCTACACTATAAAGTGTAAACGAAATAAGTTACGTTTATCAATGTACATATCACGTTTGTATACATGTTATGACATGTATTTTATCTTGTTTACAGTATAAACAAAATACACACACTAAACAAGATAAGGCTTAGACGCGCCTATATAAGAATTTTCGTTTATAGTGCCTCTTTTGTCACTTTCATTGTATATTACCTTCATTTCTTCCTTTCTCGGATGTTTCTCTTAATACTTGTGAGATATTCAGATTTTATGGCGCGCGTGGATGCACAAGACAGATACATCAATCGCTTGTACCTGACTTGGCACATTGTGGGAGTGATCGACTTCGAGGTTAACGTTGTTGTTTCCTCTTTTAACTAAATGAACATGTAATTATAGTTAGGATACTTTTATAGATCCAATATTGTTACACACGTAGAATAGGTTGTCATGTTATTAAAATTTGTTAGGTTGTGAAATGTAGAGATTAATACATGTTAATTAATTAATTTAATTAAAATAATTAATTATATTTTTTATGCATTTAAATCAAATTTTATATTTTTAATTTTAATTTTGAATATGTTGCATTGATGTTTGATAAATTTTTTAAATATCTGATTTTTATAATTAATTATTCTAAAATATGAAATAATTGTTTATTGTTAATTTTTTTTATTTCGAAATAAAATTCTTTACAAATAAAATAAATTTGTTATTGAAATCTTTATATTTTTTAATAGAGGTCACGCCTACTACTTTTTAGGCGAGTGAGCCACACTCTTGTACCACTGGACGCATTCTTCCTTACTTAAGGGAAGCTAGCTATGGCAACACGGTGCAGCTCAGGAACTTTGTCTTTGACAAATCCTTAATTACTACATTCGTGGAGCGCTGGCGTCCGGAGACTCAGACTTTCCACCTGCCTTGGGATGAGTGCACCATAACCCTACAGGACGTTGCGTATTACCTGGGGTTACGCACACACGGAGAGTCGGTGGGTGGGTGCTTGTGTGATTTTCACACATGGTACCAACACCCGACCTGAGAGTTGGTAGATGAGCTCCTTGGTGCCAGGTCTCCTCATGTTTAGTAGTAGGGTGCGTAAAGGAAGGAGTCATTCTCCATCAAGCTGACATGGCTTCGGGAACAAGTCTAGCATATGCCCGCTACTACAGATGCAACCACCCTCCATACACGAGGTGTTACATCCTGTTGCTGATCGGAGGTTACCTGATGACCGACAAGTCAAACAATCATATCCATATCAGGTGGTTGCCACTATTGGATGACTTCGAGAGGTGTCGCATACTTTCTTGGGGATCCGTTGTACTTGCATGGACGTACCACTCCAAGGAAATCCTGCTGCCTTTTGCCTGCAATGTACATGGTACTTAAATCGATTCGACTCCATGACTCAGCACTCAGCACTTCTACGGATATTGTAATTCTTCACACTTTGCAATACTTTCTCTCTGCTTTTGAATATATGGCTAATCCTAAACTTCACATCACCGTCTATATTGAAAGCGTCCCCACCCATATTCGAAAATAGAGTTTTCTTGTGCATCGTGTCCATATCCAAAGTATGATAGTGACTTGGTACAATTGATATGGTCGAAATTGGTTACAGCACAAGCAGAAGATACCGAACTACTGTGTCCACTGGAGTCTCTGGTACAAACTCCTCCTTGTCATCATCCTCAGAAGAACCACTATCATAGCTATCGGCAACATACTCCTCATCAGACTCCTCACCATCCACATCCATGTCTACACTACAAGAAAAACGTTGAGTATCGTCGAATTTACAGTCGAATTCTTCAAATATATCTGACGGTAACTAATTTACCGTCGTATTTACCATTGAAAATAATCAGACGGTATAAACTTCGCTGTTAAATGCTTATCGTCGGACTTATTTCATTAGCTGGTAATTACTGTCGAATTTTGCGACGGATTACCAGCTCAGTAAACGAATTGGTTACTGTCAAATTTTTTCGACGGTAATGTTGGTGCTAAAAATGTTGTTTTGTAATCCAACTATAATTCCGATGATATTATCATTTTAATTTTTTTTAAGTTTGAAATAAATGGTAAATTTAAATTTTAAATTTAAATTTTTTTCACACTATTAGTGGTCAATTCATAAATGATGAGAAATTTTTATTTAAAATAAATAAATAACATAATGGGCAAATTAAATAAAAGTCAAGTACACCAAATAAATGTATGAAACAATAAATCAAAAACCTAATATCTACAGATCCGGGTAGTCGTCGTTGTCGGTTCTATGACCCTGAGTCGGCGGTGCAGGAGGCGATGATGATGTCCGTGTGACACCAGCGCTACCGCTGCCACCTGCAGCAGGACCGCTGCCATCAACAGCGGTGCTGCCACCAGCAGGGTCGATGCCAACGGCGCGCATTTGGGTCTGGTACACCTCCATCTAAGCCATCATACGCTGCATATGCTCCAGCGACTCCCTAAACTCCAGCCTGAGCTCACCTGTAGACGTCACGCGGGTGAGGATCTCCTGATAATTGTTAAACTTCTGAGCCTGCTGGTGAAGGCTGCGCTGGAGCTTCTGCACCTGGAGCTTCAAACCCAGCAACGTTCCAAATCAACCTAAATCCATTCAATAGGAATCAATTTTTAGAAAATATTAGCAACAACGGGAATCATAATCAATAAAACTAAAAAATAATAACTAGCAGCATTCCAAATCAACCTAAATCCACTAAACTTAAATCCATTTTCAGGAAATCTCAGCAACAACAAACTCATAATCAATAAAACTAGAAAATAATAACCACCAGCATTTCAGATCAATCTAAATCCACTAAACAAGAATCAATTTTCAGGAAATCTCAGCAACAACGAAAATCATAATCAATGAAACTAGAAAATAATAAACAGAAAATACAAGAGCATTGAACGTGATACATATCCCGTGTTACCATGAGGCCAAATGCGCAACTGTACGATGGTGGGTGGTGGAGGGGCATCAGCTGCTGTCGTGGCTAAACTCCGAAGCTGTGGCATCAAAGCTGGACTCAGCATCGCCATGGATGTGGGCTGCTGAGTGGTAAGAGGCGGCGTCATCTCCGTGGACGGCGGCACATAGTTGGGGTTAGGGACCATGATGAACGACTGGTCCACTAAACCCGCAACATGTGGCGTGATCGGGATGGTCAGAGTAGAGGGAGAGGATCCAGATGTCCCGGGGGTACCGGAGGAAACACTCCCTCTACCCCGACCACGACTGCAACCATGACCAACAGCCTCCGCAGCACCTCTTCCTGTTGCCATGTCTGCATGTATCAAAACCAGCCGTAACACAGTCAATGCACTTCTTTCAGACAATGTCAAACAACTCCAGCAACAATATTCAGTAATTCAGTTCAATAATCGAAACATTTTTCAAAGTTGAAATTCAAAATCAAAATAGGAAAAACCAATTCAACAATCAATAAAACCTTGGGCATATTCATAAACACAAATTCAGCCGTCTTCAAACACGTATAAAAACACAGTTTCCATGCTCATCATATACATCATCTAACCAGGTTTTCATAGAAAAAAGGAAAAAGCTATTAAATAGAAAACAAATATTTTTTCACTCTACTAACAAAATCTGTTAGGATAATGTTTCATTTAATATATAGTTTACATACATGTGGATATAATCTATTAAAAGAAAAACAGTTGGATATAAACAACCAGACATAAACACCCATCTCCACTTTCATCAAATAGAAGAACAGGTTAAACTAGTTTTTTTTTTTTTCAAATATGCATCCTTATTAAGCAACATATGCTTCAATATAACTTAATTTCTCAATCATTTTTGAATTTGTTAAAATGGACAGCTTGATAATTTTTTCAATTTACAACAAAATATTTTATCCTAATATAGAGTTTCAATTAACAAAATAAAGTATAATCTAATCGAATTTCAACATGCATCATCATTAAGCATACAAGCTTCTATTTTTAATATTTGCATTTGAATCTGTTACCTATTATTGCAGAGACAGAGTCGATTCGAAGAGGACAAGCTAGGCAGCGATGGTGGTGGTGGCGATGACGAGCAGACACCAGAGAGGTGAAGTTGGAGAGCTGCAGTGGTGGCTCTGTGGTGCGGCACAGCAGTTCGGAGAATAGAAAAGGTTAACGATGAAGTGGTAAAGAGAGAAGAGGGAGAAGAAGAAGAAGAACGAGGGGGTCTTAGGGGTGGGTGGGTTAATGGCGACAGAGAGAGGGCTGTGGTGGTGGCGGTGTCGGCGGTAGAGGGTCGTTTTGGGAGAGGGAAGGAGATGGTGGTTTTAGTGGTTTAGTGAGAGAGGGAATGAATCTGAATGAGGGGGAAGAGGGTTTGCGTTTTGAATTTACGTCTCAGTTACCGTCAAATTTATTGTCAAAATTTTCCGACGGTAAAACTTTGCGGTCACCAAAATGCATCGTTTTCGCTAATTGGCTTTACTGTCAGAAAAATTCGCTAATAAATTCGACGGTAAGAAACGCGCCATTTTTTTTGTTTCCCTCAAATAATTATCGTCGGATTCCAAAATCCGCTGATAATTACTAAACCTTACGAATTCGACGCCATTACTGCCGATAAATTCGACGGAAAACTCGCCACTAATGGCCAACGCTAAATCCGATGGTACTCAACATTTTTCTTGTAGTGCTACCATTGGACTAGCACAGTGCAACTGTGGTGGTGCAAGAAGTGGGTTATCCTGGACAAAATTCGAATTGCCAGACCACCGCCACCAACATCACCAACTTTCGCAGAAATCTACATCACTTGTTCCACCATGATTTTTCCGTGGATGTCAAACATGAGGCGTACATGCTCAACGCCATAGAGCCAAAACAGACAAAATAAAAAAACTCTATTTCCCATCGGTGTTAGCTAAGGGTGGCAAACGGGAAAGCCCGCCTAATGAGGCGGTCTTGAATTCCTCCTCCGCCCCGCCTAACGGTGGGCTGGCGGGGCAAGCCCGCTAAATATCTTTTTTTAAACCATTAAATATTAAACAATATATATAATTTCACAACCATTTCAATAAATTTATAATTTCTAAAGGAATAAAAAAATTATAATTTTTAAATTCACAAACATTAAAGTCTTTATAATTATAAATATGTAATAAACATAATCATAAACCAAGTTTTTTAAAACAAAATAATAAAACCAACATTATCTGTAGCAAAGCAAACACTGTCCAAAACATATAATTTAACATCTTCAAGTTTATAATCAATCAAACATAAAACATAATTCCAAAATATAACTTAGAATATCTTCAATTATCATCTTCATCCTCTTATAGATTAATAACATCATAGAAATTTGTAAAAGAACGGCCCTAAAAAAAAAGCCTGGCCCACCGAGAAAGCCCGTCCCACCGAAGCCTGCCAGCAATTTCAAATTTTCAGCCCAACCTGCCTTTTTTGGGTTACGCGGGCCAGCCCGACAAATTTCGTCTTGTTTGCCGCCCCTAGTGCTAGCACCTATATTCCTCAATATTAGACTCTTTAACTCAGACAAAAAATTTACTCTTCGAGTGCGGAACTAATATAATAGGATTATCACACTCAAATATCACCCTAGTATCATTGTTTCTTATATGACAATTGGGATATACACTTACAACTACGTATCCGCTACTACTAGACATTTTTTCTTAAGTTTGGGAAGAAAAACGGAGGAGAAGAAGAAGTGAATTGTTTGGGAGAATACAAATAGTTGCAGATCCTTTTATAACTGCTCGAAATTTGTCGTACTGTATCTCGTTTATAGTGAAAACGTCATAACTCTTCGTTTATCTTCTTTACGGTGTAAGCGAAATACTACTGATAGTTATCTCCCACGTATTACGTTTGCAAACATGATGCGTAGACTTTGTGATATGTCTTATCTCGTTTACACTGTAAATAAGAAAAGTAAGGCAACGTAAATCACTAAAAATGTTTCAAATTACTTATTCTTGTAAATAAAATATTTTATTTTATTTATTTAAAAAATTCAATATATAATAATTAATTTAATATATTTTTTTGTGTGTCCAAATATCTTTAAAAAAATACGTTCCAACTTGAATTAGAACCTTTTGAATCAGATAAAATGGGATTAGATTATGTTAAAGCAAATTATTTTTTATTCTTATTTTGTTAAGGCAATACTAGTTATATGATTTTAGGTTGTTTCAGTTTTTTCATCTGACGTAACCCTAACCCTAAGCCCCAGACAATTTTAATTCTATCTATTGTTCTCTTAAATGAACTTTGATTTTTTATTTTATTTTTTATTTTTGTATATGTTAGTTAATATAATATTTTCAAATGTAAAAGATTTGTTAGTATATTTTTGTTTGTTTGTTAGATTATTCAGCTGACTAGTTTGTTAGAGTTAGCTAATATATAGTTTGTTATTCCTTTTTGTTTTCAAACCTTTTGCACAGCTATATAAATTATATAGCATAGTGTGAAGTTCTTATGATGTATTATTCAATTGGACTTAGAAAATTCATCATCACAACACTCCTCTCTCTCTTGGTTTCTTCTCAATCATTCTTTTTTTCCTTTTCTTCCTCATTCTGCTGCAGCCATTTCACTAGCTACCAGCAACTCTTTTTCACTTTCTCCATTTATTGTTAATTTGCTGCTTAAGATGGATACAATTTTACATGGTATCAGAGCTAGGTTACATCAATGGCGAGAAGCGAAGAAAATAGCTCAAATGTCAACACTCAAGTAGATTCCGCTGCAGATTTCGAACGATCCACAGCGTTTATGCGTCAGTTCTCGTAATTTCAAACTCAGCTCAACAGATCAAACTCTTTTTCTCCAATCTCTGGCCCATCAGCCCGTATTATCTGCACCCGAGTGAAAACTCATGTACGACTTTGATTCCGCTTCAGCTTACTTCTCAAAACTACTACCAATGGTCACACGATATGTGGAGAGCACTCAGATCGAAGAACAAGGTGAAGTTCTTGGATGGTTCGATTCCAAAACCAGCTGAGAATCAACCTTTGTTTGAAGCTTGGAATCGCTGCAATAACATCTTGCTTTCATGGCTCAATCTCTCGCTCTCCCCAGAAATTGCTAAGAGTGTGATATGGATTAGCAATACTTCAGATCTGTGGAAGGACTTGAAGAATTGTTACTCACATGGAGATGTCTTTAGAGTTAGAGAATTGAAAGAGAAATTCTACACTATCAGGCAAGGTGATTTAACTGTTACTTCCTACTTTATCAAATTGAAATCTGTTTGGGAAGAATTAGAGAACCTTTGTACAATCCCTAGCTGTATAGCATGTATTAATGGCTGTAACTGTGGATTAAAAATTATTACGGATTATGCTTATGAGGAATACGTTGTGAAATTTCTCAGAGGTTTGAATGAGCAATACTCTACTGTGAAATCTCATATTATGTTACTAAAACCTTTGCCTGATATCAATGCTGTTTTGGCAATGCTAACTCAACAAGAGAGGGAACTAAGTTCAGATTTCTTGGATACAAAGATAATCACAAATCCTATGGAAGTACAACATCAACAAAGAGGTAGTTATTCCTCAAGAGACAGAGAAAGAGTTTGAAGTGGTGGCAAGAAAAACACTGCTCAGAAGATTTTTGGTAAATGATGCACTTCCAAATTATGCACTTACTGCAACAGAATTGGACATTTGGTTGAGAATTGCTACAAGAAAAATGGTTTTCCTGCACACTAGAAGCAGAAAAGTGCAAATCACATCAGCATTGAAAGTGAAATTGAAGATTCAGGTGCTGGTGGTGACATTACTAATGCTGGTCAAGAAGAAGGTGGTAATGAAACTGCTCTTGTCTTGACTCCAGACCAGAAGCAAACTTTAACTGCACTTCTCCACCAACCACTCATGACAACTTCAAGTAGTGTGAATCATATCACTTCCTCAGCCACCTTAACTCAACCAAAAGGTAGACATATTTTGAATGCATGTTTTACTAAAACCTCTTGGATACTAGACAGTGGTGCTACTGATCATGCATATTATCTTCAAGATTTTTTTAAAACTTTTTATCATATAAAGCCTGTTTTGGTTAATTTACCTGATGAATTTAAGACCTTTACGAATATTTGTGGAACTGTGCAATTGTCAACCTCTTTAATCCTTACCAATATTTTATTCATACCTAACTTTAAATATAATTTAATTTATGTTTCCAAACTTACTAAATCATTACACTGTGAATTTAGATTCACTGATTCTTATTGTGAGATAAAGGCACTTCCTTCATTGAAGATGATTGGGCAAACTGAGATGCAAGAAGACTTATATGTGATGAATGCTGAACCTATGAAACTGCCTTCATTAGATTTTAGGATACAATCTATAGCTCTTAGTGTGCAGCAAGACCTAGGAACTCTTTGGCATGCTAGACTAGGTCATTTACCTTACAACAAAATGATTACTATGCAAAAAGGCTTTCTTTTTATTGATTGCATTACTTCTTCACATGTTTGTGATTCTTCTCAATATGCTAGACAGAGAAAATTACCTTTCACAACAAGCAATACAAATTCTAAAAATGTCTTGATTTATTGCATATTGATATTTGGGGACCTCTTTCTATTCAATCAACTTCAGGTCATAAATATTTTCTAACTATAGTTGAGGACAAAACTCGGTTCACATGAATTTATTGCATGAAATTGAAATCTAAAACTAGAAAATTAGTTCAAGACTTTGTCCAACTTGTGCAAACACAATTCAACAAAAGAATTAAGCGAATTCGAACTGATAATGGTATGAAATTTAAAATGGACTCATTTTATAGTTCAAAAGGCATAGAACATCAAACTTCTTGTGTTGAAACTCCACAACAAAATGGTGTTGTGGAGAAAAAGCATCAACACCTACTGACAGTTGCAAGAGCATTATTGTTTCATTCAAATGTTCCTAAATATTTTTGGCATTATGCTGTGCAACATTCAGTTCATTTAATTAATAGGTTACCTAATGCCTTTTTAAACAATATAACTCCATATGAGACTTTATTTCATTCAAAACCTGATTTAAATAAGCTTAAAATTTTTGGTTGTCTTGTTTTTTGCTTCAACACTTACAACTGGTAGGACAAAACTAGATCCTAGAGCTCGAAAGTGTATTTTCTTAGGATCCAAGTCAGGAACTAAAGGTTCTCTTTTGTTTGATTTTAAGACAAAAGAAATTTTTATCTCACGAAATACAAAATTTTTTTAACACATTTTTTCTTTTAGATCTGTTCAAACAACAACCGGGACTCATGCAAACTCAAATTCTCACCCACAACACTCTTTTAATCCAACAGATTTTGATCCTTTTCCTGAATTGCAATTGCCTTCTGCATCACATTATGAGGATATTATTCATACATCATCACATCCTAGAATGACTGCTAATGTCTCTAATAACAATAGCTCTCTTTCATCTTTGAATAATGACATTAGTAAGAATTCTACATCATCTGCATATGCATCATCCATTCATGAAAATAGTGATAATGCTACTGCCCTTATGCCTCATATTGATCACATTCAACCTGAACCAACTCAACCTGCCCTGAGAAGGTTTGAGAGAGATAGAAAACTACCCTCATACCTTAAGGACTTTCATTGTTTCAGTATGGCGTCACATGAGGATCCCATCAATGCTGTTCGTTCTTCTTCAAACTATAAGTACCCTTTATCACACCATTTGTCATATGCATCTTTCTCTCTAAAACACTTAGCCTTCACTTTTGCACTTATAAATACCCCTGACCCGAAGCACTACTCTGAGGCTGTTATGCACATGATTGCTGGAGAAAAGCTATTGATGCAGAACTTGCTGCTCTTGAGCAAAACAAGACCTGGATCGTCACTTCTCTTCCTCCTGGCAAGAATGTAGTAGGTTGTAAATGGATTTTTCGCACGAAATTCAACCCAGATGGGATAATTGAAAGACATAAGGCTCGGTTAGTTGCTAAGGGGCTCACTCAAATTCTAGGCGTTGATTATATTAACACCTTCAGCCTGGTTGTTAAAATGAGCACAGTGAGAGTTCTCTTAGCAATTGCAGCATCAAAGAATTGGCATCTTCATCAACTTGATGTCAATACCGCCTTCCTTCATGGGGATCTCCATGAAGATGTTTATATGAAGTTACCAAAAGGGCTGAAGTGTGATAATCCCAAATTAGTTTGTAAATTAGAAAGATCTCTTTATGGTTTGAAACAAGCGAGCCATCAATGGAACATCAAACTATCCAATGCTCTAATTGATTTGGAATATATTCAGTCAGAAAATGATCACTCTTTATTCACCAAGTCCACTAATGTTAGCTTCACTGTTATTTTAGTCTATGTCGATGATCTTGTGTTAGCTGGTGATGATCTCTCGGAAATTAAAGCTGTTAAACGCTTCTTGGACAGCAAATTCAAGATACAGGATCTTGGTATTTTAAAATTCTTCATTGGCATGAAAGTAGCAAGAAGTAAAACCAGGATTGCTCTTTATCAAAGAAAATACGCTTTAGATTTGATCAATGATTGTGGCTTACTTGGAGCCAAACCTGCTACTACACCCATGGATTATACTACATCTTTGTCAAGAAATTTTGACTCTTCTCTACCCGATGCTGCTCTTTATAGAAGGCTGATTGGTCGTCTTCTTTATCTCACCAATACCAGACCCGACTTGAGCTACCCTGTAGGCTGTCTTACTCAATTCATGGATTGTCCCACTAATGTTCATCTCAAGGCAGTTTATAGAGTGATTCGATACTTGAAACAGTCACCAGCATCAGGTCTTTTCTTTTCTGCCTCTAATTCTTTTATTCTCTCTGGATATACTGATTCTGATTGGGGGCTTGTAAGGATACTAGAAAATCTATTACTGGTTATTGCTTATTTCTTGACCAAACTCTTATATCTTGGAAAAGCAAGAAGCAAACAACAGTCTCTAGATCCTCTTTTGAAGCTGAATATCGAGCTCTAGCAAATGGAACTTGTGAACTTGTATGGTTGCTAAAACTTCTAAAAGAATTCAAGATTTCTCCTCCCCTGCCCATTGATATATTTTGTGACAATAAATCTGCTATATATATTGCCTCAAATCCAGTTTTTCATGAACGGATAAAGCATATTGAAATTGACTGTCATGTAGCTCGTAACAAATATAAAGAAGGAGTTTCAAATCTTTAACATATTGCCTCTAGTGAACAGCTGGCTGATCTGTTTACAAAGCCTCTTACACCGGACCCTTCTCCTACTTGTTATCCAAGCTGAGATTACTTAATCTACACAAACCAAGTAACACCAGCTTGTGGGGGGATGTTAGTTAATATAATATTTTCAAATGTAAAAGATTTATTAGTATATTTTTGTTTGTTTGTTAGATTGTTCAAGTAACTAGTTTATTAGGGGTTTAGGGCTAGCTAATATATAGTTTGTTATTCCTTTTTGTTTTCAAAACTTTTGCACAGCTATATAAATCATATAGCATAGTGTGAAGTTCTTATGATGTATTATTCAATTAGAATCAAAAAATTTATCATCACAATACTTTTCTCTCTCTTGATTTCTTTTCAATCATTCTTTTCTTCCTTTTATTTTTCATTCTGCTGCAGCCATTTCACTAGTTGCACTTTTTTTTATTTATTATTAATTTACTGCTTAAAATTGATACCGTTTTATGTATAAATCATTAAAATATGAGTATCCAGTATCCAAACAACTGGATTATATCCGTGGGCGAAACACAGTTGGAGTTGGAACATACTTCAATAACGTCATAATCAAATTTCACCTTCTATATGATATTTTGTATTTTTCACATATGAAACTGAAATCAAACGATGAAAATTAAATGAATCACACAAGTACACAACTAGTATCAAAGCAAAAATTCATGATTTCCTCATACATAAGCATCTAAATTCACAAGAACTAACTCCGACCATAATATATATTTCATGGTTATGGTAGCATTCCATCTTTACATTAAAAATACTTTAATGGAAAGTTTTTTTCTTAATAAATTTTATCAATTTAAAATATAATTTGTAAATAATCTTAGCTTTTAATAATTCATTTTAATTTCTTTATCTTTTATACTTGTACTTTATTGCACAAGTAAGAAACTAATTTATTGATAACGTAAAAGAGCTTAGCTTATTTATAATAATATTTTGTTACTTTTAAAACCATTGAAGAAGTGGGTATGTAAACTTAAACATCATATTAATTCACAAGAGGCAAAGCAATTATATTTCTTTACTATAAGTCAAAAAGGATCCGGAAAAAAAAATCGACCCAACCAATCTTAGAGAAACACTATAATCGCAATCAAACCTCTCAATTCAAGCATTCACAAAACCACTATTTAATTTATTTCAATTATAAAGTTATCGGAAATGTTTGGTATCCAAAGAAAATCAGTCAATAACTTGCTTTATTTAGCATTTATTAATTGTTGCGATAATTAATTAATGCTAAATACGATAAATTCTGGCTGTTTTTTTTTGTCTACCTAGCATTACCCTAAAGTTATATATTACATATAAAATAAAGAATATATGCTTTTACTTCCAAGGTAAAATTAAATTTGCGTCTTTGTTCTATCATAGTCATAATTCCTCATAAAAAAAACAGCCAGACTTGCCTTATTTAGCATTAATTAATTGTCGCAACAATTAATAAATGCTAAATAAAACAAGTTATGACTGTTTTTTACTGATTTTCTTTGGTTACCAAACATTTTCGTTATGATTATATCCCTTTCCACAAACAAAGTCACTTATTCTATTGTTGATTGGTTTAATAAAAAAAATTATCTCATTAAAAGATTATTTAGATTTAGAATTTTTAATACTGTGCTTGGATTGGAATAATATGTATTGAGAGGACATTGCTGATCATCACCTTCACTGTTTACTTAGAAGTGTTATATACAAATGCAAAAATATTATTTGTATAAATACCAAAATATAATCAATCATAAAAATCAGCTGAGTATAAAATATATATTAAAATATAAAATATATATTAAAAATAAATTAAATAATATATTTATATATAAATATATAATGACTAATTTTAATAGTTAATTTTAATATATTTTTAGCATGACAAATGAAGCTAAGGTTATGTGTTTTGAAAATTAGACGAAAATTGGGCTACATGCAAAAAAATATTTCAATTTGTTGAACCACTGAGGTGTTGCAGGTAGCATGAAAGCATGACTAAACATGTTTATTCTATTAAACAATGTATTTATCCTTTCATAAATTTATATAGGAAATTTCCTTGATCTTTTACAAATTAATACAAGTATCCAAGTATCAAATCGCTCATTTAATGCTTTTTTTTTTTTGTAATTTATTAAAATGTGATTTTTTTGTGTCTCCCTTTAAAATGTGAAAGAAATTAACTACTAAAAAGTATATGAATCAAGACCGCAATAATATTATGTTAATTCATGATGATGATATATAATTATTTTTTTATATTAATAAAAATAAAAATTAATAATCAAATTAATTCTTAAAAGATGAATATTTTTTAAATTTATTGTTAAAAATTTTTTAATTAAATTAGTCTTATATTTATCTTTCAGTCACTCTATTAATAATTATTTTCATCAATAATTGATGATTTGAAACGTTAATTGACAACATACATTATATCTTATATATCTAATTGAATATTGACTAAAGATGTTTATAAAAATATATTAATTTAGTCATTTTTCTCAATTACATAAACCCTGTTTTCAATATGATCTAGCAATTAAACTTATAGATGCTCATAAACATATTTGGTTAGCACTCAATTGGACATGTTAGGTGTCGTGTGTAATATCAATTAACATTTCATATCATTAATAGTTGACAAAAATTGTTAATCGACTAACTGGTCAAGAACAAATATAATTCATTCGTAATCTTTGAAAGACTAATTTGACTGATAAAATTTTTTAGAGACGAATTTAGAAAACGTCTCAACTTTCAATAACTAATTTGCCTATTAATCTAATAAAAATAATATTAATGCTAGAGGTATAATTATTAATGTTGTTTTTTTCTATCAGTTTAAATTTTTGGGATGAGTAGTTTCATATCATGGTATTAGAGCTTTATATTAAAAAAATTTAGAGTTTGATCTTTGATAAATCCTAAAAGTGAAAAAAAAGATAGCATAAGACAGATAGAAGATAAAAATAAAAGTTTAAGTTTAAGTTTTTAGGATAAGTAATTTTATTATACTTTTATTATACTTTTAATAACTATTTATATTTTATAAAAAATATAGTTTAATAAGTACTTACTTGTTTCACTCGGATGTGTGAGGTATTTAAATTTTAAAGTTGTTATTAATTTATAAAAAAAATAAATTAAAGTTATAAAACAAGCAAAGAACATTTTATTAAAATGATGTGAGAAGTCAAAATTGTGTGAATAAATAATTAATATATATAATATTGAAGAAAAGAAGGAAGTAATGTTCACTTTATTTACTAGATGAAATTACTTATGCGACGACTTTTATAGCTTATGTCGACAGAGTGATGTTGATTTCACACAACTGTTGGGACAAAACTTTTTTATTTTATTCCAATTTAGTATCATTGGACCACATTTTCTATCCTCCTTGTATCGTAGCATGTCATACTCACAAGCCACTTGATTATCAAAAGAAAAAAAAAATTAAGGAAAAAAAAAACATTTTTTGATATTATTATTATCCCAAATGCCATGACAATGATATTTTTTTGGCGCATAGCCATATATATAAGAACTGCTGCTTCATATTGTTTCCACCGCATAAATTCTTACTTAATAACTTCTTTTGGGGTAGTTGATTTTAATTAATTTGACAACCACATGGAACGTCCTTTAAAAAATTTGAAAACTACTTTTCCAATTGTAGAAATTGAAGTTTCCTCCATATCAATAGGGGTGAAAACATTTATGGCTGAATTTTATCTTTAACATATCATATCTTTAAATTTTATCTGACCTATTAAAAGATCTCATATTTTTTCTTCACAAAAATAAAAAATTTTAAAAATAATATTTTTTTTATAAAAATTTATTTATGTGTAATATATTAAATTAAATGTTTATAAAAATATCTAAATATTTAAAGTATTTAGAATATGTAAAGTATTTATAATAAAATGTGATAATTTAAAATATTTAATTTTTTTAATTATAAAAATTTATTTATTTATATTTTAATAGATTTAAATAGTCTTAATAAACCTATAAAACTAATTTGTGAGTCTAAATAATTAAATTTGATTTATTAATAAATTTAAAATTTTAAAATAATTTAAATTTATTTTGTACCAAGTCGGATTAAATTAACTAATCAAACCACATATAAATCTAAGTCTAAGTCTTACAAATTATCTGACTTGTTTCCAACCGTACACATCATAGAAATCCCATTCCAAAAAACATTTTTTTAAGATAGTAGTCATGATCCAATTCCATTCTTTATCTCACTCTCGTGAAGCATTGATTGTACTATACAATAATGCTTACTATATATTGTGATAAATTAATCAAATAATGGACATAATTTCAATAATGTTTGATGTAATGTAATAATGCAATAATGTCACAATTGTTGCATAGAATTAGCTTAATAATAATGGTGACCACTAATCATGCATGCATGCAGATGTGTATGTCTAGGTTCATTGAGAATATAATAAATTAAAAGAAGTTCATGCATGTAGCCATAAGAAAAGTTAGTTTGTACAACCAACATATCAACATTTTAATTTGTCACGATATTTTTTAATCTGACAGATTATAAATTAAAATTTATTATTTGTTAATAAATTATTATATATATATATATAAATAAATTTAAATTTTCAGTATTTATTTATAATAATTAAAATTTATTTTTCTTTTTTTTTCTTCTTTTTATCTCAGGAGTCAGGAACATAGCTTTCAATAATTCCTTATCTCCATATCTGGTGAGTTAATGTGCCTTTATTCCTATAATGTTAGTAATATCTCTTTTAGTTGATAATTGATTATACAAATATTAAAAAGTAAGTAAAATTTATTATTTTTAATCAATAATAATTATTAACATTTAAAAACATAAATTAAAATATATTATTAAATTAAAAAAATAAATTAAAAATTAAAAATAATAACATAAATATTAAATTCTGTTGGGCTTGAATATTTTTCATTGATCATTGGTGTGACACAGAAAAGAAGAAGAATATTGGCAATATGGGTTACATTGAAGCAAACGTGGAAGATAGATAAGCCATATAAAGATTGAGAATATTTTTGAGGGGTTAGTAAGATTAGGAGAATCAACATAATAATTCAATATGAACAAAAGAAAGAGTAGAAAGAGAGAAAAGAGGGGCCTTGGCCATGTGAAGAAGAATGGGAAGAGAGAGAGAGGGTAAGCATTTATATGAAATTTATAGGGTAAGGGGGAGGCATTGCCACACTTTAAGGAGCAAATAATAATAAAAGGACACGACACACACAAACGTAGTACTAAATGGGTGTGTGGTGGTGGCCTTCAATGTCTGACACACATTCTGATTATGAAAACGGTACACTTGGCCACCTTGAACCGCCGTTGATCCTTCAATACTTTATTAAAACTTGTATGATTATGCCACATACATGCTTGCCTTTCATCTCTCTGTCTCTGTCTTTGTCATCATCCCCATTCTCCTCCCATCCTCCAACTTCTACCTTCTTCTAGACCTATCCATCATTATTATTATTTTACGGAACATTTCATATCTTTTAAGTTTTTTGACTCCTCCACAAATTTCGGAGTAAATTTCAGTTTTACAATCAGAATTTCCTCTCTGCTGCCGAACTTTAAAGAGAAACTTTTCTCCCTGATGTGTAACTAAACAAATTTTTTTTACCGGTAATTTATTTTACTTTTAACCATAATAAAAATAATCGTTAATATATTAATCTTTTATATTTTATTAATATTAAAAAAATTAACAGAAATTAAACAATTATCAATAAATAATATTTTAATAGACGCAAACCAAACGTTATAACATGTAATAAATAATAACATATATTTAATTACTGCAAAAATATAAGCTAAATAATAATAAGGATAAAATGTGATATTAAACCAAATAGAAGAGAAAATTACACGATTCTATCAAAACAAAAAATGTTACCTAGATCACCTAATAGCAGATTATTATGTAATTCGAATGAGACCGAATCGAATTAGCAAAATCAAGAGTAATTTGAACACTTTTTAATTTTATTATGGAAAAGATAATGGTGTAGGACAGCGATATGGAGAAGCAGCATGCTTTACAGGCGTATGGTGTTAGAGAACTACTAATCGGATGGTGCGAGTGCTCTCAGACAAATCGGACAGTTAGATTTCAAAAAAAATATAATAATCAATTCCATCTGATGATTTGATTTTCATTTTATTAAAAAAAATTTCATACAACACGGACAGTCCGATTTGCTTCTTCCAAACTTCAAAATTTTTCCCTGCAAATTGGACCATCCGATTTGTCCATGATATTTTCTTTTAAACATAACTCGTATGGTCCGACTTGTCTATAGCACAAATCAAAAAAGACTGTCCCCACAAATTGGTCTAGCACCACTATGCCCCATAAGACAGCACATTACATACATGCCTTCAGTAACAAATTATGCATGCATGTAGTCTTAGGGTAGTTCGAATTAGCTCGATTCGAATTATGCATACATGGTGTGTTAGAGCAGTTCAAATCACACTGATTCGAGTTATATATATATAATTTGAAATTGACTGTTTCGAATTACCAAGCTCCCGACGTGTATAAATATGGTGTAAACGTGAATTTCTCTCATTAGAGTAAAATACAATGGCTAGTGAGGAGAGTTTTTTAGTATTGGTGCACTATAGAGGGTCTATTAAGAAAAAAAATACGTTCTGGTACTAAGTTTACCGATAAGGATCCCCTCAATATTTTTCTGAAACGTACAACGAGTTTCGCTGGGTTCCTGAATTCTATAATACAGAAACTGGGGTTGCATGGCATGAAACGGGTTGAGAAGTTATTCTATCGCATTCCGATTTCAGTTTTGTGAGATGATGTGAAATACGATTCGTTTGTCATAGGGAGTGACGAGGATTTGGAGGTTCTGTTCCATTGTCGTAGGCAATTTCTCAAGGTCAGGACACCCGAGCTGTTGGCTAAGCTCGTAGATGTGGTCTCTAGTTCAGGTGGTTCTAACCGGAATACCTAAGCTCCAGCAACGGCAGCCTGTTTCAGATCGAGACCTGTTGGTGCATCTTCATCCGTGCCTGTGATTGCACCTCTAGAAATGGTCGTTGCCTCCCCGTCCTTTGCAGTTGATCTCAACCGCAGTGGTGACGGAGAAGTTGGTATTATTGATAGGGTGCCGGTTTCGTTACAGCGTGGGCCACCAGATGGTATGGACGATGCATTGCCAGATGATGATGACGCTGATGATGTGGAGCCGGACATCATTGCCGATGATATCGGTGATGACATAGCAGCGAGTAATCCAGCTGGGGCTGCCGGAGCGTCCAGCTCAGAGACTCAGCAGTATCCCCTGCACTTTTCATCTTTGGACTTGGATGCCATGAGACAGTAGGGAGTTCCTGGGGAACCTATTGGATTCGGTGCCAGAGATACTCAGGGTATCAGAGGTCTATCAGAATTTCAGGATGGTCAGCAGTTTCAGGATAAAGAGGAGGTCGTGTTAAGCGTGAAGACATATATCATCCGACGCGGGGAACAGTACAAAGTAGTGAAGACATATTTCACTGCAAACTTCTGAATGCAGTTCGCAGGAGGCAACACACCCAACAGCTCCTCGAACCACACCCAAGCTGGGTGACCACCCTCGATGTACGTTTGAAAATCTGTCAGGCATCCACTAACATAATGTCCATCGATCGGCAGCCCTAACTGGTACGCCACGTCCTGCAGTGTAATCGTGCACTCCCCGAATGGCATATGAAAGGTGTGCGTCTCCGGCTGCTAGCGCTCCACAAATGCACTGACCAGTGGCTCATCCAACCTAAACCAACTCTCGTTCAGCCTCGCAAGATAGTATAAACATGCCATCTGCAAGTACGGAACATACCTCTCGACGAGGCGCATACCCTGCTGCTGTCGCATGCTCGTGAAACATCGATTGGGCTGCATAAAGAACGTATCAAATTGTCTCTTAGCTCGGAACATATTTATAGAACATTATTCACTAATGTGTATCTTAATCCAAATAATACAGCTTGTACTCTAACAAATAATGTTACAGATTAAAATGGAAAATAACTTCATATATACATCAAACTGGGCCTAATAAAAAAAATTCTCTTAAAATTTTTTTCTTAAAAATAGTATAATGGTAAAATATAAATTTTACCTCAATGATTACTATTCATGTTAACAAAGAAAATCTTACTCTAACTAAGTTTCACCCTCCGTTATTCTTACTATTCATACTTTTCTCTTTATTTGTGCTCACTAATAAACCAATAATATAACCACTAATATAACAACTCTATTCTAACCAAATAACGGTAAATAACAACTACCATTATAACAAACAAAAGGCAAGAATATAAAAACAACACATTAAATCCTGTTTTAAAAGGACAAGTGCGCACTAACCTCTTCATTGATAACACCAGCTACACGGGCGACCCCATCCAAAGGATATAGTCGGTCCGGGTTATCCCCCATAAGCTAAAAGTGATGTTGAACACTTTGTTGGAGTCATAGAAAAAGAGTTTTCTCTGGGATTTGGTGTGACAGGGGTTTGGGATTGTGGTTTGAATGAGCTCAATTCGAACTCTATTTATAGGGAAAAGCTCTGTAATTCGAATGAGCATCCTTCGAATTACCATGTGCAGCCAAATTTGTGTGTAATTTGAAACAACCTGTTTCGAATTACTCTGTATGTCAAAACAGTGGGCTAGTTCGATTTAGACCGGGTCAAACTAGTGTAGTTCACGTTTGCATATAGTTCGAATCAATGTGATTCGAATTACTCCATGGATTCAATACATGCATAATTCGAATTGAAATAATTCGAATTACGTTGATCTTGACTAATTCGAATTTAACTGATTCGAATTACTGTGGGTTTTGTAATTCGAATGAGCCTCATTCGAACTACATAAAATTCTCCTTCTGGTAGAACTTTGTAACCTTTTCTCTTTTGGTAGAATTGTGTAATATCTGCTTGCATTTGATTTATATATGTGATTTACCCTAATAATAATAATAGGGTTAAATACGATTTTAGTCTCTAAGATATAGGGCGAAAATCTTTTTCATTTCCAACTTTTTTTCGCATACAAAATCGTTCCTAAAGTTTAACTTAGTTTTAAAATCGTCTTTTTTACTTAAATTTTAAATTTTATTACCAAATTACCCCTAACTGTAACACCCTAACTTTTAGCATCTCATGATAGCACTAAAAGTTTAGGCGCTACCTACCTTTACCCCTTTAATTTAGTATTATATTTATTTAATATTAAACATTCGCGGATACAAACTGAATTTTTAATTATGAAAACGAAAAAGCCTTTTGTTTTAAACCACGTAATATATATATTATGTGATCATATTCAACAATTCTCAAATACAAGTCTTATCCCTCTAACAACCAAAACAATAATTATCAAGGGGAAATTTAATAACTAAACTAAATTCAGAAAGTACAATCATATATAATAAGTTTTGTAGATCGGTCGTGGCTTCGCATCAAAACTTCCTGAATCTGTCACTGAAAAAGTAAATCTATAGGAGATGAGAACATTGTTCTCACAGGTTCTCAATAGAGGGTTTAAGAATTGTCATAAGAGGATACGTATAAAAAGAAGAATAAATTTAAAAACAGAGATCTTCATTCGTCCTACGAATCCTTTTTAAACGACCGCAATTAATAGTACAAAAAAGCCAACTTCATATCTTTTTCTTATAAAAAGTTTTAATCTCGACAATTTGCATAACATTTCAATACATACCAAATGGTCAATCAATCTAAAAACTCACCAATCATGGTCTCTGGCACAAACATAACCAATCACGGCCTCCGACCCAATATATAAGCAAATCTCGGTCTCTGGCCCAAAAAATCCATCACCGCTATCATCAATCCACCACCAAATACTCAAAACAGAAATCAATCACAAGCACAAACAAATACAAGGCAAACACATTTAAAGAACAGTTATCAGAATCTATCAGATAGGCAAGCCAAAATACTTAAACACACCCAAACAAAGCAAACAAATACAACATGATGCATGTCTATTCTACTGGCTGTGAGCTCACGTCTCAGTTAAACTCCCAGAACCCAACACATTCGGTAGCTAACCCGGATATTGTCTCAAGGTTGCGCACTAACATCTCGGCACATCGGCTGACCATTAGAGGGAGAGTGCCCTGTCACCATTAGAGGGAATACGTGTCCCGTCACCATTAGAGGAAATACGTGCCCTGTCACATGCAACCAACGAGAAAACATAGACAAGCGGATCGACCACCGTCCTTGCCAAACTTGACACATTCATTGTCTTTTTATCTATTTCATTCTTAGTTTCAAAATATTCCCACTTTTGTTACAATACTCCATTCAATACCTTTTCTTCAAATCCTTTTTCCTTTAAAACCATTTTAAATTTAAATTCCTTTCAAAAGATTCAAAGCTCATTTAACAAACTATAATTCTTAGAAATTAGCTAAAACGCCTTAAAACATGCTCTTTTTTTTTAGTAAAATCAAAATAAAATAAAATAATTTTTTAATCAATTTTAACCAAAACACAACTTCCAATTTTTTATAAAATTTTGGCAGCACTGTTCTCTAAAACTCAGGCATTTATCACCCTTTTCAGGTCTCAACCAAGCCATTTCTCAAACTCTTTTCACATCATTTCTAAAATCAGATGAATTCTAATATCAAATCATTTCCAAACCTCAATTCATTTCCAAAATTAAATCATTTTCCAAATCTCAAATCATCCTTCAACTACGAATCAGATTTTCAAATCAATCTTTCATTCACTACCACAACGCCAACTCAATAATCAGAAACAGCCACAATCCAATCATCATCATAACAACCTTAAACCAAGTACAAGACCCAACTAAACATCTTCAATAAATTAATAAACCAATCAAGCAATCAATTACATTCATTCAAGGCAACTCAGTTCAATTCATAAGACATATGAAATCATAACAAATATATTTTTGCATTAATATCGACTTGTAACAATTCTTGAAAAGTAAAATAAGTTTAAGAAAAGTGCCCCTACCTCGATTGGGACTCAACTACACGACGAAAACTCTTTTTCTCTCGACCCACAGCAGTGGCAGCCGCAACCACAGCTCCATAACGCTTCCGCAATAACAACTATAACCCTAATCGTGACATGCAAGCACCAATACTCAACCGTATGGCAAATAACGCCGCAAAACCTTAGCATGAGATAACAGAACAGCGACTAAAGGGTTTCGGAGGAAAACAACTTACTGCGCTAAGTAGGAACCGAGACAACGGAGCGGCAGCAACCCCCAAACAATAGCGACGATATCTCAGGGGAACAACCATGCGGCCCATGACAGCAGCGGTAGGAGACGACAGCTCCGGGAAGATTCTGTGACGCACAGCAGCTCGACGACGGTGCAGATATGGCGAGGACGAGCTCCTCCTCTTCTTCGCGTGCAACAACGCTGATGGAGGATGCGACAATGGCGATGGCGACACACGAACGGCGGCGGCAGTCCTCCAGCTCCCTTTAGCTCGCGCATCTCCTTTCTCCCACAACGACAAGGCAACACGACGGCAAAAATGACCAGCGTGACAAAGCTGGCAGTAGTGGTGGCGTCTTCTTCCTTTGCTCCCTCGCGCGGCAGTTTGGCAGTGGCGGCGAGACCCAGCGGCGTTGGCGCGGTCTCCCTCCCTTTCTCCTTTCTCCCTTCTCCCAGCATCACTCAAGCTCTCCCTCTCTTCTTTCCTTTCTTTCCCATTGGGTAAGGGTTTTGGGGGGTGAATGGCGGCTGTTAGTGAATATTAGGGTTAGGAGGGTGTGTTTTGGGGATTTAGGGTTTTGATTGCGGAAAAAGAGTTTGTGCTAGTATAGGTATTTTTAATAAAATTAGGGGTAATAGAGTAATTGAAAATTCAATTTTTAATGCAACACTAATATTTATAAAAATACTATTTAATTATCAATTTACACATTATTTTCAAATAAATGCTCTAATTTAATAATTAGAGATAATTAAATTAATTTTTTAAAATCATAAATAAAGTTTAAAATCTAAATATTCAAATCAAAGCATATAAAATTCTTATTACTTTGCAATTACTAAAACTTTAAATCAATAATAAAAATGTACTCAATTAATATAAAAATCTCTGAAAATATATTCTCGAATAAATAAAATATCATAAATAATTTATTATTTAATTTTCAAATCTGGAGTCTTACACTAACTAAAAATTTATATATATATATAAAAAAGAGAGCAGATAAGAGGGAAAAGGGAATCACGCAGGGGAGTGGCGAGGGGGAAAGGGGGAAAGGAAGGTGGGGAGAAGGGAATCACGCGAGGGGGGAGGGAAGAAGAAGAAAGGGAAAGGGAGGGTGGCGATGACGTCGGCAAGAGAGGACGAACGTCCACTGCGTCGTCGTTTTGTTCATCCTCCTCGCAGGCTCGCCGGTCGCCGCTGCTCCTCGCCGCTCGCTCTTGTTTCTCGTCGTTCGTCGCTGCTTCGCGTCCTCGCCACTGGATCTTGCCGCTGCTGCTCTTTCTCTCTAGCTCGCCGCTGCTCCTTGTCGCTCACCGTTGCTCCTCGCCGCTGGGTTCCAATTCTGTTTCTGATTAAGTTGATTATTCTACTTCTGTTTTTGATTTTGTTAATTAAATTGATTATTCTACTTCTGTTTTTTTTTGTTAATTGCATTGTTAGATTTGTTGATTTTGTTAATCACATTGTTGTTGTCAACTCTGATTCTATTGTTCTTCTGTTTCTATGTTATTTCTGATTCTATTCCATTCTTCTGCTTCTGATATTTGCGAGTTAACTTTCTGTTTTGATTTTTTTATATCTGTTAATTAAAATTTTGTTGCTGCTATTGAAATTATGTTGTTGCTGTTGAAATTCTAGTTGAAGAAGAAGAAAAAGAAGAAGAAATGCTGCTGTGATGGAGAAGAAAAACTGGGTATTTTGGTGAAGAAGGAGAAGAGTATTTCGGTCCGAAGGACGATTTTTAAACTAAGTTAAACCTTAGAGACGATTTTGAATGCAAAAAAAAAGATTAGAGACGAAAATTTTTTTTAGTCTATACCTTAAAACCCACAATAATAATAATAATAATAGAATTTTCTTTTCATGGTATGTTACATGAGTATGAGTGTTTTATTTAAAAATTTATTATTGATTAATAATTTATTACATACATAATGAGATATTTAGAGTAGAAATACTTATTCAAATAAATAAACTAGTTACTTAAGTAACCCAAATAAATATGATATTTCGACAAAATACTTTTATATATATATATATATATATAAATTTTGTCGTTGTAATTAATATCGCACAAGCTTTTATGTTTAGGTTTATGTATGTGTTTTGTGACTGTCGTTTTGCTAGAGCTGCCTGGAATTTATTACAGTCTTGTAACTGTATTGGAGAATTTTTTAGCTTGAATCATATTAATTGGCTCATTAAAAACTTGTCTTTCTCTGATGATTAGTCAGTAAAATTCGAAGTGACTTTATTATCCTTATTGTGATATTCTAGAAACAAACAAGTGTTCGAAAAGAAGAATTCTAATCCTATAAGAGTTGCTGAATCTATTATAAACAGGAGTTATGAGTTTGGTGCAGTGATGAACGCGAATATTATCCCAAAGAAAACTAATACTAATCAGGACTTGATCCGTTGGTTCCCCCCAAATGAAGTCTTCATTAAGATCAACGTCGATGAATCCTTCTTCAGCCATACAGAGAATGCAAGCTGTGGAGGAGTATTTCATAATCAATTGGGAAGGTTTGCATTGTCATAGGTTTCTCTTATAATCTAGGCAGCTGCTCAATTATGCAAGCGGAGCTATGGAGTATTATTAGAGGTCTCGAAATTACCGTGACTAATGAGTTCTGATATGTAGTTGAGTCAGACTTTGAAATAATGACCATAAATTTTATTAAAAATGAATGTTCAGTCCAACATCCCTGTGTAATACTCCTTGAAGATATTGCTACTTTTGTGAGAAGAATTCCACAGGTGAGTTGAAACCATATTCTTCAAAAAGTAAATTCGAGTGACAGATATTTTAGCTAAAAAAGGACGGAATCTACCATATGGACTCCATTTTTTTATTCTCTCCCTTTGAATACAATTCATGATCTTTAGATACTTTTGACTCTCTTATATTAAAAGAATGTAACTAATTAATTTTACTTTATTTGGTTTATTTTGTCTTTCTATTGAGGTCTTTAACCCCTATTCTACTAAAAAAAAAATCCCCATCACAGTTTATTAGTTTAGTTTTTTAGTTCAGTATTAAAGAAATATATTTGTTTAAGTTCCTATAAAAGTTTATACATAAGTCCATCAAAATAATAATTTATTTATTTAAAGTCTTGAAATTAGATTGTTATAAGTTTTTAGAGGCTAAAATTAAACAATTTTTAAAACTCTAAATCTATATCAAAGTTGAAGTCCTACAGAATAAAAACCGAATATTTTTGGAAAGAGATATTTAGATTTTAGACTAAAAGCCAAGAGACGCTTGGTATAAAGATTTCTGTATTACGCTGCATTTGAGAAAAACTCACACACAGAGAATATGATACTGCCAATCTATCTTAGTAGAAGTTTTAGTCTAAATATGTTGAATATGATAAGTGACGGATGTAGAAAATTTTGATAGTGGGGATAAAATTATGTGCAGTGACGGATCTTGAAGGAGAACATATAACTTTTACAATATTAACACATGTAGATGGTTCTTCTACTTTAACGAATCATGAAGAAAGTGAGATATAACCTTCAAAAGTTCAAAAAATTACATTTGATGACTTTAACCTTAACTTTTTGGAACGAGATCTTGAAAAATGGCTTTAAATTTGGCAATATCACCCAAATCAAAGAGATGAGATTAGACGAACTTATCTTAAATGGGATTCATATAAAAAATATTTTGACAATTATTTTCTATCTGCCTCCTCCAAAATTTTATTTTAAGTTCTGCCACTGATTATGTGTACATAAAAATTAGTTATCAAATTATTTATTAATCATTATGTATTCATAAATAAATATATGTATTGTTTAATTTATTTTTAATGTGCACTTTTTATTTCAATATATATATATATATATAGGTAGTTATTTTCGATGTAAATATAACATGATTAGTTTTTATAATATCTAATTTTACAAATTAAAACATTAAAAAATTATTTATAAATAGGATAAAGTATATTTTTTATCCTTAAAGTTTGACAAATATTTTAAAAATATCCCTAAGTTTTATTTTGTTTTAATTTTGTCCCAAAAGTTTTCGATTTGCATCAAATATACCCCTGACGGCTAATTTTTTAAAAAATTTAAGATCGATTCAACAATAATTTCATAAGAACAACCCCTCAACACAAGCAAATCAAGCATAATTTTCATACATTATTGTTATATTGGTCTTAAATTTTTTGAAAATTTAATCTTCGAGGGTATATTTGATGCAAATCGAAAACTTCTGAAACAAAATTCCGAGGGTATATTTGATGCAAATCGAAAACTTCTGAAACAGAATTGAAACGAAATAAAACTTAAGGGTATTTTTAAAACTTTTGCCAAACTTCGGGGATAAAAAATATACTTTACCCTTATAAATATCTGTCTTTTTATATAGGATAATGCTACATATTCATATTTTTTTGTTAACCAAGTCCAATCAAATTTGTATAAGACAACAAAAATCAGTTATGACTAATATTATTTTAAGTTTTATTGTTTAACTTGGTTAGACTTAGTTCATAAAAAGATTTATATGTGTAGTATTTCTTTTACATATATCTAAGTAAATACTTATTTAAAAATTTACTTCTTATACAATTAGAAGTCAATTCTTATTGAGATTCATAGTTGAAAAAGTTCTTTCAATTAATGTAGTTACAGAAAAAAAAATAAAACTAATATAAAAAAAAGATAAATAACACTCTTTCGAGTTGATTTCTAAGAAAAAACACAACTTTTATTTAAATTGAGAATTGATCATTCTAATGACATCTAATATGAAATTTTTAAATTGACTATGAAGTACTAAAAGTTGAATAAAAATTTATTGTGAGGTCAAATTTAATAATTTAGTCTAGATAAATAAATATTATTATCATATACTACTCAAAAAACTTTCAAATTGTAGTGGGGCGATTGCCCCACACTCATATACATACATCCGTCCCTGAATACGATAATATTATTACATTACCAAATCATTTTGGTAATTAAATTTAATCAAATTAATCTAATAATTAATTAACAGATAAAAATTAATTAAAAAAAAAATAAAAAATTAGTTAAATTTATTTATAAAAATAATTTGTTCACTAAATATTTATCTTTCACAAATTATTTGGACCTAAAAAAATCTTAGACGACACCAAAAGTAAATATCAAATTATTAAAAAAAAAAAGCTTATTTATACCTTATATTCAATAAAATTCCATACATACACTACTCTAAAAAGTAGTTTGAAACTCGAACTTTCACAAATTACTCCTCCTTGTGACTAAATTTATAAGGAACTAATATTATGTTAACTCAGTAGTTTACAAACTTGGCAAAATTTGTGTGTTAGATTTATTAAAGAATATAAGTCTATTATAAAACTCCACTCTTTTTTTTTTTTTTTTTAATAAGGTTCATCTTACTTCTAACATAAAGCAAAATGATTTATCCGTGAATTTACAAGAACTAAAATTGTGACAAGAAACCAAAAGGATAGGATCTTACATTAATAGTATATATTCGTATTTTCGTACACTTTCTTTAAGAAAGACACCAAGAAAGAAAGAAAGAAAGCAAACAAACACATGCAAGATCCTATATACCTACTTATCTTTATGTACTATTTACACCTCATATATATGTATTTATGGTTGCATTTAACTTACGCCCTAATTTGGTTCGTGGTCCCTTTATGGATTTTATTGGGCTTTAGTTTTTTATAGTAACAAACAACAACCCAATAATATATATATATTAGCCAAAAAATATATTAAATACTTAATTATATGTGAAAATTAAAATACTTGAAAAGTAATTTATAAATCGTCCAAAAAAAATATGGTAGTTGAGTTATTAACTTCATAATTAAGTCTTTTTGCATATATCTCATTTGGTGAGTATGGAGTTTTATGTTAAATTCTAATCAATTTTTCCGTTAATAATTTTAATGAATTCAAAAATTGCTAAAATTAAACAAGAAATATAGTTTAATGTAAACATTACAAATTTTCAAAATTTTATGTTATATTTGTGATAACTACATGTAATTATTATCACTTGTTTAGCAAAATATTATACATATATACATGTGTAGACTCAAAACTTTAGAACGTTAGGAGTAAGGACTAAAATAATATTTTATTTTTATGTAAAAGAAAAATTATCTTACATTAAATTTGAAATTTTTATAGTTTAGCTTAAAAAAAATTGGATATTATAGTTTGTGCTATTTATTACATATAGATACGATAGCGGCAGTTGGGAGATTTGTGATCTTTTGGTAGGAGACAGGAGTACCAAAAATCACAAAATAATATTGGAATTGTTTAGGGAAAGATTAAATGTACGTTGAAAATTCAATATCAATATTTATAATGCTGGTTTTCTTGGTGCTTATACCTGGTGGTGGGGGTGTTGAATTATAGTGCATCAGGGTGTAGGATGTGGTGGTTATATTCAAAGTTTCAAACAATGGATAATTCTGTTATAGGGTAAATTAAAGTTGTTTAAGATTTTAGTTTTGTCTCTAATATTTAAAATATTTTATCTTTTCAAACAATTTGTTGTATCTTATTTTTAGTTTTTAGTCAAAATTAATTAAAAAATACTATTTTTTCTATTATATATCTGATTTTTATTTTTTGACAATTTTACTTTAAAATTATTAATAATTAAAAAATAACACTGTATAATATAAAAGATATTAATTAAAAAAAACATTTTTACCTTTTTTCAGTTTCGGTTATGTAACATAATTTCGAACCTAATTGGGTCAAAGCAAACATAATTAGATTTCGATCCAAAAATAATGCTGAGTAAAAATAGTAAATTCGAATTCATCAAAATATATTGTGTTCAAATCGAGTTTTGAGTTAGATTAGATTTTGTACACCCCTGAAAGAAGATGATAATAGAAGAAATTAGTATTTTTGAAAGAAAAAAATTAAAATTCATCGAAGGACTAAAATAGAATAAAAAAATATTTGAGATAAAAATATAACGTTAAATATTACGCATAAAGTTAGAAATTAGCCTAAAACTCATAAATAAAAAAAATACTAAATAGACTAAAAAAAAAAGTATCTACATCTAATAGACTCAATAGTAATAATAGACAGAAGAGATATTTGGTGAAGTTTGTTATTTGTAATGGATGATAGTGGTTTGAATGAAAGAAAAGCTTATAATGCGAGATAGCTAGATCTAATTTGAAAATTAAAAAAACAAAATTATAAAATGGTTTTACGATAGCACGTCTGAATTGACCCTAAACAATATTCCCAATAATATCCGTATACTGGAAATCAAAATGGATATTAATAAAGAGGGAGATAATCTTTTTTAAAAAATGTGCTTACAAAGTTAAAATTAATTTATTAAACTAATTTATGTAGAGCTCCGGTGAATAGAGAGTTAGAAAGTGCAGGCACGGTGGAGTTGGTGGTGGTTAGTGGTTACCCCGGTAGAGTTAGGGAAGTCACGTGATGAGTGAAGGTACACGTGGCACGTGGGACACGTGGGGACACTCCCCGACAAAAACGTACAAAGCATGAAAAAATCTAGCGAACATTGATTGGGAATTGTGTACGGATTCCATTTACCATTAGCCTTATCCATATGGTCGCTCTTTCACCATACACGTGTCCGTAGTGCGTCTCTCCTCCTCATATCATGCCACGTGTCCATGCATCTCGAGATTCGCGTGATTCGAGTTTCTGTCACACCGCTTTCAGTTGTTACTGTGTTTTTACCGTGAATTTTATTGTGTTTATAATTTAGTGTTTAATTTTTATATAATTTATTTTTTAATAAATTTTAAATATTTAAAAATTATTTATTTTTTATTTTTAAAATTAAATATTAATTTTTTAATAAGTTAAATACTTTTTTTAAGTACCATAATATTGACCAGTTTTGTTTGCGCTCATTCTTAGCTCTCGTTTGTTGACCGCGTTCAAGAAGATATTTATCTCCCAGTGAAAGGTGAAAAGCATGCTGAAAATATTACCCTATGCATGCCAAGAGATTCTATCCTTTGTGTAGGACCCGTAGGATAAGTTAAGATCTTTTTTAATAATATTTTAGAGATTAGATCATTTTATTTATTGAATTTTATATTTTATGAATATAGAATCTATTTTTTTTTGGATAAAATTTGTTCAGTGTAATTTTAATTTAGGAGGTCAATTTGCTTATGGTATTTTTTATTTCAATAAACAAAAAACTAATTTGATATAAATTTAAATTTTATGTAAAAATTTTATCGTTAATTAATAAATTATTGTATAACAAATGAAATTCGAATCAGAAGATCAAATATTAACATCATTACTTCATGCAAACTCATAGTTGGCCTTCAATGGAACGGGGCATGTATGTTGGAATTTTTTCAAAATTGTCAAAGATTATTTATGTTAAATTATTAAGAAATAAAATATCGGATGCGAAAGCGTACCTGAATTTATAATTGGAAGAGTTTGAATCTTGTGATTCTTTCGATTTTTCTCAACCAAAGCCGTCGATATTTTTAAGCGGTTGAATTGCAACTTCTCTGATGAGAAAAGAGTTGCTGAGGCGGCTTTAGACTATACATATATTCTTTCTTGATATAATCACATCTTATAAATTTTATGCGTGCATCTAAATGCTATTTCCCTTATTACTTTAATAATCTGGTCCATCTCATATATTAGATATGGAATCACCGCAGCTTTTATCACATTAATGTCGTGACTAAACCACGACAATCACCATCCTAATATACTTAATGACATAGATCAAATTTAAATGGATAATATGAAAATTACATGCCAAGTGATCTCATGCATGTCTATTTTCAGTTGGTCCAACTTTAAAACTTTATTGAGATCAAACACAACAAATGTTGCAAATTATCTGTCATAGGACATCTAGCATAAAATAAACTCCCACTAAACCAAGGAATAACAAATATTGACACCCATCCGAGCAGTGTGCTCATGAAGACTTTAAGGATCAATTCCTTAGTTAATGAGTCTGCTAGCATATACTCTGTTCCTATATGTTCTATGGAAATATGTTTTTCTTTAAACTTTCTCCTTGACAACTAAGAACTTGATGTTTATATGTTTCGATTTTTCAAGCTCTTATTGTTGTTGGAGTATAGTATTGTTGACTTATTGTCACAAAATATCTTTAATGGCCTTTCAATGTCATCTACTATATGAAACTTAGTGACAAAGTTTCGCAACCATATGCCATGAAATCAGAATTAGAGTACCTAATGATCTCCAAATTTTCTGATCTCCGATAAATAAACATGTAACCCTTTGTTCTCTTTAAATAACGCATAACGCGTTTAACAGCTATCCAATGATCTATTCTCGGATTACTCAAATATCTACCCAACACTCCCACTATAAATGATATATCAGAATGTGTGCAGACTTGAGCACATATTAAATTTTCTAGTGCTGATGCATAAGGTTTATCATGTATTGCTGTTTTCTCAAGATTATTGTGGAGCATTGCTCTAGACTAAACTTGTCTCCTTTAGCTACGGGTGTGTCCGTTGGTCTACAACTTTCCATGACATATCTACTTAAAACCTTTTTTATATATTTCTTTTGTGATAATCCAAGAATACCTTGAGAGCGATCTCTTAGTATCTCGATTCCTAATACAAAAGAGGTATCACTAAAATCTTTCATTTTGAATTTGTTCGATAGAAATTTCTTAGTTTCATGCGACAAGCCTATATTGTTACTGGCAAGTAGAATGTCATCAACATATAAGACCAAAAATATGTATTTACTCCCACTAAATTTGCGGTATACACATTTATCTATAATATTTACCTCAAAATCATATGAGGTAATGACTTGATTAAACTTGTGATACTATTGATGGGAGGCTTGTTTGAGACCATAGATGAATTTTCTCTTTTCTCTGTTGGATCTCCATAATAACACTTTTTGAGGTTGTTGAACTTGTTGTATGGATTGGGATTGAAGAGGATTCTCATTATTTTTCTGTACTATAACAGTATCTTGAGTAACAACAATATTCTCATTGTTCTCTTGTACTATAACTGAATCTACAGTAAGATTCTCATTGTACTCTTGTACTATAACTGTATCTTGAACAATAATAGGCACAAGGACCTGATCATTGTCAGTTACAGATTCCTCATCAAAAGCAACATTCCTAATATTTTCTTCCCCCCAAACTCAATATTCTCAAGAAATCTCGCATTTTCCGTTTCAAAAATAGACCTTGATGCAGGATTGTAAAACTTGTACCCCGTGAACGCTCAGCGTAACCAAAAAAGTAGCAACTAATTGTCCTTGAGTCCAATTTTCTTTCATGCGGCCTATAAGGTCGCGCCTCAGCTGGACATCCCCAAATATGCAAATGCTTTATACTATGCCTTTTTCCAGTCCAAATTTTATATGGGGTTTTGTTAACCGTTTTGCTTGGCACCTTATTAAGGATGTACACTGCAGTCTTTAAGACTTCTCCCCAGAGTGATTCAAGTAAGGAAGAATGACTAATCATACTTCTCACCATGTCCTTAAGAATTTGGTTCCTTCGCTCTGCAACACCATTCATGCTAGGTTTGCCTAGCATGGTGTATTGCGGAACAATACCACACTCTTCTAGGAAAAGAGCAAAAGGCTCGGGATGTTGCTCACCTGAACCGTCATATCTTCCGTAGTATTCACCACCACGATCAGATTTGATAGCTTTAATTTTCTTTCCAAGTTGAAGTTCAACTTCAGCTTTGAAAGACTTGAAAACATCCAAGACTTGGGACTTTTCATGAATTAAATATAGATACCCGTAACGAGAGTAATCATCTATGAATGTAATAAAGTACCGTTGTCCATTCCAAGAGACAGTAGGGAATGAGCCACATATATCGGTATGTATCAGTTCTAAGACATCTTTAGCTCTCTCGGCACCTAATTTCCTTTCGTTTGTCCTTTTTTCTTTTATACACTCAATGCAGACTTCAAAATCTGCCAAATTTAGGGGTCCAAGAATTTCATCTGATACGAGCCTCTGAATTCTCTATTTAGAGTTGTGACTTAGGCGTTTGTGCCATAATGATGCTGAATTCTCATTTAGTTTTTGTTTTGTACCCGTTTGCAGTATTTCGTTATTATAGAAATTTAAGTAAAGCCTATATAGATTATTCACCAAATGACCAGAGAAAATATTATTCGAATTATAAAAGAGATTGACTTTATTGTCTCTGAACGAACAAAAATAACTTGATTTGTCCAAACGAGAAATAGAAACCAAATTCCATCTAAATGACGGTACATAAAATGTCTCTAATAAATCCAAGTAAAATCCACCCGTGGAACATAATCTAAAGGTTCCTATAGCTTTGACTGCAACTATATTGCCGTCTGCCACATAGATATATCTTTCAGCATCACTTGGCTGTCAGCTCCACAGGCAACCCTGCATAGTAACAGTTACATGAGTAGTAGCAGCAGAATTTACCCACCAAGTATCAACAGGTGCATAACTTAAACTAGCCTCAAAATAAATGAGAGTAAGAACTATATCCTTTTTTACACGCCAAGTGGCATATTTGGTACAATCCTTCTTCATGTGTCCCACCTTCTTACAGAAGAAACAGGTTAAAACTTGATCATATTTCTTAGCCTTTTCTGCTGAGAAGGCACATTCGCAGTAGTATCACGCTTTCTTTTATATTGCGAAGATGAAGCAATATGAGCACTTTCAGTCTTATCTTGTTGTAGCCTCTCTTCTTTTTGCACACAGTGAGATATAAGCTCATTTAAGGACCAAGTGTCCTTCAGGGTGTTATAACTCACTTTGAATTGCCCAAAGTGTGCAGGAACGGAGATCAAAATGAAATAGACGAGTAAGTCTTCAGACAACTCTAACTTTAGTGCTTTCAATTTTGAAGCAAGATGAGACATTCATAATATATTTCCTTATGTTCCCTTTATCTTTATACCTCATGGAGACAAGCTTGCTCAAAAAGCTACTTGCCTCCGCCTTTTATTCTTAGCAAAGAATTTTTCAACATTTTTCAGAAAATGTTTGGCATCTTTATCTTCAGTCATTGAGCCCCAAAATGCCTCAGAAATTGAGTGCTTCATGATCATAATGCTCATTCGATTGGATATCTCCCACTTCTCTATTTTAACCTCATTGAGATTTTTTGGAATGAAAGTGGATTTCTCCTCTCAAAAAACTATATCCAGATCCATACAACTAAGGATAATTTTCACGGTATCCTTCTAAACCTTAAAGTTTGAACCATTTAGCATAGGAATACTGCTAATTTGTGCAGAAACATTGGTAGCTAAAGCCATAATTTTTTATTAGAACAAAAAACATGCAGTAAACATTAGTTAAATAATGGAAAAAAATTTATATTGAGATATCTAGAACAATATTAATTTTCAATATTTGGATAGAAAAATTAACTGTAAGTGATACTCTCATTGCAGTAATCAAATACTGTCAAAATTTCTGTCATACATTAAGCCTTTCTTTGGACCGACTCAATGCACACATGAAAATTTAAACTTCGCAACCTATTTATTACCACATATATGTTCTATTAATTGGGCAAACAATAATCTTCCTTTGGGCCGATTATTGATCGCATAATTAATAGAAAATAAACAAAAGTATACAATGCTTATTATTTGGCCAAACAATAAATTTCTTTGGGTCGATTATTGTCTGCATAAATAATAAGTATTACTTTATTCTTAATTTAGCTGCCCAAACATGTATTTACTATCAATATGTGTATGTAATTCGACCAAATATGGACCTTCCTTTGGCAGCATAATGTTCAATCAATTTATTTCAAAATCAAATCTTTATATAATAGATGGGTATAATAATCAAAATTATTACTGGTTTCCTTATGTAATAATTAAAAAAATATTTAAATCACAAAAGAAATTAAATTTTAATGGTGTCTTTTCAAAACCTAAAAAAATATAATTATAATTGTTCAACAAATTCATATGTCAAATTTTTTTGATCCATTAAAATTAGAATCAATCATTATGATTCAATTTATGCAAAACAATAAATTTGTCAAAAGAATGAATCCAAATAAAATAGTATATATAAAAAAAGATAAACAAAAAAAGAATTTTTTTTTCTTAAAAAAAGATTCATATTCACAGATTAAATCATAATGCATACAAAAAGTTTTATGATAAATATGCTAATTCTATAGATATGTAGTGTCTATAATAAAAAATTAATTAAATTTCTTTTAATTTTATGAATTAACAGCTCTAATATTTGGAATCGACACACAAACAAAAAATGATATACACATATATAAAAAAATGTAACAATTTTTTTAATATATATATATATATACTTTGTGTATTTTTTATGTGCTCTTCATGTATTATTTGTGTATTTTTTATGCACTTTTTATATACTCTTTCAGTTTTATTAACATGTGCTACACAATCCAAAAGCAGCACATATTTAAATTTAATTTCACAACCTCAAATTAAGATTCAAATTCAAATAAAATAAATTTACAATTTTTTAATGATTTAATCATAGATGGCTCTTTCGATTGGAAGCATACCTGAATTTTCATAAACGTGAGTCATGATTGGAAGAATTTGGATCTTGTGGTTCTTTCGATTTTCCTCAATCAAAACTTTCTATATTCCTAAGCGGATGAATTGGAACTTTTCTGATGGGAGAAGAGTTGCTGAGACGATTTTGGTATATTGGGGACTGAAACCCTGAAGCCACTATTTATATTTGAGCATGGCACCTATTAAACCCTAAACCCCAAATAAAATAGTATTTAAAGTCCAAAAAAATGCTAGGGGGCCAACAATTTTAGCGTTTTGTAACCATCAATTGGCCATTAATAGTGTTTTTAATGATGTGAAATTACATCTAATGGTGGAAAATCACTCACTTTTATTTTGATGGTTAAGTGCTGGCAAAAAAATTCAAAAATTGCTGGCCCACTAGATTTTTCCTATCTAAAATTTAAAAGATAATTATCTAAGGAACAAAAGATAATATCTGATTTTATTCTCATTTAATTCTAAATCAAAAGAAATTATGACTTATTTAATTTAGTATTTATAATAATAAATGAGATCACTATTATATAAGCTATTTAATTTGAAATAACATAATTTATAATTATAATTAATATATGTATTATTCACAAACAAATTAGGCCATATATCTTGATTGTTGAGTATAAAATCAGGGCGCTAAATATCTAATAGTCGGGATTCAATATCATCAGTTGGTGAATGAAGCCTAACAATACCGTTCAACCGTGAAGAAGACACTCCTAAGTCCTGGCTGGTGGTGGTTGTTTTCTTTTTTTTCTTTTTTTTTTCATATTTTCATTTTTTCTCTAATACATGATTGATATTATCATATTTACCAAATAATTATGTTTGATGATTAATAGTTTTTTTGACTGATATATGCCAATATTTATGTGTTTACTTAAAAAGTAATTGAAGAAGATGATAAAAAAAAAGTTGATTATGTATTATTAGCTAATACACTCAGTTTTTTACTTTTTTTTTCTTAGGTTGCCAACTAAGGTCTTCTAGAGCTCCCTTGCAAATTTTATAATAATGTCTCCACACTTACTACATGTAACCTGGAAGGCTTTCCTAACTTCGTTCTCATTCTTAGTCATTTGGAGTGCATTTGATCGTGAGAATGTGATAAGATAAGATACTAAAAATAAGACACAAAGAACATAGACACAAAAATTAATGTTTTTGTATTTTATTTGGTATGTAATAAAGTAGAACATACAACTTATGCAAGTCTAATTTATTCTCATTTTTTCATTCAAAAAGTTTAGGAAGAAAAATAGAATAAAAATATAATTATGAAAAATTAACAAGAATAATGAAAGAAAAAATAAAAAATAAGTTGTGTTTTTTGTTAGTATTTCAGTGTCATTCTTATTATAATAAACACAAAATACACTAATTTAGTGTATCTGGACATAATATCTCTGTCCGGATCTCATTTGCCAAACATAAGTTTGTTTCTCTGTGTCTCTGTCTTAATTTTTTGTACTTGTAAACATATACAGCCTTGATTATTCCCGTTTTATTTGGGTCTATTTGATGACTAATCGTTGTGAGTTGCCTCAGATTTATATTAACTTTGCCATTATGGTTCGAACTCAGTTTTCAAAGGTCATTAAAATTTTCAGACGTGATAATGCTATGGAATATCGTGACTCCAAACTTTTAAATTTTCTCGCTGAACAGGGTACTTTGTCCGAGTTTTCTTGTCCTGGTACCTCTCAACAAAATGGCAGAGCTGAGCGTAAACACCGTCATATTCTTGACTCTGTCCGTGCGATGCTTATTTCCTCTTCCTGTCCTGAGCGTGCTTGGGGTGAAGCTGTCCTCACTGCTGTTCATGCTATCAATAGACTCCCTTCTTCTGTTCTTGGTAACACTACTCCCTTTGAGCATCTTTATCGTACTTCTCCCGATTACAGTTCTCTCCGTGTTTTTGGTTGTGTCTGTTTTGTCCTTCTTCAGCCTCATGAACATAATAAGCTTGAACCTCGGGCTCGCATGTGTTGTTTTCTTGGTTATGCCTCTGAACATAAGGGTTATCGTTGTTGGGATCCTATCTCTCGCCGTATTCGTATATCTCGTCATGTTGTCTTCTGGGAGCATCACATGTTCTCTAGTTTTTCCTCTTTTGAGTCCATTCCTTCTACTCCGTCACCGTTTTTTACTAACCCAAATGTTGATCTCTTTCCTAGTGATGATACTACAGGGTCTACCCCAAGTCCACCCCTCGAGGCTCCTGATCCTCCGCCTTCTCCATCTCCCGATGATTCCAGTCCGGACGGCGATCCCACTCCTAGCGTCATGCCTCCTCCTCCCACTCGTTCTTCTAGGGTAAGGAATCCACCTCCTCATCTTCTTGATTATCATTGCTTTTCTACTATTCTTCATCAACATGAACCTAAGTCATTCAGAGAAGCCTCCACAAATCCAAATTGGCAACAAGCAATGCAGGAAGAAATACAGGCACTTGAAAAAGCACACACTTGGGATTTGGTTGATCCTCCTTCTGATCAGGAAATTGTGAGCAGTAGATGGGTATACAAGATCAAGACTCGTTCTGATGGCTCTATTGACCGTTATAAGGCACGCTTGGTTGCTCAAGGTTGTACGCAAGAGTATGGTATTGATTATGAAGAGACTTTTGCTCCTGTTGCTCGCCTTACGTCTGTTAGAGCTCTCCTTGCCATTGCTGCGGTTAAGAGATGGTCTCTCGGTCAGATGGATGTGAAGAATGCATTTCTTAATGGGGATTTGAAAAAGAAAGTCTATATGAAACCACCTCCAGGATATCCTTGTCCTTCCAGTAAGGTTTGTCTCCTTCGCAAGGCACTTTATGGACTCAAGTAAGCTCCTCGTGAATGGTTTGACAAGTTCAGCACTACCATATGCAGTCTTGGTTTTATTTCTAGTCCTCATGAGAATGCGCTTTTCATTCGTAAAAGCGAACGTGGAGTTGTTCTTCTACTTTTGTATGTTGATGACATAATCATTACTGGAGATGATGTTGATGGTATCTCTGATCTCAAGGCCTCACTTCACCGTACCTTTGAGATGAAGGATCTTGGTTCTCTCAGCTATTTTCTTGGTCTCGAGGTCATCTCCACAGATGATGGCATTTATCTCTCTCAGGCTAAGTATGCTTCAGATCTTCTTGCTCGCGCTGGGATTACAGATAGTCGCACTGAGTCTACTCCTCTTGAGCCTAATGTTCGATTTACCCCTATGGATGGCACTGTTTTGGATAATCCGACACTTTATTGCCAGTTAGTTGGAGGTCTCATCTACTTGACTGTCACCCGACCAGACATTGCCTATCCAGTTCATGTCCTCAGCCAGTTCTTGTCAGCTCCTCATACTACTCACTATGCGGCAGTTCTTCGCATTCTTCGGTATGTCAAAGGCACTCTATTTCATGGCCTATATTTTTCTGCCCATTCCTCTTTGACCCTTCAGGCATACTCTGATGCTGATTGGGCTGGTGATCCCACTGATCGTCGTTCTACTACTGGTTACTGTTTGTTTCTTGGCGACGCTCTCATCTCTTGGCGTGCTAAGAAGCAAACGTTCACTGCTCGCTCAAGCACAGAAGCTGAGTACCGTGCCCTCGCTGACACCACTGCTGAGGTTATCTCGGTTCGTTGGCTTCTCGAAGATCTGGGTGCTCCTCAGTCGTCCCCTACTGATGTTTTTTGTGATAACCGCAGTGCTATTCAGATTGCCCATAATGATGTGTTTCATGAACGCACCAAACACATTGAGATTGATTGTCACTTTGTTCGGCAACGTATCCTTATTGATGTTGTTCGTCTCATTGCTGTTGGGACACTGGATCAGACTACTGATATCTTCATGAAAGCTCATCACCCGACTCGCTTTCGGACTTTGTTATCCAAACTCAAGTTGGTATCCTTAGCTCCCACTTGAGTTTGAGGGGGGATGTTAGAGAATCAATATAAATCAATTTAGATCAATTAGCATCGTCTATATTTATATAGCATATCTGTACATTAATTGTAGGATTCTATGTCTTTATTTCTATGATTCATTTAGCACCTATAAATACCCCTTGTATATTGTACCTCAGAACACAACTCAATAATACACTTTTCATATTATTCTCTCAGTCTCTTGTTTCTCACATTATTAACCTTTTCTCCTGATCTTTGGATGTCTATGTGGTCTCTTAATGGGAGATGCCTTTGGCCTTAACCATGGTGTTAATTTCCAATATTTTTCATTGTTTACTAGCAACATAAGAAAAAGAAGCAAAGAAATGAGGTTACCATCAACTAAGATCAACAACCAGTGCAATAGTAGATATAATAATTTGTTAAAATTTAGAGTTATTTGTTCTAATTTACGGTTCATTCTGAATTTATGCTCTATGTTCATAATTGATTAGGAGTTTAAGTGTCTCATTACAAATTTTTTAAGAATTTACTTGTCATACTTTACAACAACATATTGCTTACACAATAAAAAATATTTTGTCCCTTAGAATGATTTTTTGACACATAATCTATTAACATTACACACAAGCAAGATTACTAACTCTAGAATGATAGTTTAATAGAAGGGCTAAAAAATCTGACAAAATTAGTGGTTAAATACCACATTGTTATTTTTTCAATCGATGATGAGAATGATGATGATAATAAAAGAGAAAGAGAAGAAGAAATCAAATGAGAAAATAAGAAGATAGAAGAGGAAGAGGAGGAGGGGGAAGAGATAAGAAAGAGGAGGAGGTGGTGGTGGTGGTGGTGGTGGTGATGGAAGAGGAGGAGATGATGATGATGATATAATAAAAGTGAAAAAAGAGAGAGATGAAGAAGGATAAAAACGAGAACCAAAACTCATAGTTATCAAAACCAAATCGGATCGACCAATTTATCCGGTCCATTTTCAAGACCGTTTCAAATTAAGAACCGGTAAAAATCATCAAACTTGGCAAAAAAAAAAACGATAAAAATCGATCCAACCAAACCACTCACGTGAAAATTTTAAACTGGACGAAGATATTATTTGAATTTAAGTCTTCCTTAACTTGTTATGGCATACTCCCTTTGTTACTAGGCTATGCTGTTTATTTTTATTTTATATCCTTTGCTACTAGGCTATGCTGTTTATTGTTATTTTATATGATAATTATTAATTATATAGTAAAAATATATAATAATTTTATTAAAATATTATTTTAATTTTATATTCACTTATATTTAAATTAATTATATTTTTTATTATACATAATTATTAATGTAAATATAAATATATTAAACATGTATAAATAGAAAATATCAAATATATATTTTTATTAATTATAATATAATTATTTTTTGATAATTATATGATGTTTATTAATATTATTTTTTTATAAATATATATAGTATATAATAATATAAATTAGTTAATTAGTTATTAAAATTTAAAATAATTATTTTAATATAAAAATAAAATTTAAAATATTTATTATAAAAAATATTATAATTTTATATAATTATTTAATAATAATTAGATTATAATTTATTGATTATAATTTATGGAGAATTAATTATTCTTAAAATATTAGTGAATATATATTTTAAATTTTAATTTTAAATTTTTTGACTATTTTTTATTTTTTATTTATGTAGCACTGAATTAACCGATTCAATTAGTGAATTAGTGATTTACTGGTTGAATCAGTAAATCAATAATCTAGTCAATTCGATTATCGATTCAGAACCAAAACGTAAACACACGCATATAAATTTAACTTGGTTAGATTTAATTAAAAAAAAGTTAGTTGTCTAATATTTTCATTATACGTATATTTAATTATTTAATATTTTATTAATAAAATAATATTATTTTTTAATATTGAGTGTATAAATATTAATTAAAAATAAATATAATAATTAAATAATTATATAAAATATTTTATATTATTAATATATCAAAATTAAATGTTTAAGAAATTGATGAATAAAAAAGTTATTCAATGACATTTGGATTCAATGAAATGAAGTATAAATGATTTTTGTAGTACAACTGTACAAGTGCTTGGATCCAAGGGAGAATTATATACATGAAAGATCAGCATGGAACAAATAGAAAGGACATGTTATGCCGAATATTATTTGACGAGCTATATGACTTGAATTATCAGTCTATAAATGGTAGGGACTAGGAAGTGAACGTGTCCCGTTAATTATTAATTTGCATTCTTTTTAGTTAATTGGTTATGTCATCTTCAATAATCAATGAGGATTATTGAACCCTATCTATGAATCTCAACCCTTTACTACTGTTTACTTGCCCACCATGGAAGGAATAAAGCAGTATCAGGGCATGTGATTTCGCGGATCACAAGCTAAGCATAATCAACTTTTATAATATTTTCTTAATTTTTTTTTTTTTTTTAGAAAAAAAGTCGAAAAAAAGAAAAAGAAATTGAATATTTTGAGTAGTTCTTGTATAAGAACGGTTTTTGTAAAGGTTGGTTGTTGTATGTTCATTCACCGATAAATATCTGTAAATTTTTTATTGGAATGAGTTTATACGTGAGCAATAAAAAATAAAGAGGTGGATATTTGTAAAAGGTACTTTGACGAGTTAAACACCAAAATAGTCCTTGAGATTTACAAAATGCACCGATTTAGTTTTTGACTTCCCAATTGCACCATTTATGTCATCGACTTTGAAAAAATGCACCTAGTCAATCCCTCTCCCCTTTTCTGTCGAAACCTCTTTCCGGCGGCAGTGATGTGACAATTTTTTTGCCATGCTGGACTATAGAAAACGGCGCCGTATTAGGATTTGGTGCTAAAAAATGAAAACGACGCCGCTTCAAGAAGGAAGGAGTTACCAAACGTTATTGAAAGCCATATTCAAAGAGATCACTTCGCCACTTCATCTTCTTCATCACGTTCGAACTCAGAGCTCCATACCCTGGGTTCCGCTAGTCCTGCTGAGATTTTCTGTGGTGATGCAAATTGGAGAGGGTTGAAACATGCTCATCGGTCGCTCAAAATCGGGGAAGGAAGGAGCAAAGCTTCCTCGTGAAGCCCCTGAAACAGAGGTAGGCATGCAGTGAATAAAATATTTTTTATTTATCTTTTATAGTGTTAAGGTATCCATTGTTGTGAGTTTGAATTCGAAATTTTGTGTTGGTTGATGCCAAATCATTGAATGATATATTATTAGGTAGGGTTTAGGGTACTGGGTGGTGTGGGTTTGGATTTTGTGAATGCTCTGTTTTCACACAAAAAATGTAGGTGTTTCTATAATGGTAATGTGATGAAGTATGTGTTTTTAAACAATATTAGATTATTTTGTACTGTGATTTGTTGATTATATTATCAGTAGCATACATTAGATAAATTGTTATACCTGTTTTTCACTGTAGATGGAAAAATTGCTGGATATTATGTTCCACCATGGTGGGACGTTTAAGAGGAATGATGATGAAAAATTGGTTTACTCACCTGACAATAGAAGTTTCTTAGGAGATTTAGATGAAGATACCTTAGATGTTTTTTTCGTGAGAAACTATTTCAAGGAGTTGGGATATGATAAGGTAGTTGAGTGCTGGTGGTTGGTTTCTGGAAGGAGCTTGGAGGTGGGACTGAGAGCTCTGACCAGTGATGATGAACTAAGGGAGATGTGCTTCCATGTAGAGAGGAATGATGGAGTAGTTGATGTGTATTTTGAACATGGAGTTTCCACACCTGAACTGATGGATGGGAAAGGGGTTGTGATGTTACTTGATTATGAAGCAGAAGAGATTTGCCATTGTGACTTACAGACTAATAAGGAAATACCTGTGGATAGCTCAAACCAAACCCCAGATGACAAATCATCCACAAACCCAATTCCAAACCTCTCAACTGCAAACACAATTCCTTCTACTGCAACTCCCATTCCAAACCAACCTACTGCTGACCCCCTCACTACAAATCCTACCAATGAAGAGCCCAACCACATGGATGAACCTGATAACCCCAAATCCAATTATAGAGCCAACCCAAAATTCAGTACAAAACCCAACCCAGCTCCCATTGTGAAACCTATCACAAGCCAACCCCAAAGCCCAAGAACCTTCTGAAGCCCAACAAAACTCAATCAAAGCCCAAGTCCAACTTCACTTCCAAACCCAAACCCAAATTTAACCCACCTAAAAGAATTACAAGATCTGAGGCAAAGGGGAGGAGTACTAACAAAGGCAAGCAACCTCTTCATGTGAATTTAACTGTAAATGAATCAACAAGTGATGATGACAGCTCAGAGGATACATCTTATGTCCCAGTGCAAGAGGCCAGCTCTAGCAATAATGAAGAATTGGTTGCAAGAGTTTCGAAACCAATTAGGAAAGAGGTCAAAAAGGTTCAAAAGAAGGCAGGCATGGCTAAAGGGAAGGAGAAGATAGCAAAAGATAAAATAATGCAGGATGATGATGCAATTATTGAGGATTTATCAGATGTAGAGGTGGACCTAGGTTTTATAGGAACTCCAGGGGAAGGAATTTGGTATGAAGCTCTCGACTCTGGTGCAGAATCTGATGGAGCTAACTCATGGCACTCGGAGGAGATGAAAACCCTCCTAACTCTGAGGATGAGTTGGAATCCGATAGAGATTTAGATGAATTTTCCATATTCCAAGGTGGCCAGAGGTTTGGTGAGCTGCAACTTCAAGTGGGAATATAGTTCAATACCAAACAAGAATTCAGGGATGCTGTGAGAGAGTTTATCATACAAGAGGGAAGGGGGATTAAGTTCGTTAAGAATGATAATATAAGGTGTAGGGCAGTTTGCCAAGTGAAAGAATACTCATGGGTTGTGTATGCTTCAAGAGATCATGAGAACTGTTGTTGGCATATCAAGACATTTTATGATGATCATATATGTCCAAGAAAAAATACAAATAGGGCTGCAAACAGAGCATGGTTGGCTGGTAAGTTGGTTAAAAAGGTTAGAAAGTATCCTAATTTCAAGCAATGTGAGGCTGTAGTGTACTTTAGGTCGAAATGTGATCTGATTCTGCATAGAAACTCAATAGCTAGAGCCTTGGCTGATGCAAGGAATGTTGTTTATGGCGATGAGAAGGCACAGTATGCCTTGTTAAGGGATTATGCTGAAACACTTCTGAAAACGAATCCCGGATCCACTGTGAAGATTGGGGTGATTCCATTGCCTGACGGACAAATCATGTTTGAGAAAATGTACGTTTGCTTGAGTGGTTGCAAGAACGGGTTCAGATCAGGGTGCCAGCCATTAATTCGACTCGATGGTGCATTTCTGAAGACACAGATTGGAGGCCAGATATTATCAGCTGTAGCCCAAGATGCAAATCATCACATATATGTGATTGCTTGGGCTATAGTCAATGTTGAGAATAAGGAGAACTGGAAGTGGTTTCTTGAGCTACTCCACGATGATTTAGGAGACTATAAGGCAAACGGATGGTGTTTCATTTCTGACATGCAGAAGGTAACCATTATCTAAATATAACTTGTTGTGTTATTCAATTAGATACACATTTGTTAAAGTCTTCATTTTTTGGATTATATGATATTGTCTGAGATTGGTTCATACTATTATAAGTAGTTGGTTGATTCCTGGATATTGCTTGATTGTGTGAATATTTCATTCCAATTAGATCCTATTTGGACTTTACAAATTATATGATTCTCCATTTAACATAAATTAACTGAAGTTTGCATAAATATGTGGAAGTGGTTGATCCTACTTAAGTAGTTTGGATTACATGATACTGTATGAGATTGGTTCATTCTATTATAAGTAGTTTCTTGATTCCTGGATATTGCTTGATTGTGTGAATATTTCATACTGGTTGATCATACTTAAGTAGTTTGGTTTCTGCTACATGTGTTTGTCATAAACAGAGATTGATTTCTGCTGTAGAAGAGGTCATGCCACAGGTCCATCATCGTTTCTGTGTATGGCACCTATGAAAAAATTTCAACAAACAGTGGAAGGATCTTGAGCTGAAGAGACTCCTCTGGGATGCTGCTAGGTCAACCACATTTCAAGACTTTATTGATAACATGGACAAAATAAAGAGGGTCAGTGAGGAGGCATGTACATACCTGAACAAGTGGCCAAGACATTCATGGACAAAGTCTCAATTTAGCCACAGGCCAAAGCTGGATAATATTTGCAACAATGCCTGTGAGGTGTTCAATGCACGAATCAAGGAGGCTAGGAGCAAGCCAATCATCACATTGCTTGAAGAGGTAAGGATGTTTGTTATGTGATCGATTGCAAAGAATAAAGTCAAGTTGAACAACCATGTGGGGAAACTACCTCCTGTTATTCAAAGCAGATTGGAAAAAGTTCGTAAGGAATCAAAGAATTGGGTTCCTATATGGACCGGAGACGAAGAATATGAAAAATTTGAGGTCCATGGACACTCAACTAACATGATTGTTGATTTAGGCAAGAGACTTTGCACTTGTCAGTTCTGGATGTTAACAGGTGATATTATATGCCTTTACACCAACTTTACTCTCTTCTTCAATATAAATCGCTTTACTTCATTAATTATATTGGCTGCTGTGGAGTTGATCATTTATTGGTTTATTCACTATAGGCATTCCTTGAGTTCATGCTTGTGCTGCTCTTACACGGGTGAACAAGAGATCTGAGGACTTCTGTCATCCCTTGGTCACCATGGACTCATACAGGAAGACATATGAACATCACATCAATCCTCTCCCAAGCTAATCCCTATGAAAAAAATTAGTCTACAATCAGCCCCAAGCTCCTAACATTAAACGTAAACCTGGAAAACTGACAATAAAAAAACGAAAGGATGCTGATGAGGGTACTAGTGAAAACAAGAAAGCTAAAGCAACCGTTACTCTAAAGAGACAGCTGAAGCCGTTCACATGCACCTACTATGGAATAAAGGTCCACACCAAGCGAGGATGTAAAAAGAAAAGAGCTGATGAGCTTGCTGCTGCAGCAACTGCTGTGGCGGCAGCCAAGTTCAAAACTGTCCTAGTTGGGAGTACACCTGCAGCTGAAGCTATGAACACCACCAATGTGGCACCACAAGTAGATGAAGCTCCTCTTGGTGTAGCTGTCCAGAATCATGCTCAAGTGGAGGTTACAGACAACCTTCCACCGCCAGCGGGTGCTACCGAGATTGACTTATCCCAACCAAATTATGGTGGAACACAAGATGAGGTACATGTATGGTATATAATATTTTCTGACATTTTTTTACTTGCTCCTTTTTCACACTAGTTTCCTAACTTTCCTCAGGCCCCACCACCACCACCACCAACAAAAAGGCCAGATAAATTACCAACCAAAATGAAGAACTCACCACCACCAGTAACTGCTTCTGTTGATCCCATACAAGGAGCAAGTGCAGTAACGTCTTCTAAGTTGGAAAACTTTTTGAAGTTTGTTCCAACTCCAGGGTTCAAACCTCCAAAGAAGAAAAACACTAGGTAATTAGATGCTGTGGCTGCTGAAGTCTGATTGATTACAAATGGAATTTAGGCACTAGTTGTTTCCTTAATTTTGTTATTTTCATTTAGGAGTAGCACATAGCCAGGTTGTAATGGTTAACTTTTACTTTTGGTAGTTATAAACGTTTAAACTTGGAGCTCTTATTGTATTCCTTTTTGTTGCCGTATTATGGTGTTTATCAGGTGCTACTCCATTGACAGTGTTTGACAATATCTTAGTTATAATCAAAATATGGTTTTATCAATTTACTTGTTCTATTCTATTTATTCAGTTTCGTTACTATCTTTGTAAACTATTTACACAGACCACACCAATAATCCAAAGATTTCCCATTCATTCATAAACAATAACACTTGTTACATTTTTATAATCACAACTAGTACAACAACTAACAAGAAAAAAACCAACAATCCTAACATTTGTATTACATACTTCTGGCTCCTTAACTCAGCCTCCAAATTGCCAATCCTCAATGCAAAACTCACGCTCATTTCTTCATTGTTATATGCTGCAACTTCTTCAAAATTGCCATTATCATCTTCTATAACGTCTGCCCATCGAAAAAATTTACACCACCGTTTTCCACTACACTGTGAGCAGTAAATTTACGGATTCAGTAGTTGACATTAAAAAACAGAAACAACATTTCTTAGACTCAAACTCACATTGTAATTCAGACATCCGAAGAACGGCTTGTCTGGGTGGGTATCCATTCCCGACCATCGGAGCACAGGACGTTTCTCACACCCACAACGCTCTGGCACTCTTGAGGCTCTGCTGCGACTAGGCATCCTTGTCGTCGTTCAAATAGAGCTCCCATCTTCCTCATTTGTATGTCCAACCATGGTTAAACCCAGCACAGCAACGACGAATGAAACGAACAGGGAAGAAGAAGAAGAAGAAAAAGAAGAAGAAGAAGTTGTACGCTCCTCCATCAGCAGTTAGGGTTAAAAAGGGGCTCAGGGACCACATTAGATTACAAACTTTCACTGGCCACGTCATCTAACCGCTAGTTGCTCCAGCATGGCAAACAAATTTCCACATCATTGCCGCCGGGAAGGAGTTTCGTCGGAAAAAGGGGGAGGGACTTACTAGGTGCATTTTTTCCAAAGTCGAGGACATAAATAGTGCAATTGGGAAGTTAAGGACTAAATCAGTGCATTTTTTGAATCTCAAAGACTACTTTGGTGTTTAACTCGTACTTTGACACAATAAATGAATAATAGATTTTGTAATTGTAATAATTTAAATAATTTTCTTATACTCTTTTTTATATCTAAAATAAAAAGTAACTGTTATGTCTAGTAATGATATTTTAAATAAAAAGTAATAGTATATTTAAACATTTTGATACTTATTTAAATGACTGACAATGGATCTATAACATTTATAATCAAATTATAACATATAACTAACGATCATATAAAAATATTTTATTTTCACTATTTTATGCCTTGATAATGTCATTTTCGCCTTATCATCTACAGTAAGTAATCTTTTCACAAGATATATAAAAGTAGGATTTGACTCCTCTAAAAGTGTTCATTTACTTTAGAGAAAAAAGTAACGCAATCTAAACTTTTGATAATATAAATGGTTCTGATCATCTTAAATAAATAAATAGTAAATAAAAGTATTAAAAGAGAATCAAAACGTTAACTATTAAAAACTAAAAAGAAAACAATGCGCCATTTTACAAAGATTGCGCACAAAGTTAAATTTCTGCAAAACTGAATGCGTATAACAATAAAATTTGTATTGAGTAAAAAATGATGAAAAAGACCATACAATGATTGAAGTCAACAGTAGATACTGAACCAAAAAAATGGTAATTACAGAGATACCAAGTGAAACAAGTATGCTGGTTCTATCTATGGACACTACGATGATGGTGTCCCCAATGAAGACGAGCAAGCCAAATATAGAGGTGTTGCTTCCTAAAACTAAAATAGTAGATTTATCAGAAGAAACAAATGAGTTGATGATCACAATGATACCACCATAAAAAGGTAATTTTTTTATTGAATAATTTTAAATTTCGCCGCAATATATTTGATAATATTTTACTTAATATATTATTTTTTTTATATTTGCAAAAGATTGTCAATTAATGTCTCAAAATATGGAAAAAACTCAAATTGCACAACACAGTTCTATATTAATTACTTTTTTCAGGTATGTTTATCACAATTATATTTGTACTCTTATTTTAGTATTTTTATTTTTGTATGTTTATAACAATTATATTTAGAATTTTATTATTTATTTTGTTCAGGCCAATTATAGAAAAAAAATACTAAAATTAGGCATGGAATTTGACACGGTACTAAAAGCTAAAGACTTCTGGAAAAATTATGCTGGAATGATGGATTTTGATGTTCGACAATTGTATGCAAATAAATGCAAGGTTGATAATTCTATGAGTAGTTTTAGACTTGTTTGTGCAAAAAAAGGCCAACGAAAACCAGATAAACGAAATCATTTAACAAAGTAACTTCGTGCCGAGACTAGAACAAGTTGCCAAGTAAGAATGTCACTTAAGTTTGCTCGAGATATAAAAAAATTATGTGATTTGTGACCTTGAGTTAAATCACAATCATATTTTGTAAATTCCGAAACCAGTCATATGATGCCATCACAAAAAAAGATTTCAGAAGTACAAGCATTGCAAATAGATTTGGCAGATGAAACTGGCATAAGACCAAAGGAAACAAATGAACTAATAAGTTTACAAGTTGGTAATAAAGATGTTCTTGGATATATCAAACAAGACCAAAAGAACTATCTTCGAAGCAAACGAAAGCGAGACTTGGCCTACGATGAAGCAGGTAGTTTATTAAAATATTTTCATCCACAACTACTTGATAATCCCTCATTTCAAAAAATTGTTCAAGATTTAAAAAAGATGAAAAATTATTAGTGATCACCGTTAATCTCTTTCATGACAAAATTTTAAATGTAAGTTACAGAAGACAAAAAAAAAATAACCAAAATAACAATAATATCATGGAAGAATATGATAATAAAACTTAAAAAGAGAATTAAATGTTGTGAAATAATAGAACCGAAAATATTTTATTTTGCTGAAGAAAAAGAAAGAAAAAATTAAATAAAAGAGAAAGAAGATGAAATAAAAAGGAGAAATCACACGATTTTGAAAACTGCTGCCATTGTTGTACGATTTTTAAGGAATCCTATTAAAAAGCCTATTTTTAATGTATTTATTTATTTAAGATGATTAGAACTATTTATATTATTAAAAGTTTAAATTACCTTACTTTTTTTTTCTAAAGCAAATAAATAGTTTTAGAGGAGCCAAATCTATAAAAGTGAGTTTTATGGTGCTTTTTAGTATGGTGTCTAAATTGTCTAACTTACTTTTAAAGATAAAAAATAAAATGTTTAAAACAAAAAATTAAATATTTAAAATTTATTAAATATTATCTATTTACCTTTTTTAGTAAGTTAGACACAATCTCAAAGGCACCATAGCATTCACCATCCGTAAAATCACCGCTTCACTTTGTTATTAGCAATAATTGTGAACCAATATGTGCTTTGTGCAACGATTTGAATTTGATCTTTAATTTTATAGACATGCCATATGTCGCGCTGCACACCACAAAATTAAACAAACCTCCCCCACATTATTGTAACTTATGGTTCTGACTACTGGACCTAGCTAAGGTACTAATAATAATAATAATAATCAATAATTAATGTTGAATAAGTTGGACGGATCTCCTTTTCTATTTTAGACTTTTAATTTTTATTTTAATTTTAAAGATTTCCAACATATTTTAACAAATATTTTTATTTGTTAGATATTTTTATTTCTAAATTATTAATGTTAATTTGAAATTTATTAAATCTTAATTCATTTAGCTTAATTTAGGATTGCTCCTTCTATTTTTAAATAAGTGTTAAAATTATATCTTTGATAGTAATAATTATTTTATTTGTTTATTACTAATTTATTTTTCTCTTATAAATATTAATTTAGAGATATGACTGAAAGAAAGAATATTATACATTCACTTGTTAAGTAGACAATTTATTTCTGGAAAAAAAAAATTTAAAATTAACACTTATTTGGAAATAGAAAAACTATGTTAGACATATAATCTAACTATTTATTTATGTACACTGCTCTTGTATCAATTAAAACTTTGAGATAAATGATTTTTCATTTAGATCGTTCATACAAGTTCAATTTATAAAAAAAAAAATAATAATAATAATTCGTAACTCATTTTCTTTGGCATTATTATGAAGGACAGATCACAAACGACAAATAAATTACTCAGTTATAATATATTACGTATACCTTACTACCTCTAATACCCAAGATACATAAATATTGTTGTCATATGAAAATATTGAATTATATGGTAAAGATGTAAGTTTATAATTTTTTTTTATGAAATAAAAGAGAAATTAAAAAAAATTAGACTCACATTTTCAACAATAATAAAATAATTAAAATAATTATAAAAAAATAATTATATATTTTTTATATATAACTTTAATCTATATAATAAAGCGTATCTATAAAAATACTAACATACACTTCATAACACATCTTATGAAGCAGGTTGTTCAATTTTCAATCTCAAGTAATTTCATGACTGGGACTAAAAATTTAAAGTTCTATCATTGTAACGAAAAAAATTAAGACAAATAAAAAAAATTATTTAATGAAACATATTAAATATATAATTATTTATTGATTTAAACTTTTGTATGACAAATAATTTGATGACAAAAGTTAATACTCATACAAAAAAATATTTTTATTTAAATAACGTTTGTTTTTGAGGTAGTGAAATAGAAATTGAGACACTAAAATTCAGTATCATGTTTGTTGACTTAGAGATTGGTATTAAAATTTTAATTTTTGTTTTTAAAATTTCAGTATTTCAGTACCTCTAAAAAGTGGAGACACAGAAAACTAAAATTTTTGAAAATAGGGATTAAAACTTTAATAATATTTTATATCTAAAATATTCTCATTTCAATTAATTAATTCTATTTTTTATCATTTGTACAAATTAAATTAGAATTTTATTTTTATTTTAATCACTGTCTTTCACTTTATAAATATAATACTAAAATTTATTTCAGTCTCTATCTTTTAATGTTAATCTCTCCATCTCCATCTCTCTTCCAAATACTACTTGAACAAACTAAACATCACTAAAATTTAGTAATAAATCTATGTTTGTGGCTTTGTGCATATCGTTCACTGGCATTATAAAAGCCGACCAGCTGATCATGTACAAAGTTTAGATAATTAGTTTGATAATTTAATATCACAATTAAAATATTAAGCAATTCAACTGCAATTAAAAGGAGATTTGACATCCAAGCTAATGATAGTTTTAACTATTGTTTTTGAAAATTGAACCGGACTGATTGGTTTAATTAGAAATCAGTCATTAAACTGGTTTAGTTAAAATACAAAATATTCTGACAAAAAATTATAAAAAAGTCGGTCAAACCGACAGTTAATCAATAAATCGTTTAAATTGAACAGTTTTTTTTTATTTTTAATTTAAAAAATAAAAATAAAAAATATATAAATTCTTCCCTATTTTTTCTCTCTTTCACTCACGCACAAGACCATAGAACCCAGCTCCCCTCTCTCTCTTTCTGTACTCCACAGAACCCTAGTCCTATTTTCTTTCTCTCTCCCAGCCAATAGCAGTAGGAGGCCAGAAGCCAACGCCTAGTGCTGAGCGCTGTCATCGCCGACGAACTCATCTCCTCAGCCAACGTCCAGTCTCGTCGTTGCCGATCCTCTTCTCCTGGATTCCATCTCCTCGTGTCGCTAGCTAGGTCTCATTGTCGAAAGGGTGGAGGGCGCTGTCGCCGTCGGGTGGAACTGACCGTGGTGGCATCAGGAATTGTTGCCTATGAAAGGTGAAGGTATACTCGTCACTTGTCATCGTTTCTCTTCCCCTTATTGTCGTCTCTCTCTGTCGCCGTCGAACCCTCTCTCTGTCGCCGTGGAGCTCTCGATCTCTCTGTGTCGCCATTGAGCTCAACAACCTTTCCTCCGGTAAACAATGCTGCTTGAATTATTTTTACTTGTTTTTGTACTTTTGTTAATAATACTGATTGAGTTGCTGATTTTACTATTTTAGTGATCTTAATTTACTGAGTTAATAGTATTGAATTACTGATTTTGATCATTTTTTTATTATCCTGAGTTATTGAGTTGTTGATTTTTTGAAATGATGTTGCTAATTTTTTGGAATAATACTGTTGCTGGTTTTCTGATTTGGGTATGCCTGATGTTGTAAGTGAGTAGCAAGTTCATGTAGAGAGGTTCAGGCTCCCTGAGAACGCCAAAATAGATCAGGTGAAGATATCCATGAAAAATGGTGTTCTTACGGTCACTGTTCCTAAGGCAGAAGTTAAGAAACCTAATGTTAAGCCCATTCAAATCACTGGTTAAACAAGATACTTTTTCTTAATCCTCCCTCTTCTGGTTTTCAAGTCTGTGTTTGCGTTTTGTTGTGAATTGTGATATCCTAATATCTATGATGTTCATGTCTCAAAAATATAAATTATGTAGTAGTGGTAAGTAAGAAAGCAAGATTATTGTGATATGAGATGTCATCAAGTATGTAATGCACGAATGAAACTTTTTTCTATGGCTGTGCTTTGAAAACTCTATCTATGATAGAAATCTTAAAACTAACACTTAATGATGATTATGATTTTTGATGATTAGAGTTTTGTTTAGTTAAAAATGGTGAAATTTTAAATTTTATTTGGTTAGAAATTATTGAATAAATATTTAAAATTATATATTTAATTTTTAATAATTATATTTAAAATTTATTTAAACTGGTTGAACCTTAATTGAACTCCGATTGAATTATTAAACCAATAAATTAATTATTTTATTGATTCATTGACTGATTCTGTTCTCGCAACCTTGATCTTAACTTAAGTGGGTGGCATCCCCACGATTTATGGAGGTAGCTTTAATTCAACAAACTTTTACAAGGCATCACAGACAGTTTAAAATGATTGAAAACAAGTGGTTCGGCTTAGAATTGATGTTAAACTAATTATTTATGAAAGGCACATGTGGTAGATTGTTAATATAAGTTTTATTAGGGGTAAGTACGATTTTGGTCCCTTAAGTTTAGTGTCAGAATCGAATTCGTCCCTCTTGTTATTTTGCCATTAAAGTCGTCCTTAATGTTTTTTTTCGTATTAAAATCGTCCTTTTTAATAAAAATTTTTGTTTTATTCCTAAACTACCCATATTCCTATTTTAATAATAAAAATTATAAAATTAAAAAAAAAAAACAAAACGGGTGTTTGGGGAAGGGGGGAAGAAAACGCGTGGGTGGGGAGGGGAGGGGAAGGGAAGGGGGGAGGGGGCTGGCGCCGGGGAGGGAGCAGCTCGCTGCTGCTCGCGTTGCTGCCGTCAGACCCTGTCGCCGCCGTTCGTGCTTCAGTCGCCGCCACCATCGCACCGTTTGGAGCCGCCGTCAGACCCAGTGAGAGGGGTCACGGGCTTGGAGCCGCCGCGCGTTCATCACCACCGCGTCCTCGCTGCGCTGCCGCCGTCGTCCTCACCACGCTACCGGGGGGTGGAGGTGGAAAGAAGGGGGAACAGGGAGGTCGCCGCCGTGACCTCCTCGTCGTCGCCGCTTGCGCTCCGCTGCTGGTCGCCGCCTCGCCACTGCTGCTCGCCGCCTCTGCTTCTTGCTTCGATTTCTTTCTGCTTCTTGATTTGTTGAATCTTTGATTTGTTGATTTATCTCTGTTTGTTGTTTGCTGTGGTGGTGGTGGTGGTGGGGGTGGAGGGGAAGGGAAGAGCGGGGAGGGAGGTGACGTGGGGTGGGGTGGGGGTGCTGGGAAGGGAAGACAGGGAGGGGGGTGACGCGGGGTGGGAGTGGGGGAAGGGAAGAGGGGGAGGGGAAGGGGAGGCGGGGAGGGGGTGGAGGTGGGGGGAAGGGGAGGACGACGCGGTGTGGTGGTGGTGGTGGGGGGAAAGGGGACGCGGGGTGGTGGTAGGGGTGTGGGGGTGGGGGTGGTGGTGGGGGGTGGGGACGTAGGGGTGCTGGGAAGGGAAGACGGGGAGGGGCATTTTTGTCCAAAAAAATAAAAAGGACGATTTTAATACGAAAAAAAACATTAAGGACGATTTTAATGGCAAAATAACAAGAGGGACGAATTCGATTCTGGCACTAAATTTAAGGGACCAAAATCGTACTTACCCCGTTTTATTACATGTACTATCGAGTTTGGTTTAGAAGGATTTTAGATACGAGAAACAACTATTTTAAGAAATTTAATTTTAGAGTAAATATATTTTTTGTCTCTACAATTTACAATTTATTTTTAAAATATTTTTAAACATTTTTAATTTTATTTCTAATATTTTAGATGAAGTTAATATTTAAAAATAATTTTGATATAAACCAAAAATATTAAAAATAAAATTAAATATTAGAAATATTTTTTAAAAAATACAAATATTAAAAATAAAAAATATATTTTATCCCTAATTTTATTCCATCAAGAGATGTATTGTTTGGCAGAAAAGGTTTTGAAACTTAATTAATCCTCAAAAGCCTCTAAGTTTTATCTTTTGGTTCCTCATATTAAGAGTATCAATCAAATTTAAATCTAATTTACTATTTGATTATTATTGATAAAATAATAAGATATTGTAAAGTATTTTAATACTCAAAATGAATAAAAAAATGCACTATAAATTCTGTTCTTTTTCTTTTGATGAGTTATTAACTTATTATATATCCATCCTACCCAAAAAAAAAAAGAGGGATAGGATACACCCTAAACTATTTTTTCACTATCCTTTTGTTCCTCCTTATAGAAAGTGCTAGAGAAAAGGAATTCACATAGTGCATAGTTGAATAAACATTAAAAAACGATATGTATGATCGGGTCCCAATAACCTGTAGCATGATCAGAGATACAAAGTGGAGTAATTAATTATTTAATTAATATATATAGCTAAGATTTCTTTCATATAATAACATTGCACAAATTGTCAACACCACATCTCTATTTTTCAACATTATTAGTTAGATATATGTTTAACATTGAACATATTCAAGACCTAGCTAGTGTCACCATGCATACTTTTTATGTTGATGTGGTGTATCTATTAGGAGAATTACAAGAATAATATTTATTGCATTCTAAAATTAGTCACTAAAATTAATTATTATATATTATATATTTTAATATATTTTATATTAATAAATAATTTTAATAATTAATTTTAGTATACATCTAATATAATTAGAAAAATTATTGAGGTGAAAAACTAAATGACAAGGTTAGAAAAGCACAGGACTTTCGGATGGGAAAAAATGTTTCATTAATTAAAATAAACACACTCAAATATTAATTTGGATTAGCCAACAAAAATTCACACAAAAGTGTATGTAATCAATCGATCAGTAGTAACTAATAAACTAATAATAATGTTAATCATGAAAGAAAAAGTTATAAATTTCAAAGAAAATTAGTATGCATGAAATATTATTGATAAATTTCTCTGATATACCACAACAAGAGATGTGGAGGTTTGCCATTCTCTAAACCGTGCTAATGTATTGAAAAATTATAATGAATTAATGACTATACATTAGTCACGAATAAAAATTCGTAAGAAATAGGTAGTCATTTTTTTTTTGGCCACGGTCTAGAGCGTATTAAACACAATTTTAAAAATTATGAAGACTCTTAAATAACTACGAATTTGACATAGTGACCTACACTCCACACTACATAGCAAAATGAAAATAACCACGACGAGATATATATACGAATAGATTTTAATATGTCTATACTTATGATAGTCACGTTAATTACATAAATGTTGTTAAAACTAAGATCATATTTTTTTATATTTTAGTAATATTTTTTAATAATTTTTTTAAAAACGTTATTAAATAATAAAAAATATTATTTAATTTTAACAACACTTTTTAAAATACCCGTAATAATCAGAGTGATATTCAGCCAGAGTGGGAGACTTTATGGTACAAAATTATAATAAGGTGAAAGTAACTTCTCCGTTGTGGAGTGTGGTGCTGTCAACATTAGTGGGATTTGAATGATCTATTGACATGCCAACCTTGAAAGTGATTGAACCAAAAAGAAAATAATGAACCAAAAATCAGAAGAAACTATACAGTAGCAGCACATAAACATAAAACATAGTTTATTCTATATATATCATATGAATTTCGGTGGCATATGTGTTGGGTAAGATCCTAGGTCCCAGAATTCTTGTGGTACGAGGATCTATATATGTATAAGATATGTGCCGGCCCAAGGTGGCAAAGTTTCTTCATGAAGTCGATTATTATTATTATTATTATTATTATTATTATTATTATTATTATTTAGCCTATGATGCTTATTAAATTTCAACTCCCTAAGAATTTGTTAATCAACGCCAGCCACAAGACCCACAGAACTAGTTAGGATTTTATTGAGCTCAAAATATGGAGAGGGAGGAGGGAAGAAGTTTTCTCATCTTGCCTTGCTACTTAAGAAAGGTCAATTAATTAAAGAAGGGCTCAAACTTGTTCAAATTCTTGTTCTTTCATAAATTATAATAATACATATGTGTTTTTGTTATAAGAAATCATTTTTCAATATATATAATTTAATTTTCATCCAATAACAAAAATAACTAATTTTCATATTCACTATTAAAAAAAATATCAAAATTCATAAGTTTAATTAAATGACTATATAAAATTATTTATTTAGTTAATGCACCAAATTTAATATATATATTATTAAAAAAATTCTCATATAAACCCTCTAATAAAAAAATAATTACAATATTTTGACATTTTATAACTTGTTAATTACCTATTTTTAAGAATTTATAAAGGTGATAGTGTAGAGACAAGGACCACATACATTCAAATTAATATGCTTTAATTTGTTTTGTGATTAATTAAAATAGAAAAATGAAAACAAAAAGAGATCAACATTTAATAAGTCTTGACTCTGAGCCACCATGATCATCACACAATCTAATCACATGCTTCGTGACATATGTTAGTTGGTATATTGTTGAAGTTCATGATATCAAGAACAAAAAAAAAAAATTAGAGATATAATAATTATTTATGTGTCTTCTTCTACGGCTATCAATTTAAGTTTTTAATTATTAGAAAAAGTGATTTCGTATTTTTCATGTCAAATAAACTAATGAAGATGAAAAATAGAAAACAGACATTAATTAATAATATATAAATAAAAGATAAAGAATGTGATTATGGCCAATGCACATTTTATAAAAAATTATTTTAAAAGATCGTTAGAAAAATTTAATTATTAAAAATAATTTTTTACATTAAAATTATTAAAAATAATTAATTTCTATAATATTTAAGCAGAAAAATCAAATATTTTTTATAGAGACAAGTATGTTTAGGTTATTCTTTTATTTATTTCTTTTCTGTAAACATTTTTTTTATTTATCTATTTTTATTTATTTACCTTTGACAAGAGTTACAATTTGCCTTATACAAAGTCTGAAGCACCTAAGAAGTTTTGAAGGTAGAGATCATGATAGTGTGTGTATTAGTTGTGGTAGTGTATTAGGCGTGACAAGTATATTACTGTGATGATGCATTAGTTAGTTAGTAGGTGTGTGGTTCTTAGTGTGCCATCTGGCAGGGAGTTCATTAGTTGCAGTTACATATTGCAGATATTCATTCATTGTAACCAATTTATTCATCTCACTCAAGTAAACACAATTGAAAGTTTATCTTCTCTGTTTTCTCTCTGCTCTTTCTTTCTTTCCTCATTCATCTGCTTCCCTCTAAGTCTGGTACCTTTATGGTATCAGAGCTCTTATCATTGCTCTTCTTAAAGGAATATTGAAGGTTATTGAAGTAGCCATTGTGCTGTTTTTCCTTTGCGTCATTTTCACGAATACCTGGGTGGCATTTCAAGTTGCGACAAATTGTTTGCTTCCATGGCTGCAGAACCTAACCAAGTGACATCCTTCAATTCATCAATGACCCCAAATTTCACTTCTTCTCCCATCTCAATGAAGCTTGATGACGATAATTTTTTGCAATGGAAGGATCAAGCGGAGTCCACGATTGAAGGCCATGACCTGATTCATCATATCACCGGGAAACACATTCCAGTACGAGTCACAACCACAGGAGAACTGAATCCCGATTTTGCGATTTGGAAGCGACAAGATGCACTCCTCAAGTCTTGGTTACTTGCCTCAATGACAAAGCCCTTCACAACTCGGATGGTAGGTTGCGTTTATGCATTCGAGGTATGAAAAAGATTAGATGATCATTTCTCCTCTCAAATTAGGGCAAAAACTATGCAGTTAAAGCAAAATTAAGTAGTGTTTCGAATTGGAGCCTCTGTAAATGACTATTTGTTAGTGTTGAAAGGAACAATTGATGCGTTGGCTTCGGTCGGAGAACCGATGCGTGAAAGTGATCATGTGAATGCGATTTTAAATGGTTTAACTGAAGAATATGCACCAGTACTTACCTCAGTGGTTGCATGACCTGTTAGTATCTCAGTAGGTGAATTAGAAGCACTTTCGTTGGCTCATGAAAGCATGCTAGATAGATTTCGAAAACCAGAATCTTTTGTTCAGGCAAATATGGCTCAGTATTCGCAAAGTTACAATATGAGAGGTGATTTTAGAGGAGGCAACAGAGTCGGTTTTCGCGGTGGCGGCCGGTCAGGAAGAGCAAGAAACAACTCCTATAGTGACAACAGGTTTAATAATGGAAATGGTTACAGCAGGTTTGGTGATAACAACTTTGATTTTGGATCCAACAATAATTCAAGGTTTGTGCACAATGAGAGGCAGCAAGGGTATAATGGTGCATCTGGTTCAAGACCATTCAGCAACAATGGTATGAGGCAATCTCACAATGAAAGACCAATTTGTCAAGTTTGTGACAAAGTTGGGCATACTGCCAAGACATGCTGGTACCGGTATGATAGAGAAGATAGCTCGGGCTCCCCTTCTCAACATGACTATTCCAACTCACAGGGTGTACAAGGCTCGCAAGCTCATCTAAGTCATGTTCTGGCTACTCCAGCAACAGTTCAAGATCATACTTGGTACCCCGACTCAGATGCAACACATCATATGACGGCTGATCGGCAAAATCTAATGGAAAAGGAGCCTTATACAGGAACTGACCAAGTCATTGTGGGAGATGGTTCAGGTTTGCATATCAATCTTGTTGGGAAGTCTTATTTTAAAACTGATTTGAGTACCACAGAGTTCTTGCTTCAAAAATTGCTTCATGTTCCTGACATAACAAAAAATTTGCTCAGTGTCTACAAATTCTGCTGTGATAATAAAGTATTTTTTGAGTTTTATTCTGATTGTTGCTTTGTGAAAAATCAGGACACTAAAGAAGTTGTGATCAATGGAGAAGTTGAGCAGAGAATGTACAAGTTTGTCAATTTCAAGCCCTCAAATAATGCAGCTGCCTACGTCTCTTCTATGTCTGCTGCTGATAGTATTCTTTTGTGGCATAATAGGCTAGGTCATCCTTCTTTTAATGTAGTATCTAGTGTTCTAAAATCCTGTGATATTGTAGTTGACCCCAATAAATCCGTATGTCCAGCCTGTTGTATAGGAAAGTCTCACCAATTACCTTTTCCAGTCTCAAATACAGTTTACACTACACCCCTAGCTTTAGTTTACACAGACATATGGGGACCTGCCCCAATAGCTGATTCCTATGAAAATTTTTACTTCATAAATTTCATTGATGCTTTTAGCAAGTTTACCTGGATTTACTTCGTTAGATCACGCTCCCAACTCAAATCAGTCTTTAAATGCTTTCAACAAATGATTGAGCTTTAATTAAATGTTAAAATAAAAATGGTGCAATCTGACAATGCTGCTAAATATGTGAGTTTGTCCAAAGATTTACAGATGCAGGGAATTCTTTATCGCTTTTCTTGTCCTCATGAACACCAGCAAAATGGTGCTGCTGAGCGGAAGCATCGGCATGTTGTTGAAAAGGGGCTGACCATGTTAGCAGGAGCTGGTATGCCAATCAAGTATTGAGGGGAAGCTTTCAGCACTGCAGTGCATCTGATCAACTTGTTACCCATGCCTGTGCTTGCTAATCAGTCACCGTATGAGAAATTGTTTGGCAAAAAGGCTGATTACTCCAGTCTTCGGGCTTTTGGATGCTTATGCTTCCCACACTTGCGGCCCTACAACAAGCATAAGTTGGAGTTTCGATCTTCCCCTTGTGTGTTTTTGGGGTACAGCGGCTCCCATAAAGGTTATAAGTGTCTTCCCGAGCAAGGAAAGCAGATAATCTCCCGCAATGTTGTGTTTAATGAGCACCAGTTTCCGTTTAAAGACAACAACTTCGCTGCCTCCCTTGGCGGCCAATCTGCTCTGCCACCACCACTTCAAGCCAGTGTTCCAGCTATCCCTACTCTCCGAAGATCTCCTCTCCCTACCATTGTGGCTTCTTCACAGCCAGCTTCCTCTCCTTCTCTTTCTTTCTCACAGCAGCAACCATCCTCCTCACAACCCACAACATTCTTTTCTCCTTCTGCACCCTCCAACACACCTATTCCTATTCCAATCTTTGATTTAGAAATTGTTTTACCTGATTTGCCCCCTACTCAGCCACCTACTCTAAACACCCATCCGATGGTTACCCGAAGCAAAGCTGGCATTGTACGACCCCGGGCCTTTTTGGCAGTGATTGAGCCGAGATCAGTCAGAGATGCACTACAAAATCCAGATTAGAAATTGGCTATGGATGCAGAATACCATGCTCTTATGCGGAATCAGACTTGGAAATTGGTTCCTCTGCCTCAAGGTCGAGAGGCTGTTGTTAACAAGTGGGTTTTCCGGGTTAAATACAATTCTGATGGAACCCTCCAAAAGTATAAGGCGCGGTTAGTAGCACAGAACTTTTCACAGCGACCAGGATTTGATTTTACTAAGACCTACAACCCTGTCGTAAAGTCTACTTCAATCAGGATTGTACTCACTCTTGCATTGTCAAAGTCATGGACCATCAAACAACTTGATGTTAACAATGCCTTCCTTCATGGTGAGTTGGCTGAGGATGTGTACATGAAGCAGCCTCGGGGTTATGAGATTGGTGATGGCAGTTTAGTATGCAAACTTACTAAGGCCCTGTATGGCCTCAAACAAGCACCACGAGCTTGGTACTACAAGTTGTCTACAGCGCTCCAACATCTTGGCTTCCTTGCCACTAAGTCTGATGTGTCTGTCTTCACCCGGTTTAGACATGATTCAGCCACTGTGGTTCTTGTGTATGTCGATGACATAATCGTCACAAGTAGCTCGGATAAGGTCATTGATGATGTCATTCAACAACTCAACACTAGGTTTGCATTAAAGGACATGGGTAGCTTAAACTACTTTCTTGGCATTCAAGTGACCAGGACAAACAGTGGTGGTCTTCTCTTGTCTCAAGAGAGATATGTTCATGACTTGTTAAAGAAGGCTGAGATGCAAGATTGCAGGCCGTGCGTCACTCCCCTGCCGTCATCGGTTAAGTTCTCTGCCTTTGGGGGATCTGCCTTCAATAACCCGAAACTCTATCGGTCTGTTGTGGGTAGTTTGCAATACCTTACCGTGACCAGGCCTGAGTTGGCTTATTGTGTGAGTAGAATCTCACAATTTGTGCAACATCCACTTGATGAACACTGGAGACTTGTGAAACGTATTCTGCGTTACATTCGTGGTACCTCCACCTTTGGTTTGCTACTACAACCAACAGATATCACCATTGTGGCAACATATAGTGATTCTGACTGGGGAGGCGATCCAGATGATCAAAAATCTACTGGGGGTTTTTGTGTGCTACTTGGGAAGAATCTAGTGTCATGGTGCTCCAAGAAGCAAGGGGCTGTGGCTCGGTCAAGCACTGAGGCTGAGTATCGGGCTATGGCGGATCTGGTAGCTGAGTTGCTTTGGATTAAGAACCTGATGGTTGAGCTGCACGCAGAACTCCCAGCTCCTCCCTCTGTATATTGTGATAATCTCAGTGCAGTACTCCTTGCAGCCAATCCCATTCTGCACTCAAAATCCAAGCACTTTGAGACTGATCTTCACTTTGTGCGTGACTTTGTAACGAAACGACTTATTACTGTAAGTCATATCCCCGGAACGGTTCAAGTTGCGGACATTTTCACTAAGGCTCTGCCTAGTACTGTTTTTCTGCACTTTAGAGATAAGTTAATGGTTGCTGATCTCCAAAATTATACCGGGCTTAGAGGACAGGGATCGGATGAGGATGTCAAAGAGAGAGCAAGCAGAGAATTTCATAAAGAGAGTGTCAAGCAGGGACCATGACAAGAGTTGCAATTTGCCTTATACAAAGTCTGAAGCACCTAAGAAGTTTTGAAGGTAGAGATCATGATAGTGTGTGTATTAGTTGTGGTAGTGTATTAGGCGTGACAAGTATATTACTGTGATGATGCATTAGTTAGTTAGTAGGTGTGTGGTTCTTAGTGTGCCACCTGACAGGGAGTTCATTAGTTGCAGTTACATATTGCAGATATTCATTCATTATAACCAATTTATTCATCTCACTCAAGTAAACACAATTGAAAGTTTATCTTCTCTGTTTTTTCTCTGCTCTTTCTTTCTTTCCTCATTTATCTGCTTCCCTCTAAGCCTGGTACTTTTACTTCATCTATAACAAAAAAAATTGTTGTTGCGAATCACTAATTCATTGTTATTAAGTCTTCTAACTTTAAATTTAACTCCTTTATTATTATTTTGTATTAAGATGTATAATCAAAGTAATTTATTTATTTTTTACTTATTCATCATGTTTCGATTCAAAATTATATGGTCTGCACGTATTTTTTCCCCCTTACTTTCAGTATTATTTTGCAACGAAAATATGGTTTAATGTATATAAACAAGTGTTTTGAAGAGAGAAGATTTATTAGGAGTATTGAAATTGTGGATTGGTAGGACCTTAGGAGGGAGGAGGCTTTAGAACTCAAGAATATAGATGCATGTGCTTGTCATGAAATCATTCATTTTAAAAATTTAAGTTAATAAAAAAATAATATTAATAGTCATATTTCTAACAATATTAGCCTATATAACAGATCGTGTTCAAGTAAAGTCATGGGAGAAGGCTATATACATGTTGCGTGGGTTCTCCCTGCTGCTGGATTTTATAGGTTTTTAGGAAGAATGGAGCTTAGTATTTAATTTGATTTTTAATAATAGATCGAAAATACAATAATTAATTTAATTATTTTAAAATTATTGAAATATAATTATTTATATTATCTGTCTCATTCTATTAACTTAAATTTTTTAGATGAATGATATTATGACATAGTATTAAAACTTCTATATTTAAAAGGTCTAGAGTTTGATTATTGATAAATCCCAAAAAAAAAAAAATCCATAGCATAAAGCAAATGATAAAAAAAAAAAAGTTTATGCAAAAATTCAAATAAACTCAAAGAAGACTCTTACTTCAAAAATTGTTAAATATAATTATTCATATTATCTCTTTCTATTATCTTAAACTTTTGGGATGAGTGTGGTACCATGACAAAAATTAATTTCTAAATAAACATATACCAATTTTTAGTGACTAATCAATTAACTATATTTATATTTGAAGTAAGAATCTCTTTTTTATTATAAATACAAATATATCAATAGAAATTTTAGTATAATAGATAATTAAAAAATATATTTATAAAAAGATAAATAAGAGAATAACATAAGAGTATATTTATTCTTTATAAAAAAAATTTTAGTCATTCTTTTTAAATATTATAAAAAAATAATTTTTTTAATAATTTTAATATTAAATATCTTTTTATAATTAAATCTTCCTAACAATATTTTAAAATAAATTTTTCTTTTATAAAGCAAGTACAATAATATTCTAAAAATAATATAAAATATCCTAACAAACTACTAAATCCTAACCAATCTTCTTTAATTTATCTCTCTAGTAAGTACTAGCATGGCTATATACAGATTCATGAATTTAATATTTTATTTATTACATTTAAATATATGTAACATGTTTTTACATTAAATGTTAATACTACAATCATTCTGGGTTTGTTTTACTAAGGAAAAAAATAATTTATTGTTTATTATATAATATTGTTATTATACACATATAATTATATACTAGATGTATATTAAAATTACTTCAAAAATCAGTTATTAATATAAAATACATATTAAAATATAAAATATACTCTAAAAATAAGTTAAATAATATATATTTATATATAAATATATAGTAGCTAATTTTAGTATATAAATAATATTTCTATACACATAAAGAATAACAAAATTAAAATTTAGGGTTAAGTATTTTTTTCGTCCCTAACGTCTTGGGTGAAAATCAAAATCGTCCCCTACTTGTTTTCGTTATTAAAATCATCCTCAACGTTACAAAATTTTATAAAATCGTCATTTTCTACTTTAATTTTATTTTTTGACTAAATTACCCTTAAAATTAATAAAAATAATATTAAAAAACAAAAATAACCCCCCCCCCAAACCCCCACCATGTCTCCGTAACTCTTCACTTTCTTCTCTCCCATCCCCTTCTTCCTACCCTTCCTCCTACCCCTCTCTTCGGAACCCCTTCCCAACCACAACTCCAATTCTTCTTCTCTCTCTTTTCGTCATCGTACCATCTCCGCCCCCGCCTCCTTCTCCATCTTCTTCTCCCTCACCATCACCAACCTTAACCCTTCCTCTACTGACGTTGCCCTCACCTTCCTCATCTCCCACGACAACCACTTTTTCGGTGATCCTGGCCTCTCCTTAGCCCTCAACGACAACTATGTCGGCATCGACCTCAACAGCGTTATTTCAGCTTTGGCCGCCACCATCACATCGTTCTCCATCACTGTCGTTCCTATCCTCAGCCACAGCTGCGACAGCGCCAGCAGCAGTAGCTTCCCGCACTATCGTTTCTCCTCTTTTCTTCAACCGCGACGGCGACGGACGACAGCAATACCACCCCTCTTCTATGAGTTTTTCTCTTCTCTCTTCTCTCTTTTCTGCGTTCTTCTTTCTTGAATTTTCTGTCTTAAATTTGAATTGGTGTTATTGTTGTTGATGGATTTTTGAATCTAATATATTGTTGTTGTTGATTCTGTGTTAGCTTTGCTTGATTTTTTTTAAATTAAAAAAAAGTTGTTGCTGTTGAAGATTTGGGTGGAATCTGAATATATTATTGTTGATGCTGCGTTATTTTGTGTTAGCTTTGCTTGATTTTTTTTAAATTAAAAAAATAGTTGTTGCTGTTGAAGATTTGGGTGGAATCTGAATATATTGTTGTTGATGCTGCGTTAGCTTTATTTAATTTTTTGAAATAAAAAAATAGTTGTTGTTGTTGAAGATTTGGATGGAGAGAGTGGAGCAGAAAAGAGGGAAGATGGAGGAGGGAGGAGCCGAGAAGGTAAACAGAGGAGAGTAAAGGAGAGAGATGATGATAAAGGGTAATTTAGTCCAAAAATTTAAAAAGGGGCAATTTTATAACGTTTTGTAACGTTAAGGATGATTTTAATAATGAAAAAAGGTTGGAGATAATTTTGATTTCACCGAAAACGTTAAAGACGAAAAAAGTACTTAACCCTAAAATTTATCACGAATATGATAATTTATATATACTAGTTCATTAATTTTTTTTTTGTTTTTCTAAAGCCGAAACAAAGAAAGAAAGAAAGAAATTATTGTTCAAATCTTTTTCATTCTCAAATTTTTTCAACCAAACAACTCAATAAAAAATTCAACTTCCATTCCAAAGTTCAACTTTCATTCTAGGTTCAAATTTTTAGATATGGATAATTTTAATGTGAAATACGATAATATTTGTTTATTTTGATATTTTACACTGCTATGATAATAGTATAAAATGTTATTGACGTTTTGTAAAAAAAATATTTTTTTAAATATAAAAATTAAAAAGACAAAACATTACCAACATTTTGTAAAAAGAATATTTTTTAATTATAAAATGAAAAAACGTGAGTGATGTTTTGTAAAAAAATATTATTTTAATTATATAAAGAGAAAAGTCACTAACATTTTGTAAATACTCACAATAAAATTTAACACTTAATTTAGATCAATTTTAAAGACTTCACCACTTATAATCTAATATAAAAAAATAAAAGTTCTCCATTCCACTTCTTCCCTCTTCATCATTTTCAAAGAAAGACAAAAGAGAAACAAAGTGATAAAATATATTTATGGAAGATATCTTATGTCGTCCAACTAACTAGCTAATTTAACTGTTATGACAGTTGTGTCAAAGTTGCAACAACCTTAGACTCATAAACAGTACCTTGATCTCAAGGAATAGTGACCTACCTCTCTACCTATCCTTTAGGTAGCTAGTAGCTATCATCAGCAAAGTTGATCTCTAATTAACTACTCATGCTCAATTTTGAAATTTCATGCATGTGTAGCAATTAGATTCCGATCAAGATCGGATAATTAACAGAAAAATTTTAAGTGTTTCAATAGTTTTAACAGTTGATTTTAATTATAAAAAATATATAAAATATATATTAATTAAATTTAATAGTTAAAATTATTAAAATACAAATGTTTTAAATATATTTAAAAATTTTCCAAAATTATATATATATATACCAGCATTAGTAGGAAGGATCTTTTTATTAATACACAAAAGAAAAGTCTAGCGGTCAGTAACTTTATTAAATTTTGACCAGCATGTAACCAGCAAAAAAACGTAAATCATTGGATGAAATCTCATACCAATCTTACACCATTAAAATTATCATTAATTACTATTTGATGGTTACAAATCATCAAAATTGTTGGGCCTAACATTCTTTTAAGACAAAACCGGGATTGTACAATTCAAAAGCAATCATCACGAGTGACTACATTTTCATGGAAGACATAATGAGTGATGGTACTATGCTTGTGATGTCTCTCTCAATAAAACAAGTTTGCTTGATCTTCACGGATACATGTGAATAAAATGAAATGTATGTTGACTACTTCGCTTGATGTGGTGCATTCCTTATCCATATTATCATCCATATTTATAGGGACTAATAATATATATAAAATTTATTATCATTATTACTAGGACTAGACAAAGGAAAGTCCCACACACAAATGTGAGATTAGTTGAGTTCTTCTCACATTAAAGTTCGTAGTACTAAAAAGAATAAATGAGACAAGGTTAAAACAAAAACAATTTAGACTAAAATATCAAAATTCATCATGAAAGATATAAATATTGAGAAAACTTACCATAAAATATTTTAAATTGAGTTGTAGCTATGAAAGATTATTTTTAAATGACAATCTAACCAATTATGAATTGAGCTATGTTGCTGTTAATGAACGATTTTATGTATAAAATTAGTGTCCAAAGTAGCATTTAGTAGTAAAGTGATGTGTAATTTTTTATTTAAACTTATATAATAAAAAATAAAATATAAAATGTTAAAGAATGTTAGTAAGTAACCCTAGCCTCCCTCTATTTTCTGTGTTTTATTTTAGGGTAATTCACATTCATAAACTAATATTTATTCAATTTTACGCAAATCACCTAAAATAAAAAACGTAACGTGAATCATCCTAATCACATCTCAATGTAAATCGAAACAGATAGATTAGATTTAAGTCTTTACATAGATCGAAATAATCAGGTTCGATTTATACATTTTTGCATGGTGTACTAGTAAATCTAATCAACCTATTTCAATTTATATATGCATGCATGGTATCCTAGTAAATCTAAACATACTACTGTTTTGATTTAGCCATACACGTGTGGCCATAGTAATTCGAAACAACCTGTTTCGATTTACACCATGATATTGTCCTCATATAATTCAAATGGGACTGATTAGATTTACTGTGAGGCCAACCTATATAAATAAGATATGAACGTCAATTTTGTAGGAGAGTAAAACACAATGGCTAGTGAGGATAGTTTTCTAGTATTAGTGCACTATAGAGGGTCGATTAAGAAAAAAACACGTTCTGAAATTAAGTTTACTGATAAGGATCTCCTTAGTGTTGTTTTGAAACCTTCAACGAGTTTCACTGAGTTCCTGAATTCTGTAATCCAAAAACTGGGGTTGCAAGGCGTGAAACGGGTTGAGAAATTATTCTATAGAATTCCGATTTTAGTTTTGCGGGATGATGTAAAGTACGATTCATTCGTCATAGGGAGTGACGAAGATTTGGAAGTTCTATTCCATTGTCGTAGGCAGTTTCCCAAGATGAGGACCACTAAGCTGTTGGCCAAGCTTGTAGATGTGGTCTCCAACTCAGGCAGTTTGAACCGGAATCCTTAAGTTCCAGCAATGACAGCCTGTTCTAATTCGAGGCCAAGCGGTACCTCCTCATTCGTGCCTGTGATTATGTCTGAGGCAATGTTGGTTACCTCCCCATCCTTCGCAGCTGATCTAAATCGTAGTGGTGACAGAGAAGTAGGTATTACTGATACGGCATTGGTTTCATTACAGGGTAGAGCACTGGATGGTATAGACGATGTACTGTGGGATGATGATAAGGATGACGATATGGAGCCGGACATAATTGCCGGTGACAGTGATGATGACATAGCAGGGGATAATCTAGTTGGGGGTGGTGGAGCGTCTAGTTCAAGGACTCAGTAGTACCCCCTCCCGCACTTTTCAAATTTGGACTTGGATGCCATGAGACAGTAAGGGATTCCTGGCGAACCTGTTGGATTTGGTGCTAGAGACACACAGGATGTTGGAGGACTAGCGGAGTTTCAGGTTGGTAAGCAATTTCAGGATAAAGAGGAGGTCGTGTTAAGCATGAAGACTATAGCATCCGATGCGGGGTTCAGTACAAAGTGGTGGAGTCTGATTATCGTAAGTACTATGAAAAGTGTAAGGAATTTGACAACGGGTACGCATGGTTGATTTGGATCAATTTTCGCCAGCACAGAGGTATTTGGGAGGTAAAACGGTACAATGGACCTCATACTTGTCTAGCCACATCGATATCAAGTGATTACAGGAGTCTTGATTATCATGTGATCTTGGCATTCATACTGTCAATGGTTAGAGCTGATGTTGCCGTGTGTATCAAGGTACTTCTGAATGCGACAGAGGCACATTTCGGTTTTAAACCGACTTACAGGAGGGTTTGGTTGGCTAAGCAGAAAGCCGTGGCACAGATTTACGGAGATTGGGATGAGTCATACAACGAGTTGCCACGATGGGTACTAGGTGTCCAGATGATGATGTCAGGTAGTGTTGCAGTGTTGAAGACAAGTCCTGTGCGAATGGGTAGGCAAGTGGATCAATCGCATGCCTATTTCCACGGGATTTTTTGAACATTCTCACCATGTATTAAGACCTTCCGACATTGCAAGCCGTTGGTCAGTATTGACAAGACCCACTTGTACGACAAATACGAGGGGACATTGCTCGTTTGGATTGCTCGGGAAGGGAATTCCAGCATCCTGCCTGTTGCCTTTGCACTTGTGGAGGGTGAGAATGCTGAGTCGTGGTCAATTTTTCTATCCCACCTCCGCCAGTACGTCACTCCGCAGCTGGGCTAACCATGACAGAGGAGCTGATTCCCAACTGTACCTACCCATGTCCTCAAGCCTGGCTATGTATGGCAGCCATCGAATGTGCAGGCGAGTACCGGACTTGTCGCCAAATAGATGAGTCCCAAAAACATCATGATATAGGCCCCGGCATACCTCCTAACAGTGGCGTTATCGGCGCCATCAGGAATCTCTCCGAATGTGTCCTGCATCCAACTGCATCTCACCGTAAACTTGTCGTGCTGTTCACAGGAGGCAATAAACCCAGCAGCTCCTGGAACCACACCTACGTTGGGCGACCGCCTTTGATGTATCGCTCAAACTCCGTCAAGCATCTACTGACGTACTGTCCATCGATCGGCAGCCGAAATTGGTATGCCACGTTCTGTAGCGTAATCGTTCACTTTCCGAATGGTATATAAAACGTGTGTGTCTCCAGACGCCATTTTTCCACGAATGCACTCACCAACGGCTCATGCAACCTAAACCAAGTCTCGTTCAGCCTGGCAAGATGGTATAAACCGGCCATCTGCAAGTACGGAATGATTCTCTCATCTAGACGCATACCTCGCTGACGTCTCATGCTACCGATACATCGGTAAGGCTGCATAAACAACAAAATAAATTGTCTCTTATAACCACATCAAAACATATTTACATAACAATATCAACTAATGCATCTCTTAATCCAAATAATGCCATAAACGCAACCAAATAATCTTACGGGTACAAGCACAAAATAAATTTATGTATTCATCAAACTAGGCCTAATAAAAATATGTTTAATACTAATAAAAGATTTTTACTAACAACCCAATTCACAACATCAATTTCATTGACTAGTCTTATTCTAACTAAGTTTCACTACACATTATCTTCACTACTCATATTCTTCTGCTTATTTGTAACCACTATCCAAATTAGAACTTGTTCGATCAAACCTTTATAGATTATTAAGCCACTAATCTAACCACTCTATCTAGTTTAACAATTGTAATAACGACCATCAATAAAAGAGACAAAAAATTAACGTAAAACATTTAATATTATTTTCGAAAAAAAAAATGTATACACTAACTTTTTCATTGATGACACCAGCAATATGGACAATTCCATCCAAACGATAAAGACGGTTCGGGTTATCCCAATCACGTTATTTTTCAAATGTTGGAGTGGTTGTGTTGAGGATTTGGTAGGACAGCATTTTAGAATCGTGGTTCGAATGAGTCCAATTCGAACTATATTTATAGGGATCCTCCTAGTAAATCTAATTAGACTCGTTTGAATTACCAACCGTGGATAATTCGAAACAGGGAGAGCCGAATTACTATGGGCTTTTCATGTGTATAAATCGAAACGGTGTGTTTTGAATTACTATGGACAATCGAAGACTAAATCGAAATAGTATGTTTAGATTTATTAGGATACCATGCATGCATGTATAAATTGAAACAGGTTGATTAGATTTACTAGGATATCATGCAAAAATATATAACTTGAACCTGATTGTTTCGATTTATGCTTAAATTTTGTCTATCTATTTCGATTTGCATAAAAATATAATTAGAATGATTCACGTTATATTTGTTATTTTGGATAATTCGCTTAAAATTGGATGAATATTGGTTTATTAATATAAATTATTCTTTACTACTTTATGTATTTTTTATTGTTATTTTCAATGTTCTTTTTTTTGCGATCACCACTTATCTGTTTTATTCCTCCACTCTTAGTTTATTACAATGGTCAAAATTATCAAATGAAGCAATCTTTCATGATTACAATTCAATTTTAAAATTTTTATGGTTGATTTTATTAATTAGCGTTTGTATTTTTTATGATCAATTTTAATATTTTAGTATAAAGTTTATTTAAGCTAATAGAAGATACAAAATAATGCCAGTAAATATTCTTTATATTTAGGTAAAATAGAATATTAAAAAAATAATAAATTATTAACCAATCTTATTTTGATATTCTCAATATGCCAAATAGGTTTTACATGGATATCTTTGTCATGCTTTCCTAGACCCTAACCTCGACAAATTATCTTGAAATAAAATTTTGGATTGATTTTTTCTTGATAAAGAATTCAGTAATTCTCATGTTTCCCCCACTTTTGTACAATTACAAATTGTAATAATAAAGTTAGAAAGTAGAAACAGCCTTAATCAACTCTGACTTGGTTCTTCTATTTGTTTCAGCTCTGATCAGTCCCTTTCTTGCTCCACCAGTTTTGTACTAGTTGTAACATGTATAACTAGCTTCTTTTTTTTTATATAGAAAAATATTAGTATTTTTTTTGGTTGAAAATGAGATTATTTAATGTAATTATATGTGGGTGAATTTTGTAGATAGAAAGTCAACACGCAAGATACGTATTGAACATGTGTCATTTATCATCCTGGTAACTGGCAACACGCAGAATGCGTGTTGGACACTTTTTTCACACTTTCACAATATTAATACTGTAATACATTTTAAATACTAATATTCAACCAAAATACCATCTTTATCTCCATATTAAAAATAATTACTTTCCTTTTTTCTTCTTTTTTTTAAAATAAATGTTGCATTGACTTTTTTTTAACATTAAAAAACTAATATATTTAGACCTAAATTATATCTAAAATATTAATTTTTAGTATATAAAAGTCAAAACAACAGTAGTTATTTTAAAACGAGGAGAGTCATTTTATGGTTTTACCACACTAAAAGTTTTAATATATTTATATATTAATTAGTTAATATTTAAATATATAGTTTTTAAATGTACTAAAATTTTAAAGTAACATGTATTTTAGAGAGGAAAGAACATGAGTTCAGTGGTTCTTTTCGGTGTCTACATGAGTTCAGTGTTTAAATTCAGTCCATGATGGGTAATTATCAAAAGGTACCCAAAAATTGGTATTTCTAATAAAAATAACTCAAAAAATACAAACATCAAATAAATTTTTAAAAATATTTAAAAGCATGACCAAAATAATATTATAGTAACCAGGGACAGATTTATATATACATTATAGTGGGATAACTGTTTTCACTATAATTTAAAAAAAAATTTTAATAGTATATGATAATAATATTTATTTATTTATATTAAATTATTGAATTTAATTTCACAATAATTTTTTTAAAAATTTATTTGTACACCAAAATCAGCTACTAAAATCAGTCACCAATATATTTGTGTATAAATATATATGTGGTTTAATTTATTTTTAATGTATTTGTATTTCAATATATATTTTATACTAGTGGCTGATTTTAGTAGCTAATTTTGGTGTACATGTAACATTATTCTAATTTTTTACTCAACTTTTAGTACTTAATATTCAGTTTAAGAATTTCATATTACATGTTTATTAGAATGATTAATTCTCAATTTAAATAAGATTAGTGTTTTTTCTTAAAAATAAACTCAAAAGATATTATTTATCTTTTTTTAAAATTATTTTTAATTTTTTCTGTAGCAACTATATTAATTGAAAAAAAATTTTTCAATTATAAATATCACTGAGAGTTGGCTTTTGATTGTATGAAAAGTGAATTTTTAAATAATTGTTTAATGATATATATATATATATATATATATATATATATATATATATATATATATATATATATATATATATATATATAAAGAGATATTTCGATTGTATTGTTAAAAAAAAATTACTCAATTTTTTTAAAAATATGAAACCTAAAAAATAGAATTATAAAATATATATTATTATTTTAGTGTTTTAGTTTATAAATTATATATTTTGAAGACTAATCATATTTTACAATAACAAAATATAATTATAACAATAATTATGCTATATGTACATAAAAAGTAACTATTCGTATAGAATATATATTGAAATATAAAATACATATTGAAAATGAATTAAACAATAAATATATTTATAACAAATACATAATGGTTAATAAACAATTTTATAATTGATTTTTATGTAATATAATATTTTTATTATAAAAATTATTAAAATTTATTTATCTTGTGTCTTAAAAGTATATATTAAGATTACAAATTTAGAATATTTTTATTAAAAATACAAAAAATTTAAATTTTTAATGTATTTATTTTGCAGTTACTAAATAAAAAAAATTTAAAACCTTCCACTAATATTAAGTTTATCATGTGTCTTAAAAACACATATTAACTAAACTCAAATTATTATTATGTTATATATATATTTTATTTTCACTGTCAAAATTTTTTTAATCCGTCATTAATAATAATGGGTTTTTGGTTGTTGCTTTTTTATATTTTGTGCTTTTTATTTTTTATAGTAAATTTTGAATGTATAAAATTTATTAATTGTTATATTTTTAAATTAAATATTAATTATTTATGCTTTTTGGTTTTTCAAGTGGTTTGTTGCGAATGGTACTTTGTTTAATCTGTAGCTCAATCTCCCAAGTTGGGTTTACCTAAGTTTCGTTACTATGAAAAATGTGACAAAATAATTAAAAAAATAACTCTAGATCTCTTTTTCATTTTATATAAGAATGTTCAACCATTCACAAAAAAAATTGAGAAAAAAATTACTTTACATAAAATCATCAAATTTTAAATGTAAATATAATTTTAATAATTTACTTATACAACACATACATATCTTTTTGAGTGACCGAAAACCTTATTTCTCTTTTTGAGGAAATTTTTGAGGTAGAAAAGTGATGTGAGAAAGTTATTTCTTAACCAAATTCAATAATTTTTTTTAGTTTTTTTTAATTAGTTTTCATTCTACTAATATTAGACTAATTTGATTAAATTTAATTATTAAAATAATTTAATTATGTATGTAGCAATACTCTTTTTTAAATAGATAACTTTGTTAAAAAAATATTATTTTTTAATTATTTATGGATAATACATATATTAATTAATTATAATTACAAATTAAACTATTTTATATTAAATGACTTATATAATAGTGATCTTATTTATTTTCATAAATACTGAATTAAATAAGAATAAAATCAGAGATACTATTTTATTTAGGTTTTAGGGTTTAATAGATGTCTCACACTCAAATATAAATAGTGACTTTAGAATTTTGGTCTCCAATACATTAAAACTGCTTCCGTAACTCTTTTTACATTGGAAGAATTGCAATTCAACCCTATTAAAGATATAGAAGACTTTGATTGAAAAAGATAAAAAAATCAAATACTCTCGATTATAATTACAAATTTAGGTACACTTCTGCTCTCAAATATCCCCTTTTTAATAATTTAATATAAATGGTCTTTAGATGAAATGAATTTTAGAATTTTCAACAAACTTATAATTATATTGTGGAGAGTAGTAGTGGATAACTAATTTGGTAGAAATTCAGAAGCTATAAAATAAGATTCTTTAATTATCATATATATATATATATATATATATATATATATATATATATATATATATCTTAATCGATCACAATCAGCATGTTGGGTTCGAAAATTAGGCAAGATAGCACGCGAAGATGTTATTCTTATTTTGAAATAGTGAAAGAAAAAGACATTTCTATACACATACATAGTTATATTACTTTTTTGTAGCCTAATGTGTGTGCAACTGAAACTGAAGTGCACTGTCTTATATATATCGTTGAAATCCATGAACGAGTTAATTACAATTGTCACCCAGATGCTTTCTTTTTAAGTGATATTTATGTCCATGAGAGGGACATATATCTATCTATAAATATATATGTATGAGTATGCTTCTACTACATATATATAATCTCTATATTATGACATCAATTTGATTCTATAATAGTTATATATATTGAATATGAAAAATTTTAAGTGTACCAGAAATACCAGTATTTCAATTGTTTTAACTGTTGATTTTAATTAATATATATTATATATATTTTTTATAATTTAAATCCATAATTAGAATAACTAGAACACCAATATTTTCGATATAATTAAAGCTCTTCCTATTGAATATTGAATGCAAGTTGAATATCAGTTAGGGGAAGGTCACATCGATGTGATATGTTCTCTTTTGTCCAAATTGCTTGGTAGATTTTGATGACTAAAATACCAAGGGAAATAATTTTTTTTTTCAGAAAAAAAGAAAAGCTATTATATTATAAGTATCTAGTTTCTAATTAATTAATTATAATATTAGTAACATTTTACAGATACTATATCATTAGTGTTTGTGCGTTAAAAGAACTTTTTGAACTCCACTAGCTAGAAAGATTTAACGACATAAAATTAAGCTTACTTAGATTTTTTATTCAGAAACAATACCATTAAATTATCTATTTAATATATTCTTTTATAAAATTTAATTTTGATATACTGTTGGTATATTTATTTATGTATTATCATATATATCAGGAAAAAATAATTATATTTTATATTAATTACATAAATAATTATTTAAAAATGAATATAATTAAATTATTATATAAAATATTTTATATTATTAATAAATCAAAATTAAACTTTTTTTCTACAAGATTTTTGTTTTGGAATTTGAGGTATAAATTTTGAATAAATTTTTTTATATTATTTTTTAAAAATAACAAAGATAAAATTCTAAAATTTTAATATCATATCATTTAATTAGTGATTTAAAATATTAAATGATTAAAATACTTAGATACATAAATAAATATATATCTAACTAGATCTAGAGAATCTTAATTCCCGGATATATATGTATATAGTACAGATGTAGGGACAATAGGTTGTAAATGATTATGAAAAAGAAGATACGCATTTTACATATTTTTTGGGTTGGTAAATGGGAATGAAGTAAAGTTGGGACCCATATATGAAATTAAAGGCATGGAAGAGATAGAGGGTAATTATGCAACTTGCTCGCTCGTGCAGATAATATTATAATGCTTCAATATTATTTATTGCTTTAACACTAACCTAAACCATCGTGGAATTGCATTTATTAATAATATATGTGTTAGGAAACTATTTAATTTTTTAATTTATTTGTGTGTAATATATATTAATTATATTTATAAATTATGTTATTTTAAATTAAACGATTTATATAACGGTGATCTCATTTATTGTTGTAAATATTAAATTAAATAAGTCATAATTATTTTTTATTTGGAATTAAATGAGAATAAAACTAGATATTATCTTTTGAATTTTAGATATATTATCTTTTACACTTTAGATACTATTTTTATTTGGACTTTAAAGTTTAACAGGTATCATGCTCAAATATAAATAATGACTTTAGGTTTCGGTTTCCAATATACCAAAATCGCCTCATCAACTCTTTTCCATAAAAGAAAAGTTACAATTTAGCTGTCCTATTAGAAATATAGAAAATTTTAGTTGAGGAAGATCAAAAAATCAAACTCTTTCAATCATATTCATGAATTCAAGTACATTTTCGCATTCAAGTATTTTATTTTTTAATAATTTAATATAAATAATCTTTGGATTAAAAAATTCTAAAAAATTCTAACAATATGTTTTTATAATATTTCTAATATTTGGTTTGTATTTTAAGATTAAATTTATAATTCTAACAGAAAAATATATCATTATCCATTATTTTAAATATTTTTATTAGCTTTTTTAAAATACAAACTTTTGCAATTTTTTTATTATTATATATTACGGGTCAAACCACATGTATGTGATTTCATGCCAAAAATATATAAAAAAGTTAAAAGGAATTTGATTCCGTAATATAAATGGGGCTAGTTAGCTTGGCCGAGATAGGTATTGATGTGAAAAAAAAAAAAAAGCAAAGTAATAAAGAATAGGACAATTTACTTACACAGAATATCATGATACAAATGTATTTTTTTATAATTTTATAAAAATTAGTAGTGGTTGAAGGGAGAACATAAATCGTTACTAGTGATAGTGATTTAAGGAAGTTTGGGCATAAACTGTTATAAACAGTAGCGATTTATGTGTAATGCAGTATGAACATAAACCGTTAAAGACAGTAATAATTTATGTGTAATGTATTGTATGCATATGGTGATTGGTTATGTATATTTATTTAAGGTATTGAGGTAGCAGTAAAACGGTAAAAAGAATTTTTTAACTCTAGTGCATTGTTTTAGGAAAATTAAGAAAAACAAAAGACACGAGTGAAATTTACAAATAAAAAACACGCTTAGTCTTTTTATCAGGTCATTGATTGGCAGAAATAAAAAATAAAGTTAGGTGTGTCTGGAACAAGGTAAGTAAAGAAATTGTTTTACAAAAACATTGAATAATTACGTTGATAATGAATTTTGTGTTTCATGATTGTTGTGATAACTTTTTTTAAAGGAAAAAAAAATTTATTTCATTAAAAAGAACATATAGAATTTAAAATTCAAAATATAAAAAAATTCTCAAATTTTATAATATAAAAATACACACATATAGGAAGTAAAAATTGTAAAATAACTCACATTAGTGAAAATCTATAAATTCTTGCTATAATTTTTTTTCGCATCCCAAAAAGTACATATTCCTTGTATTTTTGTATTGTGAAATTTGAGGTTTTTTATCTCTTGAATTTTAAATTCTATATTTTCTTTTTAATGAAATAAAATATTTTTTTTGTTTTTAAAAAAAATTATCACAATAAACATGGAACACAAAATTCATTATCAACATAATTATTCAATATATTCTTGCAAAACAATTTTTTTACTGTCCCACGCACACCCAATTTTTTTTTATCTCTGCCAATCCACGACTGAATAAAAAGACTAATCGATTTTCTATTTGTAAATTTCACCGGTGCATTTTGCTTTTCTTAATTTTCCTAGAGTAATGCATTAGAATTAAAAAATTTTCTTCACCATAAAAAATGGCATTCTACTACTACCTCAATGGCTTGGATGGGTATACATAGCCAAGCACTATATGCATACAATACATTACACGTAAACCGCTATTGTCTCCAGCGATTTATGTGCAGACCTCCTTCCACATAAATCGTTGCTGTCTATAGCGGTTTCTATTATGTCACCAATACACATAAACCATAGCTGCTAGTAACGGTTTATGTTCTTCCTTAAACCGCTACTGCTAATAATGGTTTCTATAGAATTATAAAAAAATACATTTGTATCTTGGTATTTAAAAATATTTAATTGGATAAATTCTTCTTTCACTTAATTTATTTAAGTAAGTTGTCCTAAAGAATATTTATAAATAAAATTAATTTCGATTAAAAATAGTTAATTTATTTGTTCGCTTAAATAAATATCAATAGTTCAAATTTCACTTTATGTGTATGGCAATTTATTAGTCAACGATAAATTTTTAAACAGAACTCTGATTCATGATAAATTAGTTTTTAACATGTCGAATTGAGAAGTACCATACTAATAACAAAATCTTAAATAAAATTTTCAATTTGCAGTAAATTAGTCTTTGACATATTAGACTTAGTGATATTATAGAAAAAAATTAATACTAATAGTTGATGTACCCAAAAAAATTACTGTCGAATATGATATCATTGTTATTATAAAAAATTTGAATACTGACAATTTTGATTATAAAATATATAAGCTAATCTAATATCCATCAAGGATTAGGCTTAGCCGATTGAACCTATCCCCCTTAAACACCCTCCAATAATGATGGATGGTTTTGTTAAAAAAAAAAAGGTAGTTTATTCAGTAATAGTGACGAACTAATTAAAAAGAAGAAATAATGATCCAAAGTATTTATTGAAAGCCAAATTTCATAAAGTTGATGTTGATTTCATTATAGGGTAATGGGTTGTGGGCTGTAACGCATACTATTGCACTTAATTGGCAAATTCTCTAAGGTCTAATAATAGCTAGCCTCATATCAGAATGCTATATATAGTATAGTATATAAAAGATAAAAATAGCATGCATCAAAATCCTATCCATTGTGTTTTTGTCAAGCCCATTTTTGATTTTTTTTTGTTTTCATTCTAATGGGCTTGGTTGGACAATCTAAATAAAATAAAATAAAATAAAATAAGAAAGAGGAATAAATTGACGGTTGTAAGGTCTTGCTATTTTAAGGCCATAGCCATATTTAGCTAGTAACATTTTGTGGTGAAGAAAAGATTCAGGAACAATAATTTTGCGGTTTAGTTTTAGTTGCTTCCTAATTACCCGGCAAGGAGGTTTTGAATTGGATTATAAATACCCCTGGATTATTCAATTGATTTCATGTTTCATCAGTGATTTGTTTCTTAGGTGATTTGGTTCTGTATTTTTCTTGACATACAATAAAAATGTCAACCGCTGGTATGATCACTTGTTAATCTTATTCATTGTCTATAACACAGTTCCGTTATTTTTATATTTCTTAATTAGGTACAAGTTCTAATGTGATGTTTTTGCATTGTTTCATGGATCTCTCTGTATATATATATAGAAGTTGCAAAGAACATGGCACAATCATCAGAAACCAATGATGAATCATCCAAGGGATTTGATGCTCCAGACACCAATGCATTTGGACATTCATTCAGGTTGCAATTCCATTTCCATTATTAATCTCCTTTGATTTTACTTTTTCAATTTAACTCTTTTAACTTGGAATTTTTTGTTGAACATTTTGGCAGGAGCTATGATGCTGAAAGTGAAAGGCAAAAGGGTGTAGAGGAATTCTATAAGCAACAACACATCAACCAGACATATGACTATGTAAGAAAACATGCATGCATGATGTTTCTTTCAATAATTTTCATCAAAATATATTTTGATTTGATGCTGACCTAAATTAATTGTATAGGTGAAGAAAATGAGAGAGGAGTATGGGAAATTCAACAAAGGAGAAATGGGTATATGGGAATGTTGTGAGCTTCTCAATTCAGTGGTGGATGACAGTGATCCTGATTTGGATGAACCTCAAATCCAACATTTATTACAATCTGCTGAAGCTATTAGAAAAGATTTTCCCGATGAAGATTGGATGCATTTGACTGCTCTTATCCATGGTATATTTGTACATTATTAAATTCTAATATTCAATTTGGTTCCCATGCATATATTATTTATTCTCTCATTATTATCATTATTATGCTGATATTAATTATTGGTGGATTTCAGATCTTGGAAAGATCCTTCTTCTTCCTCAATTTGGTTCACTTCCTCAATGGGCTGTCGTTGGTGAGAGAATTATTCTTTCAAATTCATAAGTGATAATTATAGCAATTAATATAATTAAAAAAAAAGTTTAACATATATAATTATCATCTAATTTGAGATTTAATTACATATTTAATTTGCAGGTGACACATTCCCCGTTGGGTGTGCTTTTGATAAGTCAAATGTTCACTATAAGGTGAATAATTTTGTCTAAGAATCCCATAAATGATATTCATTTTATATTTTTCATCTCAAATTATGAATTATTATCTAACATACATTTCCAATATTGTTGCTGCAGTATTTCGAGCAAAATCCTGATTTTAACAACCCTAAATATAACACTAAAAATGGGATTTATGAAGAAGGATGTGGACTAGACAAAGTAATGATGTCATGGGGTCATGACGACTACATGTATATGGTGAGAGTCTTATATAAAAAAAATAATTTTTTTCATATTTTTTAATCAATTATATTGCAATTTTTTTTTTTTTTGCATGTTGTTTATGATATATAATAAATGGTACTTTTATTTGGAATATGCAGGTTTGTTTGGCAAATGGAACTACTTTGCCTCCACCAGCATTGTTCATTATCAGATATCACTCTTTCTACCGTAAGCATTTTTTTTTTAATCAAATTCTATAAACTTCTTCTATGTAAAATTGTAACAATAATTCTCAATATCCAGAAAATATAACAGCTTAAATGTATAAATTTATTTGCAGCTTTACATAGGGAAGGAGCATATAAACAATTCATGAATGAATCAGATCATGAGGGTTTGAAGTGGCTCCATACATTCAAGTTAGCATCCATCTTATTTTCATTTAAATATTTCTTTTCCCATTTATCACGTAATAATAAATTAAATTGTTTTTTTTTTATAGCAAATATGATCTCTACAGCAAGAGCAAAGTCAAAGTTGATGTTGAAAAAGTCAAGCCTTATTACATGTCTCTCATTAACAAGGTGAATAATTTGATTTTGATCGGATGGTATTAATAATTTCTTCAATTTTATTTTTGTTCATTATATTCTCAAAATCTATGGTCCTAATTTATTATTAATTTTTTTTTGCAGTATTTCCCAGAAAAGCTTAAGTGGTGAAAACATAATTACCACCAGGGCCTGATCCAATTTGTCTTCATGATTCAGCTTTCTAGCTACTCATCTTTGTTTCCAGCATGCTTGAGTGTCATATATTTGAATATTTCTAATGTCATTTAATTCCTTGTAAGAAATAACAATATTAATATAAATAAATATATATATCATATTATATATATCTATTCTAAAGTTGCACTTTTTTTTCCTTATATTTATTATACTTTCGAGCATCTTCACGAAAGCATTGGTCAAAGAATATAAAGCGTAGCAATTTACAAATTCTTAAAATGATCTATCATTATATAAATCAATCTGTTCTCATCATATAATTCTAATATTGAATAAAAAAAATCAACAATATAGTATCAGTTGAAAAAATGTTCTTATTACTTAAAAATCGTCACAAAATCCTTAAAAAATCGCCGCTAGATTAAGTTTTTCTCCTAGTAAGTCTTATTTTTTTTATTCTTTTTATTTTTCACTATCCTAACACAGACATTTTCATATTGATAGATTCGTCATTACCATAATCGTTAATTAATAATTTTAATTATATTCATTCTAATCAAACCTATATTCACACTTACTTCAATAAATCCCTACTTTATATACTCTTTCAATTTTAACCTTGTTACAATGTATGAATATGGAGGCATATGAAATTTGAAACCTGCAAAAAAGTTATTGTATGTGTTACCTTTTTCTAATGTGTCTCTTAATTCATTTCTTTTCTCTAAAATTCAATAATGCATGTATTAATATAAATCTTTCCCTTACCATTTCTTACAAATCCTTTTTCCATGTTTTTAGTCGTCACATAATTCAAACACCACTACTAGAAATAGGGTTTTTTTTGGACGAATTTTAAGACAAAATTAAAATAAATTTTAAATAAATTAGAGACAAATTTTTTTTTTCAAACAAAATTGGGATGAAATATATATGAATATTGTTTAGGCCTTCTCTTCACTCTGCTACAATTACTCTTCAATTTTCATTTCCTTGAGAACTCATCCCTTTTTCTTAGAAACCTCTTTTAAACTTCAAACACAGTCTATTCTAACCCACTTATAAAAGAGTCATAAACTAGCTTTTTTGTGAAAAGCCATATTTTTCACAAAAGTATCAAATGGTAGTTAATTAAAATCTTCTTTCTTAAATTAAGACCTTTTTCCTTAAGCAAACCATATTAGAGTCTTAATCCCTCAAATTAATCTTTATTAAGTCTCTTGTCTTTCTTGGTAGTTCTTGGTGTGTAATCAGAGTCCAAGACATCTCTATGTATAGTGATTGTACCTCACATTCGAATTGTGAAAATAGTAATCAATTCTATGTGTTGTATTCTCAATTGTTTTACTATCAAGAAACCAACTCTTCTCTTAGCATTCCATATCTGCTTTTCATCACAGCCTCTTCCTTAGGTTGTGATGCAATCTTTCTAATTCTTTTTGGTATCTTTTATGATATCTAGAGCCTCAAAATTTTTTTCCTGAAATCCACCATGGAAATTACACTTTCTGATTCAATAAAATTTTTTTTTCACACATTGCTAAAAAACTCAATGAAAATAACTACTCTACTTGAAGGTATTTTGTTATTCTAACCATAAAGAGTATGAGTTTGGAAAGTCATCTTGATCTAACAAAAATTCCAGAACAATTTGCCACAGATGCAGTAACAAAGACCATCACTGAAATGGAAGAATTCAAGAATTGGTGCCAGTGTGACAGAACTCTCACAACCTGGCTTGTAGCTTCAATGACAAACTGCTTCAAGAACAAAGTTATATATCTCTCCAGATTTCATGAAGTTTGGGACAAAATCGATGAATACTTTCAAGCTATTTTCTCTGTGCATGTTCAAAACCTCAAGAGCCAACTAATATCATGCAAGAAAATTGGGTTTGCCACTGACTTTCTTGCTAAGATTCGGAAGATTGTGGATTGATTCACTGTTTGCTGTGGAGTACAAGGTATCATTGATGGCCTTTCAGAAGAATATACAGTCTATATTTCTTCAATAACTGAAAAGAGAGGAAGCTTTAGAGTGGAGAGGCTAAAGCTTTCCTACTCTCTCATGAAGTGATGCTTGAACGTTTCAAGAAACCAGATGGCATGCCAGTAGCTCACTATGTCCAGAATTCATCAACAAATTTTGATTATACTCGTGGAAATAAATGTCAATAGACTTGGACGTGGTACAAGAAATGGTGGAGGATGTTTTAGCTACAATAACAACCACAATGTGGTAGATTAGGTCATGTAGTATGGAATTGCTACCATAGATTTGATCATTCATTCAATCCTAATTCTGGAAACCATTCTGTACAATCACAAATCTTGTACATTAATGCTCAACCCCCACCACCACCAGCCAACTTTCACCAACCTACAGCATATCTTACTGCTCTATCCTCATCATTGAGTGAAGCATCATGGCTTGCAGATTCTAATGCAAGCCATCATTTGACACCAGACCCTTCAAACCTTCTGATGAGTTTGGAAAACTCCAAATTAATTTGATGATGATCAAATATTATTAAAATGATTAATTACAAAATTATTAATTTGATCTTTGATTCACAATTGCTAATTGATAATTTTGTTGTGCAGATTTTGTTTTGGACCGAAAAGAAAAAATATGGCAAGCCCAATAGTTTGAAGAAACTCAGCCTTTGGTACAAAAATGGTTTAATATTTGTGGCTGAATTAGTGATGTATTAGTTGGGCCAGATTTAATTGTGTAAGCCTAAATCAATTGTTGGTTTGTGACCAACTAGCCTGGTCCGAAAATTTGAAGAAGAGAGAAAGCAAATCCTGCATGCTTTCAACGGATCCCACTCTCACTTTGGTTGGAATTCAAATTTTATAAATTAGCTTTAAATGCCTTGATAAATAGAAAGAGAAAATCTGATTTGATGGCATTTAATGAGTTATGCACGTTACGAGACAAAAAGCAAAAAGTCTCCAAAAATTATTTCAAAGGCCAGCAAGTGTTAATAAGCAAAAAAGGGGCTAAGATTCAACCCCCCACTCTTTTAGCCACTGATAACCATCAATTGGTATCAGAGCTTGATCTCAAAGAGATCAAGCTTTGCAGCTTGGAGAAAAAATCCAGATGGCAGAGAACAGTGGCTCAAACCTGGTGTCCTACAATCTGATAGAAGGACAGTCAAGTAACAGACCTCCTCTTTTCAATGGAAAGAACTACACCTATTGGAAGGAGAGAATGAAGATTTTTGTACAAGCAGCAGATTACAGACTGTGAAAGATCATCCTGGAAGGTCCTCAATTTCCAACAACCACAAGTGCTGAAGGAGTAGTCTCTCTTAAATCCGAAGCCAGTTGGACCGAATAAGACAGAAAGAAGGTGGAGCTCAATGCCAAGGTTATCAACTTGCTCAACTGTGCAATTAGCTTCGAGGAATACCGACGGGTATCACGATGCACAACAGCAAAGGAAATCTGGGACAAACTTCAAGTCACTCATGAAGGAACCACCATAATGAAAAAAACCAGGATAGATATGCTAAACAGAAAATATGAAATGTTCTCAATGAAGGAAGGAGAATCAATAGATGAAATATTTGAAAGATTTAACATCATCATTGTTGGCTTGGATGCTATGGAGATAAAGTATTCTGAATCTGTGCTTGTAAGGAGAGTCTTGAGAAGTCTCACGAAAGAGTAGAAAACTAAGGCATTGATAATATCTGAGAGTAGTGGTCTTGATTCTATGACATATGATGACTTGAGAGAAAATTTACTTGCTTTTGAAAACACTTATTTGAAAAAGGATTCAAAAAGAAAAGGAATAGCTCTCACATCTGTTTCTAACCCTCTGGATGATGAATCCAGTGATAACTTCTCTGAAAATGAATTTGTTTTGTTTGCCAAAAAATTCAGAAAAATGGTGAAATTCAAGGAAAGAAGCAAGGGAAGCAGCTCAAGGAAACAAAAGAAAGACTTTAGCAAGGTGATCTGTTACAACTGCAAAGAGTCTGGGCATTTTAAATCAGGTTGCCCTAAGTTGAAGAAGGAGGAGAAGCCGAAGAAGGGAAAGAAGAAAGGACTGATGGCTTCTTGGGAGGACTTGGAAAACGACTCAGAAGATAATGAAGAATCAGAAACCAAGTCCTAACCATGTCTCATGGCAGATCACGTTGAACAGGTAGTTTTCCATAACCCTGACATTGAAGATCTTCATCTCATGATAGACCACCTTTTTGAAAAGATTAGACGCTTCCTGAGTGAAAACCAAGATCTTCAATCACAAGTCACCATTCTTAAAGCTGAAAATGATTTTTTAAAAGAAAAATTGAGAGAAGCTGAAACCGCTGGTGATCTTGTTGAGGAAAACAAGCGGTTGAAAGATGAAATAAAAGGTTGTGAAAAATAACATTCTGTAATTGCATATCTAAATTGTTTTGAAGAAAATGAGAAGTTGCTCAAAGAGGTAAAAAGACTCAAAGAGGACTTAGCCACCTTTGCTCAAAGTTCAGAAAATTTAAATCAATTATTAGCTAGTCAAAAACCTCTTTATGATAAAGCTAGTTTGAGATTTCATAGATCTGAAAAATTTGTTAAGAAACCTTTTGCAAACATGGCATCATCTTCTAATGATGTAAGGTTTCAAAACCCAACAAGCTTTAGCAAAACAGCAACTCCAAGGTTTTGTAGATTGTGCAATCGGAATGGTCATTCTCCCATTCAATGCTTTTTTATTGAAAGAATGATTGGAAACAAAGTTTATAAAGTTGTTTGTGATTACAATGGCTTGAGACAAAGAAGATGGTTTAACGTTAAAGGATCCAAAAAGATTTAGATACCTAAGGTCACTTGAGCTTATTTTGTAGGTGTGCCTAGCATCCAAGCGGAAGGACAATATGTGGTATATGGATAGTGGATGCTCTAGGCATATGACCGAAAAGGAAACCTTCTTCATTAAGCTTGATGAATATGATGGATGGTTTGTCACTTTCGGTGATAATGGCAAAGGAAAGATAGTGGCAATAGGCAAAGTTGGTAAAAGTTTTTCTTCTTTTATAAATGATGTTCTACTTGTTGATGGGCTGAAACACAATTTACTAAGCATTAGCCAATTATGTGATCTTGGATATGAAGTTATTTTTAGAAAATTGGTTTGTTTAGTTATTTGTGAAAAATCTGGGGATGTTTTGTTTGAAGCTAAACGGTGTAACAATGTGTATGGATTGACTCTTGAGGATTTAAAAGATCAAAAGATGACATGTTTTACATCACTTGAATCTGAAAAATGGCTATGGCATAAGAAATTGGGTCATGCAAGTATGTACCAAATTTCTAAGCTTGTTAAGAAAAATTTGGTTAGAGAAATTTCAAACATTAAATTTGATAAGGATATTACTTGTGATGCTTGTTAATTAGGCAAACAAGTAAAATCCTCTTTTAAACCAAAAGATGAAATTTCTACCAAGAGGCCATTAGAAATGTTGCATATTGATCTTTTTGGTCCCACAAGAACTCAAAGTTTAGGAGGTAAACACTATGGTTTTGTAGTGGTAGAGGATTACTCTAGATTCGGTTGGGTACTCTTCCTTGTTCATAAGAATGATGATTTCCATGCTTTTTCAACCCTTTGTAAAAGACTTCAAAATGAAAAGGATTTAAAAATTGCCCACTTGAGAAGTGATCATGGAAAAGAATTTGAAAATCAAGACTTTGAAAAATTTTGTGATGATTTTGGAATTGCTCATAACTTTTCATGCCCTAGAACTCCTCAAAAAATGGGATAGTTGAAAGAAGGAATAGAAGCCTTCGAGAGATGACTAGGGCTATGCTTTGTGAAAATGATATTCCAAAATTTTTGTGGGTTGAAGCTGTAAATACAGCTTGTTATATTTTGAACAGGACAATCATTAGGAAGGGTTTAAAGAAAACACCTTATGAGCTATGGAAAAGAACCCCACCAAATCTTAAGTGTTTCCACATTTTTGGATGCAAATACTTTGTACTTAACAATAAAGAGAATCTTGGTAAATTTGATCCAAAATCCTATGAAGGAATGTTTGTTGGATACTCTACCACTAGCAAAGCATTTAGAATTTACCTCAAAGAACATAGGACCATAGAGGAATCCATACATGTGTCTTTTTGTGATACTAATTCAATTTTCAGTGTCCCTTTAGATGATGATACAGGTAGAGAAGCAGAAACAAGCCATCAACTAAGTCAAGAAAGTCCCAATGCTGTCCCAAGTGAAGAACCTGTCTGTCCAGTTTTGTCTCATCAGAATGGAGGAGACATTTCAGTTTTGTCTCCTGAGCCAGTAAGAGAATCTGGAATAGAACAACCTGCTGAAGCTCATCAAAGCTCAACCTTGCTTTGAAAACCAAGAGAATGGAAGTCTATGAGGGGTTATCCCCATAATTTTATCATAGGAGATCCTTTCCAAGGAGTAACAACAAGATCCTCAACCAAAAAGTAAACTGAACAAAGCAATTTTACTTTCTTGTCTCAAACGGAGCCTAACAATGTGAAGCAAGCTCTTGAAGACACCTCTTGGGTCAAAGCCATGCAAGAAGAGCTAGCTCAATTTGACAAGAATGAGGTTTGGACACTAGTACCTCATCCGAATGGTAAGAAGGTAACGGGTACTAAGTGAGTTTTCAAAAATAAATTAGGTGAGGATGGTAAGGTTGTTCGTAACAAGGCTAGATTAGTGGCCCAAGGTTACGATCAAGAATAGAGTATTGATTTTGATGAGTCTTTTGCTCCGTTAGCAAGAATGGAAGCAATTAGGTTGCTTCTTGCATATGCTGCCCATAAAGGCTTTAAAATGTTCCAAATGGATGTCAAATATGCTTTCCTTAATGGTTTTATAGATAGAGAAGTGTTTTTGGCACAACCCCCGGTTTTGAAAATAAAGCAAATCATGTTTTCAAGTTTTCAAAGGTCCTTTATGGTCTTAGGCAAGCTCCAAGAGCTTGGTATGAAAGGCTTAGTGCCTTCTTATTGGAAAATCACTTTCAAAGGGGTACCGCCGACACTACTTTATTTATTAAAGTATTTAATGATGACATTCTCCTTGTTCAAGTTTATGTGGATGATATAGTGTTTGGATCGACCAATGAATCCTTGTGTGAAGAGTTTGAAAAACTCATAACTAGTGAGTTTGAAATGAGTTTAATGGGAGAACTAACATTCTTTCTAGGTCTCCAAATCAAACAAACTCCTAGTGGCACTTTTATTCACCAAGGAAAATATGCTAAAGAATTAATCAAGAAATTTGGCCTAGAAAATTCCAAACCTATGGAAACACCAATGCATCCAAACACTAAGCTTGAAAAAGATGATGATGGCAAATATGTGGATGAAACACGGTATAGAAGAATGATAGGTTCACTCATATATCTTACCTCATCTAAACCGGACATTGTTCAAAGTGTGGGTGTATGTTCAAGATTTCAATCTCACCCAAAAGAATCATTATATATATATTAAGGGAACAAGTGATTATGGCTTATGGTATCCTAGAACTAATGACTTTTGTGCAGTAGGGTTTTGTGATGCAGATTATGCGGGAGACCGGGTGTATAGAAGGAGCACCTCCAGAATGTGTTGCTTCCTTGGAAGCTCACTTAACATGTGGTCAAGCAAGAAATAAGCCACAATTGCTCTATCCACAGCCAATATAGATAAACTACTGAGATACGATTGTTTCTCACCCCTCTCTTCGTACCATCTTCAGCAACGATACAGTACAAAGCAATACACTGTTCAGTTGAGGTGAAAAGACAAGTGTACTAGTGGGAGCAAGCTATCGAGGACGTAGATACAAAACATTAAGCGTTTACCTTAAGAAGGAAGAATATGCGATTATTTTAGCCATAGTTATACAAATTAAGAGAATTAGGATTTTCTGTGTGTTTTGTTTTATTTTATTGAGTGATTGCAAATTGTAACTATGATGTTTCTTGTTATAATTCTTTGGTATGAGTAAAGCTTGTCATTGTTATGCCTTTATAGTTTAGCATGCTGTTTTTCATGTTAGTATTTCCAGATCCACTTATATTTTTCAACTAATAACTATTCTAATAAAAACTAGTTATTCAATATTTTTACACATGTAAACTATTTTATAAAAAGATTTCATATTACTTTAAAAATTTCGCAAGGTTTTGAATATCAGCTACTAAATATAATCCAAATAGAGCTTAACTCGGTTTAAAAGCATTAGGGTGTTACACTCAACGGCTAAATTTTCAAAAAAATTAAGACCAATCTAACAATAATGCATAAAAATTATGTTTGATTTGCTTGTGTTGAGGGTTGTTCTTGTGAAATTATTGTTGAATTGATCTTAAATTTTTTGAAAAAATTAGTCGTCAAAGGGGAATATTTGATGCAAATTAAAAACTTTGGAATAAAATGAAACAAAATAAAACTTAAAGAGTATTTTTAAAAGTTTTGTCAAACTTTAGAAATAAAAAATATACTTTATCTTTTTTTAAATAACCTAAATTAAATATATCAACTTTTAATCAAAATATCTCAAATATTTAACCTAAAGTTGATAAGTATCCAAAAATTTATTATTTTTATTTGTTTTTTAGTAAAAAATTGTCTATTAAAAATTAAAAAAATGAAAGGACCTTTTAACTCGACAAATTTTTCTTAAGCAGGTCAATTTCTCTTCTAAAGACATGTATATACTTGATATATAATTAGCTTCCATTGAACAATTTATTTGACATCTTTAGTCAAAGCTCTTATATTAATAATCAATTCTTTTTAACAACAATCAAAATAGAGTACACGGTATTAATAATAACAGTAAAAAATAAAAAAAAATATTTTAGAATAAATATCCAATTTTATTTTTCAAAAATTTTTAAATTTAACACATATTATTTTTATAATTTTTTATTTTTTATAAATTTCTGAGAATTATTCTACCATACAAATTAATTTATCTATTATTTTAAAGAATAAATAATTATTTAATTTATCTTATAATAATATTTTTTAAATTTAACCTTTTTAAATAAAATTTGTTAAGAATTTAATTTTATATATAATAAGTTCTTATTGAAGGTGGCCAAAAGACTAATCTATTTGACGGAATATATTTTAGAAGACTTCCAAAAAATAAAATTTGATAGTGAACTAAAGTATCTAATCTAAAATTCGTTAGGAGATTAATTTAAATATTTACTAAAAAATAAATAATTTCTATTTCACAAGTTCTTTGAAAGAGTTATTGTATGTTCGTTTAATTGGTGCCTTTTAAACTAATCTATGTTCGTTTAAAATATAAGATAATATATAAAAATTATTTAAATTAATATTTATTTTAATAATTTTTTATTTAATAGTGATTTTAAATTGTGTAATTCAAACAACATTTATTTTATTATAATCTATTTTAATATAAAAATTGTCGAACATAAATAATTTTAACACAAATTTAGTTTTTTATTAAAATCAAATTTACAAAATCAATTTTATACAAATTTCTATTTGTAAGCGGATGTAGATAATTTTTTTATTTGAGCAGTATTTTTTTCTATTTAACAAATTCATTCTCACGAGTCACAAAAATATTCATTCTCACAAAAATTTTGTGATCAATTGTAACTCAAATTATGGAACTATTCTTGTACCAAAAAAATTGAAATAGTATAACTAGGATACATAATATAATTTAAAAAGATTAAAATAACTAATTAAATATTATTATTATTAGTGGGGATTAACTAAATAATTAAGAGTGGTAGTGAACAAGTATTGGGAATTTCTTTTTAAATAAATAATTTAATTATTTTATTTACTAAAAATATAATTTATAGCGTATTTATTAATTTACATCATATGATTTATTTTGTTACCGTATTTATTCTTATCATATAACTTAAACATATAAAAGTTTTTTTTAATTTAAATAGATTCAATTTGTTTTATAATTTAATTTAAAATTTTATATGTACTCTTTGAGTATTAATTGTTTAAATATATTCTTTGTTTTAATTTCTTTCACTAACCTTTTTAAGTAATAAGTACTCATTGATATTATTTCCCAAAGTTTCTACGCTCTGCTAGCTCCTCTGCTCCCTCCGAAGGGCCCCTCACTCATAACAAAAGGGCTCTTTTGTCTCAGATCTATTCGCTGCTCGTGCCTTCTTCCTTCTACTTTGCACCTTCACTTCTGGTTTTCTCTTCATGGTTTTTTTGTTCTGATTTTTTGCTCACTCTAAATCCTAGTTCTGGTTCTGCTCTTAGGTATTTCTACTAATTAAATTGATTGTTTTGCTTTATCGAAGAAGAAGAGAAAGCTCAATAGAAAATCTTTTTAGTATATTCCATTCAATATCTAAGCCAAGTTGTAAATTGCAGTGTGAGAATAATTTTTACAAATATTTCTGTAAATTTGTCAGAATGAAGTAATAATACCCTTTGAGTTTGGAAATGGGAGCTTAGAAGATAGGTCATGAATCTTGGTTGATATTGAGACTATTAAGCCTACTCATGTTTTTAATGTTTAATTTGAAGTGGTTTGAGGCTAACAAAACAGAATATATTGGTGTTGATGTTGTTGGTGTGCTAACATTGGCAAATGCTTGAGAGGACCATAGCCTCCCCATGTGAATTATGCCTTTAGTGGCAATTTGAAACATAAACCAAATTCTAATGTTTCTTTCTACTCTAAAACCCAAGTCAAGGCGAGTTCCAAAAAGTATACAATCTTGGTTAGATGATTAGATGTCCGATGTATTTGGTGCATCAGGACTTGATTGATTTTTATAATCAGTATATATTGCGAGTGAATTTGTCTTTGACCCTTTTAAAATTTTGTGTTAGGTTGAAGAGCTTCTAAAGGATTATGATTTATGAAAATGTATGAACCCTCAAAATTCAATTTCCAATATCCTCTGAACTTAGCAATTCACACAACTTCATCACTAAGATGACAAAATCAGATAAAGTGGCTAAAATATCATTATATCTTGTAAGATATTTTATGGTCATTTTATTTCTTTTTTATTTATTATTATTTTTTATGTTGACTCATATTATGCTTGTGATTGTAAATAGGTTCCATACATCCCAACTAAAAATCTGATATATTTGTATTGTTTGAATATTCATCCAACAGGCGTATCAAAACAAAGAGGGTCACTAGAGTTGAGTTGAACAAGAGGCTCAGGCACAAAGAACAATAGAAAAAAGAAGCAGAAGCGAAGAAGTTGGAGGACTTGTCGAAAGAAATTGACAGGTAGTATGAATTGATCTTTTTCTATGTTTCCAAACACGACAAAGCGTGATATTTGAGCTGTGTTGATTCTTCTGGTTACAACATACCTGAAATTATGGAGGAAATCAAGCAAGAAGATGAGGAAAAGCAGAAGAACATGCTAAGATAGGTTAAAGGCACAACCACCACGCTTAGGAAGCACAAGTAAGTAGGCTTTTCTATTTATCTTAATTTGCCATCAAAATCTTAGTTATTCGAATGAGAGAACATGCTAAGAGTACTTCAGTGGTTTTGACCTAACACATATTATTCCATACACACAATTCTTTGTGAGTGTATATTTATCACAATTCATTAATAAGTTTGAGCCTGCTCCCCTTCAAGTTCTCCTAATCGACGAAATAAATAGATCCATCCAGAAGCTTAAGGTAAGCTTGTAAAAATTCTCTTGCTTACTTTTTGTTATCTGTTTTCTGAGTTTTTAAAACATCCAAATAACTTTTCAATTTCCATGACATATATGTAGGTAGGGGTGTGCAAAAAGACTGGTTTCACTGAACTGAATTGAAACTGAACTGAAACTGTTTTAAATAAACCAGTTTTTTTAAATAAAAAACTGAACTGAAACCATAGTTTTTATGAAAACCAGTTTATCAAAAATCAGTTTTTATGGTTCAGTTTAGTTTTAAACCAAATTAAAACTGGTTTTATTTAAACTCTAAAATTAGTTTTAAATACTATCTCTCTCTCTCTCCCTTCACTTTCTCTCTCCCCTTCCTCTCTCTCTCCTCTTTCTCCCTCCTTTCTCCCTTCTCTCTCTTTCCTCTTTCTTCCTTCTCTCTCCCCCTCCTCTTTGTCTCCCTCCTTCTCTCTCTCTCTCTCTCTCTCTCTCTCTCTCTCTCCTCTCTCTCTCTTTCTCTCTCTCCTCTCCCTTCCCGTCTCTCTTCCTCTCTCTCTCCTCCTCTTTCTCCCTCTCCTTTCTTTCCCTCTCTCTTCCCCTTTCTTTCTCTCTCCTCTCCCTCCCCCTCCCATCTCTCTTCGTCTTTCTTTCTCTCTCTCCCTTTCCGTCTCTCTTCCTCTCTCTCTCTCCTCATCTTTCTCCCTCTCTTCTCTCTCTCTCTCCCTCTCTCTTCCCCTTTCTTTCTCTCTCTCTCCTCTCCCTCATCTCTCTCCCCCTCCCATCTCTCTTCGTCTCTCTCTCTCTCTCCCTCGCTCTCTCTCCCCCCTTCCCATCTCTCTTCCTCTCTCTCTCTCTCTCCTCCTCTTTCTCCCTCTCCTCTCTCTCTCTCTCTCCTTCTCTCTTCCCCTTTCTTTCTCTCTCTCTCTCCTCTCCCTCCTCTCTCTCCCCCTCCCATCTATCTTCGTCTCTCTCTCTCTCTCTCTCTCTCTCTCTCCTTTCTCTCCTCTCCCTCTCTCTCTCATCCCTTCTCTCTTCTTCTCTCTTCTTCTCTCTCTCTCTCTCCCTCCTTTTCCTCGCTCTCCCCTTTTCTCTCTCCCTCTCTCTCTCTCCCTATTTATTCCTCTCTCTCTCTCCTTCTCCTCTTTCTTCCCCTCCTCTCTCTCTCTCTCTCTCTCTCCTTTTTCTTTCGCTCTCTCTTCCTCTCTTTCCTTTTTCTCCCCTCTCCCTCGCTCCCCCTACCTTCCCCCTTCTCTCTCTCTCTCTCTCTCTCTCCTTTTTCTTTCGCTCTCTCTTCCTCTCTTTCCTTTTTCTCCCCTCTCCCTCGCTCCCCCTACCTTCCCCCTTCTCTCTCTCTCCCCTTTTATTTCTCTCTCTCTCTCCCTCCCTTCTCCTCTCCTTTTTCCCTTTTCTCTCTTTCTCTCTCCTATTTCTCTCTCTCTCCCCCTTCCCTTCTTTCTCTCTCATCTTCTCTCTCTTTCTTTGCCCTCCTCTCTCTCTTTCTCTTCTTTCTTCCCTTCCTTTCTCTTCTTTCTCTTTCTCTTTCTCTCTCAATCTTCTCTCACTATATATCCCTCTTCTCTCTCTCTCTCTCCCCCTCTTTTCTCCAAAATAAGAGATCGAATGAGGGAGAAAGAAAAGAGGAAAAAATAAAGGAGAAGGAGAGATAGAAAAATGAGAGAGAAGAGGAGGAGGAGGAGAGAGAGATAAAGAGAGAGAAGGGAGGGGGAGAAAGAGGGGGAGAGGGAGAGAAAATGAGAGGGAGAGAGAGAAAATGAGAGAGACAGAGAGAAAGAGAGAGGGAGAGAGAGTGAGAGAGAAACAAAGAGGGAGAGAGAGAGAGAGAGAAAGAGGAGGGGTAGAGGGAAGGAGAGAAAGTGAGAGAGAAAGAGAGAGGGAGAGAGAGAGAGAGAGAGGGGAAGAGGGAAGGAGTGAGATGGAGAGAGAGATAGAGAGGAAGAGTGATGAGGGAGAGAGAATGAGAGAAAGGAATAGAGGGAGAAAAGGGAGAGAGAAAGAAAGGGGAGGGGAAGAAAGAGGGTGATACGTGCTTCAAATGTTCGTGATATGAAGAGTTCAAGAGTTATTTAGAAGATATTTTAGTTTACATTTTTAGAATATTTTATTTAATGTATTTTGATTTTGTTTATTTAATTACTAGATTGGGCCTTATGTTTATAGGCTTTAGGGTTTTCTTTGTTTTAACCTAATAAGAGGTTATAAATACCTCCTTAGCTATTGTAATCGTAGTATAGAATGATTTAGAGGTTTTAAACCTTTTTTTGGTTTCGTGATGAAACCATGGTGTGGACAATTGAGGTTGAGGAGTCCCTCTCTTGTTACATCGGGGAATTGAATAGAAGGTTGAGGAGTCCCTTCGATTCAATTTCCAAACTATGGCGTTGACAAGTTAGGTTGAGGAGTCCCTTTCTTGTTGCGTCAAGAAATTGGGTAGAAGTAGAGTGATTCTCTTTGTACTCAATTTCAATCTATCATTTTTGTTTCTATTTCAATTTTAATGTATCTTTTTATTCAGTTTGAATTCTTGTCTTTATGTTTATCTATTATTTCCGTATCATTTGGTATCAGAGCTCAGGTATTAGATTAATTCTTATTAATCTATATTTGTTCTTCTTTTATCATAAAAAAAGAGTCCAGTGTTTGTCGCGTCTTTCATTTTGTTCTTGTGTTCTTGTTTTCGTTTGCGTTTCATTATTTAAAAAAAAAAAAGAAGAAGAATAAAGTGAAAAAAAAAAACAAAAAAAAGAAGAAAAATACAAAAAAAAAAAAAGAAATTATCTTCCTTATAATTATTGTCCTTTTCATATATTATTTTTTTTTCACCTACAAGATTCGAGGACGAATCTTTTTTGAAGAGGAGGAGAATGATATGTGCTTCAAATGTTCGTGATATGAAGAGTTCAAGAGTTATTTAGAAGATATTTTAGTTTACATTTTTAGAATATTTTATTTAATGTATTTTGATTTTGTTTATTTAATTACTAGATTGGGCCTTATGTTTATGGGCTTTAGGGTTTTCTTTGTTTTAACCTAATAAGAGGTTATAAATACCTCCTTAGCTATTGTAATCGTAGTATAGAATGATTTAGAGGTTTTAAACCTTTTTTTGGTTTCGTGATGAAACCATGGTGTGGACAATTGAGGTTGAGGAGTCCCTCTCTTGTTACATCGGGGAATTGAATAGAAGGTTGAGGAGTCCCTTCGATTCAATTTCCAAACTATGGTGTTGACAAGTTAGGTTGAGGAGTCCCTTTCTTGTTGCGTCAAGAAATTGGGTAGAAGTAGAGTGATTCTCTTTGTACTCAATTTCAATCTATCATTTTTGTTTCTATTTCAATTTTAATGTATCTTTTTATTCAGTTTGAATTCTTGTCTTTATGTTTATCTATTATTTCCGTATCATTAATGATACGTGCTTCAAATGTTCGTGATATGAAGAGTTCAAGAGTTATTTAGAAGATATTTTAGTTTACATTTTTAGAATATTTTATTTAATGTATTTTGATTTTGTTTATTTAATTACTAGATTGGGCCTTATGTTTATGGGCTTTAGGGTTTTCTTTGTTTTAACCTAATAAGAGGTTATAAATACCTCCTTAGCTATTGTAATCGTAGTATAGAATGATTTAGAGGTTTTAAACCTTTTTTTGGTTTCGTGATGAAACCATGGTGTGGACAATTGAGGTTGAGGAGTCCCTCTCTTGTTACATCGGGGAATTGAATAGAAGGTTGAGGAGTCCCTTCGATTCAATTTCCAAACTATGGCGTTGACAAGTTAGGTTGAGGAGTCCCTTTCTTGTTGCGTCAAGAAATTGGGTAGAAGTAGAGTGATTCTCTTTGTACTCAATTTCAATCTATCATTTTTGTTTCTATTTCAATTTTAATGTATCTTTTTATTCAGTTTGAATTCTTGTCTTTATGTTTATCTATTATTTCCGTATCAGAGGGGCAGGGGAGAGAGAGAGAGGAGGGGAAGAGAGAGAAAGATAAAAAGAGAGGGGAGAGAGAAAAGGAAAAGGGGGAGAGAGAGAGAGAGGAAGACAAAGAGAGGGGAAGGGGAGAAAGAGGGGGGGGAGAGAGAGAAGAGGAAGAGTGAGAGGGGAAGGAGAGAGAGAAAGGGAGAGAAGGAGAGAGAGAGAGAAAGGAGGGAGAGAGAGGGAGAAAAGAGGAAGATGGGAAGAAAAGAGAAAAATGGAGAGAAGGGAGAAAGAGAGAGAGAGAGAGAGAGAGAGAGAGAGAGAGAGAAGAGGAAGAGTGAGAGGGGAAGGAGAGAGAGAAATGGAGAGAAGGAGAGAGGGGAAGAAAGAGAATGTAAAATCTAATTTTATATATGTTAAGAGAGAGAGAGGGAGCTAGAGAGAGAGAGAGGGAGAGAAAGAGAGAGGAGGGAAGAGGAAAGGAGAAGAGGGAGAGAGAGAGAGAGAGAGGAAGAGGGATAGGGGAGAGAGAGATTGAGAGAAAGGGATAGAGAGAGAGGGGGAGAGAGAGGAGGGGGAGATAGAGAGAGAGAGAGAGAGAGAGAGAGAGAGAAAGACAAAGAGAGGGGGGAGAAAGAGGGGAAGGAGGAGAGAGAGAAAAGGAAAAGAGAGAGAGGAGGGAGAGAGAGAAAGGAGAGAGAGGGAGAGAAGGAGAGAGAGAGTGGGAGAGAGAGAAAGGAGGGGGAGAGAGGGAGAGAAGAGGAGAGAGAGGTAGAACAGAAGGAGAGAGAGGGAGAGAGGGAGAGGGGGAGAGAGAGAGGGGGGAGGGGAGAGAGAGTGAGAGAGAAAAGGAGAGAGAGAAAATGTAAAATTAATTTTAGAGTAAACTACCATTTGTACCCATGGAAGTTGAAAACGCTGACAAATCTACCCACAAGAGACAGAAACTACCAAATGTATCCATCAATCATGAGTTCCGTGGGACGAAAATAACCAATCCATATTCCGGCGTTGACTCCATCAGTAACACTCCCTACGTGGCATTTCACGGCGTGACATGGCTTGGGGGGCTGCACACGTGGATATTATAATTACAATTAGTTAAAAAAATATTTGAATTTTGAATTTTTTTTTGAAAAAAAAGGAAATTAGAAATGAACAGTTAGCAAAGGTTTTCCATCTTCGCGCGTTTCAGAGAACAAAGGGTAGAGACCTAGGAAGAAACTGTTCATCTTCACCACTCATAGAAAACCTCCCAGGCCAACGATAATCTCCGTATTGAAGAGAGGGTGCTTGTTGGTGTGGCTCGTTTCAGCGGGTGGAATTGCGTGGTGTCATCCATAGGTAAGTAGTAACCGTTGATCTCTATGTCATGGTTTTCTTGTTTTCGATGCATGGTTGTGGAAACTGGGTTTTCATTAGGGTGTGCTTGTAGTTGCTATGATTTGGTTGTTAATAGGGTTTGTCTGTTTGCAGATGGCAACTGTCCACATTACGTTAGTCATTAGTCACAGAGAAAAATTTGAAAAGGGTGATGATGGCAGACTGGCTTACGTTGGGGGTGAGAAAACAGAGATTGAACGAGTGAATGTCGATACCCTAAATAGGTTCTTCGTGAATGACTTAGTCAAGGATATAGGGTACACTGATGTGTGCGAGCTTTACTGGCTTCAACCTGGGATGGAGTTGGATGGTGGGTTGAGGTTGCTTAGACGTGACATGGATGTGGTGGCTATGTATGAAGCAGCGATTGCTAATGGGAGGAGAATTGAGGTGTTCACTGAGCATCCAGTTAACCTCCCTGAGTTTGCAGAAGAAACTAATGAACCTGAACTGGAGCGTGAGAATTTAAATGTTACGAAAACCCAAGTCAAGCACAGAACCAAAGTGTGTGTTAGGAGACCCCCAACCCCAAAGAAGAAGCACAAGAGAGTGGTGAAGATTAAGGATCAAACCAGAGGAATGCCTGGACCGGATACCCAAACAAAGGATGATGTGGTGGACAAAGATGTTCATCCTACCACAACAAACACACAACAACCAAAAGTAGGCAGTGAGGAACCAACTCTCCCCACACACTCACCAAAGGTAACCTTTGAAGAGCCACCAAGGATCATTCAGACCCCAGATGCACCCACCGAATCCAATTTGCCTCCACATGAGCCATTGGAGAAGACTCCTTCAGAGACTCAACAACCACATGTGTCAGTTGGAAGTGAAGAAACAGGGCACCCAAATCCAGTTTCTGCGGAGTCAGTGGCACCCACAGTTGATAAAGGGCCTGCAGATTCTAATGAGGTTTTCACACAATATATTCCACAACCTTGCAACAAACCAGAGTCTCAGGAGCAGAGCTTTCAACCTGAGAATGAAACACCTTGCGAAGGTTCTCAACCTAGCAGTTCACAGCCTGAACCGTCTACAAACCCAGATGTGGGTGCTGGTAGTCCAAAGAAGCGGAAGAGACGATCAACAGTTAGGCCTCCTCCATCAGGACAAACCTTCATACCTAACCAGGATCCAAACAAGCATCCTTCAATCTTTATACCTGTGGAGGGTGAAGATATAGCTGAGCCAAGTGCAGGGATGCATTGTTATGAGTCTGAAGAGCTGGATTCTGTTGCAAGTGATGATGAAGACAGTCAGCAAGCAGCATTTCCTCAAGCTAATCCCGATGCTCCAGTGAGGGACGTAAGGCTGAAGGTTGGGATGGAATTTGAGAATCTAGAGCATTTCAAGAAGGCAGTTAGGAAGTTCAACATCAACCTAGGGTGCAGCATATTCTTTCCTAGAGTTTATTCAACTAGGTGCAAAGCCATATGTTATGAGGAGGATTGCCCATGGCAGATATATTGTGCAAAACGGTCATTTCCATTAAGCTTCCAGGTGAAGACCTTTGTCAACGAACATACCTGCAGCAGAGTTAATAAGAACAAATCTGCGGATGGTAAATGGGTTGTAGAAGAGCTTGAGGACAAGATCAGTGACCATCCAGACATGAGTCAAAGGCAGGCACAGGATTTTTTCAAGAAGGAGTTTGATGTGATTGTGAATGAGAGGAAGATATACCGTGCAATGGTGAAGGCGAAAGAACTAATAGAAGGATTGGAGATAGCTCAGTATGCACTTCTTCGGGATTATGCTAATGAAATAATAAAGACCAACCCTGGCTCAACCGTGAGGATTAGCACTGATTATATCGAAGGGACTGGGTATAAATTCAAACGGATTTACATATGCTTGCAAGGTTATAAGAAGGGCTTTACCGATGGCTGCAGGCCTTTTATCGGGTTAGATGGTACCTTTCTAAAGGGATACTACCCTGGGCAATTGTTGACTGCGATCGGTCACGATGCCAACAACCATATATACCCTATAGCCTATGCTGTGGTGGAGTGCGAATGCAAGGATAGTTGGAAGTGGTTTCTCGAACTTCTCCAAGAAGACTTAGGAGACGCAGCAATCAATGGAATCAACTTTATGTCAGACATGCAGAAGGTAATGGTATCAATTCTTATTGTTCATGTATGACTTTATAATTACTGGTTTACATTATCTCTCAAACTGCTACTGCTGTCATACCATGAATGGAATTTCATTGGGGATAACATTTTTGTTGCTTTACTTTTCCCCACTAGGGCCTCATCCCTGCTATGCGTGAAGTAAACCCAGGAGCTCATCATAGATACTGTGCTATGCACTTATGACAGAACTTCAGAAAATAGTGGGGTGATACAGAGTTGAAGATGGCAATGTGGAGGTGATAGGGGAGGGAGAGGGGGAGTGAGAGACAGAGAGAGAGGGATAGGGGAGAGAGAGAAATGAGAGAAAGGGATAGAGAGGGAGAAAAGGAGAGAGAAAGAAAGGGAAGGAGAAGAAAGAGGGGCAGGGGAGAGAGAAAGAGAGAGAGAGAGAGGAGGGAGAGAGAGATAGAGATAGGGAGAGAGAGGGGAAGAGAGAGAAAAGAAAAGGTGGAGAGAGAGAGAGGGGAAGACAAAGAAAGGGAGGGGGAGAAAGAAGGGGAGTTAGAGAGAAGAGGAAGAGAGTGGAGGGAGAGAGAGAGAGAGAGAGAGAGAGAGAGAGAGAGAGAGAGAAGGAGAGAGGGAGAAAAGGGAGAGAGAAAGAGAGAGGGAGAGATGGAGAGAGAGAGGAAGACAAAGAGAGGGGAGGGGAGAAAGAGGGGAAGGAGGAGAGAGAGGGAAAAGGAAAATAGAGAGGAGGGAGAGAGAGAAAGGAGGGGAGAGAGGGAGAGAAGAAGAGAGAGAAAGAAAGAGAGAAAGGAGAGAGAGGGAGAGAAGAAGAGAGAGAAAAAAGAGAGAAAGGAGAGAGAGGGAGAGAAGGAGAGATGGAGGAAAGAAGAGAGAGAGAGCGGAAGAGGGAAAGGAGAGAGAGAGAAAGAGAGAGGAAGAGAGAGAGGGAAAGAGAGAGGGGGAGGGAGAGAAAAAAGAGAGAAAGGAGAGAGAGGGAGAGAAGGAGAGAGGGAGGGAAGAAGAGAGAGAGAGCGGAAGAGGGAAAGGAGAGAGAGAGAGAGAAAGAGAGAGGAAGAGAGAGAGGGGGAGGGAGGGAGAGAGCGGGAGAGAGAGAGGGAGGAGGGAGGGAGAGAGAGAAAGAGAGGAGAGAGAGTGAGAGGGGAGAGAGAGAGAGAGAGAGAGAGAGAGAGAGTGGGGAGAGAGAGGGGAGAGAGAGAGAAAGAAAGATGGAGAGTGTGAAAACTAGTTTTAGCCTATAAACCAGTTTAAACTGATTTTTTTAATTAAAACCAGTTTTATTTTTATGAACTGGTTTAAACTGGTGCACTGTATTATAAACTGGTTTAGAACCAGTTTTATATGTGACAAAGCAGTTTGGTTCAGTTTCTAAACCATTTAAAATGGTTTAGTGCAGTTTCAGTTCAGTTTATAGAAAAACTGAACCATGCACACCCCTATATGTAGGGTTGTTGTACCCTTATAAAGGATCGATATAAAAGTTTAGAGAAGAGAGGATTAATTGTTCCAACATCCAAAACATCCAAGAGGAAGTAGTTTATTGCTCTAACATTATATGAAACATGTCATCATCAAATCATTTTTGCATATAGTTCATACATCTATATTTTAACCGTTTGATATGACACATTTAAAATTTGTATGACATTGTGTTTGTGTTATGGCTTTGGAAGGAAGTAGAGTCCTCTTGATTGTTGGTTCCATAACCAAGCATTGACGCAGGGATGAAAGACCAATACAATTTTATCTAAATTAAGATTTTGTTTTCTTGTGTTTGTTTCATTTATACTCCTAGCTAGTCACAGTTAATGTGTTTCCGTATCAATCTGTAATTCGATATTTTTACATATATTTGTAACCATATTTATAATTTCTCAGAGCTTGAATGAACTTTTTTTTTTGTTTTGCAACAGTGTTCAGTGAGCATTACACACTCCTTTGTGCAATTTAGAAACAAAGGTAAACAAACTTCTCCTTTTATGGTCGTTCCACTTTAGTGTGTTGAGCTTTCTTTGTTAAAAAAAATCTTTTCTTTATATATACTTAATTTCATTCTAAGACTAATTTGACATTTTCCATCTTCTCCTTTTCTTTGGCGGATCAATATCAGTATGAAATATCTCCTTAGCTCTCCACTTTTTGCATTCAATCTCAGTTGCCTATCCGTCAGGGAAGACCATTATTAAAATGACAAAATACACATTTTACTTCTGGCATTTTGTTTCGGAGATATCATTGTCTTGAATTCTTGATTTGTTATCAATTTACTCTTGTGTTGCTTTATTTTTGTGTGTTTGGATGTAGAAGCAATTGAGCAGCTTTGTAAGACCAACGTTTTTTTAATTTAATTGTGAAAATTATGCGGGTTATAAACCTCTGCAATATATATATATTTTTAAAATTTGGTAAATATGATTTTCACGATAAATAAGAATAATAAAAGTGTTATTATAAAAGTCACTTATTCTCGTTCATAAAAAAGAGGCAATAATATTAATAAAACAAAATTTTGTTACTGGCATCATGTAAATACAGCACACAAGTTAATTGGAATAATTGTGTAAATACTTAACAAGCTAATATCAAATATTTTGTTTATCATATAATTAGTGTCAAGTTTTTCTTATACTAACTCTCAACTTCAATGACAACCAAATAAAATAAAAGTATAAAATTAATTAAAAATATTTTATAACTAATTTTTATGGATGAAATATTTTTAAAAATTTTTTACATATCTGTTAATTAATACATTTGAAGCTAATAATCTTTTAAAAAGATACATCTTTTTTACCAAAAGTCCCTTCGGCATAGCCATCGAGACTTTCGATAAAATCTAGTTCACTGTCCTCTTCGGCATTGCCATCAAGGCCAAAGAACTAGAAAATCAAATATTATTGATAAAAATGTTATGAATCCAATTACATCTATCTATATTAATTTACAAAACTAGCTAACAATTAACTCAAACTAAATATGTGCGCAGCCTAAATAGGACAATTAGATATGTGCAACCATTTACATGTTTTTCCTCCTTTAAGCAAATTTTCCTCCATCCATTAAAAACTTCGGAATATGGCATAATTTCTACATTGAAAAACAATTAAAATAGTGTAACTATCATGAATAATAATTTAAAAGAGTTTAAAATAGCCAATTAAATATTTTCTATATTAGTAGAAATTGAATTAGACTAACTAATTGAGAGTAAAGAAATGACTTACGATGATCAAATTACATCAAAAATGCTTTTTCTTAGCTTTTTTCCTTTAGCCAATTCTTCTTGATGTTTAAAATGTTTCTGAGCATGACTGGCAATTTGACTAGAAGTTTTTGTTTTTACATAATATTTCGAAATTCTTTTCCAGTGTGAACCTTCTTCTTGGTACCCTCTAATAAATAACCTACCAAAATATAATTTTTAAAATAATTATTTACAAATTTTAAACAAAAACATAAACTATTTAAACTATCAAACAAATTTTTTTTTTTTGGTTTTCTGGCCAACCAAAAACCTTATTATGCCAACCACGGTCAAAACAAAAATAAATTTAGCAATCAACAAAAATTACTTTAAAACTCGCTCAAATTGCTAGTTATTGATACACTAAAACACTGATATATGAAACCTTTAATTAACAAGAAAGCAGTGAAATCGATCTTACAAAAAAGAGGTGCTAGACTTATATATTGTAGACAATAGACAATCATCATGGACAAGTTAGAGATATATCTAAATCAAGAGAAGTGCTCCTATATGTTGATATTAGTTGCTTCACTTTTTTTTTTTAAAATACCAATATTTAACTAGATAATAAATAAATAAGTAAATACCTATGTTCATCTTCGGTCCAATGATATCCTGTCTTTGTTGGTGCGGCCTCCTCCTGTGCAGTTGGCACGACCTCCTCCTCTGCAGCCGGCAGTACCTCCTCCCTGTCATGATAATAAACAAAATACTTGATCATCAATGAATTTCATGTAAACAAAAATATTTATATATTTGATCATCTCCATTTCAAAATATTTTATTTATTTCAAAAACAAATCAAAGGGAAAAAAAAGTTCATTGTTTATTAGGTTTGTTCATAAAACTTACAAGAAAAAGGAAATATATATAGAATAAGTAAACAAAAAGAAAGAAAGAATATGAGAAATAAACCTTGCGAAATAAGAAGAGAATGAAAATATTGAGAATACCGACCTGTGATGTTGATGATCAGTCGAATAAGGCGGTAATGGTGGTGGTGGATTGATGATGGGGATGGAGAGAGGGTTGTGTTCCATCATGATGGTCATGTTATCAGATGCAGCATTGATCAGAGGAGTGTTTGTAGGATAACCATTATGGATGGCACTGATGTCGTTCATCAGCTTCTGAAAGCGTTCTTGCAGCTGTGCCCGCGTCCTGCCGGGGAGACGAGCAGCCATTGCCTCCCAGTGGTTGTGTAGAGCATCCTGAAAATAACTGGTAATAACAGACTCAAAAGCTTTGTTCTCCTCCCAAGTCCAGACCTGAGGTTGAGGTTGAGGATGAGCACCGACATTGGGAATCAGCTCTAACATGTTCATGGTATCCCACTCAGGCTGAGGCTAAGGCTGTGGCTGAGGCTGAGGCTGAGGTGGGGGATAACCACATGTGTCAGCGAAAAAGTCATCCGTCGCCATCCTTACTATATCCGTCTGAGACTGAGGCCAAGACTCAGAAAGAAGCCGAGGCCGAGACCGAGACCAAGGCTGAGGCCAAGACCAAGACTGAGGCTGAGACGGTAGCTGAGGTGGTTGATTACCACACACGTCAATGGCACATGACTGAGGCTGAGACTGAAGTGGTTGATGGCTTCCATAATAGTGCTCTGTCCTCTTCATAGCTTCCGGGAAAAACTCATCAATAACCGGCTGAGGTGGTTGATTACTACTGACGTCCATGGCAAACGGCTGGGGCTGGGGATCACCTACATTGTTTTCGTCCCCATTCCAGACGGGCTCAGGCAGAGGCGGAGACTCAAACTGAAACTGCGGTGGTTCATCGGCATAAAAGTCTATCATATCGCACGGGTCTCTGATATCCCACGGATTCATCATTGCAGAATCTGATTGCTCGTCACTCATTCTTCTTCTTCTTCTTCTTCTTTCTTGGTTTCCTATTTCTTCTTCTTGTTTCTTGGTTTCCTATTTCTTCTTCCTTGGTTTCCTTTTTTCAGATATAGTATTTATTTATGTAAGCTTCGCTTTCTAAGATAGAGTATGTCAATTTAATTTTATGAAAAAGTCTAGGGGCAGTAGTTTTATAGAAAAATTAAATGATTTTATTTTAAAAATTTATTTTAGGATTTTTTTTTTTATCTTTTTGTATTATGTAAATGTAGATAGTTTTAATTAAAGCAAAAAACTCTCAGAAGGGATTATGTAAGCTTCACTTTTTAAGATAGAAGGTGTCAATTTAATTTATATTATATTATGGATAAAAATTAAAAGATTTCATTTTCAAATTTTAGTTTTAAAAAATTTCATTCTATGATTTTTTATTTTTTTGTATTATGTAAATTTAGATAGTTTTTAATTAAAACAAAAGATTCTCAAGAATAAAAGGCATTAAATAATGATTTAAATTAAATGTAAGTTTAAATGTAAAACTAAAATTCAAATACAATATTGTAGTGAGGCCGTACACCTTAAAGTAGTAAAATGGAGAGACATAGTGAAGATATTGAAGGCAGTTAATATGAATAAAGTAGTACTTAATAATATTTTTATTTTTATTAGTAGTACTTTCAATAAATGCCATGTTTGAGGTTTGAAAACCAAACCGCTTATCGAACGCTTATCGAACCGTAAAATTAAATGTTCAAAAGATTTAAAAAGATATATATTTTGTGGTTTATTATTTTATATAATAAAATAATATATTAATATATAAAAGATATATATTTTTTTAAAAAGATTAATCTTTTGTAGTTTATTATTTTAAACTAATGAACTATTAAAATACTATATCAGTTTGACTAGTTAGTCAATTTTTTATTTTTAATTAATTTTCTGTCAAACGATTTATATTAAACCAAACTAATTTGATGGCAATTTTTAATTAATTGGGTGGAATTAATTTCAGACTGAGACTCATTCTTGCTTTAAGTATTTTTTTTCGTCTTCTTAACTAGCTTCTTGCTTGGATTTCTTTTTTTAAACACAACATTTATATAAGTGAATACATTTATAAGGTTCACTTGTTAGCTAGAGTATGTTAGTTAGATTAGATTATGATTAAAAATAGAAAAGATTTTATTTCAAAAATTTCATATTTAAATTCATTTTAAGATTTTTTGTTTTTGTATTATATGTAAATGTAGAAAGTTTTAAATACATCAAAAAGATTCTCATATACGATATAAAAAAGATCTAAATTTGTTTTCTAAAAAATATAACTAGTGTTTTTTTTTTTTTTGGTTTATTTTATTTGGCAAATGATCATATTATCCAATAATATAGTGTACAAAATAATTTTTATTTTTAAATTAAGTCTGATTAGTGAGATAAAATTTAAAATAATACTTTATTTTTATTCAAATTTAAATATGAATTCAGAATTGATTAACAACTCATTTTTTTAATTTCAATAACAAAAAAAATTAATTTGGTGCAAAATATTTAGTCTGAACGTAAATTTCAGTCTGGTTGATTTTTATGATTTTCAACTAGCACTGAACATAAATCAATTGTCATATTTTAAGAACCAAAACTCAAGAGAAGGAAATAATATCCAATGTATAATGAGTCGTAAGATAATATATTATATTATTACGTATAATATCTAATGTATATTTTTTTTACAAAGTTAATATATTTATTTAGAGTTAATTTATTATAATTTTTTTTATAAATTTTGTAGAATATAAAAATAGTGAATTTTATTTTTTATTATTATTTAAAAATTATTCATAATTTTAAATTATGTAATTAACTTAATTAATAATATTTATTATTCCTTTTCTAATCGGAATAGTGTGTCCCTCTAAAATCATCTGCAATAATTTGTGTTGTGGACTTGTGGGATATCTACAGAATTGGGTGAGGTTTCAAGCTTTCTCAAGCCAAGTAGCCAATCTAATCCTCTTTTCCCTCCTTATACACATGCTTTAATTACAATTTATCTATTTAGATAACAAATTCAAAAAAAAAATATTGACTCATTTAGTTTGATAAATTTAAAAAAAAATAAATAAAATTTTTATTTTAAATATCCATAGATATTTGATATATAATTAGTTCATCCATTTAAATCTATAATAGACCTAAACGAACTGAATTAATAGACCAATTTGTTTGACATTCTTATTTACACAACTAACTATATCCAAAATTCAAACTATGATTTAACCAACAATATTTCTGAGCCAAAATATTTAGATTTCGGTTTACAGTTACATATAACTACGTGTTTTTTTCGCCTTATTCATAAATAGCTTAAGGGAGGAAGGATCAGTGGAAAGCATAAGCCTATGCCTGTGAATTAAACCTAGTTGAGATCTCGCTAACTATAATCTTCTGAAAATAATTTATTCATGAAATCAACGTTTTTTATCTTTGTTGAAAATAATTACAAACCTCCTGCACTATTTTCTCTTTTGGAAAGATATAATGTTCAACTGTTCAAGTAATATGTAGCTATGTAAGTTAAAACATAGCGATATAAAATCTATACACTAGAGTTTCAGTCTGGTTGATTTTTATGACTTTCAACCAAGACTGAACATAAATCAGTTGCCATATTTTAAGAACCAAAACTCAAGAGAGGGAGAATAATCAGAGAAGAAATGAGATTTTCATTTCAAAGTTTTAAGCTGCTGCATTAAAGGAATGGAGAACTTGCTCTAAAATCATTCTTTTATATGGTTCAAGAGGACTCTCTGGTTTATCAGAATGAACAATGTTAAGAAGATAGAGTTTCTTTGAGGTCACAAATGCTGCAGAAAATATCCTCTTCTTTCCTCCACGAGTACTATCAATGGTGTATTCAAATTCATAAATTTGCAAATCTCCATTTCCTGATCTTTCTGAAGCTGCAATTAATTTAGCTTCCTTTGTACTTTCCTGAAGATGAGGAGAACAATACACACAAGTTAAAATGATATATAATCACGTAGACATTTGATTATCCCCTAGGATCAAAGACAATTTTGCCTTCTTACTTTAGTTGTTAAATGCAGAGCAAACTATATGTAATGGCCATTATTCCTTTGGTCATAAATACGGAAGCAATGTTTCACTAACATCTATGATCTACTTTTGATTTAATTAAATAAAGATCAACGAAGAATCTACTATGGATAAAAATAAATAATTACAGGAAGGAATACTTTAGAGGCTTAGAGCACAGGTGAGGTGCCAATAGTTTGTTATAGGAAGAGAAGGTTCTAGAGTCCTTTTTATTATATAATGTAATGAATGAAACAGAGAAGACAATTTTTAGCCAATTAGTTAGTTTAGCCTTTAGCGTCTTAGCGCTTAGTATTAGCGAAATGATGTTCACAACAGAGTCAAACTAATCCAAGGTAAATATTTCAGCTCATTATTCCTTTGCTTATGTTGTTATGGTGAAGTACAGGGAGATTCTTCTAATCAATATCATCAACACTTGACTCAAATTTTGCATTGGTCATAGAAAGTTCCAGCAATGGAAACAAGAACCTTACCTTACGCCTTTCTGCTTGTAAAAGCTTATCAGCAACAAACTCGGGGCTCCCGAAGTCTCCAAGATTTGCAAGACGAACTGGGTTCACAACAACCCCAATGTTGTTGCTCCCCATACTTGCATCTTGAAACAAAGCAGTTGCCCCAGCTTTATCAACCTATTCATTGTAAACCAGAGCAGCAAAGATTGTTACAATGTAAATGGAAAGTGTTGTAATTTGGTGGGAATAAATAACAACTTTTTATGAAATATGATGATCAGTTTCATCCAATACTATTCCATTTCCATTTCATCTAAGTTTAAATTTTATGCATTTTCAATGCAAAATTCTTCTAAATTAATATCAAATCAAACTATTGCTATATAGACAAAACAAAAAGTGGTTAACTTCTACACCTCAATCTCAACAAGAAACTAATATTTTAAATGTCTGTGTAAAAGAGTTATACACTAACAGGTAGATTTTAACTCAATATTTTACCCACCTCATTCCATTTCCATTTAACTCCTATTGAATCATTTTCCAACACATCATACCAAACATACGCAAGTCTTCACAGTAGAAAAAGCTTATCAAAGATTAAGGTTATTAAAAAAAAGGGTAAATAATTTTACCTTAGTCCAAGAAGAGGGTATAAGAAGAGTGAAACCTTCCTTCGAATCAGTGTATCTGTGAAGCTCCAAGTCCAACTCTTGAGCCATCAAGAATGCACCACTAGTGTTTGATAAATTGCTCGAAAGAAAAGTTGTGAGAAGAAGAGTAAGATTGAGCTTCCTCCTAGTAAAAGATGTTGATAAATGCAGGATATGGTTGTTGTGAGGTTCATTGTGAAGAATGCAGGTAGCAGAATTGAAAGAGGGGATTGAGAAGAAGGTTCTGGAAGAAGAGTGTTGTGAATGGTGGAGAAGAGTGAAGCAAGTTTTCAAAGCCATTGGAATTGAATTGGAAAGTCCAATGTGTTGGGTTTCGTTGGTCACAGGGATATGAGAACATACTTCATTTGGGTTAAAGGGGGAAAAAAGGTAAGTACTTAAAAAAAAAAAATTGAACTCATTGTTCACCAAAAAAAAAAAAATTGAACTCATTTGTTGCTGTTATTTTTATTAGTAGTTTCAACAAATGTCATGTTTGAGGTTTGAAATCCCAATCGGTCATTAAATCGGTAGAATTAGTCAATTGGATGTTCAAAAATTCAATCATATAATTCAACTATAATTTAATTGGATATAATAAAATAATATATTAATATATAAAAATTATTTTTTTTAAATATTTATCTTTTTGTAATTTATTATTTTAAATTGTTTAACTGTTAAAATACTATATCAATTTGATTAATTAATTAATTTTTTTATTTTAAATTAATTCTTTGTCAAACGATTTTTATATTAAATGGAACTAATTTGATAACCAAGTCTTGATTAACAGGGTGAAATAGATTAATTTTCGTTCTTTCTTTTATAATACCCGAGTTATATTTTTTTAATAAAAAATATAATATGCTTAAGCTCCTTATGTAATATCAATACACTCTGTGTGTTGACATAATATATATTTAATATTATAATTACTTAATATACTCTTGCATATTACTACAAATAAATTAAAAAAATTGCTATTACAATTCAGCCTCCTACAAATTGTTCCACCATAAAAATGTTAAAAAATACAATAAAATCCAATAATGGTATGTTACACAAAATTCTGGTCTATATCTAAAAAAAAATTAGCCAAAATAATTCTATAAAAAAAGTTTGATAAGTTTAAATTATTTTATTTTTTAATGCAAAAGATTATTTTCATTTACATTATTGCATTTTTTTGTTGCATTGCACAAGTTTAAATCTAATAATCTTTGACTACAACATCCTCTTGCAAGTAGAATTATATATAAGCTGCCATAGACTGCTTGCTTGGTGTTTTCTCATCCTTCGTCTTCAGAAGACGTGCAACTTTGCAAAAACCAGCATGGTATCTTGACAAAGACAAATCATCGGCGCATGTAACACATAAATCTGTATCTATCGTTAATGTCCCATGCTTCAAGAGTTTAGAAAGCATAACTGTTAATTCAACACAAGAATAAACCTTCAATAACTATTTCTAAAAGAATACATGATAAAACACAAAAAAATTTACTTTGAGTTATTTTATTGATTAATATCTGAATCAATTTTTAAAAAGTATTTAGTGAAAAAATTTTAATTTTCAATTAATTTTAATTACTCAATCAATCTTCAAACTTTAAATTATTTGTCTATATAAAAAAATTAGTTTAAGAATTTTTAACGATTATGTCTTTATTAAATAATGATAAGATTAATTTGTTTAATTTTTTTATCAAAATATGAGGTGAAAATTTATGCATCTAAAAAAATAAAGAGTTAGAGACTAATTTGGTTAAAATTTGTTGAGAATTAAAATGTTGACTAAAAATTGCATTACTCGTGTGTTACATGACATAAGGGATTAATTAAGAAAGAAAAAGAAAGTTAAGTTTCTTATCAAAGAAATCTGTTGGTAAAATTAAAACCTTCTGATTCTGTGGTTAAAGCTTACTTTGCATCAACTTGAGGCTATAATTTTCCACACGTTTAAGTATCAAGAGGATAGAGTAATAAGGCATAACAAAAGACTGAATTATATGCATAACAAACTCTACAACATTGTTTATATTCTTCCAGTTTTTGCTGATTTAAGTTTTCTTTCTGAAGTTATTCTTATAGAATAATTCAATTGATGCTACTGGCATATGCACATATGTTGTTAATCTAACAAACCTACTTGACAAGTTGCACCAATGGAAATAAAGCATGCAAATAAGGCATAGTTTCCAGAAGAAGAAAAACAACCATTGTCCAGCTAATTGATCAGCTTGAATGGATGAACTATTACTCCCACCACTGCTATCATAATTGAAGTATGAACCATTCCATAATTTCTCATATACACTTTTGGCTTTCTGGAACTTGAGCCAAAAATACTCCTCAGAGCCCTTGTCACCAACTTCATGTGCCAAGGCTGAAGCTGCCTCAAGTGCCGCAACCCAAAGTCCACCACTATATGCACTCACACCAGATACAGACCATGTGTCATAAGTTTGATCAGGGAAGCCTTCATTCTTAATCATTCCGTCGCCATCCTTGTCGAATTGGTCCATATAAGCAATTGCAATGTAAACAGCTCTTGCAAACTTCTTGTCTCCGGTGGCAACTACATCCCTATAACACTGGAGAACAAATTTTGGATTTGAGTCTTTCCACCTATCTGTGTTATGAAGATTATAGCCATTTATTTCAAACCATTCGGCCATCAACTAGAGTTTGCCTTTTTTCAGGATCATGCATCATTACTGCTGCAGCAAAGTCTCTTTGGACACTGAGTTCAAGTTTTGGAAAAAGCATGACCAGTGCAAAAGATGAGTAAAAATGAACATCAAAGGTATTCCCCTTCAAGATAAAGAAATTGACCAATGTTTTCTTCCCCTTCTTGAAGCAAATTTACTCCATATGCTGACTTTGATGCAGTTGGAGTGTGCATAGAGCTAAATCTTTCAAGAATGTTAATAGCAGTATCACTCTGGGGCGATAAATTTGGACTCTAAATCATATATGAACCCATCCAGTGAAAATTTTCTTTCCCCTAAGCTAGCTGAACTATGCACCGGACCTAAACCATCTGCGAAACAGAGAATAATGTCACAAATTGATGACCGAGACAGTCATAAACATGGCTTAATTAGCTAATATAGAATACCCAAGTTTTAGAGAAATACCTGTCCAAATTGTGAACCCAGAATTCAGATAGTAGAGCTCATTCAAAAGGGTTGTAGGGTACCTGCACAACTCTGAATGCACAAGAAGAAAGTTAATAAAGAACTGAGCATTACCACTCAGGAAGTCTCTTGTCTTTGCCAGTCTTCAATCTGAGCCTCCCATTGCCGGTGCCCTATGTCAGCAATTCATAGAAGCTTTAGTAAGTTATTCATGAATTCTATTAGGCTATTAGCAATTATAAGTATGGTGCATGCTTTGGGAAATCATCTAAATTTTGACATCAAAGAAAGAATAGAAAAGAAAAGAGAAAATTTTATCCATAGTCTGGCTCTCCAAAAATAATCTATGGACAATTCTCAATATTGAGTTTAGAAGCAATCCCAACCATACAAATACAAAATTTAATGTATCTCATCAAAGAGTATTACCGATAATAGCATCGTGCGCAATCTTTGCAGCTGCATCCCCATTAGTACCATAGAATTTAGTGTAACGGCTGTTAAGTTTGGTTAGTTAAGCATAGTCTTCAGACAGGAAATTTTATACAAGTTTTCTACAGCCAACCTGTTGTAATTTGTAAACCCTTCCTGCCGGAAACTTGACTTCAGGGCAGTCCCATGCTAGTGAAAATGTGACAGTACGTTGAGCATCTGAAGGAATAGTAAGAGTTGCTGCAATTGCAAATGTGACAGGAGACCGCTCATTCGTAGTCCTATCGTATCAACTAAATTAATTGATAAATTCCAAAATTATTTATCATTCAAAAGTACAGTAAGGGTTAAGGCTTTACTTGTGATGTAGAAGAACACCATGCACTCTGTCCTAGCATGACATAATATGTATCTTGAATGTTAGAATAAAAAGCAATCAAATGGGAGATTTTCACAAATTTCTTACATCTTTGAATTAAAATGATCGCCAGTAAACTCAGAAAGTCCTCCAACAGAATTCTAAATGCATACATCAATTGCTTGCATAAAAAACTAAAACACCAAGAGTGTAATAGCAATTAATAGTCACAAAAAAGTTTAACTTACAGTCCATGTGAAAAGCAAGGTGACATCTGCTGTTGTTTTTCCAAAATTATTTAACTGCATAAATAACACTTATTGCTTATTAAGAGCAACATATGTATCAAATTCTAACTAAAAAGAAATTGAAGTGACTCTTGCCTACCACAAAAGTGAAAACTGTATTTTACCTTCATATATTGTCCAAGCCCTTGGGTACAATGCATGATATGTGGATTTGTCCTGACACTGGGTTTTCTCTGAATGAAATTGAAGTAAATTTTTTTCAAGAAATTAATTTACAAGAATAAGATTAAGAAAATGATAAATTAGTAACTGGTAATTTACAAGGCAATCTATAAATGTTTACTTCAATATATCTGCCTTCCCTGCACATAGTACACTTGAATATTTTTCACCACTTGGACGTGAAACAAATACCTGATAGTAAGCAAAGAAAGAAATAAATTTGGTTATGCATGTCCTTTTTCTTGATAAACAAACTATTATCAACCTTAAAGTACACTGTAATTGATATTTAAGGTTCAAACAAGATTGTACTATGTTCTTGCAAGATGTCCAACCTTGGACTAAGTAATTCTTTATAATGTTATGGATTCATGATGTGTTCTGTTGTCAGCATCACATTATTCACTTATGCTTTCATGATAACATATCTCAAGGTATAGTTATTTTTATGGGGAATGGATTCTCTCATCTGATATTTATACAAAAGCTTATTGTTGGTGAATATTGACTGTTATGAAAATGGGGCCAAGACAAGCCATGTAACTTGTAACAAGAAAAGATCAATGGTATATATAGCAGATTAAATAAACATAAATGTAAACGATACTGTAAGATCGAGAAGATTTTACCCAGATATATATAGCAGCACTGTAATATTTGTGATAAGATAGATTCAAGCAAACTTACTGAAAATTGATTTGCTAAAACTGGTTTATCTTCACATTTTACAGGGAATAGTTGCCAACGTTGAAATTCACCCCTGTAACTTCTTCCAATGCTTCCTGAACTGTAGAACAAAGCAAAATTTAATGCACAAAATGATTCAAACCACTAATGGCATTAACATGACTTCATTTTGTTTTAAGGCAGAAATAATTAGAAACCGAACTCTACTATACCAATCCCATAATTTTTTATGCATGTAACTAGTAAACTGCTAATGTATAAAATTTTTCCTCCCAAGCAAATATAATTTGTTATTTGTATTGGTGACCTGATTAATGTAGAAAATTTGAAGCTTATTTTTTGGATTGAAGACCTACCCAATGCCACCTAAAGGAACACCATGACAAGATGTCACATGACGCTTAGCAAAAGGGTCCATCATTCCTTCCTGTAAGACATGCAGCAAGCAATTCAAGAAACATGATCAGAAAAACATTTTATTAGGACAAATCATCTTCCCGGACATGGCGCCATAGCCGAAAACCTATTGGAGCCTATAAATTCAGATATCATATAAGGATTGCTACATATATCAAAAACCATTATGTCCTTAACTTTTAAGTCTACTACAGCCATAAGCAAACATATTTAACCATAGAAAAGTACCAATGTATTTTAGCAGGTAATTCACATTGAAAAGCCTTGCTCTATAATAGGAATAAAGAATTCAGTAAAAACTAATACTGAGGTTTCTTTGTATGAGTTTGATGGTGAAAAAATACTCTTGACATGTTGAGCACGACTAACAATGGTTAAGTCCATGAATAAAATTATGGATGACATGATATATGTGGACAATTCACATGCATGAAAGGCTTATATACATCTATTATCTCTTTCAAAGATACGTTGAATTCTAGCGGAGTATTTCCTGCATAATTCAATTTGCGCTGCCAGGTAAGTCCTGCAGCCTGCAGGTTTCCCTGGCTCAACCTTACTCAGAATCAGATACTAGAAATGATGTTTCATACAAAATCTCTAATGAAAGCTTAAATCCTTAAATATGACAACATTTGTTCTTTGATCCAGTAGCAAAGGCAATCAATAAAAAATAATATTCTTCAATCAATAATTTTTTGGTCCAACTTGTTCCATCAATATACCAAAAGGAAAAAGTCTAAAGGGTCAGCAATTTTATTGAATTTTGACCAGCACGTAATCAGCAGAAAAAAGTGAGTCATTAGATGAAATTTTACACCAATCTCGCACCATTAAATCATTATTGATGGCTATTTAATGGCTACCAATCACAAAAGTTGCTGGTCCCTAACATTGCTCAGAGAGAAAATGCCAAAAATAATACCTATTTGCATCACATGGTGAATAAAAAATAATACCTATCTGCATCACATGGTGAATCACAATCGCTATGGCTTGGTTTAGTAAAATTTGTTGAAGAGTTATTTGTGCTTTTTAAAAATTCAAGTTTTTTATTTTGTATTTGGTAAATAAAAAAGAAGATATGTTTATGCTTGCAGCTTTTAAAAGATTGAGATATTTTTGAAAGTACTCAAGATAGAGCTTTTTAAAGTTGGCTTGTGTTTTTTAAAATTTAAAAATCTAATATAACTTCGTATGTTAACTAATTTTTAAATTTAATGTTTATATTTATGTCTATTATAGTATTTTTAAATTTTAAAAATTATTTTACTAAACGCAATTGATGTTGTTTGTATTTATTAAAAACTATTTTTGATTTGATTTACCAAACATAAATGCTACAACTTTTAAAAAGTTATCTTTTAAAAATTACCTTTTATAAACTACTTTTAAAAAGTAAAATCTTTACCAAACTAATCCTATGTAATGAAAAAGATATATATATATATATATATATATATATATATATATATATATATATATATATATATATATATATATTACTACACTAGTTATGATAAATGAATTTAAAATAAAATATTTAATTTGCTCTTCTAATAATATGATAAATTTACAAGTCTTATTAATATATATTCTAAATACATATTTTAAAATACTTTTTTATTTTTAGGGATTTCAAAGTATATGAAAACCTTTTTAAAAATTATTATATATTTTTAAAAAATAAAATAAATAAATCCTAAACTTATAAACCAATGAATGGACACGATGTTTAATTAATATGAATGAATAACAATCATTTCTTTGCAATAAATTTTTAAAGTGGTCTAATTTTAGTATTTTAAGTTTAAAATTTATTATAATGATTTTTGAGATCTAATTCTTGACATTATATTAATTTTTAGATTTTTTTTTGTACTAAATCAGCGAATAAAGTACTGAATCGATTTTGACTTGCCAGATTAGACACAGAGATAAACGGTGTTCTTTTATTTTAGCATTTAAACAAGAAATGAGAAAATAAAAAAGAATTTATATAATGTGCAAAATATTTTATCTTCTATCATTCTCTAAAATAATATCATTTTTGTCTTGATTAAGGGTCGGAATTAAATAACATTATTTATCTATATATCTAACGTGATAAATCAAAACTAATTCAATACTTCATTTATTGAATACAAAAATTCAAAAATTAATATAGTACCTAAAATTGAATCTGAAAATTAATATAATAAATTTTAAATCTGAAAAATCAAATAATAAAAGCCTGAATTTTAAGAGTAGTGTTGGAAATTTAGTTAATTTCTTTCTGTTACCTCATCTAAATTAAACATGAAAGAATCCTCGAAATCATTGACACTTAAAAAATAAAATTTATCTGAATAAGTCAATAAGCGAGAAATAAAGAATACTTAAACTTACAAACAGTGCTGTTTAAAATGAGCTGAATTTGATGATTTCGATTCATTTAGTTATTTTAAATGAGTGTGTATGGGTGCTAATGAGTAATAACTCAAATGACATAGTCTCTCTATACTCAATTAAAAGGTTGCGGATTCGAATCTTCTATCTTTGGTAAAAAAAAAATGAGTGTGTATGGGTCTTTTATTGTAAAAATAAGACTATAAAAATAAGATGTTTAATGAACTCGCTTAGTCTATGAATTAAATAGATTGTCCTACAAAATAAATAAATTAGCCCATTTAACTTGTTTAACTTTTTTTAATCATTCTCTTTTAATTTATTTTTAATGCTTTTGATATTTTTTTAAGGATAAAATATATTTTTTGTCTTTAAAGTTTGACAAAAGTTTTAAAAATATCTCTAAATTTTATTTTATTTCAATTTTGTCTCAAAAATTTTCGATTTACATCAAATATACTCTCAAGGTAACATCCCAACTTTTTTGAATCAAGTCATTTTTTAATAACTAATTAATTAATTAAAATGGTAATGATTTAATATTTGAATTTAAAATTTAAACATATGAAAACACTAGTGGTAGTAAATTTCTAACTGACAATAAACAACCTTTTAAAATATAGTCATAATTAATTCTACATTTATTAGATTTAAATGATATTTTGTTATATGAAAAGATAAGAATACTAGCTCTATTCCTTAAGTTCAGTATAAAATCAAATTCAAATTAAATTAGGTAGATAAATCGGTTACAAGTTCATAGTAGAAAATCGTGCTCTTATCAGCCAGCCTGATATACTAACAGTATTTCGGGAATATCTCAAGCTGTGGTTATCCGATTGACTTCCTTTAAGATTTGTTTTAAAGCTAATTCAATTTTCTATAAATTTGTATCTAATAACTATTTCCAAATTCCAAACGTAGAAAATGTTATAGGGCTCACAAAGTAACGATTTAGATTGAAGATTTCACCTAAATGTCTCCTAACATAATCTGCACATACCTGAGAGCTATTTGATCCTCCCTTTCTCATTCTATTTTCTTTTTCTATACAAAATATTCTAGTATACACAAAGTTTAGCTATAGAACAAGTCTTTCTTCACTAACAAACCGTATCTATTTGCATCGGAATACCTATCGAAACTTCACTCGAGGTAGGGGTTTTATGCTAAATTTTATATGTCATATCTTAAATGTTTTTTTATATAGATGTTAGCATTACATGTCATGATATAATGTCTCTTTCCTTCATACGCATTATATATTATAATAACTATCTTATGTGCATTAAAGGACTGGGGGAATGATCATTTGATAAGGGAAGGTGACCCCCAAAGACAAGATAATCGAGATGATCCTTCGGTAAGGGAAGGTGATCGGCAAACCTTTGGGATAAGAATCTTCGGTAAAGGAAGAGGACTATCCCATCAATTTTATATAATAATATATCTTTGTTGACATGACTTCCTTCTTCTTGTGTATATTTAAATAACCTTGATTGTAAATTGAACTGGGGGAATGATCCTTCAGTAAGGGAAGGTGACCCCAAAGACAAGATATCGATATGATCATTCGGTAAGGGAAGGTGATCGCCAAAATATTTGGGATAAGAACCTTCGATAAGGAAAGGGGACTATCCCATCAATTTTATATAATAATATATCGGGATAAGTACTTTTTTCGTCCCCAAGGCCTGGGGTCGAAATCAAAATCGTCCCCGACCTTTTTTTCTTATTAAAATCATCCTCAACGTTCAAAAACGCTTTAAAATCATCCTTTCTCGAATTTTTGGACCAAAATACCCTCATCATCATCATTCTCCTCTTCACCTTCCTCACCCCACCACATCCATTGCCACCAACATTACTACCACAACGACCATCAACACCAACACCACCACCACCAACACAAACACCACCACCAACACCAACCAACACCAACACCAAGACCACTAAACAACAGCAAAAACACCATACCACCACAACCACCATCAACACCAACATCACCACCACCACCACCATCAAGCCCCTCACTATAACCCCCCCACCCCTCACCCCCTCACCGTAACCCCTCCCCACCCCCTTCCTCATGCCCCTCTCTTCATGATCATCATCATCATCAATAGATTTCATCAACAATAATAAATTTCATTAAAAATTCAGAAATTTAAATTTCAGCAACAACAAATTTCATCAACAACAACAAATATCATCAAAAATCCAGTCCACAGAAGAAGAAGAAGCGGTGGTGCGGTGCAGTGCGGCAGGACGGTAGGGTGGCAGGGCGGTGGTGCGGCGGTATGGAGAAGAAGAAGAAGAAGAAGAAGATGGTCGTGTGGTGGTGCGGTGCGGTAGGACAGCAGGGCGGCGGTGCGGCAGGATGGCAAAGCAGCAGGGCAGGGCGGCGGTCCCCTTCTCTCCCCCCTCCCTCTCCCTTTTTCTCGCGGCCTCCCCCCTTTCTTTCTCTCCCCAGTCCCCACCTCCTTTTCTTCTTTTTTTTTATTTATTTATTTTATATTTATTTTATTTTATAATTTTTTAATAATGAAGGGTAATTTGGTAAAAAAAATAAAATTGAAGTAAAAAATGACGATTTTATAACGTTTTGTAACGTTGAGGATTATTTTAATAAGAAAAAAAGGTCAGGGACGATTTTGATTTCGACCCCAGACCTTGGGGACGAAAAAAGTACTTATCCCTAATATATCTTTGTTGACATGACTTCCTTCTTGTGTATGTCTAAATAACCTTGATTGTAAATTGAACTGAGGGAATGATCCTTCGGTAAAGGAAGGTGACCCCCAAAGACAAGATATCGATATGATCCTTCGGTAAGGGAAGGTGATCGCCAAAATGTTTGCGATAAGAACCTTCAGTAAGGGAAGGGGACTCCCACTTTTTATACCGGTTTGAACTCAATACCTACCATAAAAGCTACGAGAAAAAGTAATGAAAAGTACAATGAAATGTGTGATCATGATTGTTCTTCTTTTATCCTTTTTAATTTATGATTATGTTTATTATTTCATTCAAAGATCCTTCTTTATCCAAAGTTCCTTTTTATATGATGTATGATATTGTTTAAGATCTTTATTTTATTAAGATCTATTCTGTTTGACTTACCTATGGCAATGTTACTATTTTTCTCTTATTTATTATTTATTTTGCCTTGCTTTATGGCCTATGAGAATATCATACCAAGGTTTATGAGTTTACATTTATATGTTTTAACGCTATAGGTATTTTGTATGCATCACACATGTCATAACATAAGTAAATGAGAAGCATCTAAAAGTCACACCAATCCGACTAACCAAGACTTTTGAAAATAATAATTGAACAACATTGCATCATCACTGTTTTTATTTTAAAACTCGGAGTGGCTGGGGATGGATACGATGACACCATATAGATAAACTACTGAGAAACTTTTGTTTCTCACCCCTCTCTCCCTACCATCTTCAGGAACGATGCAGTACAAAGCAATACACTGTTTAGTTGAGGTGAAAAGACAAGTGTACCAGTGGGAGCAAGCTATTGAGGGCGTAGATACAAAATATTAATTATGAGATAATATGAGTGCTATTAACATCTCTAAAAATCCTGTTCTGCACTCAAGAACTAAGCACATTAAAATTAAATATCATTTTATTAGAGAACATGTGCAAAAGGGTACTATTGATATTCAATTTGTGAAATCTAAAGAACAACTTGTGGATATTTTCACTAAACCTTTGTGTGAGGATAGATTCTATTCATTAAGGAATAGCTTGGATATGTTGGATTTAAATTCTATTGATAATTTGTGATTTTTGATGAATCTGTTGGTTTTGTCTCGTAGGAAACTAGGAGACAAAATTGAGGACGTGATGAATTGGCATTGATACAGGGAGAGACTAATTCGGATATTAATGATTATGGGCCCCACCTAATCCTCTTTGACCTCAGTCACAACCCTGGCCCGTTTTGAGTTCCTCAATTGTTAATCATATTTTTGTGGGAAGTTGTCATATCAAATCTTGTAGGAAGGATTAGTTGTCAAATCATAATCTTTTCTCTCACCTATTCCCTTGATTCTAGGAGCTAACCCTTTTTTTTAAGTTTAAACTTCCTTCTTTGTTGATAACTGCGCCACTTAATGGTCATTAACCACATTCTCTCTCCATTCAGCATTTAATGCTCTCATAACCTCCCACATCTCTCCAACCTCTTCGGCCACCCCATCATCCCTAGCCTCTCTTCATCTTCATAACATGAAAAAGAAGGTTGCACCCAAGAGAAGTAGCCAAACCCCTCTACCCAAAAATCCTTCATTCACTTCTACTCCTCAAACACACACTCATATTCACATACACTCAACATCTTCTTCATCCCCTTTTCCCTCCTCCAAGCAAACCGAGACCATGAAAAAAAAGGTCATTGCTCAGAAAACTTCATCCAGAAAGAAGATTGGGAAGGATAAAGAACCGATTGTGGAAGAAGAAGAAGAGGAGTCTCAGTTTTCTTTACCTCACTCACCTCCAAAGAAATCAACTCCTCATGCTTCTGGGCGCAGTTCACAGCGCACAAAGAGTTATGTGCTTCGTAATACCAGGGAACCACCGAATTTGGAATCACTTGATTTCAAAAATAAGTACAACAAAGGTCACTCACACTTTGATCCAGCCAGATTTAACTCATGCACTTCATATGAGTTTCATAATGAAGTCCTGAAGAAGCGTCACTTGTGTGCATCCCACATAGTGCACTTGAAATCTCTTAGTGCTAAAGGCATCAACTTTGTCTCTTTCTTTGAAAATTTGAAATGGACTCCTTTGTTCAATATTCAGAAACCTGTGTATCCAGCCTTGGTTCGCGACTTCTATGCGAACATGAGGTTCATTGATGGTGCAATCCATTCCTATGTCAAGTGGGTTCATATGTCCCTGAACAGAGAAACAATCAGTGCTGCTTTGGGATATGTTGATGAAGGAGCCGCTGCTTATATGACGAGAAAATGGGATTCACAAGTTGGAATCTCACTCCATATTGCTTTGAACCAAACTTGCGTAAATTTCTCTACTTTGGATGGCATGATTCTGACCCACAAAGCTCTTGGTCCTGAAAGAGCACTTCTGCACAGAATCATCAATCACAATCTAATGCCTCAGAGTGGTTCATACCATAGAGTAACTATCTGTGATACTTTGGTACTTTTTGCTATTATTACTTCTTCTCCTATCTCTTTTGCATATCTTATGGTGAGACACATGTGGGAATGTGTTAGAAGTGACAAAAAGGCTAATCTTCCTTATGGAATCTTTCTTACATGCATCTTTGAATATTTTAATGTTGATCTAACTAATGAGGATGTAGAAAATAAAGTTTCCACAATCAAGGGAGGAAGAGTCTCAGGTTCTATGAAAAGCACCAAAGGAAAACATTCCATGCCATCTGAACTGTCTGAAAGTGATCTTGAGAGCCGCCCACATGAGCCAACAAAGATTGAGGATTCAATCAAGGATGTACTCACTGAGTTCTCAAATATGTCCAATCTAATGGTGCAATCCTATAAAACAGCTCGCAAGCAAGCATATGAAAATGAGAAAGCTTGGATTAAGTGCCAAGAAAGAGTTAACCTGCTGCTGCAGAGTTTTAAAAAGGGTGTAGAGGGAGATGATGAATACGGCTCTGAATTTAACCTATCTGATGATTGATCTAAGTTGTCATTATTTTTAACTTTGTTCTGATATTTTGGTATTTACTCTTGGATACTCTGGACCATTGTTATTTTGTTAAACTCTTGGATATTCTAGTTCTAGTTCTGTTTGTTTGCATACCATTGTCATGTGTTTTTTTGTAGGTTCCCCATTAATGACAAAAGGGGAGGAAAAAGTTGGAAAAATTGAATTAAAACAGGGGCTGAAATCGTTTTGATTCATGATCACCCATGTGCATAAGTTCTATGCTCCGATGGTCATGCCTTATGACTTATGATCTGTTGTGTTGAAATATCTGTTGTATTATCTTTATTGGAACTTAGTTATGTTTTGATAATTTCCTTGTGCTCTGATATGTTGAATGAAGTTGGATAATTTTTTATGCTCTGATACGATTGCTAGAAAATGTTGTCCTATTTGATCAAATGATTTGGCAGTAAATTTTTTTTTGGAAATTATCTAATGTTTTTTCTTTGGTTGCTATGTACTCTGTACTCAATCATTGTGTTTGATATTGAGCAGAAAATCATTTATATGATAACAAATCAGTTTTGCTTATCACTTCACTTCTGCTCATAAATCAAGCTGTTCAACATTTCAAAATTCCATATGTTAAATACATGGTGGCTATTAGCTTGATTTTAAATATTACAGGTATTGCTTCCCTTGGTAAAATGGCATATATTTAAGGGGAGCTATGTAACAGTTGAAAAGGGGGAGGATTCCAAATCTTCAAAGGGAGTACTCTAAACTCTAAAGCTTTTCATTTCAATTTTTAATAATGTTTGTCATCAAGGGAGAGATTGATGAGTTTGGAAAACTCCAAATTAATTTGATGATGATCAAATATTATTAAAATGATTAATTACAAAATTATTAATTTGATCTTCAATTCACAATTGCTAATTGATAATTTTGTTGTGCAGATTTTGTTTTGGACCGAAAAGAAAAAATATGGCAAGCCCAATAGTTTGAAGAAACTCAGCCTTTGGTACAAAAATGGTTTAATATTTGTGGCTGAATTAGTGATGTATTAGTTGGGCCAAATTTAATTGTGTAAGCCCAAATCAATTGTTGGTTTGTGACCAACTAGCCTGGTTTGAAAATTTGAGAAGAGAGAAAGCAAATCCTGCATGCTCTCAATGGATCTCACTCTCACTTTGGTTGGAATTCAAATTTTATAAATTAGCTTTAAATGCCTTAGTAAATGGAAAGAGAAAATCTGATTTGATGGTATTTAATGAGTTATGCACGTTACGAGACAAAAAGCAAAAAGTCTCCAGAAGTTATTTCAAAGGCCAGCAAGTGTTAATAAGCAAAAAGGGGGCTAAGATTCAACCCCCTTTCTGTTAGCCACTGATAACCATCACCTTCTTTCTGCAACTACAAGCAACATTGAATCAGATCAAGTCTTCATAGGTAATGGTACAGGTATTGCAATCAAGAACTCTGGTTCTTCTATCTTATATAATAAATATGCAAATGTTACATTTCAATTAAAGAATTTGCTTCATGTTCCTCAAATTACACAAAATCTGCTAAGTGTGTTCAGATTTGCTGCAGAAAATAAAATTTTCTTTGAATTTTGGTTTGAATATTGTGTTATTCATGATCAGGATACTAGGGATTATCTTCTACATGGCATAGCTAGGAATGGAGTTTATTGCTTTGACAATCTCAAAGTTCTTAAGTCTCTGTGAGAAATCTGCTTTATGTTATCTTCGTGGTTCTCATTATAATACTACTTCTGATTTAGATGCCTTTTCTTTTGATTCTTGTAACTCTCATGTAATTAGCAATTTAGATAGTAATCTACCTAACTTTAGTGCCTTCGCACAAAAGACTTGAGCATTGTGCCATGAAAATAGTACATCAAGTAATGAATAAATGCTTAATTCCTGTTTTATCTTTTAATTCTTCTTTGCAAAATTTGTGTGAAATTGGCCCTTTGGTCAAAATGCATAAATAACATTTTAATCAAACTGAAACTGTATATAATCAACCATTGCAATGTGTGTATGCTGATCTTTGGGGACCAGCCCCATTAATTCAAGAAATGATTTCAGGTATTATGCTTACTTTGTGGATAATTTTTCAAAATTCACGGTGATCTTTCTATTACAGAATAAGGCTCAAACTTTATTATCTTTTCAAAACTAAAAGAAATTAATAGAAATTAGACTGGCCATCATATTAAAACCTTACAAACAGACAAGGGTGGTGAGTTTTTTTCTAAAGCCTTTTCTGATTTTCTTATTAATGAAGGCATTCAACACAAATGTCATGTCCTTACACACGTCACCAACAAGGAAGTGTGAAAAGAAAACATATGCATATTACAGAAATGAGATTATCTTTGTTAGCAACAACATCTCTCCCAATACAGTTTTGAAAAGATGCCTTCATTACATCTATTTACATAATTAATAGATTATCAACTAGTGTTCTTGACAATAAAATCCCCTATGAAGTTCTATTTCATCAGCTACCAGATTTTAAATTTTTTAAAATTTTTGGATGTGCATGCTTCCCTTACTTAAGACCATATAAGAGTGCTAAATTTGATTATAAATATGACATTTGTCTATTTCTTGGATATGATTTCAATCACAAAGGATACAAGTGTATGACTAATAGTGGAAAAGTTTACCTTGCTAGTAGGAAAGTTTACCTAGCTAGACATATTCAATTTATTGAAAATTTATTTCCTTATCACATTATGTTTAGTACTGTCTCATCAAAGTCCTCTTTAGAGGCATCAGATCACAGGTCAGACTCTACGAAGTTTGAGATATATATATATATAACACCAATTCATTCTACACAGACTCTACCTATTTTACCTAACTCTCCTACCATATCAGAAACATTTGCCACACAACCAGCCTTTACTAGCCATCTTCCAAATAATACAGACACTACACTGTAACAAATCAGGATAGACCAAATTGGGATTTAACTCATTTTAAATTTACTTATAGAAGGAGGGAAAAACATGTAACTGATTGAAACTTCAAATTATTGTTATTCCACATGTTTAGGGAAGTAGTTGGGATATGGATAATATAAATAAGAAAGCTGAAAAGCTTTTAGGCAGGGAATAAGTGGAGTGACTATTTAGTGGTGAGTTTGGTGTCTCGAATGCCAAGTGAATCTTCTTTCATTACTCATTCTTCTTCCTTCTTTTCTGAATAATATTTCTTGAGAGTATCACATTGATACCTCAATCTTTCTCTATCCTATCTTCTATCTCTCACCTCTTATTACTCTAATTGTTAATTATTTGCTACTGTACCTCTTGATATTTTGGAATTAGTGAGGAAACCCTTAACAATTGGTATCCGAGCTCGATCTGGGATTAGTACATGTAGATGGTCTTTACTCGCACCATCGCTGCCATGGAAGAACGCGTGGATGGTTTGGAAAAATAGGTCGCTGAACAAACCCAATTATTGAAAACAATGATGAAACAAATAGAAGAACTGGTGCTACGTTCACAGCAACCAACACCCGAAGCCGAAGGTGGACACTCACGCAACGATGATCCTGGAGGCGGATGTCGACGACAGCCCATTCCGAATAGGGGCGATGGCAATCGCTCTGTGGACATCCCTTCCTTTGATGGTTCGGACCCGAGTGGATGGCTAGTGCGAATGGATCACTATTTTCGCATCTCAAAAATCCCGGTGGGGGACAAGCTTGAATACGCCATGCTAGCACTTCATGGAGAAGCTTTGACGTGGTTCGAATAGTGGGAATTCCAGTCCACTTTCCACACATGGATCCGCTTCAAACAAGACTTGCTTAAGCACTTTGAACCTGGCGTGACGGCAAACCCACTAGATCCATTACTGCGGGTGAAGCAAACAGGTTCAATGATGGCATACCGTCGCGATTTCGAACTAGCACCGCGCTCTCACCGACAATTGGGAGGTGACACTTTATTATGCATGTTTCATGAAGGTCTCAAATCGACCATCAAATCGGAGTTAAAAGTGGAGGATTTTGAGAACCTCCAGGAGTTAATGGATCGAGAAGTGGTTATTGAAGCCAGGAATTTAGCATGGGAAGAAGAAGGAATGCACCTAGGGGGTAGAAAGCAAGATACAGCATCACGTTCAGGATGGGAGTTTCTAAAAACTCTAATTGGGTCAAGCCCAATACTCACTCTCCTCCGGTAGACCAGGGTAAGCCCACCATTGTTACTACTTCCAAATCAGAATCCAAGAATGACACTGGTCCCTCTATTGCTTCTAATTCTAGTGGATCCAAGCCTACTTCCCGTTGGATTTCCCATGAAGAATGAAGTGAACGACAACGACGAGGATTATGTTTTCGATGTGGTGACAAGTGAAATCTTAGTCACACATGCAAATTCCACCACCAACAGCTGATCCTTTTGGGTGAGGATGATGACGAACCATAAGACCTTGAGGAAGCTCCTACCATGGCAGAACCTGATGTAGCTCTTCACAGACTGTCTCTGCACCTCTCGTCCCTTAGCTACTGGGTTCTCACATCCCATCAAACTCTGAAAGTTCGTGGGGTCATCAATGGTAGGGAGGTGGTTATTTTGGTAGACCCAGGTGCTAAGGCTAATTTCATTTCTTCTACTCTAGTCTCCACTTTGGGTTTGCCACTAATGCGCCTACCTTTGTTCCACATTGAGGTGGGTAATGGCACGATTGAGCAGGGGTTAGGTGGATGCGAGAATGTCAAAATTCTGGTGCAAGGAATTTCCATCATTGCAAACTTTTTGGTTATGGACGTAAAACGACCCGAAGTCGTTTTGGGTGCTGGGTGGGTCGTCAGTCTTGGAAAATTTGAAGGTGACTACAACACTTTATCGCTTAGCTGGGTACAAGTTGGTTCGAAGGTTATATTATAGGGTGATCCAACCTTGGGAAGGACTCATGCCAGTAGTAAGGTGACTCTACAAGCACTACGAAATGCTGAAGAGGGATTTTTGGTTACTCTGTTATTCTGCCCTGATGCCGATGAAGATTCTGTCACCATCTCTTCCGAGACCACTGAACTCTTGAGCCAATTCGATGATCTGTTCTAGTCCCTATCTGGTCCTCCTCCTCAGAGATCACATGACCATGCCATAGTATTAAAAGAGAATTCAGATATTCTCAACATACGCCCTTATCGGTATCCTCACTATCAGAAGGAGGAAATGGAGAAGATAATTGAGGAAATGCTTCAAATAGGAATTATCAGACCTAGTACTAGTCCACTCTCTAGTTCAGTAATTCTTGTGAAGAAAAAAGATGGCGGATGGCGATTTTATATTGATTATCGGGCGCTCAACAAAATCACCGTTCCGGACAAATTTTCGATTCCTATAATCGAAGAGTTGTTGGACGAATTGGAGGGGACTGCAGTTTTCTCCAAACTCGATTTGAAATCTGGATACCATCAGATCCGGATAAAAGAGGATGATATCCATAAGACCGCTTTCTGCACGCACGAGGGTCATTACGAATTCCTAGTAATGCCATTTGGGCTTTCCAACGCACCATCTACTTTTCAGGCGCTAATGAACAACATCCTTAAACCCTTTCTGTGCAAGTTTACATTGGTTTTTTTATGACATTCTAATTTACAGCAAGGATGTGGACAGCCATCGCGGACATCTGCTGCAAGTGTTGGAATTGTTACGATAAAATCAATTGTTGGTCAATAAAAAGAAATGTTGCTTTGAAAGATCTTGCATTGAGTATTTGGGTCATATCATATCATCAAAAGGTGTGGCAGCCGACCCCAAAAAACTACAGGTTATGTTAGATTGGCCGCGACCTAAGGACCTTAAAGGTTTACGTGGTTTTCTTGGCCTCACGGGATATTATTGAAGATTCGTCAAAGGATATGGTGGCATTGCATGGCCACTGACCCAGCTACTAAAAAAAGATTGTTTCTACTGCACTAATGAGGCGGAAGGAGTATTTCAACAGCTTAAACAAGCAATGGTCTCAGTACCTGTGTTGGCAGTCCCAAGCTTCTCCAAACCTTTCCAGATTGAGATAGATGCATCGAAAAAGGGAGTTGGTGCAGTTCTGATGCAAGAAGGGCGCCCCATGAGCCAATTTTCTACAACATCTCAAAACAAATCCGTGTATGAAAGAGAATTAATGGCTATTGTGTTGGCCATCCAAAAACGGAGGCACTATCTTCTTGGACAGCATTTCACAGTATTCACAGACCAAAATCTTTAAAATACCTCCTTGACCAGAAATTTGCAAATGAAGGGCAGCAAAAATGGTTATCCAAGCTATTGGGGTATAATTTTGCCATTTGATACAAGGCAGGGACTGAAAATCGAGTTGCAGATGCTCTTTCAAGAAAGTTTCACTTCTCATCTCTTTCTTTTCCCATAGCTGCTGAATGGGGGGAACTAGAGACCGAGGTTTTGGAAGATGATAAGTTAAAGACCATTATGCAGAAGCTGTTACAAGGATATGAGACAGTGTCTGGATTTGAATTAATCAATGGCAAGTTAATGTATAAAGGGCGGTTGGTGATTGCCAAGACCTCCAAGTGGATCCTTAAGCTTTTGATGGAGTTTCACAGCTCCAAATTGGCGGGCCATTCTGGGTTTTTTAGAACCTACAAGAGAATTTCCTCCATTCTCTATTGGGAAGGTATGAAGTTAGATGTGATGGAGTTCGTAAAAAATTGTGAAGTATGTCAGAAAAATAAACATTCCACCCTTCAATCGGTAGGCCTACTTCAACCTCTTCCCATACCCACAAACGTATGGGCTGACATTTCTATGGACTTCATCGGAGGGTTACCACGGTCTAAAGGGATGGACACAATTTCGGTAGTGGTTGATCAACTTTTCAAATATGCTCATTTCTACCCGCTTGCACATCCCTTCTCAGCGAAAGACATTGCTCTCTTGTTCATTAAGGAGGTTGTTCGCCTCCATGGGTTTCCATCCTCCATTGTCTCTGACCGCGACAAAATATTCATGAGTGCCTTTTGGTCCGAAGTATTCAAACAGGCTGGAACCTCCTTGAAGATGTCCTCTGCATATCATCCATAGACCGACGGCCAAACGGAGGCTGTTAACAAGTGCTTAGAGATCTATCTCCACTACCTCACAGGCTCTAAGCCAAAACAGTGGTCCACTTGGCTGCCTTGGGCTGAGTTCTGGTATAATACTACTTATCACGGGTCCATTCGCATGACCCCTTTTCGAGCTTTATACGGGAGGGAGCCACCTCCATTGTTAAGAGGGGGGCTGGAATCTGCAGTAGAGGAAGTTAGACTACTAATGGAAGACCGCAATCAGATGCTCAATGAGTTACAATTTCAGTTGAATAGAGCCCAGAATTGCATGAAGCAAGCTACTGATAAAAAGAGGAGAGATGTAACTTTTGAAGTAGGAGACTTCGTGTTTTTAAAGATCCACCTATACAGGATGCGGTCTCTTGCCACCAAACCAAATCAGAAGCTCGGCGCCAGATTTTATGGTCCATATGAAGTATTAGAGAAAATTGGTGCGGCGGCTTATAAACTTCGGTTACCACCCTCTGCAAAGATACACCCTATTTTTCATGTTTCACTACTTAAGAAAAGTTTGGGATCTTCAGTGGAACCCCAAAACTTACCCGAGGCTCTCACTGAGGAAGGAGAACTACTAGTGGAACCTGAACAAATTCTGGACAGCCGTATGAGCAACCAAGGAAACCTGGAAGTGTTAATCAAATGGCAGAATCTTCCCAAATTTAAAAGTACATGGGAGCGGGCCGACAAACTACAGTTGGCCTATCCATCTTTCCACCTTGAGGACAAGGTGGCTCTTCATGGGGAGGGGAGGGCATTGTAACAAACTAAGAGAGACCAAATCGGGATTTAACTCCTTTTAAATTTACTTATAGAAGAAGGAAAAAATATGTAACTGATTGAAACTTCAAATTATTGTTATTCCACATGTTTAGGGAAGTAGTTAAGATATGGATAATATAAATAAGAAAGTTGAAAAGCTTTTAGGCGGGGAATAAGTGGAGTGACTATTTAGTGGAGAGTTTGGCTTCTCGAATGCCAAGTGAATCTTCTTTCATTACTCATTCTTATTCCTTCTTTTTTGAATAATATTTCTTGAGAGTATTACATTGATACCTCAACCTTTATCTATCATATCTTCTATCTCTCACCTCTTATTACTCTAATTGTTAATTATCTGCTACTGTACCTCTTGATATTCTGGAATTAGTGAGGAAACCTTAACATACACCTTCACACAAACCCAATACACCTGTTTCTATAAGTGGTTCAGGGATATGCTTACCTCCCATCACACCTTTAAATACACATTCTATGATAATAAGTGCCAAAGCAAGAATACACAAACCAAAAGCCTTTTTAACTCAATCTGCTAATCTTATACATAGTATACCAACTACAGTTAATCAAGCCCTCAACTGTCCACATTGGAAAAGAGCTATGAATGCTGAGATTCATGCCTTGAATAGGTGCAATACCTAGACTCTCACTGAACCTCCATCAAATGCAGCCGTTATAGGTAGTAAGTAGGTATTCGCTATTAAGAAAAATCAGAAAGGTGAGATTCTCAGGTACAAAGCCAGGCTTGTTGGGAAAGGATTTCACAAAAAAGAAAGGGTGGACTATGAACAAATTTATTCTCCAGTAATCATACCAACAACAGTAAGAGTTATTCTCACCATTGCAGTGTCATTAGGCTGGCTACTGAGACAATTTGACTTCGACAATGCCTTCTTAAATGATAAGTTCGAAGAAAATATCTTTATGGCACAACCTCAAGGATACGTGAGTAATAATCATAGATTAGTTTGTAAGCTAAATAAGACCATATATGACTTGAAACAAGCACTTCATGCTTGGTTCAAGACACTCGCAACAACTCTTCAAAACTTTGGCTTTAAGAGTACTAAATCTAATATTTCACTATTATTAAACATAATTCCTCCTATGTTATTTACCTCTTGGTGTATGTAGATAATATAATAGTGACAGAAAATAGTTCGAAAGAAATTGAATCTTTGATTGTTGAATTGAATAAGCAATTCTCTCTAAAAGATCTTGGTAGCTTCAATTTTTTTCTGGGACTTGAAGCCATATATCTCCCACAAGGACACATCATTGTGTCACAAACAAAATATGCCAAAGAGCTACTGTGCAAGTCTGGAATAAATAATGCTAAACCATTACCTACACCAATGTCTACGGATTCGAAGTTATACTCAAATGATTCTGAGCTCTTCGATAACCCAACCAAATACAGATCTATAGTAAAAGCCTTGCAATACTTAATAATGAGTAGATCAGATATTACATTTGCTGTCAACCGTGTCTCTCAATTTGTGCATAATCCAACTCTTTTGCACTAGAAAGGTGTCAAAAGAATACTTCGATATGTGAAAAGTACATTGGATAATGGAATTTTGTTCAATAAATATTCTAATTTCAGAATTCTTTCGTTTACATATTCTAATTGGGGTGGAGATCTTGATGATCGAAAATTAATCACAGAGATTTGCATTTATTTGGACAATAAACTCATATTTTGGAAGAGTAATAATAAGCAAACTAATTAAAGTTAGTAGGAGCAACACGAAAGCAGAATATCAATCTATGTGTACTACCCAAACTGAGATCATGTCAATTCAACAATTTTTAGGGGAGTTGAATGTTCTTCAGCCATCTCCACCAACCATATACTATAATAATCAGAGTGCATGCCTATTAGTGGCAAATCCTATAATAGCAGATATAAACACCTAGAACTAAATTTTCATTTCTTGAGAGATCTAGTCAATCAAAAAGCTCTTTATGTGACGCACATATCTTCACCAGACTAAGTTGTAGACTGTTTGATCAAACCTTTGCCTCAACATTTGTTTAAAAAGTTCAAACACAAATCAAGGGTATTTCAAAATCCATATGTCTTTTTGGTATCTTTTATCCCTCACGAATAATTCATCCAGATAACCCCTACTAAACATTGGTGCCATTTACAGGAAACTACCACTCAATCAAAACCCTTCGAAAGAAACCTACATGCGAGCAACCCCAAAGGCAAAAAAGTCACATATTCAATCCGAAAACTCTAAGAGAATGGAGGAGATAGCCATGAAGCAAGCACGAACCTGGCTGACGAAGAAAAAAGAGAAAAAGAATGAAAAGTAACACGCCAGACATAATCAACTTCACTTTAACTAACATCTCGAATCAAGCTTAACAAATAAATCTCTACTTGGCTTATATGTTCAATTTTTCAAAACATTGTACTAGCCTTTCTTTTTTCTTTTAATATTTAATTCTTCTTCTTGTCGCACCTGATGATCTTCAAATTTCTATAATTGTCATTTATAAAAAGCTACGTTTTTAAAATATTTGATCAGTTTATGCAAGCATATATATCTACAATTTCCTCCATTTTAATAATGACAAATATTTTAATGATACAAAAAATTGCTAAAAGAAAAATTTAAAAGTAACTCTTCTATAACTATCATTTATCAAAACAAGTACTTGAATTTATATATGCATATATATTTACATTTTTCATTTAGATTCATGCATACATATATTCAGTGGCGGAACCGGAAACAAAATTTTAGGGGGCCAAATAGAAAATAATTGTCAAAATATTTTTTTATATGGACCTCATTTAAGATAAACTCGTCTAATCTCATCTCTCTGGTTTAGGTGATACTGCCAAATTTAAAGCCCTTTTTCAAGATTTCGTTCCAAAAAGTTAAAGTTAAAGTCATGAGATATAACTTTTTGAACTTTTGAAGGTTATATCTCACTTTCTTCGTGATTCATTAAAGTAGAAGAACTATCTACATGTGTTGATATTGTAAAAGTTATATGTTCTCCTTCTTAAATATTAGTCTTCCTCTTAAAAAATGTATCAATTTTTTAATTTTTTATTATTATTTTATATAAAAATTTGAATATATATCCTGTAAAATATATAAAGAAGAAGTTAGAAGGACAAATATTAAAATTTATAATATTTATTGAATTTTTTTATCAATTTATACAAATACAATAATATTAATACTTATTGAATATTCTATTATTTTTTATCATATAAAAAATTAAATTAAATAAATAGTAAAATATAAAATAATATTAAATTAAATAAATAAAAGATATCTAATTTTTTATATTTGAACCTAAAGATAGAGAGAGTGTTGTTTATTGAACTTATTAGATACTTTAAGTCATAGTAAAGTATTTAAGTCAAACTATTTTTTATTTTTTAAAAAAATACTACTAAATTTTTTATAAAAAATTTGGGGGATCATGGCCACCCCTTATCTGAACTAAGCTCCACCACCGCATATATTTACATCTTTTTGGTGCTTGAAAGTTGAAACTCCAACCTGGCTTCTCAATAGAGAAACCCTAACCTTATCTCAATCTCAAAAGAAATTAAAAAGAGTTTTTTTTTTTTTTTTTTCAAAAAAAAGCGACTTCGGAAACTTTTAAATATAGTTTTTATTGTTTACTCTTCAAAAATATGAAAATTTATGACATTCTTAATATTATTTTCTATAAAACAATCTTGTTTTAATTTAAGTTGTTCCTGCTTGATATATATATATATATATATATATATATATATATATATATTTTCCATGACTTGAATATTTGGACTCTTAAAAATAGAGTTTAATTTTAATGTACTTACAGTATAATATATATTATACAGTCATACAACTATATCTATTTTTTTTTATGATCATTCATGTAGCTAATATAAAATGTAGTTATTTTTGCTAATATGATATTACGTAATTAGATGTACATATAAAATTACTTTATACTGATAGCGCATCAAAATTAAATTCTTTAAAAATAATATAGAAATCATTTTGGCGGGACGATAAGTTGCTTTTCGAGGTTTATCAAATTGTGCCTGCTATAAGCTATAAGCCTTGCGACAACTTACAGCTAATTTTGTCACGCTAAAATCATTGTACAACTAACTATATTTTTTGGTACATTGACATTGACCAAAGTTTGAAAAAAGAATTCTTCTTGGTTCTTGCTCATATTTATTTAAAGGTATATTTTTAAAATATTATATAAAAATATTTAATTAAAAAGATTAAAAAAAAATTAATATTTTTGGTGTATTGGATATATGAAAAAAATTTAAAAAATGCATATTCTTAAAATATGTCCAAATTAAATCCATAAGTTTTTTTTAAGTGACTAATAAACATCGATTCTATTTTTTTTCTAAGTTTACGTTATATTTTAATTTTAGTTTTTAATTATTAATTTTATTTTTTATCTCTAATATTTTTATTATATTCTGGAATTAGACAAAATATAACGTGATAATTTACATTAACGTGTTATTAATGGTACGCTGATCGAAAGTTGTTACGCGTCAGTAATATGTCAGTATTTTCTTTATATTAGTTAATATTTAATAATATAATTGAAATATATTTAAAATATTAAAAATTAAATTAAAATAAATTAAACGTTAAGAATAATTTTAAAAATAAATTATATAATTTATATTATTTTTTCTTCCAAAAAAGTAATTAAATAAACTAAGTGTTCGTAATTCGTATCAACACTGGCGTAAAAGAGACAAAATGAAAGAGTCATTCTCATGGGTTTTTTTATTGAAATAAATAAAGAAGATTCATTATTTTCCTAAATACGCACCTATGAAAATTATTATCTAAATGCGCATCACTATTTTTCGACCACCATCCATGAAATGGTTTTTTTTTTTTTTCTGTTGGTGAATTGGACAACTTTCAATCCTAGGTATCCTAATGGATTGGACAATCCTCAATCCTAGGTACACAACACACCCATACACTTCTCACATATTTTATCACATTTTTCCTCAATTGCATCCTTTAGGATTTGAACCCTAGACCTTGAAGTGGAGAGAGGGGAAAAATGCCATTAGAGCCAAGGTTCGTTAACAAATGGATTTAACCTCCAACTTAAGCAAGGCGCCCACGAATTGGGTCAGGGTGCCATTATGCGCCAGACACTCAAAAAATGGACATTTAAGAGAAGGTACCCACGAATTGGGCCATTTTCTAGGAGGTACAAACGAAATGGCAATAAGTAGTATACTATTTATTCCATATTATTGTATCATATATCCTTTAGAAATTACAATAATGTGCACTACAAATAATTTATGTACACTACTTTTTTATCATTGACACTAATTATTCATAGAAAAAAGAATAGAATAGCTATGTACATGCATAGTCTTAGTTATACGGTGTATATGTTTGAGATGATGTCACAAAATTAAATTAATTGACTTTTTTACCTTGACTAATTAATTAACAAAAATTATAATAATAAATATTAAAACTCAATCATCAAATTAATTATTATATATTTATGTATATTTTATATATATTAATTTATATTTTTTAATTAATTAAATAATTAAACCCGTCATAATAAAAATCAAATTGATAATAAACGAGTATAACAAAATTTATTTGCAGTAATATTAAATTTTTTTATGAGATACTAAATATGTATTTTTGTGTTAGTGTTTGATAATTGATTTTTAATATATAATGATTTTATTAATAACAAATATAAATTTATTTCATTATTTAATCAAAATATCTATAACACATCATCGTGTTTTGTTTTAATAAAAGTGAATTATCTATTACCTTAGAATCAAGTACCAATTAAAAAAGTATTAGAGAATTCATGGTAGTTATCCCTATTATCATGGAATTTGAAAATGTCGCATTCGAATCCTATTGCAAGATTATCTCAACTAAATAAATGAGACTTCAAGGAATCTACCTATAATCTTAAAATAATAGCATCTAATAACTTTGCATCCACACTTAATCTATTTTTACTTTATTCTCATACCAAATCTTTCAACTTTTCTTGCAAACTAAAAAAGAAAGAAAATTGAAAAACGTCAAACAATGATGTGCCCATTTCGCTCCAATGATGTGCAGTTCTCCATTTTGTGGGTGGCAGACTTGAAACGATGGTCAACGCTTCTCTGAGTTCCATTTCGTGGGGAGCATTCAAGAAATGGTAGCTAAATCCATTTTGTCGGTGGTGGTCGAGAAATGAATGAATCGGAGACAATGGACTATTTGTACAATGTGTACAATAGGTTATTGAGTTACAAAATGAATATCTCGGATTCACCAAGACTCGAATTCTTGATTTTTCGGATTTAACGCTCTAATACCATGTATGATACCACTCGTCCCAAAAATTTCAGCTGATGAAAAAAGATAACACTAATGATTATATCTCTAATATTCTCTAAACTTCTATTATACGTATTGTATAAATATTCCATTGGCTCCTCGTACTTTTCCATAATGAATTTTCTTTATTTATTTCAATAAAAAAAGCCCATTCTCATGGTGGGCACATTGATGAGTGATAAGGCAATAATGCAATATAGCCACATGTTGCTTCCGTTGGATCCTCGTCATCGTATATCTAATAGTACTAAATTTCTTTATTATGTAGCAAGATATTATTTTACCATTAATTAATTAGCTTATGCATATAAAATGGTACCTAGTCGCATGTAAAGATTGTCCTTCATTATTCCACGTACGGCACCACACCATAGCAAGTTGTAGTATGCGTATGTAGAAGCTGGCAAAGTGGAAATCAATAATAAAATAAAATGAAATTAAAAAAATAGCATAAGTAAAAATTCAGGTACTTTTATTTTTATAAAAAATTAATAATTAAAAATTATTAAATAATTTAATAAATTTAATTAAATTATTATTTAACAACTTTTCACTATCAATTTTATATAAAATTATTTATAACGAAGATTCTGCTATATATATAATTGACTTTGTTTTCAAGTTTCAAAGAAAGTTCAATGTAATCATACGTGGTGTATTGTCATCATCGATTCAACTATTCAAGTATCAGCGTTTATCAGTCCAGATTGTAATTCAATCATTTCTAAATATTTAAATTAATAAATATCCATTTACATAAGAATTACTTTGTTTTAGACTTGTAGTATTATTTTTTGTATAGACTATAGTTATTAGAACTGAGTCGATATCGAATCGGTCATATTATTAATTTATTAGTTTATTGGTTTAACTGATGAATTATTAGTTAAATTGATAGAAGTGATTTTATGTAAATAAAAAATATAATATAATAAAAAACATAAAATTAAAATTTGAAATACATATTTTTACTAATATTTTAAGAACAATCAAATTTTAAATTTTAAAAACAACTAATCCAAAAATAGAAATAAAATTAATCAAAACTCTAATTGTTAGAATCAAACTGGTGATGAAACTGGATCACAAATTACGTTGAATCAATTATAATTAAATAATTATATAAAATTATATATTTTTTATATTAAATAATTTTTAATTTTATTTTGTATTATATTAACTATTATTTTTTAATTCTAATAATTTATTAACTAATTTATACCAATTATATACTTTAAATATTAAATACCATAGTCATAGAAAGAGAAAATATGTTATGATTAATAAAAAATATTTTATTTATTTTATCAATTGTTCATTATTAAAAAATATGATTAATTTAAAAAAGAATCGGTAGAAACTAAAATTAAATTAAATTAAATGAATATAAACCAAATTAATTGAAACTGTTATAAATATAAACCAAAATTTCGTATTTTGCTTATTGCACAATGCACAATACACATCATTCCAAAAATCTTTTTCTTGTTGTTAGTGCCACATCGGCCATATCAACAAAAAGAAAATCCTTTATAAAATTTATATATTCAATAAAATTTAGTGTCTGCCTAAAATGCATTTTCTTTCGCTGGTCTCTAATGTGTACTAACTCGTGATCGATTTTGCGTTGATACATGAAATTGTCAATTTAGCTTATATATTCAATAAAATTTAGCTTACGCCTGAAGTGCATCTTCTCTCGTTGGCCTAATTCGTGATTGGTTCTACGCTGATTCGTGAAACTACCGGTTTTTAACAAATTTATCGGTTTTAGTCCTTATACGGTTCAAATAACGAATCGAACCAACCAAACTTTCAGTTTAGCAGTTTTTTTGTCAAACAAATGGTCTGATTTTAACAACTATAGTACAGACCCTTTATAAAACTTATATATTCAATTAAGTTTAGCGTACGCCTGAGGTGCATCTTCTCTCGTTGCCTACCGTAGATAAGTGCGTTTTTTGTACGCTAACTCGTGACCGATTTTGTGCTGACTTGTGAAACTGTTGATTTTCAATGGGTTTGACTGGTTTTATTTCTTATACAGTTCAAATAACGAATTAAACCGACTAGACTTCCAGTTTAAAAGTTTTTCAATTGAACCGGACAGTCCGGTCCAATTTTAACAACTATAGTACAGACTCTTTTTCCTCTTTAGTTTCTTTTTGAGAGTAACAATAATTAAATTAAGATTTTTTATTATAAAAGTTATGATATTATATTATATGATTAGTTATTTTAAAAATTTAAACTAATAAATAAAAAATACATAAATAATTTTATATTTGACACAAATATATTTAAATTTAACTGGTAGTTTATCTAATAAAATTATTTTTAAAAAAATTTAAATTAACAATAGATATGAGATATATAAATAATTAATATCTAATATTATCTTTTATTACTCAAGAACCTTTTTTTATTTTTAAGACATGAATTGTGCATACCCACTCCCTTTTTAATTGTTTTTCTACTTATGCTTAATTTTTTTAAAGAATAATAACAACTGAATTCTAAATTTTTTAATTATAAAAATTCTGAAATTATATTATAAAATCATATTTAGAGGTAAATATCAAATCGGTACCCAAAAGATTCTGATACTGACAAAATGGTACATGACTTTTGTTATTGACAAAATAATCTCTAAAAGATTTTAAAATTTGACAAGCGTACCCCCGAACTCGCCAGAGCACATCTCCGGCGACCACGCTGCTGACGTGGTCACCGTGTTTTGCTGAGATAGCAACATTCCTAGACTAATTACTTAGATGTAACTAATAATCAAATTAAATCAATAATAAGTGAAAATTCCCCAACCCTAATCCTCCCTTTCCCCTCCCTAATACACTCTCGCTCTCTCGCTCGTATTTGCTCGCTGCTCGCAGCCAGTCGCTGTCTTGCCATGCCTCTTCTTCGGTCTGTGTTGAAGCATCCGTCTTGGCTCCACCGTGACTTGCCTTCTCTGCCTCTGCCTCTTTCTCTGCGTGTCGTGCTTCTCAACCTTTTTAAAAGAACAAGAACAACAATAATAGAAAAGAATATAATTTGTGGCTTCTCATTTTTTTTCTAAAATTGCTGTGGGGTAAGCATTTAGCCATTAAAGCAATAATTTCTGACTCACTTTGGAAGAGAGTGAATTGTGTTTAGGATTTGGTACTGGATATAGAAGGATCCTTCTGGATTTGGTACTTTCTTAAAAATGAAATAGAAAATGTGGCTAGATGAGAAATCTTTACCTTTAGTTGTAAAGCTTATGAACATATTTTCAAATTTTCATTGCCATCATAATAGAAACTAAGAGGGAAACTTTTTACACTGACATTTAGCCATTCTCATCTGGAGTAAGATTCTTGGTAGTTTGTTGTTAGTAATTTTTAGTGTATGTGTGAGAATGAGAAGGAGGAGAGTGCGTCGGGAGGGGGAGTGCGTTGGGGAGGGGGAAGGGAGAGAGTGCATTCGGGAGGAGAAAGGGGGAGAGTGCATTGGGGAGGGGGAAGGGGAGTGCGTTGGGGACGAGAAGGATTAGGGTTGGGGAGGATTTTTTGCCATCTCAGCAAAGCACGGTGGTCACGTCAGCAGCGTGTTTGCCGGAGATATGCTCCGGTGAGATTGGAAACACGCTTGTCAAATTTTAAAATCTTTCAGGGATTATTTTATCAATAACAAAAGTCAGATACTATTTTATCAACGTCAGAATCTTTTGAGTACCGATTTGATATTTACCTCATCATATTTATTCCACAAACATTTGCGTCTCAGATTTTAATATAATATTATAATCTTTACTTTTTCTATTATTTAGAAGAACATTATGTCATTACCTTTTTATTTTTACGGTATCTTTTAATTTAATAAATTTAAAATTAATTTGTTATTTATTAAAATTCTATTTAAAAATTTATTGTTGGTCAATAAATTACTACATATATAAAATAAAATTTAAACCATTAACACTTATTCCACAAACACTTATTCACTTTATCGATCCATGATGATTTCATTACTTTTTAATTAACTGATTTTTCCCCATAAATAAGGGGTAGCCCAATCAGCTTTGGAAATGATAGGTACACATAACACATGCATCATGCATGAATCATCTACCAACCCACGGCAATTTTTTAAGGAAAATAAAAAATAAAAACTAATGAAAATAAAAAAAAAAATTGTATTTAACTCAAATTTTAAAAAAATCTGTATTTTTATGTACACAACTTATGAATTTAAAACATAATTATTAACAAGTTTTTAAAGTTTATTAAAAAATATTATTTGATTATTGACATCTAAAACATCATTATCAAAAATTTTAATATTAAAATATTATTGTAAAGTGTATCCCTTTAATTAAGGTGACAAAATAGCTAAAATAGAAATGGCAATAAACTTTTGAAGTGTAGAAAATATGTAAAATAATTTATTTTATGTTCTTGTAATAACATGAACTCTTCTAAAATGCTGTGTGGTCAACCTGTTCTTTTAAGAGGGAGTTAGTGGAAGAATATTTGTCAGCTTCAAATCAGAGAGCCACAAATAAGAGAAAAGATGATCAGCGGATTGGTAATGGATGTAAGGAACGGCAGAACAATCCGTTTTTAGGAGGATATTTGGATAACTGGTGATGCCTTAAAAGATCTGTTTCCTAAACTTTTCTCGGTCTCAAACCTTAAAGGATCTGTTATAGGGGACTACGGGTTTTAGGATGGGCTAGAGTGGATATAGAGCTTTCAGTAGTGGAGGAGGGAGTTATTTCAGTGGGAGCTGAAACTTTTGAACCAACTTCATGAGATCTTACGTTCAGTTAAGCTTATAGTTGAGAGGGAGGATAGGGTGATTTAGAAATTTGATAGAACTGGTATTTTCTCTACTAACTCATTTGTGTAGGTGATGCAGGAAGCAGTACTTCCGAAAGAAATAACAAGCTACAGCTTCACAAGTGCTATTTGGAGGGGTTTCGTCCCACCTAGGGTCGAATTGTTTTCTTCGTTTGTTTTGATTGAGAGAATGAATACTAAGGAAAGACTATGTAGATTAAGTGTCATTGACCAGCTTGACAATTTGTGTACTTTGTGCTGTAAGTCTGTAGAGTCTGCTTTTCATCTGTTTCTTGGTTGTGAGCTCACGTGGCAGGTGTGGTGTGCTTGGCTTTTTGTCCTTGGAAGATAATGGACCATCCCAGGTACACTGAAGCAACACTTTGAGAGCTAGACGACTGCTTCACAAAGAAGGAATGAGCGGAAGAGGTAGTTGATTGGATTCTTTGCGGCGATCTGGGCAATTTGGCTAGAAAGAAATGATAGAGTGTTCAATAATCAAGGCTCCGGTGTGGTGGAAATCATCAACAGGTCCTTTGTGCTATCCGACGAGTGGATTGGTGGTGCTCCCCTTGGTTATTAATGGCAATGCCGAAAATGACTAGGAGTTGCTGTAACTCTTTGGGTTGTTGTTAGTGATGGTTTTCTTTGAGTCGTTCTTATGTTTGATCTTTATCTGCTCCACCGGTGGTGTTGAGCTTGTAATTTCAAAAAAAAAAATTATTTGTCCATATTTCGTTGGAAACACCCGTGCAATATACTGAAAATTTATTTATTACTTATTTTGCAGGCTGAGAAAAACACTTTTTCTTTCTTAATTTGTAGCATGAGTATGAGAATCATATAAATAATAATATATAAAAATGTAAATCTTGATTTTTACACAAACTAGTACATGTACGGTGTCTTGCACAGAATAATATATAAAAATATATAAAATATTTTTTAAACAAAAATATATATAGTAATTTTTAGGGATAAGTATTATTTTGATCCCTAATGTTAAGGGTCAGAATCAAAACCGTTTCAACGTAATTTTTTATTTAGAATCATCCTTAACGTTTTATTTCGTATTAAAATCGTCCTTTTGAATAAAATAATTTTTTAAAAGACAACAATACCCCCAACTGCACTACTGTTCATTTTGCATTCCCTGCCACCACCGTTTATTCTGCATTCTCCACCATCGCCACCCTCTTATTTCCACTATCAGCCATCCGTTCATTTTGCATTCTCCACCACCACCATTCATTCTGCATTCTTCACCACTGTCACCTCCCTTATTTCCACTATCAGCCATTTCTTTCCACAACAACAATAACAACAGAACATACATTCAAATTCAAGAATCCATTATCAACAATAACATAACATTCAAATCAATAATAACACAACATTCAACATTAAAAAAAATTCAAATGACATAAAAATCAACACAAGCAGAAAAAATCAATACGAGCAGAAGCAGAAAGCAGAAACCGAAGCAGAAACAGATGCAGAAAGTCAAGCACAAAGCCAAATCAACACAAGCAGAAGCACAAATTCAACAAGAAGCAGAAGCAGAAGCTCAAGCCAAAGCAAGGAGCAGAAGGCGAAGCAAGAAGAAGACGCAGATGCAGAAGCTGAAGCAGAACCACCGGCAACTCGTGGGCGACGGCGGCTGGGCAGATCGGCGGTAGTAGGAACCCAGCTCAGCCTCAGATTCCTCTCTCTCCTTCGCGTGCCGCCCTCCTCGCGTCGGGCTCCCCTTCCCAGCGATGCACTCCATGGCGGCGGTAGAAGCATGCATGAACGGCGGCGACGTCCTCCCCTCCACCGGTGCTCCCTCTCTCTTTCTCAAATCTCCTCTCTCGCTGCTCGTGCTCGATGGCGAAGGACCCAAAGGTAGCGGCGATAGCAAGAAGCGATGGTGGAGACCCGCGGTGAAGGCGATGGCCTCCTCCCCTCCCCCCTTCGCGTTTCCTTTCCCCACCCCCACCCCCAAAAATGCATTTCCTTTCCCCTCCCTCCCCCCAAAATGCGTTCTTTTCTTTTATTTTTTTAAAAATGTTACAATTTTTTTATTAAAATAAAGGTAGTTTAGAAATAAAATTAAAAATTTTATTAAAAAGAACAATTTTAATACGAAAAAAAAAAACGTTACGGATGATTCTAAATAAAAAATTACGTTGGGAATGGTTTTGATTCTGACCCTCAACGTTAGGGACCAAAACAATATTTATCCCTAATTTTTATTATAAAAATTTTATAAAATTAATTAAAATTAAAGTTTAACTAATTTTAATATTATAGATAATAAAATTAATAAGTAATAATTTTATTTATTTTTAAAATATAACAATTATTCATTGATAGTAATATATAGTTTGTGATTAAATTAAAATATTTATATTAGAATCTTATCTTTTTAAAAATTTTTCTTTAAATAATATTACTAGTTAAAGTTGGAGACATTTTCTTAAGATTTATGAGTAAAATTTTTAAATTTTCTTACTCTTATATTAAAATTAATTTAAGTAAGAGTATAATCTAACATGAGATAAAAAATTTGTTTTTGAATTACCTTTTTTATTATCATAGCAAAAGAAATTATTATCAAGGATTATTTTTGTTAAAATATACTTAGAATTGTTTTATATTTTAGTATATTTTTATTCTTAAAATCAAAGTAATATGATCAACATTGTTACATGTTAAAATTTAATATTCTTGATTAATAATTTTTAAAAGTGTTATAATTTTTATATGACATATTTATAAGATATTTTTTATTGTTTAACTTATTTTATTCAGCCAAATAATTATAATTAATTTATTATATTAATTATTTAATTTATTTAATTTAAATATATATTATTTGATTTAATTTATTGTCATATTAATGTTTGAGTTATTATTTATCAAAAATTTTTCTTCATTTGCTTTGTTGATCTTAAATATTTTGATTTTAAAATTTAGATTTTTATTCATTGTTTATATTTTTATTTTAATATCAAATCTAATATTTCTATTAATACTTTTTTTTTATAATTTATTATCTAATAGTTATATGTCCATCATCAATTATACGATTGTGATATTTTTTTAATTTATCAAAAAAATATAATTTCATTTTTTTTTATTTTACTTATTTTTATATTTCATAACTTATTAACCATAAAAATTATATATACTAAAAAATAATTTTATTTATTTACCAATTATTCTTCTATTTAGTAATATTTTTTTTCACTCCTATGATACATTTTTTATACTCTTTGATTTTTTATAAATTATAAAATATTATTATTCGATATTAAAACAAAAATGGATAAGCCAATGAGTAATAGATCAAATGGCATAGTCTTCTCATACTCAATTAAGAGGTTGCGTGTTCGAGTCTCCTATCTTCGGTTAAAAAAAAAATGGATAAGTACGTATTACGATTTTTTTTTAAAACAATTATATATGTGTGGAATAATTTATTAAGTTCATATAACCATTTTTCTTAATCAAGAAATTAGAAAAGGAGATAAAGATTGTATTATTACAAAATTTTATTTGATCATGGATTCTTTAACTGTTTTGCATAATCCTACTATTTTTATCATGGATCCATGAAGTATTTTCAACTTGCCACTGTTGGATGAAAGGTGGCATCGAGTCACTGAGTCAGAGGTTTTGACCGTTTTGTCCTCGTACTAAAAAATCTAAGCCCCACACGTTATTGCTTATACTGCGTGGTGCTGACTTTGCATCTCATAAATATTCCAACGTTCTTATCATTCCATGCTGGCTGCGGATCCATATTTGATATTTCTATTCACCATTATTTATTGGTCTTAATTTAACTTAATTTATAATAATCAAACTAACTAATTAACTAAGGTATAATTTTTTTGTAATTTATAAAAATTATTAGAAAATTTATATTTGGTAATTTTAATTACACAATAAAAAAATTTCAAAAAAAAAAAAGAACAAATAAAATTTTTGATAAACTTTTGAGATTAAAAACCAATAAAAATTTTATTTGTGTCATTTTATCTTAACATCAAGAGAAAGTACTACTGTACATGATTTATCATTAATATTATTAACTATTTTTTTATATATTTATATTTATCAATTACTTCTTATATTCACTTTTTTTTTTATCAAATCCTACCATATAGGCAAGGAGAAATTAAATTTGATTATCATCGTCTCTTTTTTTTTAACTTCTTTGATTTTTATGTAGTATTATATATATATAATCCCTTCTCTCTCTAATTTATGGAGAGTTTTAAAAAAATTTGATGTCTAATAATTTTTATAATTTAAAAAAAATTTAGATTAAATAAAAAATTAAAATTAATCATGATAAGTCAATCAATTTCATTCAATAATTATTAAACATGTTAAAGAGATAATTTATTATCTTTTATTTTAGAAAAAATTAGATAGAATTTACCTATAAAAAATACATACTTTAAGTTTTTAATATATGTTTTTATATACCAAAGATAGGAGACTCGAACCCGCAACCTCTTAATTGAGTATGGGGAGACTATGCCATTTGAGCTATTACTCATTGGCTTTTAATATATGTTTTTAAGAACATGCTAATTAAATTTTATATTCTTGAACTTAGCTTATATTGTTATGTATTATTTCTTTCCTCCTTAAATAATTGTTATATTAGCTGTTAATATTTTAAAATTAGTAATGTCATTTTTAATTTAAAAATGTTATTTTTAATATAAAATATATTTATAATAAAATTTTATTAAATTAAAATCTTGACATTAAATAAATATTTTTTTAATATATTAAAAAAGTAGTAATAATAATTAATTAAAAACAAGGAACTCGAGTTGAGTAATTAAATAAGAAGATTTTGTTTATCTATTTATGTTTGGATAGTCAAGCAAGTCATAAGTGATAACCATCACGTGACACAAATATCAATTTTTTTTTTTTATTTACAGTATGAAATGGTCAGTCAGATCATTTGCAATAAACTTATCATATCAGATAAGCAGTGTATTCAAATTAATAATTATTCCATTCATCTTAAGATAAATGGTCATTTTAATTCATTAATATATTTAGATATATCTTTTTACTCTTAAAAAGTGTATGTTAATATTTTCCTATAAACATATATTACAAATTTTGTAATAAAATTATTTTTAAAAATATTAAATATCAGTACAAAAAATACACAAATAATTATTTATCTATCATGTCTCTTCACACAAAAATGCCTTTTTTTATATTTACGTAAATTTTGTATAGACATTTCTTAGTTTTTTTTTTATTATTTATCTTATATTTTTTTTTCGGTTCAACAAAAATTGAAATATAAAGTTTTCGATCATAAAAGTTCTGTTAAGTGATAACTTATCATGAGATTATTCTCACACAAATTTAAACTAATAAAAAAATATATAAATAATTATATTTTTAAAAATATATTATTTTTAAAGATATTTTCAATTGTTTACGTCCAACTAAATTAAGAAAATATTTAAGACAAGGTGAAAACTCAGGTGCAGTCGACTTCACGTGAAGTTGATAGTTGAGAGCCGTTAGATGATTTGACTGATTTGACTAAATTTTTATTTAATGGCTGTCAGCTATCAACTTCACGTGAAGTCGCCTGTACCTAAATTTTCACCTTAAGACAATACTCACATACATATTAATAATGTACGTAAAATAAAAAAGAATATATAATAATTATATTTTATTTATTTAAACATTTTTAAAACTTAAAACTCAAAACACATGTAGTTGAAAGTTGAAACGTACGGAATAACTGTTTTATTTGCATGATTCAGGAACCAGAGTGGCTATATATATCCCCTCTACGATTACATATCTTATCACAAACATTTCATAGAGATTTGATTATTTAATTAACTTCATTGCTTCATTGTTTTCTGGCTTTTCTTATTATTATATTCCCAAACACAGAAAATATGACTATCCTCATTGAGCAACCAGAGCTATCAACAATGGCAGAAGCTCATCAAGAGAGAATTGATGAGCAAATGAGAAATGAGTTGGTCTTAGATGGTGGATTTCCGTTGCCTAAGCCCCTCTCAGAAGATGGATTCAAAGCCCCTCAAATCAACTCTTATGGCCGCTCTTTTAGGTCTCCATATTAAGTCTTTTCATATTTATTTCACTTATTCTTTTATATCTATTATATATAAAAATGTGTTATATTATATGTGCATTGCAATTAGGGCCATTAAAATGATAAAATTCGTCAATGCAAGTCAGTCTGGTTATTGCCAATGAGTTATAGTTCAAATGACATAGTCTCCACATATTTAATTATGAGGTTGCGGGTATGAGTCTCATACCTTTGATAAAAAAAAAGTCAGTCTGATTATTCAACTTAAACGAATGAATTTTTACTTTTAAAATTAGACTCATGAAAATGTGACATTAAACAAATTAGTCGATTAATCTAAAAAATTAACGGTCGTTTAAATTATTTTGTATTTTCAAATAATTGCAGCTGATTTTCAATTTCTGTTCTGATGTGATCCAAAAATTTGATCAACCCACTAAAAACAACTAAACACAAGTTAATCCAATATAAAAAAAAAACATTTATAATTTTTTTTCCAAAAATAGTTATTTTTTGTCAAATATTTTTTTATTTTTTTTACTTTTGAGTCCAATTTTTTTTCCCCAACAAAAATCCGACTAGCTCATATATAATCCGCTATATTCATAAACAATCCAAACCTAAAATATGAAGCATGTAATTGAACAAAAATTAAACATGTTAGCTCGTATAACCCACTAGCTTAAATGGACCAAGTTTAAATTGGCTAAATAGACCCATTTTGACAATTTTAATTAATTAGAGTTAAACATAACATTTTATTTATTTATTTATTTATTTCTCTCTTCTTATTCTACAAAAACAGAAACTATCATGGTGAAAGCGCAAGGCAAAAGTCTGTGGAGGAATTCTACAAATTACAACACACCAACCAAACTTATGAATTTGTAAGCCAGCCATTAATCTTCTTCCCATCAATGTCAAAAGGATATAATTGTTAAGATATATATATATGACTTCTCACACATGCATGATATATGCAAACTTTTTAATTAATTATTATAGGCCAAGAAGATGAGAGCCGAGTATGGAAAGTTGAACAAGGCGGAAATGGGCATATGGGAGTGTTGTGAACTTCTTGAAGGAATCGTCGATGCAAGTGATCCTGATTTAGAAGAATCTCAAATTCAACATGCTTTTCAATCTGCTGAAGCTGCTAGAAAAGACTATCCAAATGAAGATTGGTTGCATTTGACTGCTCTTATTCATGGTATTATTCTTAGCACATGTATGACTTATATATAATGTTTATCTTGCTACATTTTATTGTATATAGTACAAATTTGGTATGTCATTATTAATTCAATGTATCAAATTTTAAATAAAAATATTTAGGAGTCAACACATTTTATCAATATTTTGAGTTAACATTTTTTTTTTATACTCTTAGAATTTAAAATTTAAAATTATAGTTAAAAATTTAGTATAAAAATATTTTTGTTGACCAAATATTAATAAAAAATAATAAAATTTGCTAGTCTTTCAATATTGTTCGATTTTTGAAGTGAATGATAATAAATAAAATAAAGTAATATATTAAAATTTCATCTCAAAAATCATTAACTTACTCTTAATTTGTTGGTTTAATTATAGATCTTGGAAAGGTTCTCCTCCTTCCAAATTTTGGTGAGCTTCCTCAATGGGCTGTAGTTGGTGAGTATTGTTCCTTTAATTAACTACTTTCTAATATAAAATAACATTTTATAATATTACACCTAATCATACATAAAAACCCATTCAAATACTTTTTTTTTTTTTTAAATTCCCTGAAAAAAGGACCCAACAATAGACTTTAACGAACTATTTACTAACACAAAAAAAATGATATTTATTATTGCAGGAGATTCATTTCCTCTTGGCTGTGCTTTTGATGAAGCAAACACTCACCACAAGGTAAAATCTTATTTAATTTTCTCAACACACAAGAAAATTATTAAGAACAATATTATTAGTCAGCTCACAATATTTTCTTCTCTATATGCAGTATTTTAAGAACAATCCAGATAACAACAACCCTGCTTATAACACTAAAAATGGGATTTATACCGAAGGATGTGGATTAGACAATGTTATCATGTCTTGGGGACATGATGAATACATGTATTTGGTGAGTGATGAGTCCAACAAATTAAATATGCATGAATTTAAAAAAAAAAAAAAAAAAACTAAACGTCTCTTCAAATTTGTAAAATATTTAATTTTGTTTGATTCAATAATATCTAATAATTATAGCAATAATATTATTTGTGTAGGTTGCTAAGGGAAATAGCAACAACTTACCTCCTGTGGCATTGTTCATTATCCGCTATCACTCCTTTCATCGTAAGAATTATTTAATATATCTTCTTAAAAATAATAAATTACAAAAATACGACTTTAATTTAATAATTTTGTATATGTAATAATCTGACAGCTTTATTCCAAACTGGGGCATATAAACACTTGTACCGTGAAGAGGATGTTGAAAATTTGAAGTGGCTTCACATATTCCAGTGAGCTATATATAGTTTTCTTTTTATTATTATTTTAGTTTCTAATTAATTTTAGCAAATAGACTTGTATATATGATTTTATCTTATAACTGGTTATTAATTATTACATTATTCTATTACGCAGCAAATATGATCTGTACAGCAAGAGCAATGTTTTAATTGATGTTGAAAAAGTTAAACCATACTATTTATCTCTTATTGAGAAGGTACGTAATATAATAATTTTTTATTTTATTTTTTTTCCTGTATCTTACTGTATTTCAATCCATATACATATTAGTAAAATCATTTTGTTATTTTGTTTTCTTTCTTTGCAGTATTTCCCATCAAAGCTCAAGTGGTAATTAAGTGGAATCTGGGACTGGTCATGCATATAATTATTGTTTACTTTTCTTGTCTTGTCTTTAATTAAGTTTTAATAATGTTAGAAATTATGAGTGCAATATTTGTTTATTTCTTTAAGAGTTAAGCCTTCATACATTGTAATAAAATGCAGTACCACACTTATTATGAGTTGTTGAAGTACAGTGTGTAATATATATATAATCAATAAAGTGTTTTCATTTGGTTTGTGTTTATAATTTTACACTAATTTTTTTTCTCGATAGTTTACAATTTTACCCTAATAAATATTCGAAAAGAAAAAGTCTAGGGCCAGCAACTTTTGTGTTTTCTGGCAAGCACTTAACTATCAAAACAAAAGTGAGTGATCTCCCACCATTAAATATAATCTCACATCATTAAAAACACTATTGATAGTCAATTGATGGTTACAAAACACTAAAATTACTGGCCCCTTAGCATTCCTCAGTTGAAAATGCTTAGCATACATTCTTTATTATAATAGATATTATATTGACATTAATATTTTTTAACAATCAATGCGTATTTTCTTTAATTTTTTTTATTAATTAAAAATAATATAAAATATAATTAATTAATAATAATTGTATTTTATATATATTTGTCTCAAAAGTATTTAATGTATGAATATTGTTATTGTAAATGTTATTGGTTAAATTATATATAACTATATAATATTTGAACATTCTTTCTACTTATTTACAAAAATAATTATAATATGCTCGACTTTATTACAAACAAATTATCCTATTAAGCAATAATTAACTAAGGCATATAACTGATATGATGTGAATGGTGTAAGGAATTTATTCTTCAACCATATATAGTGATAAATAGCACAATTATCTTAAATCCTATCTAATTCCATCAATCCAAATTAAAAGGCGACCAAAATCACAATAAATTGTATTAGATTGGATTTTTTTAATTTAATTTTTTAAACCAATCCAATAGAAATACCCAAATTGTATATTATTATATTATATTTTATTATATATAATAGAGATAAGAGAGAACTAATTAATAGATTTTATATACCAAGAGAAGAAAGTATAGAAAACTAAGTTTTAGTTAGTTAATATTATATTTTTTAATTCTAATTTTTTTTTAATTTTTAAAATTTAAAATTTAGAATTTATAATTTAACATTTAGAGTTAATAATTTAAAATTTAAAATAAATAAAATAATTTTAAAAAATTATCTGATATTAATTAGCTGATAAAAATTAATTTCTTTGCATTACTTTATCAAAAAAGCCACTACTCACCAATATCAATTGTAGCATTACTAACTAACTTAACTACTTTAGATTCATGGGTAACACGCACATGATAAAAAGTGTTTTTTAATAAAAATTAAAGATTACCTTTTTTGACAATAAAAAAAAATAAAATATGGTATATATAATGTATTTTTTTCAAAAATTTAATTAAAATCTTTCTTTTTATTCACTTTCCCTCTTAAAAAAAATTCTTTAGATTCATATACATTACTACACTTACCATATATCCTAATCCTAACAATATTTCTTTATAAATACTAAAATAATTTTCTTTTATTCTTTTATCAAAAAGACCATTAGGTGCAACAACAATAAGATAATACAATAAATATAGAGTGAAAACTCATATAAAATTACTTTTATATAAATTTAATAGCTAATAATTATTAAATAATTTAATATATTTAATAAAATTATTATTTAATAATTTTTAATTATTAATTTTACATAAAAATAATTATATATAAAATTTTATTTAAAATATATAAAATGTCATATTTCTGTTTGATAAACTGACTGGTAAAGTAGTATAGGAAGTTTATTTTTTTACATATTAATATAATTTTAGTGTAATACCTAATTATTGAATTTTATAGTATTTTTTAAAATTGTGAGAGTAGAATAATATACCTTTTGTATTGTATATTTTTAAAATATACATTACAAAAAAAAGTGTATTGTTAATACAAGAGGATATATTATTAAAAAAAATTACCATAAAATTTAATAGTTGAATATTACACCAAAATTTTTTTCATATAAAAAAAATTAGCTGGTATAAGACCTTATGTTGCTGCTGATCTTGCAACATTAGTTAAAACTTTTAAATTGATAATTAAGAGAAAATTCAAAATTTAGCATCATTTATTATTTTCAAACTTTTATCAGTATTTAGTATTATTAATGGTTATTTGATGACTACATATCACAAAAGTTGTTGGCCCTAGCATTCCTCTTTTTTAAATATTATTCACTAACTGCGTATTAAAAACAATAAAGAAAGAAGAAGAGAACGCGAGACAGAATCAGAGGGAACGATGAACAGGGGAAGAAGGAGGAGGGTGCAAGAGAGAGAGAGAGAGAGAAAGACGCCGAGGAGAACAGGACTGCGACGGAGGAGGATGGAAGCTGCTCCGGCCGATTGGAGCCTCTGCCGCCTCCGAGCTCCATCGCTGCCGCCATTTGGTTCGAAGGGAGGGAGAGCTCGCCGAAGGACGTCCGTCGGAGCTGCTGTCGTTGCTTCTCCTGCTCTGCTCCGCCACTGCCGCGATCTGCGTCTTCCATGTTCACCGGAACTACCACCGTTGGAGTACACCGTCGCCGCCACTGGAGCTAACTGAGGCCACGCTGCTACTGCTGGATCCGAGTGTCTCTGCTTGCCGGAGACGTCCCTGAATTGCCTAGAAATGCAGCCAAATCTGCTCGCCGGAGGTTTGATTTTTTTTATTGAAGTTTGATTTAATTCAGTTTTAATAATTTTTAATGATTATTGAGTTAATCAGAATAATTGGAATGATTGAAGTATTTAAAATAAATTAGTAAAGTTGAGATTTATTAAATAATAATAAAAATTAGTTAGTATATTTGTTTGATGCATAGTGTTTTAAAATTTAACAAGTTGAATATAATTCATAATTATAAAACAAAATTTGATGTTGGAAAATTATTTTTTTTTATTTCTCATGGTATCTCCTAATCTGACAGGTCATGGACTAATTTGTCGCGGATTTGAACTCTATTTAAAGGTCTGGCGGTGGCCAATAAATTACTACGTGCACAAGACAAAATTTAAATTCCGACACTTGCTTAAATGAACGAGTGAGCTTACCACTCAACCAACCAAAGTTGGTTTAGAAAATTATTTAATACATGGTGATTGAGGAAATGGTATGTCTAAAACGAGCACAATAATTATGTGCTTATTGGATGCGCCATATTTATATAAACCATTAGATTTGATTATACGAAAATCAAAGGCTAATATGAAAGAAGAGCATTGATGGACTCTAATAAATATAGAATATCTTAGTACATAAATAAATACTTTAAATGGTAATAATACTTTAATACACAATACTTTAAAAGATAACAGAATCTTTTATTCTTAAATAATTAAATATAAAACATATAAATATAAAAATATGAGTATTTTTTATTTAGTAAGATTAATTATTATGCAAGAAATTTTTATGATATTAAAAAATTATATTAAAATAAAATTTTAAACTGTAACATAAAAATATAAAATAATTAAAATTTTATTTTATATTACTTGATAAATAATTAGATGATTATATTCAAAATTTATTATCTAACTAATTTTATTAAACATATTATTATATAATATAATTTTTCATCAAAATATTTTAAAAATATAATTTATTTAAAATATTATATATAATACATGAAAATATTAACCTTTTTATTCTTTTTAATTTTTTTTAAAAACAGAATAAATAATATAATTCTAAAAACATGCCTATCATATTACATATTTGCTTATATTAGTAAGACCTAAACTAATCAAATTTACGTAATTAAAAATATAATATATTTAAATACAAAAAAATATTTTGAAAATATTATGATATTTACACTAATTTTTCATATATATATATATATATATATAGTCGAATTAGAGAATAAAAAATTTAACTAAAACAATAAAAAGATACTTGAAAATAATAAAAATAAAAAATGATCTTATTATAAATATATAATTTTAAATATTATATATGAAACTTTAAATGTTAATTTTAATAAATAAAAAATATTTATTTTTTGTATTTATATGTTTTATATTTTTAATTATGTAAGTTTGATTAGTTTAGGTCTTACTAATATAAGTAAATATATAATGTGATAGGTATGTATTTAGAATTATATTATTTTTTATTCCGTTTTTCTAAAAAAATTAAAAAAAAAATAAAAAAGATTAATATTTTCATGTATTATATATAATATTTTAAATAAATTATATTTTTAAAATATTTTGATGAAAATTTATTTATTTTTTCATTGATATTTTATTTTGTTGTGCTTCCCAAGTTTTAATGTAGTTTTTAATATTTCTTGAAAATAGATTTTTGATCAAATTCAATTAGGTATAATAACTACTTTGTTTCCATTTGTAAAACATTACAAATGTAACCACTTATTATACTAATGTTATTTTGTAGTTTTTCTTCTAATTGCAAGAATATATTTTCTTTACAAAAGAGCTTTACACCGGAGATATTAAAAATATTAAAAATAATACTAAAACAAGAAATAAAATTGTATTTATATTTGTAACAACTAAATATCCAAAAATTAAAAGAGTATAATATATATATATATATATATATATATATATATATATATCACACAACTAATTTATTGATTTAAATATAGTTTAAAGTAAATACAAATATATTAAAAAAGATTACTTTTTACGCACATATTATTTATATGTTTTATATTTTTAATTACGTAAGCTTGATTAATTTAGGTCTTACTAATATAAGTAAATATATAATGTGATAGGCATGTATTTAGAACTATATTATTTTTATTCCGTTTTTCTAAAAAAAAATTGAAAAAAATGAAAAAAAGGTTAATATTTTTATGTATTATATATAATATTTTAAATAAATTATATTTTTAAAATATTTTGATGAAAAATATTTTATATAATAATATTTTTAACAAAATTAGTTAATTAATAAATTTTTTAGTATAATAATCTAATTATTTGTCAAGTAATATAAAATAAAATTTTAATTATTTTATATTTTTATGTTACAGTTTAAAATTTTATTTTAATATAATTTTTTAATATTATAAAAATTTATTGTATAATAGTTAATTTTATTGAATAAAAAATACTCATATTTTTGTATTTATATATTTTATATTTAATTATTTAAGAATAAAAGATTCATTCGCCATTTAAAGTATTGCGTATTAAAGTATTGCCATTTAAATCATTTATTTATGTACTAGGATATTCTGTATTTATTAGAGTCCATCAATGCTCTTCTTTCATATTAGCCTTTGATTTTCATCTAATTAAATCTAATAGTCTATATAAATGTGGCGCATCCAATAAGCACATAATTGTTGTGCTCGTTTTAGACGGGTATGTCTAAAATGAGCTCAACACTTATGTGCTTATTGAATGTGCCATATTTATATAGACCATTAGATTTGTTTAGATTAAAATCAAAGGCTAATATAAAAGAAGAGTATTGATGGGCTCTAATAAATACAGAATATCATAGTACATAAATAAATGCTTTAAATAACAATACTTTAATACACAATACTTTAAATAGCAACATAATCTTTTATTCTTAAATAATTAAATATAAAATATATAAATACAAAATATCTAAATATTTTTATTTATTAAAATTAATTATTATGTAAATTTTTTTTATAATATTAAAAAATTATATTAAAATAATATTTTAAACTGTAACATAAAAATATAAAATTATTAAAATTTTATTTTATATTACTTGATAAATAATTCGATTATTATATTCAAAATTTATTAACTAACTACTTTTATTAAAGTATATAATATAATTTTCCATAAAAATATTTTTAAAATATAATTTACTTATATATAGAATTGTATAATCTATATATATATATAATATTTTAAATAAATTATATTTTATTATATATAGGTTAATAGTAATTAGTTAGTTATTACTTATTAGACTATTAATTTTATTTAACACATTTCAGATACTTCTATATCGAATAATGCCAGTTTAATTGATCCTTAAGTCCTGTTTGGTTTTCTTCAGCATACTTCACTTCACTGTGAGAGTTTGATTTGGGTAGTGTGCTGAAAAAAATGAAATAAAAAAAATCTTTATAGAATTATTTTATCAAATTTATTTTTTTTTATAATAATTTATTCATTAGGTACGAATTTAATTCCTATATACTGATAAGAGTAAATTTTTTTATATATATACATTTACGTGTATTATTATGTCATTAAAAATATAATTTACGTATATATAAGATTGTATAATCAACGTATATATATCATGTATTATATATAATATTTTAAATAAATTATATTTTAAAAATATTTTTATGAAAAATTATATTATATATTTTAATAAAAGTAGTTAGGTAATAAATTTTGAATATAATAATTGAATTATTTATCAAGTAATATAAAATAAAATTTTAATAATTTTATATTTTTATGTTACAGTTTAAAATATTATTTTAATATAATTTTTTAATATTATAAAAAATTTTGCATAATAATTAATTTTAATAAATAAAAATATTTAGATATTTTGTATTTATATATTTTATATTTAATTATTTAAGAATAAAAGATTATGTTGTCATTTAAAGTATTGTGTATTAAAGTATTGTCATTTAAAATATTTATTTATGTACTATGATATTCTGTATTTATTAGAGCCCATCAATGCTCTTCTTTTATATTAGCCTTTGATTTTAATCTAAAAAAATCTAATGGTCTATATAAATGTGGCACATTCAATAAGTACATAAGTGTTGAGCTCATTTTAGACATACCCGTTTTAGACATACCCTTGAGGAAAGGCCGATGAATTGTTGGTTTTGTGAAAAGTGCGCGACACGCGAGTTCCCAGACAATAAGTTAGACATACCCTTTATTATAGGCATTTATTTAAATTGTTTGAATATGCATTATAGCGCTTTTTAATTTACATATGGATCCCAAGCTGGTGTATGAGTATGATATGGGGGTGGGAGGTGTGTAACCAAATTGTGGTATCAGGGGTGAAGCAACTCGGACCCTCAGAGTTCAAGCCACAAAATGCACGGTCCGAGTAGCGTGCATTTGGCTCAGGTTGGTGACGAACTCGGACCCTCCGAGTTGGCGGAACTTCACGAACCGTCCGATTTTCAGTGGACCAATCGCACGGTTCGAGTTGGTCTAACAATGAACACGCGTCGCTTCCCCCGCTGATCCATAAACGGTGCCCCTAAAAAACACACAAAGAAGCTCACCCTCTCTCACCATCCGAATACACACTTCACTCACTAACCTTTCACTCTTAGAGTCACCTTCTTCTCCCTTTCGCTGGGTTTTGCATGGTGGAGGACCAACAACAATGCCAAAAAAATACAAAGTTAAAGATGTTGATCGATCTGAGCTTCATATTATTCATTATCTCAGTGATCCTGATTATGTAAGTATTTTTTTAAATTTTTTTAAATTTTTTATATTTATAATTATTAAAATATAAAATTTTAATATTATGATTGTTGTTAGACATGCAGTTGAAGAATATAAATAGAATGATTATGACTAATTTATGAATATTGGTTAGATTATTTTAAAATATTTTTAACAGATTATTAATTATATTTATCATGATTAGGAAATTTTTTATAATTATATTGTTGTTAGACATGCAGTTGAAGAACATAAATGGAATGATTATGACTAATTTTTGAATATTTGTTAGATTTGTTTAAGATTATTTTACAGATTATTAATTATATATATCATGATTAGGAAATTTGTTATGATTATGTTGTTGTTAGACGTGCAGTTGAAGAATATAAATAGAATGATTATGACTAATTTTTGAATATTTGTTAGATTTTTTTAAAATTTTTTTTACAGATTATTAATTATATATATCATGATTAGGAAATTTTTTATGATTATGTTGTTGTTATGTTTTGTGTTTTCGACTGTAATAAATAGTAGATAATGTAAATTTTTTTAATTTTTTTTATTTTTAGTATAATTATTTGTAAGCCAATCTTATTTAAATGTGTTTTTAAAAATTAACTATAACTGTTATCGATTTTGGTTAAATGTTAATGTTATTGTTATTGTGATAAAGTGTTAATGCTGAGTTGATTAGTAAGGTTATTTTAATTAAGTCATGTTAGATTTTTTTTTATGAGAATATTTAAATATTTTTAATTCTAGTAATTATTATTAGCAAGTTAATTATTACCGTTGTTAGAATATGAATGATGGCATATACTGATTGTTAATATTTTTTATTACAAAGGAAAAAATTTTTAACAAAAGAGTAATTAACATTTGATATTATTGTAGATGTTGTAATATTGTTGAGAATTATGATTAGGAATATATGTATTTGTAATGAGTTTCATTTGCAGTTATGAATAATTTTGAGGATTAATTAAATAAATTTAGAAGTTACAAGAATTAGTTATATAAGGATTCAGTAAAATGATTGATGATGGTAAGTTAGTAATTGTTAATAATTTGACTAGTAATTTGTTATGTTTTTTTTTGTAGAAATCAAGAATGTTGACATGTAATCATCCAGTTCCTCCGGATCGGTACAACGAAAGGGTGGAGGATCATTTGCGAATTACCGGATTCTATCATGTGTCTCAGATTGGGATAGTGCAGTGTCAGAAAGCATTGGTAAATGCTCTAATTGAACGTTGGTACCCAGACACACATACGTTTCACCTTCCCATTGGTGAATGTGCTGTGACACTTGAAGATGTAGCTCTGATTATTGGTCTTTCCACAGATGGTCTTCCAGTCACAGGGATGACAATGAGCAGTTTTGAAGCGTTGGAGGCGGAGTGTTTGATTCAATTTGGAGTTGCACCGCGTAAGTCGGATTGTAGAGGTAGTTGCATAAAACTTACCTGGCTGCGGGATCTAAAAAAAAATTTAGAGTTGACTGATGATTAGGGATGGCAAAAATCCCCAGCGAGGCGGGTATCCGCGGGGATTTACCCGCTAGGGAGCAGATATGGGGACAATTTTATACCCGCGGGGACGGGGGGCGAGGACCCGTTTATTATACGGGGCGGAGGCAGGGATAGAGGTCCCCGCCCTGTGGAGACCCGTTTAATCCCCATATATATGAAATTACTTAAAAACCCTATGATATATATATATATATGAGTTTCTGAATTTTAAAACCCTAATCCCTAACTTCCGCCGTTCTCCTTCTCTCTCACGGTTCTCTCTTCTTCTTTCTCTGAAACTCAAAGCCTCTCCTCTCACCAGTCACCACCGCCGTCGCCATCTCCTACCTCCCCACCACTGCCTTCCGCAACCTCCTCTCCTCACGGTTCAGCATGCCTGTTCTCAGTTGAAGAGAGCGACGTCCTCGCCGCCTGGCACTCAACCAACCGAAGAGAAGTCCTCGTCGCTGCCCCCTCACCTAGCCGAAGAGAAGTCGCCGCCGCTGCCCCCACCCAACCGAAGAGAAATTGTCGCCGCCGCTAGACCCCGCCATGGCAGAGGCGTCGCCATCTCCGCCGCGTCAAAGCCTCTTTGCCGGTAAGTCAGTCTCCGATTTATTGATTCCTTGGACTTTTTGTCATTTATGCTTCTTTTATTTATGTGATTTTTAGAATTTTATGTGATTTTTGAGATTTTATTTCTCTGAGTTATGTGATTCTTGTGATTTTCTGATTTCTATTATTTTATTTATGTGATTTCTGATTTCTGTCGTTTTATTTCTTGATTCTTAGGATTTTCTGTGATTCTGCTAATTTATTTATGTGATTCTTGGAGTATTCTGTGATTTCTGAGATTCTATTTAACTAATTTATGTGATTCTATTTATGTGATTTGTGATTATGTTTTCTGGAATTTTATTTCTTGATTCCTGGGATTTTCTAATTGCTGCAATTTTATTTATGTGATTCTTAGGATTTTCTGTGATTGCTGAGATTTTATTTTTGTGATTCTTGAAATTTTATGTAATTCTTAGGATATTATTGTTGATTTATTACATGATTTTAACTTTTAATTGTTTTCTTTTTTCTGATGCAGGAGTTAAACAAATTGGAATCTACCATGCATGATGAAATACTTCTCTTAGAATGTGATCTGTTTAGTACTTGGATATGTTTAGTTATGTTATGAATGTTTAGTTATTTGAATGGAGACCATGTTTGTTGCTAATTGTTATCTAAGTCTTTTGAAGACTGAAAATCATGTTTGTAATGATAATTAAGGTTTTTTATTTTTTTCAATTTTTTATTTTATTTTAAAAATCCGCGGATATCCGCGGATATCCAAATCCCCGGCGGATACGGGGTCCCCGTTACCCGTGACGGGGACGGGGCGGGGACGGGGACAGATAATGGAGGCGGGGGGCGGGGGCGGGGGCGGGGGGCAAGTCCCCGCCCCCATGGAGACCCGTTGCCATCCCTACTGATGATATCAGTATACAGAGGTATGTGAGGTGCCATATTATGTTGCTGATCGGGACGATCTTGTTTGGGGATAAGTCTGGGGCAGGGGTGCATTGGAAATTTCTACCCTTGCTACGTGATTTTGTTAGTATTGGTCAGTATATTTGGGGAGCGGCATGCCTAGCACATCTCTACAGGGCATTATGCCGGGCATCTCGTTTTAACTGCAAGGAAATAGATGGTCCACTAACACTTCTATTCTGTTGGGCTTGGATCAGGCTGCCATATCTATCGCCGCTACCTAGGGAACCCTGAAGTTTTTCGCTAGCAAACAGGTAATAATTTGTTACAATGTACCCGTATCTTGATATTTAAGATTCAGTTAATGCTAGTTGAGGTAATTGAATATATCATATTAGGTGGCGGAACTGGGAGCGTGGTGACCGACGATATAGATATCTGAAGTTAGCTCACTTTAGGAAGGCATTTGACGAACTTCAGGAAGGGCAGATGTGTTTTAATTAAAGAAGTATTAGTTTTCGGTTTAGGGTCTGAGACATAATTATACAACATTGTTATTGCAATTGGCATTGTGGATTGTAATAATGAGGTTCCTTTGTTTTTTCCAGTTTGTTTTGGGTTGCTTATGATGTGGATCGCGTGGATCCGAACATCATTCCTCCTGAAATCTACATGCAGTCGGTTGTTTGGAGCACTACAGTTCCGTTGGTATCATTTGAATGTGTCGAGTGGCATGCTACCGATAGGTTTAGGCGATAGTTTGGTTTTGTTCAGGGATTACCTAGTCAGGAGCGGAATCTAGACAAGGCGCATGGAGAAACCCTGACTGGTCCCAAGAATCTTAATTGGGCCACGGTACCGAGTCATTCAATTTGGGTGATGCATTGGTCAAACAGGTATAACTACGTTCTATCTGAGCTTCCCATGCCTTCACATCATCTACTAGATAGTTACATGCATTGGTACCGATCAAAATATGGGGACCACTTGAACTTGTCAAATCTTGTGGGTCAAGATAATGATGAAGGTGATCATGATATGGATGAGGGTTATCAGGATTTGGATGAGGATAATCAGGATACCGATGAGGGTAGTCAGGATATGGATGATGACAATGAAGGACATGAGCCACATTCGCCACATATATTACCTCCAAACCCGATTCCAGAAGAACAACCTCAGTCCTCAAGCCAGTATGTACCTCAGACACAGTTCTCCCCATCAGTTCCAATAAGTCAACAATATTGGGGAACCTCACAGTTTGAAACAGGAGAAGGAGGTTCCTTTAGCCAGTTGCTTGGGTTGATGTCTGCAGATCCTGGACTATCACAATATGGACATCAGCCTGAGTTCATGGCAGGTAGATATTCATTGGATGCGAGGTACCCGGGCCATACCTCATCGGTTGCTTCTGGGGGGTTTGTGTCGGTTGACTCTAGTAGAAGTGACGGTGGACGCGGAGCTTTTTTTAGTCAGAATCCTAACCGTGTTTCCATGGGACTCATTGAGGAAAATGCTAACACACTCGAGAAAGAGACCGATGCGTATCTAGTAGATGACCCGGATGACGAGGAGGATCATGAGGATGATGAAATAGAGGAGTTCGATGAGGATGAGGAATCTCGTAATGATGGTATTATGTTTTGTATTTTACTTTACATGTTCGATTACTTATTTATTTTTTGTTCATAATTGGCATCTCTATTTGATTTTTAGTAAATGATATGTGGTATATGTCTTGCTTTGATTACCTGATGTACTACATTTAATTGTTTTTTATAAATTGTATACAAGTCAGGCACGCACTCCGGATGAAACCTCCAAAGGTTACAATCTGAGGATTGATCCACCACGTCGCAGCGCTAGTCGCTACACTCCATCTGTCTTCAAAAAGGCGGCCAAGAAATGCAAGAATTTTGTCAAGGATGTGAAGTGGGCCATGAGAAAATAGTTGTGGTGTAAATTATTTATTTAAGTATTAATCACCTGGACTGTGTTTAGACTAATTTGTATCTGTTGGACATTATGAATTACTGAAATGGACTATGGTAAGATTTATATTGTATGTTTAGAGTATTTATGCATTAATGACCCTATTCAGATATTATTGATCTTGACTACGTATTAAGGTTTCATAAAATCTGAGTATATTGCTATAGATATCATGTCAATATACCTCAGTTGGACAATTGAGATCATATTATAATAAGCTACAGGTATCGTATATGTACTGATATAAAAATTGGATCGGACCGGCCATTTCAATTAGAAAACCTGTGAACCGGACCGGCCGATTCAATCAGGATACCTGTGACCCGGACCAACCGGTTCAATCAGGAAACCTGTGAAGCGGATCGGCCAGTGCAATCAGGAAACCTGTGAAGTGGACCGGCCGGTTCAATCAGAAAAACTGATTGAACCGGAATGGCCGGTTCAATCAGAATACCTGTGAACCGGACCAGCTGCTTCAATCAGAAAACTTGTGAACCGAACATGCCAGTTCAATCAGGAAAACTGTGAACCGAACCGGTCGGTTCAATTAGAAAACCTGTGAAGCCGGACCGGCCAGTTCAATTAGAAAACTTGTGAACCGGACCGGCCGGTTCAATCAGGATACCTGTGAACCGGACTGGCTGGTTCAATTAGGAAAACTATGAACCGGACCGGCCAGTGCAATCAGGAAACCTGTGAACCGGACCAGCCGGTTCAATCAGAAAAACTGATTGAACCGGACCGACCGGTTCAATCAGAATAACTGTTAACCGGACCGGTCGGTTCAATCAGAAAAACTGTGAAGCGGACCGGCCGGTTCAACAAGTACGCAAATTATAATATATTTTTGTGATACGTATCCGTTTTATTTTTTAATACATACCTCTGGTATACATTAAAATAATAGATATAAACTACCAAATAAATTATGAAAACTCAAAAATAAAAACTGTTTTAAAATAAAAACAAATTAAAAACATTATACAATGTTACACATATCAAGTCAAGTTACCTCAAATGGACAACCCATGCAATACTAGTGCCGTTCTACACCTACCATAATGTGAACCTACTGAGCATCTCCGTCGGCATTTGTACCAGCTGACTGACGGCATCTACTACGACTGTGTCCCTTAGCTCCACATAGCGTACATCGCCTAGGACGACGTAACATTCGCGTGTCCATCTCATTCAAGAAGCGCGTCATCCTGGGGCGCCCTTTCGAGACTCGTCTCAGATACGGATTCGGTACGAAGCGAGGACCGTTGTACGCAGGTCATGTCGTCGGGTTACCTAGTGGCCTAAATCTTGCTCGGTACACCCGCCGAACTTGGTCCATCTTATACACATCATGCACATACAGTTTCCAATCCAGTCGCTGGTTGGCGCAACATGCGAACACATGTCTGCAGGAGATCCGGTCCACCTGGAACTCACCACAGTCACATCGAAGGCCACGTAGATCGACTGCAAACTCTAGTCCGCTTGGCATCTCACGCACCTCGAAGACCTCATTCTGCCGGTCAAAGCAACTGACCTGAATGTTTCCTGATGCAAGTTGGTTTGCATGCAACTTCGAGGTCACGACTTCGGAGAACACATGGCCAGCATTAATCCGCGCTTCTGCCTCCACTCTTTTTCTAGTGAACAGCTCGTTTAGCCTGTAGAATGTTGCCTTAACAAGAGCAGTAATGGGAAGATTGCGTGCACCCTTCAACACTGAATTGATGCATTTCACTAGATTCGTTGTCATGTGACCCCATCGGTATTCACCATCAAATGCCAATGCGTACTGTTCGCGAGGAATTCGGTTTAACCAGTTTGTATACGCTTCCCCCCGTTCCCGTAATCGCTGGTATACTCCCGCACCGTACTCGAATATCCTAGAGGATAGCAACAAAAAAAAAGAATAATTATAGATGTCGAAATAAATATTGAAGGTTATTTCTGTTAATAAGTTACTTAAATTTAGTAAATGGTTACCAATGTTGACGACCAATTTTTGGAGGTACGGTGCCTTAAATTTTCGCAGAAAATTCGACTCTATATGCCTGATTCAGAATATATGAAAAGCTCTAGGAGGTGACCAAGCTCCGTTACTGCGTTCCACAGCTGCATTGATGGATTCGTGTCGGTCGGATATTAGACCCACACCATCCCGAGTGACAACATGCTGACGAAGGTTACTAAGGAAGAAGTGCCATGCATCAGAAGTCTCTCCCTCCACAATAGCAAACGCAATTGGGACGATATTGTTGTTGCCATCCTGTGAAACTGCCACTAGTAGACAACCCTTATACTTTCCATACAAGTGAGTCCCATCAACCTGGACAATTGGCTTACAATGTCTGAATGCCCTAATACAGGGGTAATAACTCCAAAATACTCGATGCAGTACTTGAATATCACCCACCAACTCATCGCCTTGATATGCAGGCATAGTCTCAAAATGGACAACAACTGATGGCTCCTTATGACACATGGCTTCGAACCATATAGGCAACGCTTCAAACGATGCCTCCCAACCTCCAAATATTTTTTCTACCGCCCTTTGTTTAGCCAACCATGCTTTCTGGTAACTGACGGTGTAGTTGAACTTCGATTGCACTTCTGCTATAACCGACTTTACCTTTAAGGAGGGGTCAGCCTCAACTAATTGCTTTATCGCTTCCGCAATTGTGATAGAATCCAGCTTCGAATGATCCTGTGAAATGGTGGCTCTAGTACAGGTGTGACTACCATAATACCTCCTTATAACCCAACAGTACTTCCTGCTGATCATGCTAACCCTGATAAGCCAATCACACCCGGACCCGTACAGCGTACACTTCGCATAAAATGTCAATGGCTCAGACTCATACACCCGGTAGTCAACGCTTCGTCGTATGGTATAATCCTTTATCGCCTTAATAACAGCTTCCCTGGAACTGAACTCTATACCGACGGCAAATTCACCATCTGCGACAATAAGAATCTCTGCAATTGACAACCACCATAGGAAAAATCAAATAAAGACAGAGATATTTCAAAACCAATAATATGGGTACATCTACAGTCACTGCCTCTAGTATGATATAAATCCAAATCTGACAACATGTTACTATGTCACTCTAATTAAAAAAAGAACAACAGAAGATATTAAAAACAGGCCGGACGGAGAAGCCGGTTCGACCGCCAAGCCAAAAGAACCGGAACCTAACCGATCCGGTTCAGTGGGTTTTAACCAATGAAGGGATCGATCAACTGCGAATGATAATTAGAAACTCACGTAATAGTTACTAATCATGTTCGAGAGAATATACTTATTACCAAATAAGTACTTATACTATACATATATAAGTGAAAAAAATATTTATTGTTATAAAACACATACATTTCAACGTTGTTATTTAACATTCCTACTATTTTTTATTTTGTTATTTACATAGAACCAGCGGTTGAACCAGTGACTCAGTCACCTGAGCTGCTCGACCGCCGGTTCGATGCTGAGAACTATGACATCAACGCATGATTAAATAATGGCAAATAAATACTAATTTATTGATAACTATATCAATAAATGACTAAAAAAAATTCAAATAGGACGTCTCTCGTACCTGCAGTCATATATTCCGGAAACTCCGGAACATGCATGGCTTCCAAGTCCAAAACTCGCATGAATGATGGCTCCTCAAACGGCACTTCGTTTGCGAGTGCATTTGCCACCTCTGTCACATCTGGAGCCGTATTTTCCTCACCTTGATCTTCATCTCCATTTGGACCAACAAACTCGTAGTTACTTTTGAACTCTTCTTCACTGTCACTATTATAATCTTCCCGTACAATATTCCGGTCAGCCTCAGATTGTTCAAACTCAACATACAACTCGATGAACGAGATCTGAGTCCGGTTTTCAATATACATTGAAAACATCTCTTGCATGCTCGCTTCGTCCGTCACATATTTGGTTTGAAACTGGATAAATCCACCAAACACCTGTAAGGGATATCTGTAGAGAATACAGGATATCTTTCTTGCCCTCTCAGAATCAATCTTTTCACAAATCACACCTTTGAGCTCTTCAAATGAGATGATAAAAGGAATAACAACATCTAGCGGATTTTCACAAATAAATTTTACTCCTTCAGATGTTTGTAATAAAATCTGACCAAAATAATACACTTTTAGTAACACTCTATCACTCATTTATGTGAATCCCCCAAAAAACATAAAAATAGCTAGTAGATCTTCAACTGTAAAATAGCAAATAATAAAGCAACGAGAAAGAAGAAACAGAAGGGGCAGCCGCTCAAGTTCGGGACGAAGACTTGCATCAGTTATGAGTTCACTTCTCACTTTTATATGGACCACTTAATAGAACTCGCACCCTTTGACTAGGTTAACATGATTAAAATAATCTTAAGAAATGCAATCGGACCATGCGATTTGAGCTAGCAATTCACCAAAACAATTTTGATATGCACTCAAAACGGAGGGTCCGAGTTCTTCTCAAAATTATAGCATGGAACTCGGACCATGCGGCTTCTACAACACTTAGGGTCCGATTTGGTTCACCCAAAATTTTAATTCCCATTATCAGACAAATCGGACCGTGAGATTTCGTATGCAAATTACAGAAACAAAGAAAACCCACGGTCCGAGTTCTTCTCTATGACACTGCCAAAAAACTGTCCCACATATACGTCTAGTACACCATGCTTCCATATCCAAGAAAAGCACACATATAGTTTCCATTTCGATAAAATTGAGCCTGCATTATAGCGTTGGGATTTTTTATTTTAATAAATAAAATAAATATAATAATTACTAAATTAAATAATTTTAAAAAATATTATCGAAATCTGTGATCCTTATTTATTTCATAATTTTGCATGTATTTTTGTTTTTTATTATCATAATTTTACAGTATAAATGAGATAAAATACATTAGTCTGATACGTGTATATTTTGTTTACACTGTAAACGAGATACGTATAAAATTATCTCGTTTACACTATAAACGAGATAAAAGAAGACAAATTTTTAACTGTTATAAAAAGATGTGTAATCCTTGGCATTCTTCATACATATTTCATATCTTTTTCTGTCTCATTTTTCTCACAAAAACAAGGCAACAATGGCCAGTAACAACGTATACATAGTTGTGTGTGTTTATCCCAATTGTCGTATGAGAAATGACGACAATGGAGTGACATTTGAGTGTAAGAATCCGATACTGTTGCGCACTCAGCGTGTAAATACGTTGTCGGAGTTGAAGAGTTTGATATTGAGCAACCTCGGTGGTACAGAAGCGAGGGAGGTCGGAGGGGTGGGGTATAGGTTGCTAGCACCCATAGGTAATGGAGTTTTTCGATTTCGACTATTTCAGCTTCTAGGGGACAAGCATGTGCGACTCATGTTCGAAATCCATGGGAGGATCATGGCGGAACAGGTGATGGAGCTTTCCGCCGAGGTTGGAGATATTGGTCGTGGTGGTTCTGTACACTCGACCTATGTACAGGACGACCAATCTCTCGCACCACCACCCATTCATGTCGCCATTCCAGTGGATGATGCAGAGGAGGGCGACGAGGAGTCAGACGAAGACTACGTGGCGGATAGTGCCGACAGTGATTCTTCCGAAGGGGGCGACGAGGAGGAGTTTATACCAGAGACGCCCGCCCAGCATGTGACGCGCCATGTCTTGCCTCCACCTCACCCGATTCCGGCGCTATCGGTAGTGCCGAGTCACTATCATAGTTTCGATCTAGACGCCATGCATGAGAGGATTTTGTTTTCTGACACGGAAGAAGAGAATTACAACCTAGATGGTGGGGTAGAGTTTCGGATCAGTCACAGGTTCAAATGATGAGATGCAATGCTGTAGGGTGTGAAGAACTACAGTATTTGCAGGAGTGCTGAGTACTGGGTGATCGAATCGGACCGATTAAAGTACCATGTGCAGTGTCATCAAGCTCCGACTGGGTGTCAATGGAGCCTCCGTATGGCCCTTCGGTAGAACCTCGAATACTGGTAAGTTCAACTTTAATTGTGTGTTTGAGTACTTCTGTGCAATATATTAAGTAGGTTTGAGATATGGATGAACCAATACTGTTTGTTGTGTTAGGGAGGTTCAGAGGGTTGGTGGAGCGCACAGTTGTTTAGCACCCACCATGTCTCAAGACCATCGTCAGTTAGACAGTAGTCTCATCTGCAGGGTCATATTGCCATTGATACAGTCTAACCCCTCCGTCAGCATTCCGGTGTTGCAAGGTGCGATCCAGGCCAACTATCACTTCAAACCCTCCTACAGAAAGGTGTTGATGGCGAAGCAGAAGGCAATTGCACAGATCTACGGGGATTGGAAAGAGTCATACAACAAGATGTCAAAATTGCTTCAAGCACTGCAGAGCTGTTTTCCTGGAACTATTTGTGACCTACGGGTCGGACCGTACTATGATGGACACCTTTTGGTCCGCGACTGTAGCATGTTCGACAAAGTATTTTGGACTTTCCCTCATGTGTCGAGGCATTCAAGAATTGCAAGCCGTTTATTTCCGTCGACGGTACGCATCTGTATGACAGATACGGTGGAGTGTTGCTTATTGCTGTGGCACAAGACGGCAACAGCAACATCCTGCCTATTGCTTTTGCCATTGTGGAGTCCAAGAGCACCAAGTCATGGTCGTCTTCCTTACTAATCTGAGACGCCATGTCACCCCACAAGACGACTTGCTGGTTATATCTGACAGATCGCAGGCCATCAAGGCCGCCCTCAGCTCCGATGACAGTGGTTGGCGTCCCCCTAGAGCGTTCCATGCTTACTGTATCAATCACATGGCTGCGAATTTCATGGCTCGTTTCAAGTCAGTCGAGGGGAAGAGATACCTCATAAACGCTGCTTACAGTTTAAGTTTGAGCGTGACCAACTCCTTCCTCTGCGCAGCCTGCTGTGGAGCCACCGGAGGCCTAGCACCAAGCAGCTGCTCCACCAATGCCCACGTCTCAGTGTGGTACCACCTACCGAAGTCACGGAGGTACTCCCAACTAGGGCCCCGTGTGCACGTAGACCTAGGTGGTACGCCACGTCCTGCAGGGTGATAGTGACCTCACCCCACGGGAGATGAAACGTGTGTGTCTCCGGACGCCATCGCTCCACGAATGCCGAAATTAGAGAATTGTCAAAAGTAAAATCCTTGAGGGGCACCGTGTCGCCGAATCCAGCCTCAGCCAAATACGGGATGATGGCGTCAGGTGGACGAAGGGTATGACTCACTCGCCGCGATAGTAGAAGGCGAGGCCTCTGAAGAATAAAAAAAATTCAGTAACATAAACAAATAATTTTAAATTTTTTTTGTATTGAATTCTTACACTTTTTTTTAGTTTTGTAATTAGATCAATTTAATATGATATACAAAACATTAAAGTTAAATAGATATTTCTTTCTAACTTACAGCTACTTCTACTTAAGAACATATTTCTATGTTTCTAACTTACACATATTTCTAAATTACATATTACATACTAAACAAAACCTAACTAGAACGTCATAAGTAGTAACAACTTAGTACAAGTAAAACAGAGTTCCAAACTAATAATTACGTTGTAACAACCTACCACAAGCAAATAAAGTTCCAAATTTCTACTAAAGACCTACTGCTAAAGTTACAAACTATGCTCTAGTTCTTTGCGACCATGGCTACATACAAAAAATATTTCCATAAGGGATTGCACATAATTAAACAGAACAGAACTAACCTCAAAGTCGATTGTCCCGACATAATACAATGTCTCGTTCGGCCTGTTGATGTCTCCGTCATTTTCTGTCTGGCGCACCATCGTAGTATTAGTCAATAATATAGTCAGAAATGGATAATAGAAAAGAGAAAGCTGTTGAAAAATGTAAAATAGGGCCCAGTCAACGGCTGCAAATGACATCTATTTAAAGACGTCACCCATCTTTATCTTATTTACAGTGTAAACGAGATATACACGTGTCAAGCTGATGTGTCATATCCCATTTAAAATTATTTGTAAAAAATTATTTAATTTTATTTAAACGAGATACGTGCAAAATTATCTGTAAATGAGATAAGTAAGCATCGTGAATTTCGATAATATTTTTTAAAATTATTTAATTCGGTAATTATTATATTTATTTTATTTATTAAAATAAAAAATCCTTATAGCGTTGTGTATGCTTTATATGCTTATATGTAACTGTGTTATTTGATCTATATATATAAATTGTCTATGTCTAAGTGTTTAGTGTATTATTTTCTTTATATTTGTTGGTGTACGGAGGCAACGAAGGTCGAGTCGAGTTAGACTTCAGGTTTGCCCCTTAAACTATAGTTATGTATGTGTTAGTCATTAAAATAAATATGTTTGGTAGATAAAAGATTTAAAAAATTATAATTTTTAAATTATATATTTTTAAGAAAGTCTTTTTTTTAACAAAGATAATCTTAGAAAAGAAATTAAATAGCTTTAAATAAACATGAATTTAAGACTTGATAAAGATAATCATTCCTAATATGTGGGTTATGTTTTGTCGATTTTTAGCAAATCAATGGTGGTTCGATATCTAGTGATCTGGGAGCGAAACCTACTCCTATGTGTGAGTATCAGTTTTCTAGAAGTGCATCAAAGTGTCTTCGATTAGACTAAATTTGAAAATTAAAATAAAATAAGTTTATGAATTGACAAATAAAATTCAAAAATTAAAATTTTGTAAACTAAATCAACAATTTTTTCAAAGAAATTAAAGGAAAAATAATAAATTGCCTTCGTTTGAAGCAAAGGACTTCCACATGTAAAATTTAAACGCAGAAAGGTAAATTGAACAATAAAATAAAGAACACTTAATAGATAAAATCAATTGAAATGTTAAGTTTACAGGAGAATAAATTGAAAGAATAAAGAAGGTGGAAGGAACCCTACAGAAAAGTTACTCGATTGCAGACTCAGGAATTTCCTGGGATGTGAGTGTGCTTGAGTGTTTTTCTGAGTAAAAGTTCCAACCTCAATTCCCTAATACTTCACAGTATTTATAGACTATCTTACATAACGGATAACTTAATTATAATTAATTACAATTAAATGAAAGTTACAATTTTAAAATACAATCACTCTTGATAACCGTTCCTATAGTGTGATTGTAAATATTTCCAATATTTTCCTCGTGCGATAAAAACCACGAACTTTCCCGCTTCCATCAATATTTGAACGGCTCTTTAAAAAACTACTCATAATTCTTCGAATTGAGACTCTTACTCGATTTGGCTTTCTCCGATTATCATCTCAATCGAAACCTAAAAAATAGTACCGATTTTTTTCAATTTTCAACTCAATCCTATACCTTCTCGAAAAGGCGACACAATTTGTTTTAATTCATCCTATTTGGATCGAAAATATTTTCGATCAACAAATTACCCCCTTGGATTAATGTGGTTGTTTTCGATAAAATCATCGAAAATTAGAGCACTTAATCCACAAAACGTCAATTTTTCAAATCAGTAATAATTATCATTAAAATCCCACTACTACTGTTTCAAATAGCACGTCTTCCAAAGCTTGCGCTTTCTCACTCGCCACTTCACCTTCTCCACGAAGTTACTTCTACTCACATTCCTCCTACTGTAACGGCTACAGTAACTCTTTAAATCTCCCATCTTCTTCTTTGTCCAAATCTCTTGAACTTCACCAGTTTTTTTTCTCATTAACAATTTTTTACAAAGTCCCCAACTTTATTTCCCTTCTCATTCTTCTGATAATGGCTAGTTCTTCTTCTCAAACTACTACCCAAGACAAGGGTAAAGGTCACGAAATAACTCCACCACCACCGCCAGCCCTCCATATTCTCAATCAAGTCCATGACGAAGTCATTGACGATCCCCATTTGCAACCTAATGAAACCAGAATCCTAATCCCTTTTACAATCGGAACTGACATGCATTGCTTTCTTGGGCCAATTGAAACTAAAGAGAAAGCAAATAAGAAACTCTCTTACTTTCCAAGCGCTGGAGGAGAAGACTTACTAATAAATCAATCTTTCAACATTTCCCATTTTGTTAATCAAAAACCTTTTAGGAACAATCCAAAAACTAACCATCGGGGATATGATTTCATTGCCTGGTATCGACGCCTTGAACCCACTAAAAGTGCCGACTGGAAAGCTTTAGGGATTCATGAGTTATTAAGGCTCTCCCACTTCTCACTCACCACATACCCTTGGATGATCGGGGCCGTGACTTGTTTTTGGAATAGAACAACCAACAAATTTCATCTTCCATGTGAAATGATTGGGATGTCCCTTTTGGACGTAGCGGCTATTACTGGGATGCCAATCAACTTCCCAGATTGTACCCCTAACATGCAATCAAAGCGTCACTACAATGTGGTTTTAACCAGCCCTTATAGTGAATTTATTGCTCACAACATAGGTGCTGAAGGTGCGAAGTCACTGATAATGAACATGTTACTTTCCTATTTTACTGGCTAAATGCTGTCTTATTTTGCTCTCGAAGTGTTAAAATGTCAAAATTTTTCCTTCCTTTAGCTGCTCTTCTTCATGAAGGAAAATCCATCAATTTAGCCAAGCTTCTTCTAGGACATATCTTCGAAGAACTTGGTCAACTTGTCTGTGACCTTCGAGACAACAAAATCATCAGCACAGGGGGCCCCTATGGCTTCTGCAATTATAGCTCAACGCCGTTTTTGAAAACTACATGACTAAGTCGAACAGCAGCAATACCAATAAGCAATATATCGATGGCTTTCGCTTGTCTGCATTCAAACCCAATTTCCCGGATGCTGAATCAGATGAAGATAAATTTTGGGCTGTTTTCTCTCTTTTCCATACTAGTAAAGATTTTGAGAATGACCAACTCAATTTCACCCATTTCTTGCGTCGCAACCGTGATCCTGCCTGGTTAGAACGCTTACTCTTCCCTGACACCGATGAAGCAAACGAGCTTGCAAATTGAAGCTGAGCAAATATGCTAGCCTTACAAGTAATACCAACAGGGTTACCTTTATACAAAAAGGAAAAATTCAAAATTACCCTGTATGCTCCAAATATGACAGCCAGACAATTTGGACTTTCTCAAGCCATCCCATCACCAAAACTTCGGAATGATGAACCATTCTGCCACTTCACTTTAACTACTCAAGAAGATTTCGATTCTTGTCTCTTAAAGAATCAACAACGCAAAGAACGCTTCAATTTTGTGGCATACGATCGCAGTTTCTATATCACAAAATCCTGCTTTGAATGGTGGGTTGCTTACTATTCCAGGTACACTCGCTCCTTGGAAGAAATTCAGCAGGCTGCAATTCGTACTTTTCCTATTGCTGAAGGTTCTCCTAAAAGGGTTCAAAAAAGAAAAGCTGAAGCCGCTCGACCTCCACCATCAAAAAGTAGAAAAACTCCCACCAAGACTTCTCGAAAGGTAATTTTATAATTCCTCTCTTTAACCTAATAGCCTTATATATAGGTTATCCCTTTTCACGTAGACTTACTTCTGGACCTTTTATCAGTTAATACTGTTGACATCAAGTGAAAGCGCTGACAAAAGTGATCCAGTCAATAAAGATGCTGTCACTGTCTCTTCTCCGTCAGAAGAAGCAGCCGATTCTGATCCTAGTTCTCGGCTAATTTTAAGATCTAGGCTTCCTCAGGTAATACTATTATTTCTACACATATCACATTTTGATTTAAAATAAAATTTCAATTTATAACTGTGTACCTTTTATATTAGCCTGTCAATGTTGCACATTCAACAGCAACTGCTGGGGTTCTCAACCCATCCATCCTACCTCACCCACAAGGTCAAGAACAATCAACATCACACGACTCTATTCAATTCACAGGACCCACTCAAGTAATTCCAGCCACTTTTCCTCCTGTTCCTCACATAACACAAACAATTGATTCATCCACAAGCCCTTTACAGCATTCTCTAGAAGAAACCATCAGACTTGAAACAACTTCTCCAAATGATCAAGCTACTTTTACTGAAGAAAACCAAGCAGTCCCAGATTCTAACTCTGCTTCTAAGGCTGCTGACACTACTAATTCAGACTCTTCTCGATCTAAAGTGCTCGAGACACCTCCCGAATTGCAAGCTGATTCTTCACTCTAAACTCCTCCAAGACCACCTCCAAGGACAAATGTTCCCATCACTCCAACTAGTGCTACCTTGGAGGATTTGACTTCCATTTTGAATAGAATTATTCAAGAGCACAAAATACCAGAGCCTGCAGTAGCAATTTCCAAACCTTCTACATCAAGGCCCTTGATCGAATTACCTTCTACCACTCAGGAACAACTTCGGTCACTCATCAAGCTCTTGGATCATCCTCCTGCCGCCTGGGTTAATGATCCAATTCTCAATCAAATCTTGGCTGATGTTTTGAAATTCTCCTTTGAATTCTCAACCAGCACACCATACTCTGCTTCAATTCAAGAATTCAAACCACTTCTCAATGAGAGTGTTGCATCTCAGTTTCAACTCCAAGAAGCTGAAAATGAAGAGGCCATTGCCAAATCCAAAATAGACAACATTCTTGCAATCGCTCAACCCATTCAAACTTCTCGCGAAGAATATGATCTGAAAATCTCTCATGCCATTTCTGTACAAGCTTTTCATGATCAAGAAGAAGCAAGACTCAAAGCAGAATTAGCTCGAATTCAGGAACAACTTGCTACTATTCGCCAAAACCGAGCTACTGTAGCCAAACCTCTTGCTACAGCCCAACAAGAACAGCATCTTCTTATTCAAAAACTTGTCTCACCCGACACTGAACGAGAAAAATATGAAAAACAACTTGAAAAAATCCAAGCCGACAAGTTCAAGCAGATTGAAGCACTTACACTCCTGGAAAATAAAAGAACAAAGCTGCGCTCCGATTTGGCAAAGCTACTGGCACCTTGAATCCCTTTTACTTATAATTTTATTTTGTATCAGTGTCCTCTTATCTTTTGGAACTTTAACATATGTTGAACTTCTAAGTTTGCCAGCAATAGAAGAATTTTAAATATTTGCCATTGATCGAATTAATTACCTTTCCCGACTCGATATCTTTAATTTGATAGGCATTTTCAGAATATGTCTCGATTATTTGAAAAGAGCCTTCCCAACTATTGGACCATTTACCCAAAAATCTCGATTTCTTCTCCATTGGTAAAATAACTTTCAACACCAACTTGCCTATCTTGAAAGATTTTTCTTTAATTCGACGATTATAACTTCGAGCAATACTTTCTTTTTGTCGAATGACATTCTCAAGTGCCAAAATTCGCTCTGAATCTAATTCGTTCAACTCATCAAACATTGCATTCCAGTAATCATCGACAGGCAAATCATTCTGTTTCGACACTCTTAAAGTATTTAAATTAATTTCTAATGGTAATACTGCATCATGACCATATACTAATTTATAAGGTGAGGTTCCTGTTGAACCTCTTGGTGAATTTCGATAAGACCAGAACACTTGACTTAAAGTCTCATGCCATGTTCGAGGCCTATTCCCAATATACTTTTTAATCAAGCCTATCAATATCTTGTTTGCTGCTTCAACTTGGCCATTAGCTTGTGCATAATAAGGAGTCGAAGTGACCATATTAATATTCCTCGAAACTGCAAAGTTTTTAATTCTTTGACTAGTAAACATAGTTCCTTGGTCAGTACTTAATGTCTGAGGAATTCCAAATCGATGGATAATATTTTCTTCAATAAAGTCAATTATCTTAGTTTGCCCAGCTTCTACTAACGGAATAGCCTCGACCCACTTCGTAAAATAATCAATAGCCACTAAGATAAACTTGTGTTATCTTGATGAAGGAGGATGAATCAAGCCAATTAGATCCAAAGCCCAACCTCTAAATGGCCATGGCTTTATTATCGAATGTAACTCAGCTGCCGAAATTTGTTGTATCGAGTCATGTTTCTGACATTCCTGACATGCTTTTGCATAATCAATACAATCTTTTATTATAGACGGCCAATATATGTGATTTCAATATAACACCCATCTCATTTTCCTTCCTGCCTGATGAGCACCACAAATTCCATTATGAACCTCGCCCAGAGCAACATTCTGATCTTCTCGACCTAAACATCTCGACAAACTTCCATCAATCCTTTTTTTATACAACTCATCAGCCAATAAAACAAAGTTCATTGCCCGTAACTTTATTTTTCTATCAACTGCAGTATTGGGATCTTTCAAATACTAAGCAATAAGCTTTCTCCAATCAGAATCCTCCCATTCATCCATACACAGCACTTCTCTTTCATTTGCTGGCACTAAAATTTGATGGATACTAAAAAATTTTCTAATAGTTTCCGGGCTAACCCGATATCTTGAAGCAATTTGGGCCAATTCATTAGCAATTTCATTATAAATTCTAGGGATATGTACCAAAGAAACCTTCTAAAAAGAAGTTAACATCTCTCAAGCAGTTACTAAATATTTTTGTAACGTCTCATTATTATATTTAAACTCCTTTGACAACTGCTTTAAAACCAACTGTGAGTCTCCAAGAATTTGAACTTCCAAAGCTCCTTTATCAATTAAAATTTCGAGACCTAAAATTAAAGCCTCATATTCAGCGACATTATTAGAGCAAGGATACTTTAATTCAAACAAAAATTCTGATGGAACATCCTCAGGTGAAATAATAAGAATTCCAACCCCTGCACCATCTTTGTGCTTAGATCCATCAAAATATAATTTCCAATAATTGATCTTTATATCAATAATATTTGCCCCCTGGTCATTCAGACCTTTCGAATTATTCACAAGAAAGTCTGCAATGACATGTCCTTTAACAGCTTTCACTGGGACATATTGCAAATCGAATTTTGTTAATGCTAACATTCATTTTCCCAAACGCCCCCTTAACATAGGGAAACTAAGCATATATTTAACAACATCAGTCTGCGCTATCACCTTTACCGATTTCGCCACCATATAACACTTTAATTTCATACAAGCATGATATAATGACAAACATAATTTTTCAGTCGGTGAATACCTTGTTTCGATATCAATTAGGACTCGACTAAGGTAATAAACTGCGCACTCATGCCCCTTCTCATCATCTTGGGCTAACATACATCCAATCGAATTCTCAGATGCTACAATATATAATTTTAAAGGCTCAAATGGACGAACATTCGCCATAATCGGGGCTTTGGCCAAATAAGTTTTGATCGAGTCGAATGCTGACTGATGTTCTGTAGTCTATTCAAATTTCGAACCATTCTTTAATTTTACTAGAGGCGCAAACACCCTGTTTCAATCTGAAAGATTCGAAATGAACCTTCGAAGATAATTAATTTTCCCCAAAAACGATTGCACTTCTTTTTTCGATTTAGGTGCAGACAAAGCCAATATTGCATCTACTTTATTCTTATCGATAGCTATCCCCTTTTTATGAATGACAAAGCCTAAAAAATTTCCTGCCGATACACCAAAAGCACACTTCAAAGGATTCATTTTCAATCCTTTTTTCCTCATAGTCAAGAATGCTTTTCTTAAGTGGTCTATATGTTGATTTACAGAAATGGATTTGACCATTACGTCATCAATATACACTTCCATAAATTTTCCAATAAACTCATGGAAAATGGCATTCGTTGCTCGTTGATATGTCACTCCGGCATTTTTTAAACCAAAAGGCATAACCACCCATTCATATGTACCTAACACCCCAGGACAACGGAAAGCAGTTTTGGCCACATCATCCTCCGCAATAAAAATTTGGTTATATCCAGAATAACCATCCATGAAGCTTAGGATTTCGTTTCCTGCTGCAGAATCGATTAACATATCTGCAATTGGCATGAAATACTCATCCTTTGGTGTAGCATTGTTCAAATCTCGAAAATCGATACACACCCTCAATTTTCCATTTTTATTCATCACTGGAACTATATTCGACACCCACTCTACATAACGAGCAGTTCGAATAAATTTGGCTTTAATCAAGCGTTCTATCTCTTCCTTAATTTTCACATTGATTTCAAGAGCAAAACATCTAGGGATTTGTTTCATAGGTCGAGCATTGGGTTTCAATGCTAATCGATATTCTACTAATGATCGATCAAGACCAGGCATTTTATGGTAGTCCCATGCAAAACAATCCTTAAACTCATGTAACAAATCGATAAGATTAGTTCGAAAAGGATCAATAAGATCTTTACAAATATATGTAATTCGAACATCATCATGAGTACCCAAATTAACTTCTTCTAAAGGATCTTGAGATTCAAACCCCTTATAATGATCATCTTCAGTTGTACATTTTTCAAATCCCATAGGTTCCAAATCATAAATACAATCAAAAGTAAAATCAATAACATCATGAGAAAGAGTAGAAACTTGATCTTTGATGGAATCATCATAACTTTTATTCTCTAAACAATGAGCCTCTGCTATTAAATCGGCAGTCCGACTCATATCATTAACTTCATTACAAGTAACAAAAAGATCATTACTACATTCGACTAGAGGTGTCAAATCAAACATATTACTACTAACAAATCTATTAATCCTATCTGATTCAACTTTATCAGAAGAATCATCTTTATTTTCTAAAGCTTGGAAATTATTTAAATAATTATGCAAAGTTACCAGGTAATCAGAAATTTCCTCAACCTGGTCCATGGTTCAGTCTTCGAGGCCTTCAAGAATCACAATCCCAACCTGTTGGTTCATAGGGTATGTCTGGGTAGCGCAACTTCACCGACAGTCCCTCCGAAGTCAAATAGCAACCTTCACAATTGTAAGGATTCAGAGACCGATCAACATTTAAAGGCTTCAGCTTGCGATTATATATCCTAAAATCGGCATGCATTTGTTCGACATAAAGACTCGAATCTGCTTTGACAATTTCAGGCTTGCCTTCCTCAGTCCATAGAAGCACACTTTGATGCACCGTAGATGGCACCGCACCTACTCCATGAATCCAATCTCTCCCAAGTAAGGCGTTATAACTTGCCTTCAATGGCACCACCACAAACACTGAGTGTCTCTCCGATGACCCTACCTTCACAGTTAAGGTAATCAGCCCTCTCGCTGGTGTAGAATTCCCACTAAAATCAGTTACAGCAATATTCGTAGGGACCAACTCACTAACATGTTTCCCTACTTTTCCTAGCATCCTTTCAGGCAAAAGACTTATTGCTGCCCCTCCATCAATCAATACCTTGTTTATCTTATAACCATTCACAACAACAACAATGTGAAGAGGACGCAAATGAGACATTTGCTTTTCAGTAGGGCGAAGGAAGACACCTGGTTCATCTTCTATGCGAATAAAAGAAAAAGCTTCTTCGTCTTCCTGATCGTAATCCTCATATGGATTACCTTCACACTCCCCAAGGTACTCGGTAGGGATTATCAAAATCGTCCCCACCATGTCATCATCTCCTTCGTCAAAGTATTCCTTATCGACATCAACATCTTTATGTTTATCTACCCCAGAAGACTGAGCGATTGCCTTCCCTTTATCCATCTTGGCTGGTGATGGAATCTCTTTAGGATAAGTCTCTCCATCAGAAGGAAAGACAATTTGGGAATGCACCAAAGGAGTTGCCCCCTTGCTTGCTTCCTTCCCTATATCAATTTGAAGTTTAATATTCTGATGGAAACTTCTCCTTCCTCCTTTTCCTCTCGGGTATCCTCTGGCTCGTCCTCGAAAAGCGGCATACTTATTTTGAGACGGCGCTCTGTGTCCCCATTGAGGATTGCGTCGATATAAGTGATCACGCCTTTGAAACTCTTGACAGTTTCTGATCCACTGAACACCAATAGCCTGAGGTCGGCTCAAAGGTGTATCCACATCATGTAGAGGAATTTTTGAACTAGAAGCTTTTACACGTCGTATCTCTGACGTGCTTGTTCCTCCCTGTGGGCTAATTCTTTCTTCATTCTTTCCTTTCCAAAGATTGCCGCCGCTTCAGCATCAAAAACAGCATTACACCGTGGACACAGAGATACGTCCCGGTCTTTGATTTTTTGCTAAACCAAGAAGTCCAACAAACCATCCCCTGTTCTAGGGTACACAGCTCTTACTTGTGACTCAAAATCATCAAGAGCCACATCAAAATCATAAGACATCCTTACCATATTCACTCCAAAGCAGGGTTCCACATAACTGGCATCAGTTTCGAAGGGATCTACATCAACCTTCATTTCCTTTTTGCCATCATCAAATTTCAAACGTCCTTCCATTATTGCCTCCTGAATCAAATCTCTGAAACGAACACAACTGTTAGTCGAATGACTTGTTGCTTGATGAAATTTGCAGTAAGGCTTTCCTTTCAAATCCTTCAAGGAAAGTAATGTTCTACCCTCAGGCAAAACCAATTGTTTATCTTTAAGCAACACATCGAAAATCTGATTAGATTTTGAAATATCAAAACTATATTTCTTTCCACTTTTAAGTTTTGAATCATTCGAATTTTCACTACCAGGGAGTTTTTTCAACAAAGAACAAACATATGGAGGGCCCTTCTTAAGTTCGGCCAAATCGACTTCTGTTTCGAAATCAATTTCTTCCTCTGAGGACTCCATGGTTACATAAGCAACCTTCTGCTTTCGAGTAAACGGTTTACTCTTCGACCTCTGTTCAGTTCTATGTTTTTCTTTTTCCTTTTTCATTAACTCAGTTTGCTGAACCTTTTCATCCAAATGAGCCAAATCAGGAATATGCACATTAAGCAACTTTCTGCGCATATAGAATCCTAACCCTATAGTTGCTATTTTCACTATCTCATTTTCAAGCAATGTAACATAGCACCTACTTCTAGCATTTTTGAAACGTATTAAATAATCATCAATGGTTTCACCATCTTCATGTTTCAAAGCTACTAAATCAGTAACTACTACGTTCATTTCCCCTCGATAAAACTGAGCGTGAAAAGCAATTTCCAACTGATTCCATGTTGTAATCGAATTTGGTCTAAGATTCGAAAACCATGTAAATGCATTCTTCGTCAATGATGACGGAAAAAATTTCATTTTTAAATTTTCATCATTTGCTAAGTTTCCAATCTCGACCAAATAACGAGCAACATGTTCAGTTGTTGATTCTCCGACTTCTCCAGCAAATTTTGTAGTTATTTTCGGATTTTTTACCCCTATTGGCACTTCAGCCATTTGAACTACTTAGGGAAAAGCCGAGACAAAATGTGGCTGATTCATAAAACTAACATTCAATCCAACCCGATTTAACACTTCTTCTATAATTCGGGTAACCTGATAACGATCACCACGCAATCCATGTAAAACATTATCAGCATTCTCATGTCGATGAACTATGCAAGAATTTTCTCGATTTGGAACATGATTTTCATTTTGAAAAATATTTTTCATCTCCTCATTAGTTCCTCGAGCATTATGCCTTTCGCCTTCATCATAATCGACGATTCGAGCGATCCTCTCGACTTGTCTAGCAAGATGCTCGAATCTCGATTCATGATTGGCCATCATAGGATTCAGAATTGTAGTCATTTGCTGAGTCAATAAATTAACCAAGTCATGATGACTTTCCTTCACTTGTTGTCGATACGCTGCCATTGATCTCGCAGCATTCGAAATGGAGCCCACATGATACTCACGAGAATACTCAGAGTATTGTTGTGGGTTTTGCATGATATTTACTCCATTTGTATTCCCAAAATGGATAGGCGGGACAAACCCACCCACCGATGGGGTGTAACCGGCAGGAAGACCATAAGGGGGCCAACCAGCGGTTAATGGAGGTTGAAACGGTGGCGCAGAGTCACGTGGACGCGTATTACGTCCAACATTTCCAATTTGAATAGTCGTGACGACTATGCTTTCGGTTCCGATTGCACCTTTCGAACGTGAAGACACGTCGGCTTGTTGTACAGATACCGGTATACTATCATTGGTGGAAAAACCACCATTCACGTTCGATAATTCATCAGCCATGTGAATGATCTTCCCACTTCGTAATCGCATACACTAAGAAACTTGTGGAAAACCACTATTTTGACACACTTCGATTTAAAACTGTCCCACTGGGCGTGCCAATTTGTTTTGTCGATTTTTAGCAAATCGATGGTGGTTCGATATCTAGTGATCTGGGAGCGAAACCTACTCCTCTGTGCGCGTACCAGTTTTCTAGAAGTGCATCAAAGTGTCTTCGATTAGACTAAATTTAAAAATTAAAATAAAATAAGTTTATGAATTGACAAATAAAATTCAGAAATTAAAATTTTGTAAACTAAATCAACAATTTTTTCAAAGAAATTAAAGGAAAAAACAATAAATTGCCTTTGTTTGAAGCAAAGGACTTCCACGTGTAAAATTTAAACGCAGAAAGGTAAATTGAACAATAAAATAAAGAACACTTAATAGATAAAATCAATTAAAATGTTAAATGTACAGGAGAATAAATTGAAAGAATAAGGAAGGTGGAAGAAACCCTACAGAAAAGTTATTCGATTGCAGACTCAGAAATTCCCTGAAATATGAGTGTGCTTGAGTGTTTTTCTGAGTAAAAGTTCCAACCTCAATTCCCTAATACTTCACAGTATTTATAGACTATCTTACATAACGGTTAACTTAATTATAATTAGTTATAATTAAATAAAAATTACAATTTTAAAATACAATCACTCTTGATAACCGTCCCCATAGTGTGATTGTAAATATTTCCAATATTTTCCTCGTGCGATAAAAACCACGAACTTTCCCGCTTCCATCAATATTCGAACGGCTCTTTCGAAAACTACTCATAATTCTTCGAATTGAGACTCTTACTCGATTTGGCTTTCTCCGATTATTATCTCAATCGAAACCTAAAAAATAGTACCGATTTCTTTCAATCTTCAACTCAATCCTATACCTTCTCGAAAAGGCCACACAACTTGTTTCGATTCATCCTATTTGGATCGAAAATATTTTCGATCAACAAATTGCCCCTTTGAATTAATGTGGTTGTTTTCAATAAAATCATCGAAAATTAGAGCACTTAATCCACAAACGTCAGTTTTTCAAATCAGTAATAATTATTATTAAAACTCCATTACTACTGTTTCAAACAACACGTTTTCCAAAGCTTGTGCTTTCTCACTCGCCACTTCACATTCTCCACGAAGTTACTTCTACTCACATTCCGCCTTTTTTTATAAAGTTGTTTTTCTTGTGTGTTTCTGTATCTCCTTTTTTCTTAAAAAAGACTTATCTTTTTCTTTCAAACTCAATTTCCAAATAATTTCTTTTATATTATTCTACATTTATTTATCAAAAATTAACTTTGATAAATTATTTTTAAAAAAAAGAAAAGTAAAAATCTTATCAAATCTGTCGCAACTCATGTTTCTAACAACGGGAACAAAATAGCATGACCATGACATATATATAAGCCTGACTTAATATCCTATGTTTAATTTTATTTTTTTTATAAGTGATATGACATATGAGCATACATCTAGTAACATTTTATGTTAACATACACAATGAAATAATATTAGATTAAATATTCCATCAAAATTAAACGTGAAGAACACGTTTATTTTTAAAAATGGGGCAGTGACACGAAAGTTTGGCTAGTAGGCCATTTCGTACATTATTTACCAATTCATAGAACCAACTTCTCGTTTCTTTTGGAAAAGTAACTATATTCAAATTGTATATTGCATTAGATATGCAATGATGTATAAATGGTTTACTAATAAACTGCTTAGATCAATTATTTGAATAATTGAGGACCGAATAAAAAATTTTAAATTGTAAAAAATTATTGTCTTTCAAATAATTTGTGAAAATCCAGAAAGAATGTTTACTCAAAATGGTATTTCTTTTTCAGATTCAGCATGATAGGAATGTGCAATTTTTGAATATCATCCAAAATCAAAGGTAAATACACTATTAGATTATTATTATTATCAAAATGGGAAAAGTTTGGCATAGACAGGGACAGGTCAAGCTAAGGATGCTGCACATCACAAATTTGATTTCTCAGCAAACCCAAACGGAAACTTATTCTTTAATTTCCTCTAAATTATGCTTAAACAAGTTTCACGTGTAAAATCCGGTTTTTGACTAAGAAAATGTACTTTCTAAAACAAACTATTGTAGATATTTCTAAATTAAGTATTTTATTTATTTTTTTATTTGTCACTTTTTTGAATTCATAATTACCATAAAAGTTAGAAGATAAGAATAATTTAAGAATGGGTAATGTTAGGTAGACAAAAAAAAAAGCAGCTAGAAATTGCCTTATTTAGCATTAATTAATTGTCGCAACAAGTAATGAATGCTAAATATTAGTGTTAGTGTTATCATGAGTACAATGTGTACAATGGAGGTTTAGGGAGTATTAGAGATATAATTATTAGTGTTACCTTTTTTCATCAGTTGAAACTTTTGGGATGAGTGGTATCATGACATGGTATTAAAGCGTTAGATTTGAAAAGTCAAGAGTTCAATTTTTGGTAAATCCCAAAATCAGTTTAAGTTTTGGGAAGATGTTTATTATCGCTAGTATATATGCAAGAATTTCTCCTAATCCTTTTTTTTTCTATAATCCCTCTTTTTAAAAATAAGTGTCTATTTTATCCTATATATATATATTTAAACAAATACTTGTTAGATATAATTTTTTCAATGAATTCAGAATATAAGAGATATTTAATTTAAAATAATGAAAGAAAATAATGAACAATAAAGAAGCATCTACTATTTTGGTTGTAATCCAATTTTGAAGGAAAATTTAATTTCTGCTGTTACTGTTAACTCAAGTATGATACTTATTGTAATCTTATTATTATATTAATAGATACCTATCATTAATTTAAAAAGGGTAAATTACTAAAAATACACCTCAATAATTTTATTGTTGGCAAAATACATTTAAATTTTATTATCAGCAAAAATATTCTCAGTGACAAAAATATTAAAAAACGTTATTTTTTTTAAGTGACAAATGACTTTTGTATTTGACAAATTGTTTATGTATTTGATCCAATATTTTATAAAAATATTCAAATAACTGTTTGAAAAATATACACAAAAAATAGGATAAAAATTTGATCTCTATATTTTATTTTATTTTTTAAAAGTATTATTGATTATTGACAAAAAACCTCAAAAAGAAAATTATATACTTAACGAAAAATCACTAAATTTTAAGGATAAAAATATTTTATTTTTTTAATCATACTTACAAAAAATCGCATAAAAATTCAATCTCTAAAGTGTTTTTTGAGAACACATATTTAATGTTAGACATTTTTGTTGCATTTTTAAATTATTTGAGGACATTTTTGTTAATAAAAAAATTCAAGTACGTTGTTGTCAAGAATAAAATTATTCGAATATATTTTTTATAATTTACCCTTATAAAAAAAATAAAAAGACAAATAGATCCAAAATTTTTTTTTAATAGTCTTATAGATCCTAAGAATAATAAAGTATTAAGAAAATTTTACGATAAATTTATAGGTTTCAAAAATATTTTTTGATATTTTTTTAGCTGGGGACTTCTCAAGTTTATATCATTTTTTGTTTTATTTTATCCATAGTAGCATTTTTTAGGTATGAGATACTATACAAATGCGTTCAGTATTGTCGAATTTAGTAGAAGACATTATCATTAGATTTAGTGGCAATTTTTTTATAATAATAAAAAAAGAAAATTTGTTTCTAAAAAACGTTATTATCGAATTTATTTTTTCGTCAAAAAATTTGATAATAATAAATGACACAAAACAACAATTAAAATGGCGCATATCTTATCGTCAAATTTTGCCTTAAAATTTCTAATGGTAAACAATAATAGTAAAACGATGTGTTTCAATTAAAGAGATCAAAGTAAAAATATGCGCATCTCTTCCCTCGTTCTGTTCCAGCCCCTTCTCATATCCCCCTCTCACTTCTTCACTCTCTACTCCATAGTGAGATACTGTTCGTGAAATACACATTATTTTATATGAGTAACCTACATTTATAGAAATTATTTGACAATATGACAAAAATAAAGATTCACTGACACTTTGTTTGAATGTTGCAAAGAAAATGAAAGAAAAGAAAATAAGAAAAAAGAAAATAAGAGAAAAGAAAATAAAAAAAAAAGTTGAGTTATTTGTATGTTGTTTAGATGAATAGAAAATATATGGAAAGAAAATAGAGAGAAAATTTTTTTTTTATTTGGATGAAAAAAAATGAGAAAAAAAAATTATAATAGTATAAAATTATATTAATACCCTTATTATAAAATAAAGTATAAATATTTTTATTTATTCATGTTTTATTATATTTTATAAATATTATAAAATATTATAATTTTATATATTTAATTTAAATTATTTATCTAATACATATAATGTTTAAATATAAATTTCTATTATAATAATATATTAAAACTAAATTTATATTAATATTTGTCAATAATAATATAACTAAGGGTAGTATTAAAAATACAAAATTATATCACTTTTTTTTTATTTTCTTACTTGTGATGGAAAAAAAAAATTTTAATAAGACCCACACAAAAAATTTCTTTCCTTCTTATATCATTTTCTATTCATTTTTTTTTTCATTCATTTTCTTTCCATTCATTTTTCATCAAACCAAATATACTTCCCACAAATAAAAAAGAACGAAGGTAAGAAAAAAAGTTATTGTCTCACGAAATGCTACCGAATCCTCGTTATATATAAAATTATAATATAATTGTTCATTCTATTTTAAAAAAAAACATAAAATTAGAATTTTAATTATTATTAATTTTGTTAATATGAATCTAGGTTACAATATCATAAAAATGCGATAAATAATACAAAAGTTTTATATTTTAAAACGATTGGCCTTGGATAATAGAGAGAAATGAGCGAATAGTATTAAAAGATCTGAGGTGCTTACCAACCAATAATAGAAAAGAATCTTGAATAAGAAAAGGAAGCGAAATATGACAAGGACACCCAGCCACAAAAGAGAAAACAAACAAGCCCATATTTATTATTTTTATTGTTTTTTAGGCACACACGAAACGAAACTATGTGACATTGACACCTCCCATGCCATATAGAATATTTTCGTAGTTTTTACGAAAATATAAACTAATAAATCACTACTGGAATCTTTTTAAACCTTCATTAAACATAATGATGCAGCATCCAATTATATATTTCTCATGAATGAGTATGAGATGAAAAAAAGAAGCTAAATATAAAGGGATTTTTTATTTTTATAAATTAAATAAATATAATAATTATCAAAATAAATAATTTAAAAAATATTTACCGAAATAAATATCTCTCTTATTTCGTTTATACGGTAAACGAAATAATTTTACACGAAATAAGACAGATGTACGTGACACATGTTTATCTCGTTTACAGTGTAAACGAGATATATGTATTTTTTTTAAAAAAATTTGAAAATAATAGAAAATATTAATAATATCAATAATTCAAACTTTTGGCATGCAATTAGTATATAAAAATATTGGTAGAAAATATTAAAATGAATATGTTTGATCAATTTTAGTCCATTTTAAATAATAAAGATTAATACGTTTATTTGGAAACCATTAAACTGTCCACTATTAACATGGTTACCTCTTTTCTAACTATCTACTATTTAAAAATTTAAAATATAATTTAAATATACGTAATTTATTTAATGACACAGATAATGCATGTCACTATTCTATTGGTATATAATATGAAATCTTTTTTATTTAAATTATATTTCAAATTTTTATGAAATCTTTTTTAAGTATAGGATATGTTTAAGTATAGGATTACATAAAAATTTGAAATATAATTTAAGTAAAAAAAATTTCATATTATATACCAATAGAATAGTGACATGTATTAATTGGGTCATTAAATAAATTACGTGTATTAAAATTATATTTTAAACTTTTAGTATAAACGAGATGAGAAAGATGTATTTATTTCGATAAATATTTTTTAAATTATTTATTTTGGTCATTATTATATTTATTTAATTTATAAAAATAAAAAATCCAAATATAAAGATATTTAAAAGTTTTAAAGCAATCGATATTTTAAAATTTAAAATATCCGTGACTTTAAAATTAAATGTATTTAGACGTAATTTATTTTTAGATTCATGAAATTTTAAATGTACGAAACAGTTGTAAGATAGTTAGATAGCATCATCAGCTGGGTATTGTGATTTTGAGATTTTCCAAATCCAACCAACAACCACTGGACTGATATATATATATAAGCTCTTGTTTTGTTGATCTTTGTTTGCAGTAACAGCATGATGGATTCTTCCCCTTTATTGGGAACCGATTCTTTCCCCAGTAACAATCTTAGAAAATGCAAGATTCTTCTCACCTTCCTTCTAACCCTTGTGGTCGCTCTCAGCTGTTAGTTCTCTCTCTCTCTCTCATTTTCCCTATTTTGTTGGAACTTCCACTCTCAGATTGTTGTTGTTGTTTATGTTGTGAATCAATTGTATGGATAAAAAGTTTGATTCTATCATCTGTTTGAAAAAAAGTGTGTGCTGAGTACCCAAATTATATGCAACCGTTCAAAATTCTTTCTTGAATTTCTCATTTTCACTGCTCAGTGCTCACCATATTCATTCATGCCATGGAAACTCAAAGCAGAATGCTTTTCAAATTGGATTAGATTTTATGAATATTCAGATTAATGATTACTTGCAATCTAGCATAAAATTTAGTTTAGATACCAGAGACAAAAATAACCCTTAGTTTGTAAAAATTAAGATTCTATGAGCTATATTATGAGTTTAATTTTGTTACATAGTGGGTCCATCACATCCACTTTTTTGGATGACTATTCATGCAATCTGAAAAGTAGTTACAACAACAGAGCATCAAAATTAAATCCATGTTATATACCTAGAAATGTAGTTTTCTCATGCTGCCACCAAAATGACTAAGAATCACAAATAGAAGAGAAGCAGAATCTAGAAAAATGATGCAGATTTGAAAGTGACTGGTATTTTGAACTTTATGCCCTTCGACCAGCTTCAAACCTACTATATTTGCCTAATCACACTATTCTTCTTCAGTTGTTGGGTTTGCATTTAGAGGCAGCATAAATTTTGAGGTTGTACCAAGGTTTGAAAGTTCTAATGAGGGTGCATTAAGAAATCAGGCAGACATTGTTGAATCAGAACATGGAGTTGTTGCAGCCGATGATGCGCGGTGTTCAGAGATTGGTGCTTCAATGCTTAGGCAGGGTGGCCATGCTGTTGATGCAGCAGTGGCAACTGCATTATGCCTTGGTGTTGTTTTCACAGCTTCAAGTGGCATTGGAGGCGGCGCTTTCATGGTTGTCCGGTCTTCTTCAACCTCTCAAGCCCAAGCTTTTGACATGAGAGAAACCGCTCCTTCACATGCTTCAAAGGTTTGAGTTAACTTTTCATGTTAAATGAAATGATTTAGGATACAAAATTGATAAGAATGAAGCAATTGTAGGTTTGCACCTAACCGATGTGCTTAGATTTTGATAATTTTTCTTGCTTATAAATCTGAAAATAGCAACTAATGTTTGTTTAGATATATTAATGTCAACAAAACAGAACATGTATCAGAATAATCCTAAAGCTAAGAGCTCAGGTGCTTTAGCAATGGGAGTTCCTGGCGAGATAGCTGGCCTTCACGCAGCATGGTTAAAGTACGGACGATTGCCATGGAAGACCTTATTCGAACCGGCTATAAAACTCTCTAAAGATGGTTTTCTGGTATCTCCAACTCTTGAAGATTACCTTGCTGATGATTCAGATAAAATATTCAATGATCCTGGTTTAAAAAGCATATATGCACCTAATGGAGTTTTGTTAAAAGAAGGGGAATTGTGTTTTAATGTGGAACTTGGCCGCACCTTAGAGGCAGTCGCAGAACAAGGGCCACAAGCATTCTACAATGGGACTATTGGTAAGAAGTTAGTGAAGGATGTAAGAGAAGCTGGTGGAATTTTAACAATGGAGGATTTAAGAAATTATAAGGTGAAAATAACAGATGCAGCAACTTTGAATATGATGGGATACACAATATATGGAATGCCACCTCCTTCAAGTGGAACACTAGGCCTAGCTTTGGTGAGTACATTACATTCTATCCCTTCATTTGTTTTTAAATGACATTATCCTTTCTTGAATGATTATGGTATAAAACATATGGAAAGAGGCATATATGTTGTATCGGTTGAAGGAACTATTGTTTCTTTTATCAGATTCATATAGCCGACTCCAACTAGTTATACCAGACTTAATTGTTGTTGTTATTGTCATTTTTCACTGTATGATGTTTTATTTTGATTATCGGTATGTTTCAGGTTCTAAACATCTTCAACAGTTATAGAGATCCTGAAGCTGCAAAGGGCGATCTAGGCCTTCATCGATTAATAGAAGCGTTGAAACACATGTATGCTGTCCGAATGAACTTGGGCGATCCGGACTTCGTAGACATCAGTTCCACTGAATCTGATATGCTTTCCCCATCCTTTGCACAAAAAATTCAGCGCAGGATATTTGACAACACTACTTTCCCTCCAGAGTACTACTTGAACAGGTATGAATGTATCCACTTGCCATAGTAATTTGAATGAAAAAAAAAACTCTTTGCTTGGCATGTTGCATAGTAATGTTGTTGATATGAACAAGGTTTCATCTATAACCATGTCCTGCAGGTGGAGTCCACTTAGAGATCATGGTACAAGCCATTTCTGCATTGTGGATTCTGATAGAAATGCTGTATCAATGACAACAACAGTGAACTCTCATTTTGGAGCTGGAGTTCTTTCTACTTCTACTGGCATTGTGCTCAACAATGAGATGGATGACTTCTCTATACCAACTGATATATCCCCTGATAAACTTCCCCCAGCTCCAACAAATTTTATTGAACCTAAGAAAAGACCTCTGTCTTCCATGACTCCTATTATCATCACAAAGGTATTGCATGCAGCTTGCTTATCATGATTTCTTTCAACAAATGACTGCAATCTGAAAGAAATGGTTTTCTTTTGCAACATAATGATCTTTGATATACACATATTTTGATATAAATTGTATCCAGATATGTGGAATCGTTGATATACTAAATTTTCATAAGTAGCAGATATTTTGGAACAGAGAGATAACACCTTTTCTTCCAGAGTAATGCACTAAGCTTCTTGTTGCTATTCTATGGCAGGATGATCATTTGATTGGGGTAATTGGAGCCAGTGGTGGAATGAACATTATTCCAGCAGTGATTCAAGTGTTCATGAATCACTTCATATTGGGAATGGAACCTTTGGATGCAGTTCAAAGTCCAAGGATCTATCACAAGGTTCCAACTAATAACTTGTCTTTGTTCAAACATTTCCTTAACTTCTATGCTCCTTAAGTACAATCTAAATGAATGTTTCATTTTCATGCAGCTAATACCAAATGTAGTTAGGTATGAGAACTTGACTGCTAATGATGGTGATCACATTGAGCTTTTAAAATCAAGTAGGATTTTCCTACAAGAGAGAGGCCATCAATTGAGTGAATCTGGAGCACTAGCTATTACTCAGCTTATTATTCAAACTACTAAGAGTGAAGACATAAAAAATGTACATAAAAAGAATGGCATTCTAACAGGTGTTAGTGACCCCAGAAAGGGTGGACGTCCTGCAGCTGTTTAATATTTTGATTTTTATCAATTGAGATTGGAACTTTTAAAACAAAAAGAGAAGATTTTTAGCTATGTTGTATAAAATACTTTGTACATATTCAATTTCTCGTTTTAATTGTTTATTGTGGAAGGGTAGATAACTAGAAAAATTTTCTGTCAAATCTAGCACCACTATAAGCCTTTGTATTTTGTTTCTTTTTTGGTTTCTCACGGTACATAAAAATTTTTTATTTAAGAGTTTACCACTGGCCAATAAGTTGTTGTATACACAAAACAAAACTCGAATTATTGACATTTGTTTAAACAGACGAATGAACTGACCTAATGAACAAGCTTGAGGACATTGCATTTGATGTAACTTCTACAAGTTCTTAATTTCTGATATTACTTCAAAATCATTAACATTTTGTTTGGATGTAGAAAAGAAAATGGAAAGAAAGAAAATGAGAAAAAAGAAAATAAAAGAAAAAGTAATTTTTTTCGTGTGTTGTTTGGATAAAGAGAAAATGGATGAAAAGAAAATAGAGAGAAATTTTTTTTTGTTCCAATGAAAAGAAAAATGAGAAGAAAGAAAATTGTAAAAGCATAAAATTACATTAATACCCTTATCTATATTATATATAAATTATAATTTATTAATGATAAGGGATAAAAATATAATTTTATTAATGTTTGTCACATTTCTTTCTATTTTCATCTCATCCTTGGGATAAAAATATTTTAGTGGACCCACACTTTTTTTTTCTTTCCATTCCATTTTCTCTTCTCATCCAAACAACAAAAAATTCACTTTTCAATCCATTTTCTCTCCCTATTTTCTTTCCCTTCAAACTCTCCCAATCCAAACAATGTGTAAGAGGTAGTTGAATACTAAAATTTATGCCAATTCCACACTGACACATCATTTATTCTCTGCAAATTCAAAATTATTGCAACTAGATGTCCACTTTGTTAAGTTATGAATTGTGTCATAACTGACCTAATGTGTCATTATAACTTCCATGGTATGGTAGTTCCTACTTAATGATCCAAGAGTGGTTAACTATACTTTCAGAGCATCTAAATCTCCATTAAAGAAGAATTGCCAAAGAATGGTACGCATGGCATCTCGATAAGAATGCAAGAAACATATACATGTGAAGCAAAATTCCAAACAAAATGTTCTTCAGTATGTGTAGTTCTTATTGGTACAAAATCATTCATACAAGAAGGAAAAGAACTAAAACAAATAGAAATATTAATGATGATATTGTACACAGAACAATGACTTTGAAAGTCAATAATCATACAGAAATCATCGGCCAGTCTTATTTTTCTACTTCAAGATGCTTTGTCCATCAGCTGAATTGGAGTCAGAATATTTGATTTGCTTGTCTCCACAAGGCAACCATTCATGACCATTTCCTCCAACATAAAATGCGCTTTTTCTAAATGGAACATGATATCTAGTTCACACTGTAAGAAGAAAAGAGACATCGTAACGTATTTATTTAATGGGAAATCTACTTTCAGAAAATGGACGAAAATGGCAGAACAATGATTTGTAATGTAGGTTTCAAAGATAAAACTAGGAAACTAAATAACTACAAAAACCCATAGACTCCTATTCTTACCACATTGCCAAAATGACGGTCCATGGTTTCAACTAATAGATGTATGAATTCCAAAATAGCAAGCTCGTTCTGCAACATTATCCATAGAAGAAGAATATGTAATCAAGCATACTTTCAAACTACAGTCTATAACTCTGTGTTTTACAGAAAAAGTTGGATATTTTCACAAGATTAATAATTTCCACGATTTCTTATTTTATTGAAATGCCCTCTCCTCTTCTTTTGGACAAGCAAAATCTTCCTTTATGTTTTGGATGCAGATGACAAAGCAGTGAGTACTTAGTATTACATGATTTGCTGTTTTCAAATTCATTCATTCCTCAAACCAAGTAAAATAAGACATGGAGAAAAATTTATTTACCTCATCGTCATCAACTCCAACTAAGAAAAACAAAGATGCATAGCGCCTATATACAATTTTGTAGTTGCGGTGCTCAACAAATGAACACTGTCATCAAGAAAATGAATCAATTATACTTTGAACAGCATCAACAGTAAGGTAAGTCAGATATTTGCAATAGACTAAATGCTTGTCAAAACAAATGTAAGTGTGTTAGGATACAGATATTAGTTGTGGAATGCTGTCATATTAGTTTAGACCAATTAAAGTGTTTATACCCCTTTAGGAAATTGGTTACTTTTAGTAGTGACTGATTCCTATATATAGTAGGTTTTTTGACAGTATAAGTAGTTGATTCTATTATTAGTATTGTCTGTAATTCGTATTAGGTTTATGATATTCAATCAATAATTTAAGGTTTTTCAGTGTAATATGAATTCTTTCTTCCTCCATCTGCTCTTATTGACCGCTTCTGTCCACAGTTTTGGCTTGTACTCATTACGCATAGAAGGCACACTTACACTAGCATGAATTATGTAATAAGTAATTTCAAAACAAAAATATGACAATTTCTAAGATTGATATACTTCAGCTAAAAAGTTAAAAGAATACAATAGATGTATAACACAATGCAGAAAGTAAGAGGCTAGAAAAATAAACATACATACTCCTACGCTCCTGGGCATCCTGGTAACCCAGGCATCTCATATTTAAGCTAATAATTGAAATGGCTTCACCAACTCACAGGAACTTTGTAATGCCTAAATCAGAAAAATTGCTAAGAAAAGTAGCCAAGTGCTTAATTCCTTAGGCATATGATAAGACTCCTCAATGCAGTTGGAGTATGCTAACCACAAAAGTATTAACAATGGCGTATATAATCACAACAAGCTAAGCAAATGCTTCTATTCATAATAGTAATCTAGGCTTCAGAGGCTTGAATATGTCCACATTGGATAGAAATCCTTGCGATATTCTATGATGGCAACCGATCTCGGGACAAAATACCTATTAACGCACCCTTTGGAACATACAGACTGAAACTGGAGTTTAACTTCTCCAAAGTGAGAAAGTAAGGATTAACCACTCTCAGATTATTTAGTGGGACCCATACACATTAAAACTTATTGATCAAATCATTAATCTCTCTCAATTTCTTGCTTTACAAACCTTTTCAGTCCTCACTTTAGATGATCAAATCCCAAAAACTGCATTTTGATAAGGTTCCATGCTGATACAGATATAACAATGAACTTAACTACATATACCAGAGCACAAATTCTAAAATTTACAACATGCAATTAACACAATGTGTCACCAAACAGGCCTTTTAAATCTTATAATGTCAATCCAAATCATCATTATCAATTAATTGAATTTCTTCTTCAAGCATCAGGAAAATCCCATCATAACGAGGCTTAGGCTAGGTTAGATTTCCCTAATCCAATTCCTATACAACGCAGCACCTGAATCTAAAAAATTATGAAAACCAACGTAGATCTAAATCAATTATGATCGTGCGTTCTGAGAACTAGATATCGAATTGCTCAGAATGTAATTAAAGTCGGTAAATTTCGATGAGCATGTGAAAGGGGGATTAGGGTTAGTACCTGGTGTTCGTTACGAGCGAGGCATTTGCGAACGATTTCACCTTCAAGGGCTCGTCTTTCTTCGAGAGTGAGGTATTCGTAGTATTGGGCAAGTCGCGTTTGCCCTTGTTTGTTCACCATCAGCACGAATCGGATCCCCATTTTTGTGCACTCTCCCTCCTCCTCCTTTCCTCTAAGTTCTTACATACCCTCACTCACCTGACATTTTTATTTTGTTAATACTTTTATTAACAATTTCTTAAAAAAAATTATGTGTGTAGCAACAGGGAAGGAACTCAAATTCATATTTTTAATCGAACTGTATCATCAATATAATTAAATTAAATTTATATTTATCATTTATATAATTAAATTTATTCATAGTTATAATTAAATTTTATTAAAAAATAATTAAATTATATTCATCTTTAAAATAAAATTATGTTCATCTTTATAATTACACCAATTAGGTTCTTGAAATTGACAAAAGTGCACTACGTTAGTCTCTAACCCATTTTTTGTTAACAGCATGATGACATGGTGTAATGACCTGGACTTAGGGGTGCACATGGGTTGGGTGAAGCCGGGTTTGATGTGACCTAGACCCGACTCCGAAATATATACCGGGTCTATTTATTAGACCCGAATCCGACCCTAGACCCGATGAACCAATACACTTTCGGGTTGCAATTATACCGGGTGAAAACCGGGCCGTTAACATTATATTACGTTAATACCTTCTTGTAAGCTAGCATATAAAAAATCCAAATTTTTAAGACTCCAACCATTATTTGACAGAAAAATATAATAAGAACCAACCCTTCTTCAAAATTAAAACATAACCACAATCAATACTAATATTGTCTAATAACACCAAATATTTAAATCAATACAAATAACATAATATTATGCATTAGTCTAAAGTCTTATGCATTCTAAACATAAAACATTAACTTATAGTCTTATAATGACTAATAACACAAAATATTAAGGTTTACAATATTTAAATTCTACATAAGAATAGCCATGATCCATCACTAATAACACAAAATATTAATTGTGTATGATGACCGGGCCACCGGGCCGAGTTCGGGTGACCCGAGCTATGGCCCGGACCCGACCCGAAGTAACGACCGGGTCTATTTTTGAGACCCCTTACTCGGCCCTAAACCCGGTGAAATCACATCAAATTAGCCCCTAAAGTGTTCGGGGTCGGGCCGGGTCTTCGGGCCGGGCGGGGCCGGGCCATGTGCACCCCTACCTGGCTGGACTGTTAGTAACATATGTCACTCTATAGTTTAACCACGTGTAATAGTACGATAATGTGTTGACCAATGACACGTGTCATACTGATATAGACAGTTGTGCCACGTGTAACAATGCTATTTGGCTACATATCAGTTTGTATGACATATCACAACAGTATTTCTTCACGTATTATCCGTTATGTCATTGGTGTGGAATTTAAAGTTCACAAACTAACCGACAAGTGCACCGGGTCGTACCAAGTAATACCTTAGGTGAGTGAGGGTCGATCCCACGAGGATTGATGGATCAAGCAACAATGGTTGAGTGATTGGCTTAGTCAAACAAACAGAAAATAATGTTTTAAGAGTTCAAACGCATTAACAGTAAATTCAAAAAATTAATAAAGCAAGCAGTAAACAGGTTGTGAAATATGTATGGAGAAACAGTTAAGGCTTCAGAGATATCTATTTTTCGGATTGACTTTTCTTACTAACTATTTTAATCATGCAAGATTCAATTCATGACAAACTATATATGACTAAGCCCTAATTCCTTAGACCTTCTTAGTCTACTCTAACTTTAATCAACCGCCAATTCCTTGGTCACTTAATTCCAATTAGAGGATGAAATTCAATTCTAATTTATGTGACACAGAAACTTTAATTACCCAAATATAAAAGGATTATATGTCACGTATCCTATTAAGTCCAGATAATTAGAAGTTTAGGAGAAATTGTTTTTAAGCTGTTGTTCAAGTAAAGAGTTTTTCCAAGTTATACAAGAACTCAATTAGAACAAGGATCATACTTCCGTTCTACCCAAATTCATAAAATAAAGAACAAAAACAATTCTTGAAATGGAAATTAATACATGAATTAAAATAGAAAAATAATAGTATCAATCCATACAATAGATAGAGTTCCTAACCTTAACAATGGAGGTTTAGTTGCTCATGGTTCAGAGAGAAAAACTAGGATTTCGGTAAACTGTAAATTGTGGAATGAGGTAGAAGAGAAGAGAGGAGCCTGAAAAGCTGATTCTTTTCCCTTTTATATCTAATCCTAATTAATGTAAAATATATTTTCTAAAACCAAATAATATCTTTTTCTATTTGTAATTAAAATAAAGTTTTGATCAGAAAATAAATAATATCTTCGCTGCCATCATAAATTTGGACGCGAGACCACTTCTTCCCTTATTAATTGGCTGGGTTTGGCGCCTAACTTCATGAAATTGAAGTTAGGGGCTGTTGAGGCAGCAAATAACTCGTCACTTGATGTGCATCTGGAGTGTGGAGCTTTCCTTTGGCGCCTAACTTGGTGAAATCCAAGTTAGGCGCCACCTTGATCGTACAGAATGAAGAGAAAGGGTAGACTATTATATATCGTTGGAAAGTCCTAGAAGTTAGCTTTTCAATGCCACTGGAATCACGTCAATTGGACTTCTATACCTCAAGTTATTCCTGTTTGAGTGCAAGGAAGTCGGAGTTGACAGCATCATTCGCCTTCTTCTCTTTTTCTGCGGAAACTCCATCAAATCCAGCCAAATGCTTCCTAAAATAAATAGAATTGCACACGATTCAAAGTAGCATCTATAGTGGCTAAAATATAATTAATTCTTGATTAAACTTGACAAATTAAATGAAAATTCAGTAGAAAAAGATAGGAAAGATGCTCACGCATCAGTTATCATTGTAGATGTACCAAATTAGTCCCTCATTTTGCATTAAGTGACTCATTTTAGTCTCTAAAATTGGGAAATGGATCCTCTCAATTTTTTTTTAACAATTGAGAGAGTAAAGTGTGATCTCTCACCATTAATTGTTATAAGTAGGACAAAAAAAAAACATGAGAGAGTGTGTATTGAAGGGTTATAGATCACACTTTACTCCTTCAATTTTTTTCAACAATTGAGAGGATCTATTCCCCTAAAATTGAATATCGTGCATCAAACTAGTCCCTTCACCCGTTTTTTTTCTCATTTTATTTTTAAAACTCAAAATTCTCAATTTGAAATTTTGGATGCACTAATTTCAATTCTATTTTTTCACCTATCGTTTAAATACAAGTGATTTTCTAAAAAATTTTAATATTTTTGTTTTAATTATATAATTTTTCTATAATAATTTAACATCGATAAATTTTATAATATATAAGTATGCTATTATAAAAAAATATATGATTGATTAGATACATTTTTTTTATCCAAAAGCGCGTGTTTTTAACAAGAAATCAAGAATAAAAATAGACATTTTTTTCGGTTCTTATGAAATACACATTTTCAGTTGTGTGTAAATGGATTAGACTGAAGACACTTCAAGAAACCTCACTACCTAGATGAAAGAGGTCAGAGATGGTAGTGAGAGTGCTTAAAATACGTTCACGTCAGCTCCAAGACAGTGATTAGGGGTATCTGCAAAAAAAAAATATTTTATAAAAGCACTTATATTTAAACAACTTATAAAAAAATTGAATTAAAATTAATACATTCAAAGATATTGAGAATTTTGAATTTATAAAAAAAAAAACTAGTAAAGGGACTAATTTGGTATGCGACATTCAATTTCAAAAACTAAAATGGGTGACTTAATATAAAGTGAGGGACTATTTTAGTGCATATACAATAATAACATAGTGGACGACATATGGTCGAATACTATTGCGGCACGTGACACAAACTGACACATGGCCAAATAGTATTGTGGCACGTGGTACAACTATGAACCATCCACGTCAGTATGCCACGTGTCACTGGTCAACATATCATCATACCATTACACATGGTCAAACTATGGAGTGACACGTGTCACTAACAGTCTGCATCATCAAGCCATGTCATCACGCTCAGTGACGGATCCAGAAAATTTTGGTAGTAGGGGTAAAATTTATATAACATGATAATAATTTTTATAATAAAAATAATATGTGTATATAAAAAATTAAATATTAAATTATTTATTAACCACTATATATCTATATATAAATACATGTATTATTTAACTTATTTTCAAGGTGTATTTTATATTTTAATATATATTTTATACAGATAATTATTTTTTATGTACATATAGCATGATTATTGTTATGATTATATTTTGTTATTGTAAAATATGATTAGCCTTCAAAATATCTAATATACAAATTAAAACACGAAAATAGTTATTTAAATAATAATATATAATTTAAAATTCTATTCTTTTAGGTTTTATATTTTTAAAAAATTAAGTAATTTTTCTCTTAACACTACCATCAAAATTTCTCTCTTTCCATATATATTACTAAATAATTATTTAAAAATTCGACTAAATCCCCATAGTGGTCCCCCAGATTCAGCCCGTGCACCAATTTAGCCTCTGAGATTCCAATTGCACTGTTTATGTCCCCCAGATTGCAATCTGGGCAACATAATTGTCCTTCGGTGAATTTCCGGCGTGACTCAGTGACGGCGTTGCTTAGGTGGCACAGCCACTGCCATGTTGGACGCCATAGTGTATAGATGACGTGGATTGTGTGGTAAAATTCTCCAATGTAGTCACTGTCTTCATGTTTAAATCCTAAATGGTTCTCGCCATCAACGTCTCCTTCTGCATCTCTTGTGTACACCAATAGCTGTCCCCATGAGAGGAAGTGGGAGCCATGTTGCAGGAAGTTCCAACCGGTCATCGTCGACGGAGAACTGGAGAAGAAGCACGACGCGAAGCAGGCAGGGACGGGTTCCGGACTGGTGCGGCTGTGGTTGTCGCCCGGTGCTAAGGTGGTCAGGGACGGAGTCACATCCTAACAAGCCCTTCTTTGGTTGCCCCAACTATAATGTGAGTAAAAGTAAATAATTTGTAGCTGATTGAATTTTTTTTTTTTTGTTGATTATTTTGGTTGGTTGCAGACAAGTGGGAAAATATGGTGTGGGTTATTCGTCTGGGCTGATTCTGTGCAAGAGGAGTTGTCTGAAAGAGCTGTTGCAGGAGATGATGATGGTGACAGGAAGATGAACTTTGCATGGCGGATGGGCAAGATGGAGGCAGACATTAGGAATCTGAAATTCATAACTCATGTTCTTGGATTTGGGTTCTTAGTAGTTGTTGTTTTTGTAGAATTGGTGCTATTAAACGGTTGAGAACATGTCAATGTAATGTAGTTTCCAAATTAATGAATGAAAGTGTTATGTGGTAACATAACAAGGTTTGTGTAAATGATCTTAGTTTGATATAACATAATATCCTGTTGGATGAAGTAAAAGTACTTGTAAATAAGTAACAGAAAGATTGATCCAAACCATGGACAATATTAATTAATCGATACCAAAATATGGCAAACCATTCATAGTTTTAACACATTACAACCATAAGTAATTGAACAAGTAGCATGACATACTTGATTAGTAATCAACAAAATGAACCATTGTTTAGAGTGAGCGCAGTCACTGTATCTTTTAACAAAAAACAAACACTTGACAAGAAAAATGTCCTAATGTTCTAATATTAAAGTTCACTTCTTCCGGGGGTGCTTAAATCCAGGAGTCGACACAAACTTCAGAAAATTTGTGAATTGTGAAGCAGTGGCAGAACTCACACCCTTCATTGGGTCCAGTGCTGTAGAAGGGGTTGTTGGTGGTGACCTTCTTCTAGCAGGCAGTTTGGCAGGTCTTGTGGCTGGTTCTCCGGTTACTTCAGTGAACTATACAAATTTCAAACCAAAAATAAATACCAAACTTTGTCACCCACTAAAACTTTTTCAGAGTTATTACTCCATGAATTACAAAGGCTTATTATAGAATTAATATTGTACCTTTTGAGAGTCTTCTGGTTCAGAACAAATTGGCTGTGACAGATCAATTTCTGAAGCTTGACCAATAGGAGCAGAATTGATTGTAATATTAGCAGTAGCCGTAGCTGTACTAGTAGTAGTTGCAGTTGCAGTGGCACTGGCAGATGCAGTGGCAGTTGCAATGTCAGTTGTGGTGGCCTGGGCAATTGCAGTTGCTTGTGCACTAGCATTTTTAGGGTCTTTAGCAGCCTCTGCTGCCTTTGCAGCAGCCGCAGCATCAACTGCAGCTTGAGCAGCATCAGCTGCTCTTTTCTTTTCACATTCTTTCTTGGTGTGACCTTTTTGCAAGCAGTACTTGCAGGTGAAAGGCCGAAGCTGTCTTTTCAAGGCTGTTATTGGTTTAGATTTCTTGCTAGAACTTGTGCCTTCATCGGAGTCCTTCCTCCTCTTTGTTTGAAGATTCCCTGGCTTCCTCTTGATTGGTGGTGCCAATGGCCTGTTAAACTGACTTTGTTCCCAGAAGGCTTGGCCAGGTATAGGATTGATGTTGTACTTGTATGTTTCCTTGTAAGACTCCATGGTTATCAACTTATGGCAGAAATTCTCTGGGTGCTTGTTGACTCTGGCCAGTGCTTCACAAGCATGAACGCATGGAATCCCTACAAGTCCAGTTTACATCCAGCTTAGGTTAAAACAAAATTATTTATAACACAAGTGTAAAATTCAATGAGCAAAGGTAAGTGGATGGGAAAAAATAACCTGTTAACATCCAGAACTGGCAGGTACATAATCTTTTCCCCAAGTCCACCACATGGTTTGTAGGACGCCCATGGACCTCAAACTTCTCATATCCAGTATCTCCAGACCATATAGCATGCCAATGTCTGGACTCTTTCCTCACATTTTCTAACCTACTTTTGATTACGGGTGGTAACAGCCCCAAGTGATTGTCCAACTTAACCTTGTTCTTAGCCATAGTCCTCATGACAAACATCCTCACCTCTTTTAAAAGAGTAAGTATAGGCTTGCCCCTTGCTTCTTTGATCTTTGAATTGAAAACCTCACAAGCGTTGTTGTAAATCGAGTCCAATTTCGGGTTGTGCCTGAACTGTGACCTCGTCCATGCCTCCTTTGGCCACTTGTCAAGATACTTCCATGCGTCCTTGTTCAGTCTCTTTATCCTATCCATGTATTCCTGAATTTCAACAGTTAATAGTTGGGAAAAAAGTCCATGTAAGCTAACTCCAGTTGCAAAAAAAAGTGGCTTTATGTACCTTAAACTCTTGAAATGTTGTAGCTCTAGCACACTCCTATAACAGTCCCCTCAGCTCCAGGTCCTTCCACTGCTTGTTGAAATTTCGCCACAAGTGCCAGACACAGAATCGGTGGCCCACATTAGGCATCACGGCTTTCATGGCAGGCAGTAATCCCTGAAGATAGCAAACAATATGTTACCACCATAGTCCTTAACTTTGAAAATCGATCGCCATAATAGTCCCTAACTTTGAAAATCAATCACCATAATAGTCCCTAACAGCACACCATAGAGGTATAGTATATAATCAAACAATTATATCAGAGCAGTAATCACAGTATGGCAGTAGTCCCTAACAGCACACCACAGAGGTATAGTATATAATCAAACAATTATATCAGAGGTATCATCACAATATGGCAATATACTCCTCTTTATGCACTAAATCAAGCTAACACAGTTTTACACATTAAAACTTATGTGAGATTAAGGATTAAGGTTACAGTAGGAAATTACCTTTTGCATATCAGAGATGAAATTCCACCCATGAGTCTTGTAGTCGCCAAGATCCTCATGTAGCAACTCTAGAAACCACTTCCAATTCTCAAAGTTCTCCACTTCCACAACTGCCCAGGCAATAACGTAGACATGATGATTAGCATCTTGTCCAACAGCCAATAGAATTTGCCCCCCGAAAACAATTTTTAGAAAAGCCCCATCAAGTCTAATTAACGGACGACAGCTAGCCTTAAAACCTGACTTGCAGTCACTCAAGCAGACATACATCCTCTCAAATATGACCTCACCACTAGGCTGTGGCTTTGTGCAAATCTGAACAGTTGATCCCGGGTTGATTTTCAACAGTGTTTCACCATAGTCCCTAAGCATGGCATATTGATTCTTTTCATCCCCATAGACTATATTTCTAGCATCACACAGTGCCCGTGATATAGAGTTTCTATTGAGCGACAAGTCATATTTCGTCTTGAAATATCTTGTAGCCTTACAGTTCCTGAAATTGGGATATTTCCTTAGTTTTTTGACCAACTTACCCAATTTCTATTTGCTGCCCTGTTCTTATCCTCTCGTGGACAAGTGTGGTCATTGAAGAAAGTCTTAACTTGCCAGCAACTGTCTTCGTTGTCCCTTGATGCGTACACAACCCACTTGCAATCCTTCACCTTACATACTGCCCTTACCCTTTTCCCGTCATTCTTCCTAAACCTCATCCGTCTCCCTTCTTGTATAGTGAACTCCTTCACTGCCTCTTTGAACTCCCACTTAGTATTGAACTTCATCCCGACTTCTAAATGTAGTTCCCCGAACCTAGCACCCTGTCTAAACACCGAAAATACCTCATCCGAACTTTCTTCTCCAACCAGCTCATCCTCTGAATTAGGTGGTGTTTTCATCTCCAAAGAGTGCCACGAATTGCCACCATCCGATTCTAACCCTGGATCAAAAGCGTCATGGTTATCCCCCTTTAGACCTCCCCCCACAAATTCGATGTCCACATCTTCATCAGAATCATCTTCCACAAATCCATCATCATCAACACAGACCTTGGCCTTTCCTTTTTCCTTTCCACTCTCTGCCTGGACCTTCTTCCTTGCATTGGGTTTCTTGACTTTCTTCTTCTGTGAAGGAACAGTATATCCAATGCTCGATTCATCCGAGCTATCATCCGGCTCTTGTGACTTATAGGCCTCGTCCTCAGCACTCTCGTAGCTGTCATGAGAGTCTGAGTCAGAGGATAAAAGAACATGGTCACCAGCATTTCCCTTTGCTTTTGAAATACCTTTCCCTACAGACCTTAGACAATATCTCCTAGTCCTAGTTACATTGTTCTGTCTGGGCATGGGTTTGGGTTTGGGAACTGTCTTAGGCTTAGACTTTGACTTAGGCTTAGGCTGGGACTCCATGTTAGAATTCACATTGGTCTTCTTCGGTAACGCCTCTTTAGCTTAGGGCTTGTATGTTACCATGCTTAAACTCATAGGAGGGTCCTTTTCGGTGGTAGGTTTGACAGGGGGTCTTTCACCATCCTGAAATTTGACTTGGCTTGCTCTCCAAGATCCCTCACCTGGTCATCAACATGCACAACAGCATCCTCTCCTTGTACTATTTCAGGTTCTGAAATGCCATGTTCAATATAGACATCCACTACCCCATCGTTCTTTCCACCATGAGAACACAGCTCTCTCAACTCATTATCAGAGTCTAAACGCCTCAAACCTACTTCTAGGCTCATCCTAGGGACCTGCCACCAAACCTCCTTCATGGTCTCATAGCCTAGCTCTTTGAAGTAATTTATCAGGTAGAATACATCCAACCTGTCCACATCCAGATCACCTAAACAATGCTTATTGTCAGGTGTGTATGTCCATCTCCCATCTTTACCCCTCTCAAAATTTCTCCCATGATGAAACATTATGTCTAACAATTCGGCGTTCATCTGCAACATAACAGAGGAAAAAAAATTTACCTCGCATGCAACACAAAAACAACAAATAACTTAGATATTACACACCACCAGAGATTACCCCCTGTTCTTTTCACAAGAAACAGAGCATGCATTACTGGTTTGAAGAAGGAAAACACTAAAACCATAACAAGCAGTGGATTCTAACACAAACTACATGTATCATGTTCAAGTAACTTTAATAATCGGCCATATCAGGAATGAAACATGATCCAAAAATAAAAAAAAAATAAAATAAAATTTGTACCTTGAAGCTAGCTTAAACGGTTCTTCAGTCGTTGCTTCAATGGTGAACCACGAACCTTCCCCCAAGTTCAGTATAACAATGTTAAGAAACCAGGCAGCAGTGCCCTTGCCTGTCGCTACTGATTATGGAGGAGGAGACCAAGCGTTGAGAGAGGTGAAAAAATATGGAGAAGAAGACGTAATGAATGCCAAACCCTTTACCCAAGCTACTACTACACTCATTGTGATCAAAACGGTGACGTGTGGGCTTTCAATCGTTTTGCCTCATGAAACGACGTCGTTCCGAATGTCCAACGTGGCAGTGGCTGCACCACATAAGCAACGCTATCGCTGAGTCACGCCGAAAATTCTCCGAAGGACCATTATGTTGCCCGAATCGCAATCTGGGGGACATAAACAGTGCAATTGGAATCTCAGTGGCTAAATTGGTGCACGGGCTGAATCTGGGGGACCACTACGGGGATTTAGTCTTAAAAATTTACTTCCCAATACAATTAGAAGCCGACTCTTATTGATATTCATAGTTAAAAAAGTTCTTTCAATTAATAGAGTTGCTACGCAAAAATTAAAGCTAATTTGAAAAGAAGATAAATAATATTCTTTTGAGTTGATTTTTAAAAACGAATACTAATTTCGTTAAATCTGAGAATTGATCATTCTAACGAATATCTAATATAAAATTTTTAGATTGACAATTAAGTACCAAAAGTTGAGTAAAAAATTATTGTGGGGTCAAATTTAATAATCTAATGGGGGCAAATAAATATTATTATCATATACTACTAAAAAAAATTCAAATTGTAGTGGGGGCGCTTGCCCCCACACCACTCCACTTAGATCCGTCCCTGATCACGCTGGTCAGTGACCAACGTGGTACATTTTTGTCAATCTCAAAGACGTAATTAGTACAATTAAAATTTCAGAGACAATTTTAATAAACAACATCAACTTTAAAGACCATTTTAAGATTTAACTCGTTATCAAAAGCTTGATTACTCAACTCCAAATAAGAGTAATTATTTTGGTCATTGATTAGTACAAAAACACAAGTAAAAAAGTATGTATAAATATATATAAATAAATAATAGCTGATTTTTTGTGTTTAGAGATACTTTTACAATTTTTCTTAGAATAATATTACACATCCAAATTTTTTGTTAATCAAGTCCAACTAAGTTGATATAACATAAAAAAAAAATCAGTTATAACTAACATTATTCCAAGTCTTATTGTTTAACTTGGTTAGATTTGATACATAAAAAGACTTGGATATGTAACATTACTCATCCATTTTAAATTTTTTTAACTCAAATCTTACGTTTTTAGACAAAAAATTGAATAAATCAGTTTATTCAGGTGCAATAACCCTTGCTTTTTTAGTTTTCATTCTAGTTTATCATTGCATATAATCATATAGAAAAAAAAATTGAAAACAATCTTTTTTCCGAATAACAATTAGCCAAAAAAAGTTGAATATGGGTATCATCATATCATGTGCAAGATTTACAAGTTTCCCATGCGATGGTGCACAAGGATGGGGGATCATTATCATACACGTTTTCTATTTTCTAGAACTCTCAAACTTCCAAAGCTAGACCCTTCTGCAAACATCATCAGTTGAATTCAAACAGCAATAATCACGTTCACGTATCATATCTATTCATCATGACCCTTTTTTCTTTTCTTTTTTCCTTTTCTTCCACGAGTTTGCCAACCACATTTGCAGCATGTGATGTTCAACTGTTGGATCATGGAAACATTGAATGCCATCAATATCATATAGGTCCAATAATATAATTCAAACTTCAAAGTATCCAATCCCACACAAATCCACATATATTATTTATTTATTAACATTGTCCTCAACATTGACGCAATTTTCTACTCTATTCCCTACATTATTATAGATATTCGAATTACCTAATGCCGATAGTGCGCACATAACAACATAATCAAAGCCACTAATATTCATTTGTGGATAAAGCAGACACTCCAATTATTGGCTCACAAGGTACAAGACAGAACCATATAAAAAAAAACTGAAATCTTGTTCATGTGGGGCTGATTTTTCCACAGCCATCTTATGGAGTGGAGGGGGCCAAAAAAGAGAAGAAAAAGCTCATATATACTACTAAAAATTAAATGCATATAGCACGGTGAAGGGGTGTGAAGGAATGGTAATAACATCTGGAAAGCATATTGTTAAATGCTGCTGATTTCTTTCTTAACCTTCAAGGTATCATCTGAAAGATCTCCATCTAGCAACTGGTTTAATGGTTCTTCTTCTTCAATGTCGTCTTCGTTGTGACACTTGTCGCCCAAAAAGCTGGGTTGATTCGTCGAAGATAACAGCCTAGCCCACATTCTATCAGTTATCACTACATGATTCCGGTTCTCATTGATTCTCTGCATAAAAATGAACCCAACAAAGAGTTAGGCCAAAAGACTTCCACAACTTTTGCAACCAAAAAATGTAATAATCTTTAGTCTGCTACTATTACTTCCTGAACAAAAGTTAACTTGCTTTATTTTTTGGTTAGAATGAGAAAACAAATGCAAAGGAGAGAGAGAGAGAGAGGGAAACAAGCAGCTTCATTAAAACATGAACATAAAAAACATTGAAAATGAAAATGAAGAACCAAATGTTCAATGATGGACTTACATAGAAGGGTATATAAGTTTGTCTTCCATTGACAAGTCCACTTGTATAGCCAGTGTAACCTGCCATTGCTCCATGAACAGCACTTTGAGCAAGAAGTGTGCAGTACACATTATCAGAAGCATTGCTTGGAATGGCTCGAATCATGTAAGTTGGATCTGTAAAACAGAAAAGGGAAGGCAATACTCTCAGTGTCATCATTATCTGTAGCGTGTCAATACATAGAATTCTAAGTTCAATCTTCACGAACCTATATATTTGAGAGTTATGGCCATCGTCTTCTCTCTTGCAAAATGATCCTGGAAGAACACAATGCGGAAAATAAGCAGCAGAAAATATATTCACAAAACGTTTGTTGATAGTTAAAGGAAATGCTGAAGAAAGAAATAGACTCTATTTTTTCATGGTCTACCATAAACTAATGAAAGGACATTCTCAGACACTAAGTTCAAAGTAAATTCTTTGGTCTCTTCTACAAAAGATAGACATAGAAATCATCAATTGGAAACTTGAGACAACAGAAAACATTTCCAATTCAGCATGACAGACAAAGAATGTTCTGTTACAACTCCTAGAGAATTCAACCATGCAGACAAATTTATGAATGTGTGAAATAAACAAGGCAATCCACATCTGACAATGTAATTAAGAGGATAATGCTTCCAAAGATCTCATAGAAGAGAAAATACATCTACTACAGACAAAGCGTATAAAAATCCAACCTTAATCTCTTGGGATATCCACAGCCCAACATCTTGAAGAAGCTTGTTTCCTGAAGCATCCTGTTTGTTCATGGTTTGCATTTTCTCAGACATAAGTTCCTGTCCTGCACCTTCGGCAATAACAATAACCATGTGCCCATTTTCTTTAAGTCGTTTCTCTATATATTCAAAAAGTCCACCAGGACCCTCAAGGTAGAATGGTGACTCTGGAATCAAGCAGCAGTCAACATCTCGACTCGCAAGAGTAGCATACATTGCGATAAATCCTGAACCGAGGAAGCAATGTCAAGTTCTTGTGATCATGTTTAATTAGTTGATGAGTGAAGCCATTATTATAACAAACAGGGAAACATAGTAACTTACCACTATAGCGACCCATCAGCTTGACAACCCCTATACCATTCTCAACACTCTCAGCTTCAACATGTGCCGCATTTATAGCTCGTTGAGCCTCCTCAACAGCAGTGTCAAACCCAAAGGACTTGTCAATAACCTATTAAGCAGAAGAGAGACATTAGGAAAACAAAGAATTGCAATTAACATCCTCATCTAATTAATAATTGCATTTTAATCATTTGATATGGAAACTAGAATGTGCAAGATATGTACCGGGATATCATTATCTATAGTCTTGGGGATTCCTACAACCGCAACTTTGAGACCGCGCCTTCTAACTTCCTGCATGGATGATCAAGTTGAATTATTAGAAAATTGCTACTTTATCTTGATACAATTAGCCGCCTAAGTCTTTGATCAATATAATCTAAGTAAAAGAACAGTTACATCCCTAAACCCAAAGTCAACTGTCTCATTTTTGAAATCCTATATACCTCAAAAATTGCAGCTGCACCCCTCTGAGTTCCATCTCCTCCAATAATGTAAACCTGAAATTGAGAGAGATATTATTAGTCTGAAGAACACACAACATATGCACTAAGTAAATAGAAAGAAATGCAGAGTCATATACCTGATTGATTCCACGATCTTGTATACTATCAACTATCTTATTGGTATCATGTCCGCCACGGGATGTACCAAGAACAGTTCCACCACGCTTGTGTATATCATTAACACTTTTAGGAGTTAAATTAATTGTATTTCGAGCATAGAAACCCCTGTATCCGCCCTACAAAACACAATATTTTTCTCAGTTAAACAGGGATCCACTCTTTTTGTTGATGAACTCGAGGAGGTCCCGTTGAGTTTTTAATCAGAAGATTTCTTATTCTATAAATGACTCGATAGATAACTTTTTTCAATGTTTCAAAAAAGTCCATTTCAATTTTTTTTAAATGAGACTGATGAAAATAACCAAGTATGAAAGCAATTGCTTGTTATGCAACGAAGAAAGGAGAAAGCAAGGTAATGAAGCATTATACACCCAAATACAGCACAGGAGGGAACTAAAGAAAAGCGATATTACAATTTAATGGGATTTTAACAATTTCACATTTATTATTCTTTACAGTTCATAAAGAAAAGTAAAGAGCCAACTATTTTTAGGAAAGTTGTAAGTAATGCCATAAACATAAACTTACTTCAATTCCAAGCACTCTCTTCACACCATACATATGGTGTAAGCCACACACTAGCTCTCTAATGACGGTGTTGAGACCAGGGCATAGTCCCCCGCAAGTGACAATAGCGGCCTTGACTTCATCCGACTCGAAATACACCTGAAAATTCCGATTTTAAAAGGCCATTGCCATTAGCAATAAGAAAGCACCATACATACCAATCATTATTCCACAAATAAAGCCACAGAGCTGGAGATATACCTTTTGCCTAGGTCCAGCACGCCTAAAATGCACTCCTCGTTCGCTATCTTTGTGAACAACAACCTGTTTAGGATTAAAAAACAGAAATGGAAATGAACAACATGATTTTAGGGATGTCTAAAGTTGCAACCAACATTTTAGGCCAGCTTTTCCACAAGAAGGGGGAGCCTTGGAGCCACTGCTGCATTATCTCCTATGACCTCAAGGTCACGGGTTTAAGCAGTAGAAACAGCCACTGATTTAATTATCAGATTAGGCTGCATACATTACACACCCTTTGGGTGCAGTCCTTCCTGGACACTGCGTCAACGTGGGATGCTAGTAAACCGGGATTTTTTTTTTTTTTTTTTGCGGAACCTCCCAAAAAAAAATAAATTGACCTTGATAACATGATTTTGGACCACCGTCTTAAACATGCTTCCAACTTAGTCACCGTTTCCATTATTTGGACTGGGGGGTCCATACCTGGCATAGGGGGTAACGGTACCGCCACCTTAATATACAAATTAGTATTCAGTTTATTATATAGATGTTCATAGATTCATAGGTGGATTAATTAGGCCAGCAGGTGTTTCGGTAATATGATTAGAACACAATACATGAATTCAAATACATTAAAAAGAGCTGAAAATAATGATTATAATAATTAATAATAATCACAAACCTTCTGAGGAACACTGTCATCGACATGCACGAAATATTGCCTGCAAAAAACAAGTTCAAGACATCAATCATAAAAGAAAGTAAGTAATCACAAACAAGAGGTAGCAAAGTAAACGGAAAATTACTCAACACGAACAGAAAAAAATTAACACTTACTTAACTACAGAATAAGCAGGGTTGTCTTGCAAAGGATTCGGGTATGTCTGCAAAAATTAACACGAAAATAGGAAAAATATACCGCTTATCAGCCGCAGGTTTTGAGTTTTGACCCAATTATGGAAGCAGGAAAAATTTTCACTAAAATCGATAACAAAATTAATAAATAATTCGCAAAAGTAAAATTATTAAATTAACATACCAAAAAATAAATAAATAAAAAAATAGTGGGACCATTCATACATAACTGCAATAAACCACCGACTGATGCATGAACCAAGAGATTAGTAATAGAGAAATATAATTTTTCCCAAACAATATATTTATATTTATTTATTTAATAACGACAAAAAAAACTTTCCGAGAAAAGAGCACAAAAAAGGTGAAACAGAGCGGAAAAAAGAAAGCTAAGACACGATGAGTGATCAGCGTAAGAGAAAAGCAGAGTAGAATAGTTCAGAAGAAGAAGAAGAAAACGACGACGTACTGGAAGATCAGAAATATAATCAGTGAAATGCGGAACGTCTTCGAGGATGTAACCTGCGGTGCCGTACACTATCTTAGGCTTGAGATTGGGAGCTGACGTCATCGCTGATGCTCCCTCGCCACCGATCCACCCGTTACAGTAATTATTCATCGTAACAGATTCTGTTTTGTTTGCGACGGGAGCGGTTGCGAGGTTGTTATAGTTGTTGAGGGAAGTTGTTTGAGACTTTTTGTTACTAACGGTAACTGAACCCATTCGAAGAAAGGAAGGTAGTTATATCAACGATCGGAGAAGGAGATCAAAGTAAACATATTTATAGTAAACGGAGTTGACCGAAGAAAAAAAAAACAGAGGGAGTTTAATGTTTTTTTTTTTTTGTGTGTGGGAAGGTTGAGGGGTAGTTGAAGTTTTAAGAAGTAAAGAAAAGGGGGTTTGAAGGAGAAACAGGTGGCTGGAACAATGGGGCGAATTCGTGTGGTATTTGAAGGTCTTTCAGGGTCTCTTGTTATGCTTTGGGATCCATGAACAACCTTTTTTCTTTTTATTTTTATTTCAAATTTTGATTTTCATACACAATATTTTATTCGGTCGATCAATTAGATTTGATTTGTTAGTTAGGATAATTATTTACACTATCAATATAGATATTAGATATAAAAAGATATTTTTTTTTGCTATGTGATGATATATAATTAGATATACTTAAATTAAATTTGTGTTACGTAATTTTTAAAAGACTTGTTAAATAAATATCAAGAATTAGATTTATAGATTTGAATTATTTAATAATAAATTTTAAAATTAATCATTTTTATTAAGATAATAATATATCTATGATAAAAATTAAATTCATAAACATTTGAGTAAAAGGATAAGTATGTTTTAAGAAATTACCCAAATTTTTGGGAAGAAAAGAACAAGTAAATCTCTAAAATATTTATATTAAGCATGTATCACGGTTTGGCTAATCTTTCATCCAATTCAGTTTAATCAACGAATAAATTTGATGGTATATACTAAGCAAACATGTCATTTGCAAATATAGCCATGTGTACGATTATTTAAAGAAATTAGACAAAAGAAATGAATAGAAAATGACATATATCTCGTGTTATTATTATTTAAGAAATTATTTTCTCTTATTTATAAGTTTTTGTAAATTTTTTTATAAGATAACAATTTTTATATAATTATTTTTATGTAAAATTAATAATTAAAAATTATTAAATAATATATTTAATAAATTTTAACTATTAATTTTATATAAAATTAATTATACGTAAATTTTTATTTCTTTATAAATATATTCCTCATTTTATTTAGAATTTTCTTTTTAAGCAAAAGTGGCCAAGTGAGAGGTTGAATCAAACAGAGTGCTTTAAATTTAGATATAAAAAAATTTTAAATATTAAATTGTAGATTACTTAAAGAGAAAAATTTTATAAATAATAGTAAAATATTTAATTAAGTTCAATTGAATTATTATTAAGGGTTTTAAATTAGGCGCGTTTCTTTTTTATCATATTGGTGCTGTATTTTTTTTTTCTCTTATATTATTACTATTTTTTTTTCTCTTTCGTTATCATTGTGCCCTTCACTACCACCATCTTCTCCTCCTCTTTCTTTTTAATTTATATAAGGAATGCTAGGAGCCAGCAAATTTTGTGATTTGTAACCATCAATTAACTATCAATGATATTTTTAATGGTGTGAGATTTCATCCAATAGTATAAGATTACTCACTTTTCTTTTGTTAGTTAAGTGCTAGCCAAATTTTAATAAAAGTGCTGACCCCTAAATCTTCTCTTAAATTTTTTCATCTCCTTTTTTTCTTTTCATTCTCTTCTATCTTCATTATTGTCAATCATTATCATCATCGTTATCGTTATTGTTATTGTTATTTTTATTGTCATCATCGTCGTCATCTTTTTCTCTTCCTTTTTCATTTTTTCTCTTTTATTATAGTCTTCGTCACCACCACCACCACCACGCCACTACCTCCGTCTCTTCATCCTCTTACTTTTTTCATTTGAATTTATTTGATCTCTTCTTTCTTTTCCCTCTTCCACCTCCTACTCCATCATCATTATTATCATCATCAGCATCTTCTTATATGTATAACCGTTCAAATTTAGAATATACTGAAATTTCTTAATACTGATAACACACAAAATAAAATCAGTTTAAAACAAGCTCAAACTAAAAGTGCATCTTATTTAAATCCAAAATACACATAAAATATTGACGATACACAAATAAACTCAGTTCAAAACAAAAACAGACCAAGTGCACCTTATTTAAATTCAGAATACACTGAAATTACTTAATGATGACGTCACACAAATAAACTTAATTTAAAACAAGCACAAACCAAAAGTGCACCTTATTCAAATTCAGAATGCACCAAAATTATTTAATGATAACTCAAAACGTCGTCTTCTTCTTCTTCATTATCATCATCATCATCATCATCATCGTCATCATCATCATCATCTTTTTCTTTTTATTTTCTTATTCATCTTTTCCTTCTTATTTTACTTTTTCATAATTCTCCTTATTTTACTCTCTTAACAAGAATAAAAATAAAAAAAATCAAACAAAAAAAGAAGAAATATATAATACTATAAAATCACTAAAAAAACAAAGAACCTACGTTCATTTAATTAAATAAGATTGCAATACAATACAAACATGTTCATTCAATTCTAATATGAGAAGTAATGTTCCTTAAAGAAGAAATAAGAGCAACAAAAAAGAAAGAAAGAAAGAAAGAAAGAAAGAAGAATGAGAAGAAAAAAATATAATATTAAAGAAAACGTTTTTGTGCTTTTGTAACAAAATCGGTATAAAATTAAAAAATTTATATGTTATTGTTAAGAAATTTCGATGTTATTTGTTCTGATAAATTTTGCATATTTCAAAACTTTTTCTCTTCTTTTTCTTTCTTTTCATTTTCGTTGCTTCTTCTTCTTTTTCATTTTTTTTCATCTTTTTCTTATTTTATTTTTTTATAATCTTTTTTGTTTCACTTTCTTAAGAGGAATAAAAAAAAAATCAATACTACAAAATTATTAAGAAGAAAAGAAAAAAAAAGAAAAAAGAAAAAAACGCAACAATAATAACAGCGATAAAAAAACGACAATGAAAAAAAATACGCGAAGTAGAAGAAAAAAACGAAAAAAAAAAAAGAGAAATGCGAAAAGAAAAAAAAATGCAAAAACCGAAAAAAATATTTAAAACGTATATTCACACTTTTACTGATAAAATTAATTTTTGATAAATTTAAACTGATTTAACTAGATTTAATTATCAAAAAATTTAGATGTATAATAAAATTATTACTTAAATCAACAAAATTGTTTACAGAGACAAGACATATAACCTCTTTTAATTAAATTATTTTAGATATTAAAAATATTGGTGCTTCACAATTTTTTCTAAAAAATTTCTGCCGATTTAAACTAAACGAGTAGAAAAACAATAATATAATATTTTGTTTAATAATACAGTAATTAAACCATTTTGTTTTCCATCTTTGGGTTCACGACACGAAGTGGTGGACTAGTTGCCACTTTCTAGAATAAACCTTGGAGATACTTTGATAATATTCTGTGTTGAATTTTCATACACGGTTAAGTGCTAACTCCTCTGTTTTGGGAAAACAGAGCATCCTTTGTCCAATGTTTTACGATGTCTATATAATAAACACAAATTGCCTTTTGAATTTCCGTCAACCATTTGAAGATGTAATACATTAGTTTGTAGAGTAAATACTATTTCCATTCTTGATCATTTTTTTTTTTAAAGATTACGAGGTTTTTAAATAAAAAAAAATATTCTTTTCAATTTTTTATATTTAACTTTATAGAATCGATTAACTCCTTTATTAATATTGACATAGAAATTAATTATTCTTATAAAAATAAAAATCAAAAATCAAAAATATTTTTTTTTTGTTAAAAATTTCATTATCTTTTAAAATAATTGTCAATAACTGTTTAAAAATTTTTTTCTAATTTTTTGTATTAATATAAGTAGCAGCAAAGCGATAGGCAACACGACTCGTATCTACAGGTGTCTAATAATTCGTTCAAACTTAGTTGAAGCAAGTTGACAATTCAATTTGCTGTAAATAAGATCAAATGCAAGTATTAAATCAATTTTATTTATTTAATTCATATTCTTAATATATATATATATATATATATATATATATATATATATATATATATTCATAAAAATATATATACGTATGATGAGTGAACAAAAATTTGAACCCAACATTTTTATTTTTTTATACAAATTATTATTGTCATTAAGTAATTTACTTTGTTAACCGTACATAAATAATATTTGATCTTATAAAATATAGAATGGCTGAATATTTTATTTTTACATATCAGTTAAATAAGGTCAACCTAAAAAATTTAAAGTGTATGTAACTATTATGGATTCGGCCCACGGATCTATGACCTGGGATAAACCCAAACTCGGCTACCCGGGGCCGGACCATCAAAACCCTCTAGGAGGCTAGAAATCGGCTCTACTAAAGCCCCCAACCAACTTTCAAATTTAAATGTCCATCTTATCTTACTCAGATTCAGATAAGATAAGATAACTATCACCACCTATAAATAAGAGGACCCAGGTTCCCAGGTATTCATTCATTCCACACACCTTATACCTCTCAGATCCATTCTGACTTGAGCGTCGGAGTGTCTTTGCAGGTATCTCCCCCCATTGCTCCAGTCAAGCGATCCGGCATCCGCCTCAACCCGCAAGTTCTCAATCCATCTCTCAACCCGTATAAGAGACATCTTGTACATTGGCGCCGTCTGTGGGAAACTTGCGCCAATCAAGCCGGAATGGGGGACATACCGGAAGAGACCTCCCTAAGCCAAGACAACTCTCGAACGAGGAACCCAACCCCCGAACACCAAGAGGTCACAAACCGCAGAAGGATAGCAAGCACCATCCACCACGCCACTCCTGCGCAAAATAAAGAAAACGAACACGTCGCCGCAGAACCACGGCACCCCGAAAACACCGGGGAAAAAGCGGCACAAATAATCCAAGATCTCTACCTTCGAGTCCAGGAACTAGAAGGAAGAATAGCCACCGGGGAAAGGCGCAACGCCGAAAATGGAAGCCACGCAACCTCTAGATCAAAATCTCGTCGCGGCCGATCGCCAACCCGACGAGAGAAACAATCATAGCACCTCGCGCAGCCCCAGACGTGAAAAATCGCCAGAACGGCGACACAGTAAAAGGTACAACCGTAGCGCTTCTCGTGATCTAAGTCGTCAACATGACTCAGACGAAGATCGGCGACACCGAGAAACCAAGCGCACGAGAAACGAACACACGATAATGGGAGCCACTCCCTTCACGGAAAGGATCTTAAAAGCAAAACTCCCTAAAGGATTTGACAAACCCACGGACATGAAGTATGACGGAACCAAAGACCCCCAGGAGCACCTAACGGCCTTCGAGGCCAGGATGAACCTAGAAGGTGCAGCCGACCCAGTCCGATGCAGAGCTTTCCCGGTAACCCTAGCCGGACTGGCAATCAAATGGTTCAACGCCCTCCCTAACGGATCCATAACCAGTTTCCCCGACATTTTGCGAAAGTTCATGGCCCAGTTTACAACCAGAATCACCAAGGCTAAACACCCCATCAGCCTGCTAGGGGTCACGCAGAAACAAGACGAATCCACGCAAAAATACCTCGACCGCTTCAACGATAAATGCCTAACGGTCGACGGACTCACGGATTCTGTCGCAAGCCTCTGTTTAACCAACGGGCTCATGAACGAAGATTTCCGCAAACACCTTACCACCAAACCAGTATGGACCATGCACGAGATCCAGAACGTCGCCAGAGACTACATAAACGATGAGGAAGTCAGCCAGGTCGTCGCCACCAACAAACGGCAACACGGCAACGCCCAACACGGAAATTCGACATCTCGGCATAATCCAATATCCAGAGAAAATTAGAGGGACCAGCCCAAACAAACAAACACAAACCGACCACCCAGGATCGGCAAATTCTCTAATTATACACCCCTAACAACCCCAATTACCGAGATATACCACCAGATAGCTGATCGAGGTATTATCTTGAAAGCCCGACAACTCAAAGAAAGAACAGGCGGCAACAAAACCCTTTATTGCGACTACCACCGAGGTTACAGGCACAGGACACAAGACTGTTTCGACCTTAAAGACGCCCTCGAGCAAGCCATAAGAGACGGCAAGCTCCCAGAGTTTGCCAAAATCATCAGAGAACCAAAACGCGCGGAAAGAGACAGGTCGCCAGAGAGAGAAGGGCGCAACCCGAGAACGCAAAAACAACCCCCCATGGAAAGTCCAGAAGACGATCCTACCATAATAGTAAACGTTATCACGGGCAAAGACGTGTCAAGCAAGTCAAAATCAACACTAAAAAAGGACCTCAAAGTCCTGGCCGTCAGAGACCAAGCTCCAACTACCACTGCCGACAAAACGATAACTTTCCTACTTGAGGACTGCAAACACGGCACCTCAGCCGAAGACGCACCTTTTGTCATCTCGGCAAGAATCGGAACGGGACTAGTTCGAAGAATACTGGTAGACACCGGCGCAGACTCCAACATCTTCTTCCGAGGAGCCTTCAACAAGCTCGGGCTCCGCAACGAAAATCTCCAAACGCACCACAATGGCGTCACGGGACTCGGAGACAACTTTCTCAAACCGGACGGTTCCATCACCCTCCCCCTCACCATAGGGACAGGCAACCAAAGGAAGACAATTCTATCAGAATTTGTGGTCCTAAAAGACTCCACCGCCTACAACGTCATCCTCGAAAGAAAAACAATCAATGACTTCTCTGCCATCATCTTTACCAAATACCTCCTTATGAAATTCATAACGGAAGACGGCTCCATAGGTACTATCCACGGAGACCGAGAAGTCGCAGCAGAATGTGACAATACCAGCCTAGCTTTACGAAAAAAGTCTCGCGACGCGGCTGGGATATTCCTAGCCGACCTGGACGCTCAACAAGGCGGCCAACCTAGGCCAGAACCAGAAGGCGACATGGAAAAACTACAAGTAGGGCAAACCAAAGACGAATACACCTTTATCAACAGGAACCTTCCATACGACCTTAAAGAAGGTCTTTCCCAATTCTTGAAACAAAACAGAGACTTGTTCGCCTTCACACCAGCCGACATGGCCGGAATAGACCCCGACTTAATGTCCCACCGGCTAGCCGTAGATCCCAAAGCCAAACCCATAGCACAAAGGAGACGAAAAATGTCGTCAGACCGAGCGGCCGAGGTCAAAAGACAAGTAAAAGCCCTACTCGAAGCAAACTTCATCAGAGAAATACCCTACACGACGTGGCTGGCAAACATCGTACTAGTAAAAAAGTCCAACGAGAAGTGGCGAATGTGCGTCGATTACACGGACCTCAACAAAGCCTATCCAAAAGACGCCTTTCCCCTACCAAACATAGACAGATTGGTAGACGCCGCGTCTGGCCACCGATACCTCAACTTTATGGACGCATACTCCGGCTATAATCAAATACCCATGCACCGACTCGATGAGGAAAAAATAGCATTCATCACCCCCGACGGGATGTACTGCTACACAGTCATGCCTTTCGGCCTAAAGAATGCCGGAGCCACCTACCAAAGACTTGTCAACAAGATATTCCAGAATCTGTCCGGAACCAAATTAGAAGTCTACATAGACGACATGCTCGCTAAAACCGAATCAAGCGAGCAACTCATCAGCGATCTCAGGCTCATAATGAACACCCTATGAAAGCATCGAATGCGACTCAACCCGACAAAATGCGCCTTCGGAATAGAGGCAGGAAAGTTCCTCAGATTCATGATCACGCAGTGCGGAGTCGAAGCTAACCTAGAGAAATGTCATGCCATCCTCGATATGACAAACCCAAAAAACCTTAACGACATACAAAAGCTCACCGTCCGGCTCACCGCGTTATCCCGTTTCCTCGGAGCATCAGCACAAAAAGCAATCCCCTTCTTCAAACAGATGAAGAAAGGAGCCCCCTTCAAATGGAAAGCAAAATGTGAGAAAGCATTCCAGCACTTCAAAAGAGTCCTAGCGGAACCACCAGTTCTCGCCAAACCCCAAACAGGGGAGACCATTTACCTATACCTCTCTATAACGGAAGAGGCACTCGCAGCAGCACTCATCCGCGAAAACGAGAAAAAAGAACAAAAACCCATATACTTCATAAGCAAAGTCCTACAAGACACAGAAACTCGTTACTCGTGCCTAGAAAAGCTAGCTTTCGCACTCCTCACGGCCTCCTGGCGCTTACGACAATATTTTCAAGCCCATTCCGTGACAGTCCGGACCGACCAAGCGTCAAACAGGTACTACAAAAACCCGACCTAGCAGGAAGAATGCTAGCATGGTCCATCGAGCTATCCCAGTTCCAAATCAAGTTCGAACCCCGAAACGCAATCAAAGCACAAGCCATGGCCGATTTCATTGCCGAGATGACACCGGGAAACCCCACCCCCGAGTCATGGAAGCTGCACGTCAACGCTCATCAAACGTCACCTCCGGAGGTGCCGGAGTCATACTCGAAAGCCAAAACGGGGTCGTAATCGAACAGTCAGTACGATACGAGTTCCCAGTTTCAAACAATCAGGTTGAATATGAGGCCCTCCTGGCAGGCCTAGCCCTAGCTAAGGAAGTCGGAGCAAAGGTCCTGGAAGTAAATACCGATTCCCAGGTAGTCAGTTCCCAGATTAACGGAGACTACCAAACGCGAGATCCCCTACTCCAACAATACCTTGCCAAGGTAAACGAACTAAAAGAAGAATTCAATCACGTGACCATACAACACGTTCCTAGAGAACGAAATGCCAGGGCGGACCTCCTTTCTAAGCTAGCCAGCACCAAACCAGGACGTGGCAACAAGTTGCTAATTTAGGAAGTCGTTAAGTCACCGTCCATATCGACCACGACTAACGCCTGTCTGACACACTCCAGCCAAGGATCATGGACCCACCCTATCCTACAATACCTCCTCAACGGAACACTGCCAGAAGACCCCAAGGAGGAAAAACGGACAAAAAGAGAAGCCGCCAATTATACGGTCATCGCCGGACAACTATACAAGCGCAGATTCTCGCAACCCATTCTCAAATGTGTCGAGCCCAGGGACACGGAATACATACTCCGCGAAATCCATGAAGGCTGCTGCGGCCACCACATCGGGGGTAAAACCCTGGCCCAGAAAGTCATCAGGGCAGGATACTTCTGGCCCACGATCATCCGGGATTCCATGCAGCTGGTAAAGAACTGCGATAAATGCCAAAAGCACGCCAATATCCACCAAGCCGCCCCCCACCAACTCAGCATTATATCGGCAGAACGGCCATTCGGTACCTGGGGAATCGACCTCGTCGGGCCCTTTCCTACGGCACCCGGTCAACTCCGATATCTCATCGTCGCCGTAGATTATTACACTAAATGGATCGAGGCCGAATCCCTGGCCTCCATCATGGCAACCCAATGCCGAAAATTCCTCTGGCGGCAGATCATAACCCGGTTCGGAATCCCCGAGATCGTCATCTCGGACAACGGAACCCAATTCACCGATAGGAAATTCAGAGAATTCCTAGAAGGGCTACATGTATCCAACTGTTTCAGTTCGGTAGAACACCCCCAAACAAATGGGCAGGTGGAATCCGCAAACAAAATAATCGTCAAAGGGCTCAAAAAGCGGCTCGACGAGGCCAAGGGACTATGGGCCGACGAACTCGGATCAGTCTTATGGTCATATCGAACAACCCCTCAGACGACCACCGGGAAAACCCCTTTCCGTTTAACATACGGCGTGGAGGCCGTCATCCCAGTAGAGATAGGAGAGCCAAGCCCAAGGAGAACGGTCGGGGGTAACGACGAAGATGCAGAACGAGACCTCATCGACGAAGAAAGAAGCATAGCCCATGTCAGGGAGCTAGCCCTAAAACAAAGAATCAGCCTAAGGTACAACCACCGCGTCATCCGACGGAAATTCGTACCCAACGATCTCGTCCTACGACGAAACGACATTGGAACCCCGACCCCAGGAGAAGGGAAACTCACCCCCAACTGGGAAGGACCATACAGAATCAAAGCCACAATCGGAAGGGGAGCATACAAGCTTGAATGACTTAACAGCGATGAAATCCCCAGGACATGGAATGCCGCCAACTTACGACACTACTACACTTAGACTGACCTAACCTACTTAGGTCACCCCTTGTTTTTCTTCTTCTCTTTTATTATTCGTTTTCCTTCTTTACTACATTTGTTTTCCCCTTTGAATTTAAGTATTAATCACGGGTACTCTTTCCCGCCATAAACTGAGGGTTTTAACGAGGCCCAATAAAACTCCATTTTATTTTACCTTTCCCCCTTTTTACCTCCCCAAAAGGAACAGAAACACGGCCACAACACCGAGAACTGATCACCCTTGGGGCCTAACAAACAGATGTCCTCAAACGCTGACGGCCTACCAAAGGCCCTAAGTCACGACGGCTTAAACATGCAACGGCTCGGAAAACATGCAAACGGCTCGAAAAACATAAAAGCCTGAACAGCCACACGAGTCATCAAAGAAAAAGCGAGTCATCAAAGAAAAAGCAAATTATAAGCGGCCACAATGGCATAAACAAAAGTTCAAAACATACCAAATACACGGCCACAGGGCCAACCAAACATCCAAAATAAAACCAAGTTTCAAACTAAATGTAATAAAAACTATTCGAGGTCAATGATCTGACCATCACGGACGGTCTTGAAAGCCCCCATCACAGACACGTCCACACCTGGAGCCAACACCGAAGCCTGAGCTCTCATTGTTTCCTCGGTAGCCACGATCGCACCCTTCGCATCAGCCAATAACTCCGCCTTCTCCTTCTTCAGAGCAGCAACTTCAACCTTCAAATCCTCCACCTCGCCAAGGAGCACGGCTGCCTGAAAACCCGCATCGGAAGCCCGCTGCCGCTCCACACCCAGCTGAGAGAGAAGAGAAGTCTTAACCTCGGAAAGACGGAGGATCTCGGCCCCAGCTTCCTCGGAAGACTTCACTGCCTTCTCTCTCGCTATCTCGGCAGCTTCAAGCTGCTCTTTCAACTTAGCCGCATCAGCTTGGGAGAGACGGAGCTTCTTGTCCAACAAACCGACCTGAGCCATCACGGGCTCAGCCTTCCGGACAGTAACAGCAGATCGAAGGAGGGCGCGATACACTGACTTAGCTTGAAAAAGAGACATCGCAGTCATCAAAAAATGGCTCAGTGCCAGGCATCAAATACTGATCTATGAACCCTGAAGCATCAAAATGTCGGTCCATCACGGTAGGAACAGCACCATCCTCCTCCAATTTCTCGCTGCTAGGCTCCTCAGGCCTCTTCCTCTTCCGGGAGGCCTCGGCAGCCGTAACCACAATGACTTCCTCCTCCGGCGAGTTCACGGGGCCAGGGGAAGCCTGAGCTCCAACCCTAACCCCAGACGAAATCACCTCCTGGGAAACAGCTCGAGAATCCGCAGTAGGATTAGAGACTGGGGTACTTGGAGATGCCGACGACCCCTCCTCCCGGTCCATCGCTGCCTTCAGCCGCGCCAAAGAAGTCAAGCCACTGGCCATCTCAACTGAAAAATCAAAGAAAAACTCAAAGTTACAAAACTGGAAAACAAACATAAAAACAAGAGAAAGCAGCAGCCACACACCAATATACGCCCGGCAGGCCATAGGATCCCCCATAAAGTCTCGAGGATTTAACGGGCGCTCCCCGAACAAATGCCAAAGGACACTAGCAATGTTCTTATCCTCTGGAGACAAACCATCATAGGTGACCTTAGTCAACACCGACGGCCCGGAACGAAAATTCCAATAGGTCGGAAACCGGCGCTCGCCCTCTAACGTCAACCAAAAAGGACGATGCCCTTGGACAGGGCGCACTTTAAAATACTCTCTCTTGAAACCATGAAAGGAATCTTCAAAGAAACCAAATATGCGGCGATGAGGCTGAGCCCGGAACGACATATACCCTTTCTTATGCTTCTCCTCTTTAGTCGGAAGAGTACATAAGAATAGAAAAAGGAAGACAGGAACAGAAACCGGAAGATCGAGATACTGACACACAAGCTCAAAAGACCGAACGGCCGCCCAACTATTCGGGTGAAGCTGAGACGGCGCCACGGAACACCGACCCAGCAGATCCTGAACAAACGGCGAGAAAGGAAGTCGCACGCCGAGCCGAGTAAACATCGATTCATAAACCCACATCCAGTCCGGCATAGTGGGCGAATCAAGGTTCAGATAACAAACACGCTCATCGGCGTCCGGACGGGCAAGCTCGTACTGCCGCTCCGCATCACCGCTACCATAAATCGCCCCCTGATCACGGAGCCGTTGGAGATCGGCCTCTGTCATCCGCAACGGAACGCCCCACACATCGCTAGTCACCCAGGTATAGCGAGCGGGGATGCCCTGGAAGGGGCTATCGGAGTACCCACACCCTCACTCCTCCGCCGATGCATACCTAAAACAGGAAGGAGCACCACCATCAGCCTACTAACCCTACGCAGAAGCAAGGAAGACAACCGAAAACCTACTGCCCACTACCAACCCAACACAGCGGTGCTCAGCCCCTTCAAAACACGAATACCACCACCCAAAAACACAAAACGCAGTACAAAAAGCAAATGGCAAAGCAATGCATGGCAAATACAAAATAACAAAGCACCACAAAATAATGAAAGCAAGAAGGAATAGAGAGATACCAACCTGATAATGCAGAAAACAAGCCTGGAAAACGCCGAAGCTGGGAAGCAGAAACTCAACCCCAAATAAACGTCAGAAACGCCACAGAGAGAAGGAGATTTTTTTTCAGAAGAGAAAACGAAATGAACGAGGGAAGTAAGAAGGAAAGCCAAAACGGTTTCAAAAAAGGGCAAAAAGACGCAAATAGCCCTGAATAATAAAAAGGCGCGTAGGGGCAATAAAGGAAAGACACCTAAAAACGTCCACTCACAATAAATCCCTTGGAAAAAGAAGCCAATAAAGTACGCCTCGAAAAACGCAACAGGCGCATTAGACACAGAAGAGTCACGTCAGACCAAAACGGCCAGGCGAATCTTTGGTATGACCATAAAGATCAGGGCCGGCGCAACGACTTCCCCTCAAAAAGACAAAAAGAATCAACCGACCTCGCTCACGGTCGAGACCATATCTCCCAACGACAAACCGACCTAGCTCACGGTCAAAACCACATCTCCCAGCGACAGACCTCGCTCGCTCGCTCTCCCGCTACGGGGGCAACTGTTACGAATCCGGCCCACGGATCCATGACCCGAGATAAACCCAAACCCGGCTATCCGGGTCCGGACCATCAAAACCCTCTAGGAGACCAGAAACCGACCCTACTAGAGCCCCCAACCAACTTTCAAATTCAAACGCCCATCTTATCTTACTCAGATAAGATAAGATAAGATAACTATCACCACCTATAAATAAGAGGACCCAGGTCCCCCCAGGTATTCATTCATTCCACACACCTTATACCTCTCAGATCCATTCTGACTTGAGCGTCGAAGTGTCTTTGCAGGTACCTCCCCCCATTGCTCCAGTCAAGCGATCCGGCATACGCCTCAACCCGCAAGTTCTCAATCCATCTCTCAACCCGTATAAGAGACATTTTGTACAGTAACTATGTAAGATTTGAATTTAAGAATTTAAATCTACAAATAAAGTTAAAATGGAACTCAAAATATATTATTATAGGCAAAATTCAAACTTTTAACAAACTAAGTTTGGTAATGAACAAAGAATCTGATTCAATAATGAAAAAAATTTAGGTTGTGTTTGTTTACAGAGACAAGACACTAAAACAAAGATATAGAGATATAAAATTATATTTAACAGAGAATATATGGACAGAAATAATGTGTTTAGAGATATTAAATTAGTGTATTTTGTATTCATCTTAATAAAAAGACACAAAAACATTAATAAGGGACACAATTTATTTTTTATTTTTTCTTTTATTATTCTTGTTAATTTTTTATAATTATATTTTTTTTATTATATTTTTTGTCTTAAATTTTTTAAATAAAAAAATGAGAATAAATTAAATTTTTATAATTTATTCTAATTTATCATTAAACATAATACAAAAACACAAAATCAATAATCTAGAGAATAAGTACAAGTTCCAGAGGCACAAAATCAACTATTGATACATCAATATATTTATTTATTATTTTTTTTATAATATAAAATAAAATATTTTCTATAAAATTAAAGAGAATGATAAATAAATGTATTTATGCATCAATGATTATTTTGTTCTTATGGAGTTTGTACTTGTTCTTCAAATTATCGATTTTGTTCTTGTACTTGTACTGTTGTTATGTAGGATATTCCGTTAATTATTTAATTTTGACCTCTAAATTGATGCTAAATGAAACTTTTTTGGATTTAAATAGGACACTTTAAACCTTAAAAATCAAAACAAAATTACGTCCAAATATAAAAGACTAATTTAATACTTTATTCATAGATATAAGAGAATTGAACTTAAAAGATGAGAGAAATGTGCAATTTATTATCTTAAAATTAGATAAACCTAAAGACAATTTATAATTTTAAAATCACCTACGAAGATAAGTTTATAACATTATAATTTCATGGTATATGTATTATTTTAAATGCATAAATTTAGTATAATTTCTAACTTAATATTTTTTATAATTCATGCTAACTCGAGAGATAAAATTCTTGTAAGTACACTCTCAAAAAAAAAAAAAAACAATAAACATAAAACATTTAAAATTCAGAATAAAAAAAACATAAAATAGATTTATATTATCAGCAGTTATATTTTTTATTTTATATTTTGATGAACTCATAAGTATAAAATAGATTTATATATTAGGATGAAAAAATCGAAGGATTAATATTTTTATTAAAATTTGGTTAGTATTTAATTAAAAAATAATAATTTTATATTATTAAAAATATTAATAATAATTAATTAACAATTATAAATCACAAAATCTTATGGCCTAGCACTTCTCCCTCTCCTTTTCTCATGCAGGACGCTTTTTTTTTGGAGGAACATCCTATAAAAAAAAAGTCTGTTGTTCATAGAAGTTTCTAAGGATTGAAAAAGTATTTAGATATATGCAAAGAAAGAGAAACAATATTCTATTATTTTGTAATAGCGAATGTGTGGATTGAGAAACGCAAAAGATTTAGATTTATTTTTAACTTTATATATTAAGATTCTTTAAAATCGAATATTATGCCTTATATTAAATAATAGTTCATTATAGAAAATATTTATCTTTTTTATTAGATATAAATCTTATATTTTTATGAACGAAATTTTTGTTTATAAAAGAATAGTTTCACATATTGCCATTTTTTGGGTAGAACAAAGTCAATGTCAAACTAGTTTTAGAATTTAAAGTATTGGATAATCAAAGTCTAATAATTTTTGTTAAAGTGGCCATGCATAACTAAATATTTAATTTATATAAAAATTGTACAACAATAATGCATTGGAATTCATTTTTCTATATATTGTTTTATTTTTATAAGTCAGTTGACTATTTTTAACATATATATGAAATTATTGTACTTCTATTTAATTATTGAATTGTGTTGTCAATATGTCATTAAGAAGGAATTAAGCTACGATTTAACCAATAAGAATCTCCATTATAAACGTCGTCCAATAGATGTGAATTTTCTCTTAATTATTTTTGAAGTTGGTCAAAGAAAATTAATAAAAACTTGACGCATTATGTTTTGTATTTTAGTTTCTAGTGGAACTTGACGCATTGTGTTTTTTCCTTTTTTATTTTTCAACGTGGAGCTTGACGCATTTCGTTATTGTTAATTAAACAAGAAATAATTATATATTATATATCTATTCAATGGTAATAACAATGTATTGATATTTTTTTTTTTTATTTTAATGATCATGTAGCCCTCTATTCAATATATGTGGTGGGGGCTAGTATTACGGGTCGGTATCTAGTTGTATTATTTACCTGCCATTCATCATCACAAAATGTGATTAACAGTGATGATAATGATGTTATAGTAAAAATGTAAAATACACACATATTTTTTAGTGGTGGTGTATGAGTTAGTTGACTCATCAATAATTAATAATTTTTTAAAAATAAATCAATGTAATGTTTCTTTTATTGGGATATAATTATGGACCTGCTTATCTGATAAGATGGCATGTTTATAATAAGTAGAAAGAGGAAGAGATTTTGATATTTATATTTTAATATATATTTTATACTGATAATTAATTTTAGTATATATTTAAGACGATTGTTTTATATAACAAGACACTAATATTCTAGTTTTGCACCTATCAAACAAGAGAAAGAACAAAACATACATTACTACATTAGTATGTTTTAAGCAGAAAATTTAGGATCCATGATTTTAACGCTTAGGATTGCATATATAATTAGAATCTTGAAGGCTTAAGTGGTTAACAAAAATAAAAAGACAAAAAGACTTAAGGCTGGTTAGGTATTATCATAATAATTGGCAGTGTGATGTGTTCTTTGGGCATTATTAGCAAGGCACTTAGGCGTATTTTGTTAGGATAATATTTGGATTAAAAAAATATTATTATTTGTATAATTAAACTAATTACTAAAATTAATCATTATGTATTTTTATATAAATATATATAATTTAATTTATTTTTAATATATATTTTATATTTTAATAATTAATTTTAATATAATTATTATTGTGTTAAACATATGTTTCTTTTTGTTACGGATCGAGCCACAGATTCTGGACTCGGGACTACACCCAAATTCGGTTTCCTGGGTCCGATCCGCACCTCTCTCCTAGAAGGCTCGAAACTGGTCCTCCAGAACTCCTAACCAACTTTCGAATTCAAACGTCTACCTTATCTTAGCCAAATAAGATAAGATAAGATACTCGTCATCACCTATAAATAGAGGACTCAAGTCCCTCCAGGTATTCATTCATTCCTAACACCTTACACCTCTCAGATTCATTCTGACTTGAGCGTCGGAGTGTCTTTGCAGGTACCTCTCCCCATCACTTCAGTCAAAGGATCCGGCCCTCGTCTCGACTCGCAGCTTCCCGATCTATCCTTCAAACCCGTACCAGAGACATCTTGTACACCTTTCATGGTACTGAAATTGGAATCTTTCTTCAGTTGACGTCTGAAATTTTGGGGATCAATGAGAACGACCCATCATCATTCCTTTAATTGTTCTGTTCCTCTTTGAGATGCCAATACTTTTGTTTAATGGACTTGGCCTTTACCATATATATACTCTTCATATTTTTGTTTTTCACCTTTTTATATATATTAATAACGAATCACATTAAATATACTTAAAAAAATTAGCTAACAGATCAATTATTTATATAAAATATGTATTGATATATGAAATATACGTATAAAATAATATATATTTTATAAATACAAATATTAAGTAATTAATATTTTTTCACTAAAACATTAGTTTCTTAGTTTTTAATATATAGATAATAACTGATCGAGTTTATTGTGCATCAAGCATTTTTAATTAACAACTAACGAAAAATACGATGAATTGAAGAATTTATTAGGTGACATATTTACTTATTTTTAACCACTTTCTACTTTCTAGTTTCTGCGTCTTCTTTATCCGTAATGCACTTTGGCAACTATTAACATTAATAAATTAGTAATTAAGTTTCGTAATTATCATCTCTTTAATATTGTATGCAGTTATGCACTAGAGACTAGACGTAGACCATCGATGGCTTTAACTTTCTACTATACGGAATTCACCTTTTTTTTTAATTCATTAATTATGTAAGCTAGCTAGTTTACTTCATAGCAATAATAATTTCATTATCTTTTGGTGGCTTCTTCCTTCCAGAATAATAATTAACAATAGGACATGAATACTACAATATGGTAAATTACTTATATGCCCTGCATGCAAAGTCGCATTCTAGTAGAAGTTCAAAAGCACACCATAATTGAATCACTAAAAAAAATTGAATAACATATAGATGATTTTAATATGAAATATAAGAATATTTAATTATTGAGAAAATACCATTCTCTTTTTCTACAAGGCACTAAAATAACATTTTCTTTCTCTCTATTTATAAAATGTATATTTCTCTTCCTTATAACTTTTAAACAATTTCTTCTTTAATTTGTTTTAAATTTTTTGTATTAATTAATAATATTAACTTTATTCATTTTTCAAGAAAAAATAAATTATTTTTTATAAAAATATCCTTTAGCATAAATTTTATTTTTTATCATTAAATTTTGCTTATCAAAATACTCTTTAATAAATTATTTTTATTGATTAAATTGTATTTTTATCAAAATATTTTTAAAAAAATTAATAATTAATTTTTTTTTAAGATACCCTTCAATAATTTTTTAATTATTAAATTATAATTTTACCAAAATTTTCGTTAACATTTTTTTTTTATATTTTACTATTAATTTTCTGATATCAATATATATTATTTTAATATTAAATAAAAAATCTTAATAAGATTATTTTTCAATATAAATATATATTAATTGTTATGCATATTAAAAAGTTTTTATTTAATGTTAAAATAATATATATTGATATCAAAAAATTAATAGTAAAATATAAAAATAATTGTTAATAAAAATTTTGGTAAAATTTTAATTTAATAATTAAAAAATTATTGAAGGATATCTTAGAAAAAAATAATTTAATTATTAATTTTTTAAAAAATATTTTGATAAAAATACAATTTAATTAATAAAAAATTAATTTATTAAAGAGTATTTTACTAAGCAAAATTTAATAACAAAAAAAATAAAAGTTTTGCTAAAGGGTATTTTTGTAAAAAATAATTCATTTTTTTTAAAATAGATAAAGTTAACATTAGTTAAAACAAAAAAATTTAAAATGGATTAAAGATGAGGTTTTTTAAAAGTTATAAGAGATGGAAATATACATTTTATAAATAGAGGGAAGAGGATGGAGTGTCATTTTAACATCTCATAAGAGAGAAAAGTGAATTATTTTAATATTTTATACTATTATAATACCAACACAAAATATAAGTAGTACAAATATTTTTTAATTATAAAAAGATAAAATATCATTGATATTTTGTATTAATTTTTTGAATTATAAAAAAAAAAACATTATTGATATTTTATAAAAGTCCATAACAACATATAACATATACTTTGAATTATTTTTGAGAAATTCGCTCTTAATAATTTAATATTAAAAAATTATTACAAGAACTTGGCTTTGACTATATTGAAAAGAAAAAAATAATAAAAAAATATAGAGAGCCAATAAAATATTTGTACAATATATATAATAGAAGTTTATGGATATTCGATTCAATATTAGAGAAATAACTATTAATGTTATTTTTTTTATCAGTTTAAATTTTTGAAATGAAATATTTATTCTTTAGTATCCGAATGATTATTCTAAATAGTATAAATGATATCTATTTTTTAATTTATATAACTCATTATACACATTGTACATCAAAAACAATTATGCTACAGTAATCTAGAGTACTAAGACTAAGAATAGTACAAAGAAAATATCATGAATGATTGAGATCCAAGCAGTTGTCAGAACCTGGTTCCTGCTCACGGGGATGTTGACAACGTGGTCCAATCAGAAAAATATAAAAATACTAAAACACTTTTTTATTTATTTTTGTCAAATATGGTCCAAGAAAAATTGCAAATTAAATGAGTGGCTGCTAGCTACCCTAACATGAATCATGCCACCGCCAAGCCCCAAAAGGTCTTAGGTTCGCCATTTTTATATCACTCCTTTTTCTTTTTTTAATTATTATGATTATTCTTAATTTAATAATCACATGACGTGGTCATTATGAATATGAAATTGAGTAAAAAAAATTCATATTTTACATGACCCAACTGAATGCAACGTATTGCGAGAATCAAGGACGTTGATTCCGAGAATCTGCGCTGATAAAAAATGAGCTTTAATTTGCATAAATTATTAAAAAATAATTTCTGAAATCTATTGGCTCTTTTCTTTTTTTTTTTTGTTGTCCTATTGGCTTTGATTTGGAGGTAGGGTTTTACAACGATACTTATTAAAAAATGAATAAAATATTTGAATTTGTTTTCTTTGGTTAAACTTTGTATATTAATCTTATTCCATATAGGTGCTAATCAAAAGTAAGATGGGCCACACTCTTATATATGGTAGATAGAAAGAAGCATATTTTGGAAGAACAATAATTATAGACAAGAACAGTCTTAATGTCTTGTCATCAAGATCAGAACTACTGCCTTGGCAGCTTGAAGTAAAACTCATTCTCGAAAATTTATTAACCTCATGCTCGAAATTGAGTTTAGGTTAGATTTGAGATTTGAGATTACTAGATATTTTTCATTCTTAAAATTTAAATCAGAACTATTGAATTTAAAATTGACTATTTTAATTTATGTCATTATGAAAATCGGTTATAGATAAGATAGAAGAGAAGTTCAATTTGTGAAAAGAAAAGGTACTCAGTAAAACTGGAAAGCTGGTGCTCATTGAGTCGGTAATCAATAGTCTGCCTGTTTATTACTTAAACTTGTATCAGATGCCAAATGCGGTTGCACGATGAATCATCTCTTTATAGAGGAGGTTCTTCTGGGGGAAGGATAATGGACATCCTGGTATGGCTCTTGTGAAGTGGGAAATGATACAGGCACTAAATAAGTTAGGAGGATTGGGGTGGGTGATGCGGTGGTCCGTAATGCTGCCTTACTGTTTAAATGGTGGTGGTGATTTTCTAAAAATCAGAGGACTGTTCTCTATGGAAGAAGATTGTTTATTCTTGTAATAACCTGAACCCAAATCACTTGTTGTCAACTCAGAAATTACTAGAAAGAGGTGACCCGTGGAGAGACATATGCCAAGTGCAAATAAATGATCAACATGTAAGGCAGAAGATGATTGATGGCTTTGCTATGGAAGTAGGAGATGGTAGATCCACCAGATTTTGGGAAGATACATGGCTCCAAGTGGGAAAGTTGAAAGACTCTTTTCCGAAACTCTTCTTGATTTCAAACAAAAAAGGATAAGTTATTGGGGAGTGTGGGTTCTGGGATGGGATAGAGTAGGTTTGGCACTTCCAATTGAGGAGGGAACAACGTCAATGGGAGACAGATACATTGGACCAGATGCTTCAGGTCTTGTAATCTGTTAGATTGATAGCATAAGTGCAAGATAGAGTGGTTTGGAAATTTGACAAGGAAGGAGTTTATTCTACTAACTCATTTATGCAGATTTTGCAGGAAGAGACTTTGGATGAGGAGCTTCTGAGATTCAGATTCACCAAGAAAATTTGAAAGGGTTTATTTCTGCCTCGAGTCGAGTTATTCACCTGATTTGTATTGGTTGGCCGGGTCAATACAAAGGATCGGCTAAGTAGACTAGAAATCTTACAATAGAATGATAATTTGTGCGTGTTGTGCAAGAAAGATGTTGAAAATATACAACACTTATTCGTTACTTGTGAGCACTCTTGGCAGGTGTGGTGTGCGTGGATCTCGAAGTTTGGTCAGGCGTGGGCTGTACCAGGTACTTTGAAAGAACATTTTGAGAGTTGGAGATCAATGCCGACGAGAAAAGAGATGCACAAGTTCTGGCTAGTGGGGTTCTTCTCAGCTGTTTGGAACATTTGGTTACGACGGAATGATGTCAGTTTTCACAGTAAGACAATAGGGGTTGTAGATTGCGTGGCTCAAACCTTTTCATGTGTTGCAGAGTGATGTGGTAAATAACTCATGTTGTTGATGGTTATGCCGGAAATGACATAGTGTCTTGTATGTCTTTCTTTGCTCCACTTGAGTGTTGAGCTCTTTCTTTCAAAAAAAAATTATTCTATTAAAATACTATCTTAGCAAGTTAAATTAATATTTTATAAAATTAAAATGTAAAAAAAAAAAGTATTGTTTTAGAAATGTTTAGTTTAAATCTTAAATTTGTTTATACGTTTGAAACATCTTTTTTTATTCGAAATATTTTATTTCGTTATATTTCAAGTCTTTGGTTAAAATTAAATTTTTTTCTAAAAGTACTATTTTTTATCGTTATTTTTTCTTTTCATTCTGTCACTTTTACTTTCAAATCACTACAACAACCACTATGACTCTACAATTATGATTTTTGCTGCTATCTAGAAGAAAATTAATATAGAAGGGTATGTTTTGGAAAAAAAATAATTTGGCTAAAAGACTAAAATAGGACGAAATAAAATGTTTGAGATAAAAATAAGACATTTTACTCAAGAATTTATTAAATAAAAATTCACCCGCCTAAAAAAATTACTCTTTTACCCTTTTCTCTTTCTCTTCTTTTCTCTCACCATCATAATTTCATCATACCGCCGACCATCACTGCCGTTGGCGACATCCAACTGACCACCAATAGTGGCTATTTAAGCCAGCTCCACCACCACTTTCGACTATCCTATATCCTAAATTCTAAACTTCAAATTTACCTACTTTATCATGGTAATTTTATAGTTTGGGGATGCATACACGTGACATGGATATAAAGTTATAGGAGAACTACTCATGTTTTAAGATCACTTTTTAATTTTGTATTGGTGTAACAATGGTATTTCCACCGATATCAGAAGTTGGTGTGTTTCATCAGGATGTGGATAATGACAACGAACAAATCAGAGGACCAGATTTAGCTAAACACAAATCAGATTATCAGTTTTCGAAGAAAATCGAACCCTCATATTTGCGATTGACCAAAATGTGTGTGCAAGAATCGGAAAACTAGATTTAAATCGATGGAGATTGGACGAATACACTCAAACCCTCAAATTAGTTCCCATTTCAAATCGGACGACGAAGGTTGAATGTTTTGAAATTGGACAGTGAGGATCAGTTCCGCAAATTTGAGCCTCAGATTTGTTTATCCGCAGACACACATCGTGCATGCATGTGGCGCGCGTCTGGTGCGAGGTTCCAGCTCCTTTCTTCTCTCCTCACTGGTCCCTTTTACTACTATTACTACCTTTATTATGACATTCTCAACTTTTAACAATATCAGTCTAAAATCAGAAACCATTGAAGTGCAACTTAACAACAATTCTAAGAGACAAAAAATTAAAAAAATTAATTATCCTAAACTTTAAATTGTTAATTATATATCTTAGTTAACCTAATTATGTAAGTAATTATTTTGTAATTTTTTCAGTGTTAATATGAAAATGTTAATATTGTAGATTATTAATGTTGTTTATAATGATTAAATGGTAGTATTATAATATACTGTGTGTAGATAAGTATTAGTTATATATGTAGTTAGTTTATGTTAATAATTAGTATGATAATAAAAATTAGAGATATATTAATTATGTCTTAATGAAAATTAAATTTATTTTATAGGTTTATTAATTGTATTTGTTAGAATAAGATGGAAATTAAAATTTAATTTGTTGGTGAATTTTAATGATGATATTTGATATTGGGATCTTTGGTAGTTTTTGTTTAGTGTCAGTGTCATGATAATTTAAATTGGTAATTTTAATAATTAAATTAATGAAGTTTAATTTAGGATTTGTGGATAATACTAGTAACACAAATCGTGTTCGCGTTCTGTAGTAGATATAGTGTCTTGAATTTTTTCAAAAAGTTTGACTCTATATGTCTGATGTAAAATATGTGAAAAGATCTCAGAAGCAACCAAACTCTATTATTGTATCGAATAGAATCGTGTCGACCAGAGATGAGGCCCACACGACCCCGTATCACTACATGTTATTGTAAATTATTGAGAAAAAAGTGTCACACATCAGAAGTCTCTCCCTCCATAATGACAAATGCAACAGGCATAATATTATTGTTACGATCCTGTGAAACTGCAATTAACAAACAACCCTTATATTTTTTATACAAGTGAGTCTCGTGTACCTATATAATTGGTTTGCAATGTCTGAATGCTCTAATGCAACGATAATAACTCTAGCTAGAAGATTCTATGTAACTGATGCGTGAGCATCTTTCCTATCTTTTCCTAGTGAATTTGCATATAAATTGTTGAGTTTAATTAAGAATTAATTATATTTTAGCCACTATGGATGCTATTTTGAGTTTTGTGCAATTTTATTCATTTTAGATAGCATTCGGATGGATTTGATAAAGTTTCTGCAGAGAAAGAGAAGAAACCAAGGAGATAACCAGCGAATACCGACGCGGACGCATGACTCACGCGACCGCGCGGAATGGAGGAAATCGCAATGACGCGATCGCGTGCCTGACGTGAACGCGTGGACTGGAATCTGCACAAATGACGCGAACGCGTGACTGATGCATCCACATGACTCGCGAAAAAGGACCATCGATGCGTGCGCGTGACCGACGCGTACGCGTGACATACGCCACGTGCAGAAAACGCAGAAAAACGCTGGGGACGATTTCTGGGCTGTTTTGACCCAGTTCTTAGCCCAGAAATCACAGATTAGAAGCTGCAGAAGGGACAAATCAAGTGGTCCCCACCCATTAGCTGAAGACTTGTTAATTAATTCGAATTTAAATTCAAATCTTATTTTAGGAAAAGATATTATTTTAATTTTAATTTTAGAAATTTGATTTTTACATTATTAGGATTAGTTATAAAAGGGATCCCAATAGGGTGGTTCCAGAACAACATTCCACAACATTATTCCATACAAATTTACATTCCATATTCCATGAGCAACTAATCCTCCATTGTTAAGGTTAGGAGCTCTGTCTATTGTATGGATTGATAATATTATTTTTTTATTTTAATTCATGTTTTGATTTATATTTCAATAATTATTTTCGTTCTTTATTTTATGAATTTGGGTGGAACGGAAGTATGACCCATGTTCTATTTGAGTTCTTGTATAACTTGGAAAAACTCTTTACTTGAACAATAGCTTGAAAACATATTATCCTGAATTTCTAATTGTTTGTATTTAATGGGATACGTGACATATAATCCCTTTATTTTTGGATAATTAGGATTCTTGTGGCATATAAACTAGAATTTGATCATCACCCTCTAATTAGAATTAATTGACCAAGAAATTGGCAGTTGATGAATTTTAGAGGAGACTAGGAAGGTCTAAGAAATTAGGGTCTAGTCACAAATAGTTTGCCATGAATTAAATCTTACATGATTAAAATTAGTTAATAAGAAAAGTCAATCCAGAAAATAGATAACTCTGAAGCCTTAACTGCTTTCTCAATATTTTATTCCTCACCTATTCACCTGCCTGTCTTCAAACTCTTCTTTATTGTTTAATGCTTTTAAACTCTCAATTACTCTTTTCTGTTTGTCTAACTAAGCCTATCAAATACTATTGTTGCTTAATCCATCAATCCTCGTGGGATCAACCCTTACTCACGTAAGGTATTACTTGGTACGATCCGGTGCACTTGCCGGTAAGTCTGTGGTTAGAAAATCCGCACCAGTAACACTCGAATATTAGGAACTAGGTCATTCTCCTGATATGCAGGTATGGTTTTAAAATGGAGTGATGTTGATGACTGATGAAAAATTTTGTAAAATCACAACTCGGCAGGTACACTAAATCGTATCAAGTAATATCACGGTGAGTGAGTTATCGTTTTCACGAGGATTAAAGGACTAGGCAACAATGATTAATTGATTATTTTAATTAGACAAATCAAAGAAATAGAGGAATGAGAATGAGGAATCAATCGTGTAAATAGAGAACAATAAGAATAGCAAGCAGTGAATGTGAAGATAATAATAGTGAGAATGTTAATGTTTCATAGATGCTCACTCTCTAGGAAAATAAACTTTATGTTCATTTATTTGAGGCATGCAGAGATCAATAACGACAAATCATAAATAATTAAATTCTAATTTCTTGGCAATTCAATTTCTCTTTAACCTAATTAATCACTAATTTCTTAGTTAATTATTTAAGAAAATGTGAAGTACAAAACTCGTTTAATTTCAAATAAAATTCAAGATTATTTCTAAAAGATTGAAACTTACAAGAAAGAATGATTTCCAAAAGTTTTCTAATCCGAATGTTATATCACTTATTCAAACTAGAGCAATTGAAAACCAATGCGTGTCGCACACTGATGTAAAGGTTACCGTCAGTCTAGAATTTCTTCTCAATAAAAGAAATTGCTTAATTGCAAGTATAGTTCCAAACCGATAAATAACCTTCAATCAAAGTTTAATTTTAGTTGTCACAAGTTCAACCCAATAAAAATAACCGAGAGTATTGCTCCCGAGTTGTTCTCCCTAGGAATTACAATCGAGTGTTCAATTATTGGTCGAGTTTCACGGGGTGGGTTGATAAAGAAGTGAGAAATTAAATGACAATAAAGTGAAATGACAAGAAAATAAATCAAACAACTAAAGATAACAATCACTAAAAAGAGGCATTCATGACAAGGATTGAGAATCTAGGTTTTCTATCATTGTCATTAATCATAACACAATAATTATCAAGAGGTAATCCTATTTTGTTATCTCCAATATCGGGAGAAAATCAAATCAGACTAGTTAATTTCAATCCATAAGTAATGTCAATAGAAACAAGATCAACTAACAACTCTAGATCACCAACATAAGTTGGTTATTAATGACTCAAGAGTACCTAATTTCTCTTTCCAAGCTAAGAATGCACAAAATCTACTCTAAAGCCCAACCAAGTATTTTGTCAAACACTTAAAAGGTATAAAGGGAAAGCATGCTAAAATGGCAAGAATAATAAAATCTACTACTACCAAATGCAAGAAATTAACAATAATAACTCAAACAAGCATTAAAAGAGCATAAAATATCAAATTGTATTAAAAGAAATGAAACTTAACAAGAGGGTTCATAAACTAAAGTGGCATAAAAGAAAAATTAACAAGAAGAAATAAAAGAACAAAGATGTAATAACAAAAAATTACAAGAAAAACTAGATGAAAACAAGAAATAAATCCTAAATCTAAAAAAGATTAACCTAAATCTACCCTAATTCTAGAGAGAAGAGGGAGCTTCTCTCTCTATAAAACTACCCAAAGCATGATTCTACACTACACTAATTGCTCTCCCCTTATTCCTTATTGAATTCTGCATCAAATAACTTCAGAAATGAGTTGGATTTGGGCTTGGATGGCTCAGAAATCGCCCCAGCGTGTTGCCTTTAATTTGGTCACGTGCTGCTTGTCACGCGTACGCATGGGTAACGGTACGCGTACGCATGGAAGATTTCCTTCCCACGCGCACGCGTGGGCCACGTACACGCGTCGCCATGAATTCTGCGAATACTCGTTTCTTCATGAATTTTCTACTTTGCATACTTTTCTTTTCACTTCATCCACCCAATCATTACCTTTATGAACCTGAAATCGCTCAACAAACATATCAAGGCATCGAATGGAGTTAAAGTGAATTAAATTTATCAATTTTAAAGGCTAAAAAAGTATGTTTTCAATCATTAAGCACAATTTAGGGAGAATTACAAAACCATGCTATTTTAGTGAATAAATGTGAGAAAAATTAATAAAATCCTTTAAATTCAACACAAGATAAATCCTAAAAATGGGGTTTATCACACACTCTTTAAAACATTATTCATAGTTAAATAAAAAAGTAGTGAGAATGAATTTTTAAGCTAATTGCCATATTACTTTTTCCAAAACAATATTTAGAATCCAAAACGGAGTTAGAATGTTTTTCAACAATTTTAACTCTTTAGGGATAAAGAACGAAAACTCAATAATGAAATAGATCAAAGCATAAACCTCAAATAAAGTAAAACACTTAGATTAATAATTCATAAAAAGATGAACAGAACTCCTAATCTTAACAAAGAATATTAGTTACTCATGGTACAAAAGAAAAATCTAGAATTATGAATTGAAAAACGGCTTCGAGAAGAGAGAGGGGAGAAAAGAGCTATGTGTGACTCCTTCCCTTTTTTTTATTAACCATAAAAACTAATTCACAATTCAAACTAATCAAAGCAGAATCAAATCTAATTTAAATAAAATATTTTCTTAATGATTCTTCATTAACTATGATCTTCCTTGTAATTGAAATTCAAAACTTGGTGCCTTTCTTAGTTAAAATAATAGGCTTGAAACTTCAATCTTGGACCAACAAACACTTGAAGTTGGAGAGATTGATGAAGGATTATGAAGAATTAGTGAATAATTGAAGGCCCTAGTAGTGACCCAATACCCTGCGTTATACGCAGAACTTCCCAAGTATAACGCAATGCTTTCATTGGCAATTATTGGCCTATGTTTGAATTCTCATGTTATACGCAGGAATTCTCACGTATAATTTGAGAATTCCCAAGTATAACGCAAGAATTCAATGCAGGAGGAGGCTGTGCTAGACTCATGTCTACTATAAACTATTATATATTGTTAGAAAGTCTTTGATGTTAGCTTTCTAACGCTGCTAGAATTACTTTATTTGGACCTCTCTATCTCAAATTATGCTTGTTGGAATATGAAGAGGTCATGCTTTGGCAAGTAGTAGACATGGCTTCATGCAAGCCATTAGAGGTTGTATTTTTGTGCGTTATATCCCGGGCACCCCAAGTAGTATGCATGGGCTTCCTTCAACAGTCAAGAGGCTTCAATTTTTGCATGCTTAATCCATGTTTGGTTCTTTTTCCCCTTGTTTGTGCTTGTTTCTCTCTCTTCTTATTCTTGTTCATTTTTAACATTTTCTTACAGAGAAAAGGACAAATAGGTCTCTGACCTTTTGCCTCGCAGACATTTTTGTCCCTGACCATTGAAAAATACTTTTAAGTTCCTGACCTTCATAAAATTTGGACGGATCAGTCCATCGTCCAAGACCCAACGAAAAAGTCTGACGTGGCTCCCGTAATGTTTGTCACGCGTACGCGTGGGTCTCGCGTACGCGTCGCCTGGCAGACTTTCATCTCATACGTACGCGTCACCATGAATTCAACAAATCCTCATTTCTTCATGAATTCTCCACTTTGCATGCTTTTTTTCTATTTTTTTCAAGCCATTCTTGCCTTCAAAACTTTAAATCACTCAAACAAATATATCAAGACATCGAATAGAAGAAAAGTAAGAATGATACAACCTCTACATGATTAAAGAAAGTTATAATGATGAAACTGCTCTCAAAGTTAAAAGTTACTGTTAGTAACATTTTTCGTCGTCTTTTTTTCTTTTTCTTTTTTATTTTTTGCATCATCATAGCCTTACATTGCGAGTTTTGACATCAAAATGTTATTTTGGTATTCTTTTACATCGTACTCTTATTCCAGTACTCTCAATAATCTTATTTTTAATATTGTTGGGAATAAGGAGTATGACCACAATCCAATCAATCATGTGTCGAATAATTTGTTATTGTTATTATATTAAAATGTTAATATAATAAAGTCCTTGATTAAATTTAGAGATTTACCATTGTGATAGGGACCATAATATTGAGAGATAAATCTTTTATAATTTAATCTAAATTGTTCTTTGTCATAAGATTATTAAAAAGGACATTAATAATCCGGAAAGATCAATATATATATAATGGTCTTCATTGGATGAAGATTAATAGATCTCATTTATTAAATTATATATATAGATGGTGCATATAGAGATATGACCATTGAACTGACTCACTTTGAGAATTCCTAATGGTTATAATTACCGTGTATTTGTCAATAGGATATTCTCAAGATGAACATAGTAATAGAGTTTCCTTTGACCTGCGACTGTCATAGTAATTAACAATGTATTTATTATACTTTGATTCCGGACACCTAATACCCTAGGGTGCTAGTTGAATGGATATTCGGTATGATTTAAATACTTGTAGAATTAATGATTAGTCAATAAGGAATCCGTCAACTTTCGGTAAAGAGTTTGAGCTCTATGATTATAATGACTGAGATGAATAAAACCTTGGCCAAGGGATTGAATGAATGAAGAAATGAGTTTCTTAGGTCATTCACAGTTCATTATAATAATGGTAACAAGTTAGAGTTTGACAATCAAACCATACTCTAAGGGTTAACCAAGAGCTGAAAAGATGGAAGGAATTATACTTTGTTCTTCTAAGGTTCTTAGTAAAAATATATTACTTCATACTATCGGGTCATTAAGGAGTGTTGCTAGACGCCAACCTTGATTAGTAAATTTAGTATGACTAATTTACTACTCGCTTAGTATTGAACCTATGGGGTCACACACTAACGAGTGTTCTAATCTTTGCTGTAGAATTATTTAATTATTAATTTGATTTGATCAAATAAATAATTATATTAATTCAAATAGAATATTATTATATTCTTTGCTAGCACCAAGAATATAATAATAATATGATAATTGAGAATATTAAATGAGATTTGAGAATAATTAGTTATTCTATTTCTTGAATTTGAATTATAAATTTGGATGAGATCCAAATCGATTCTATTTTAAATTGTTATGATATGATTCATAAATTTGAAAGATTCAGAATTAAAATAACAAGATATTATTTAAATTTGAATTGAGATTCAAATTTAAAATCAGTAACAAATCTCATACTATATATATGTATGCCAAGAATAGAGAGAAAATAAGAATGAAATGAGAATAAAATACGAGAGTTTTCGTACAATCGAAGAATAAAGTTTTTAAATATATGATAAATCTCTAAATTTAATCAAGGACTTTATTATATTAAGATTTTAATATAATAACAATAACAAATTATTCGACACATGATTGATTGGATTGTGGTCATACTCCTTATTCCCAACAATCTCCCACTTGCACGAGAGCCAATCATGTTAGATTGGATCCTGGGCATACTATTATCACAATAAATATTATTTTGGAATCCAACGTTTATGATTATATTATTACCTATGATTAATTTTTTATTTAATTTATCTTTTTTAATGAGATCATAATTTATATTATAAAAAAATTACACTAAAATATAGTACACGAGAATTACAATTATAAAAGAGAGTACTAAAAATAATAAAATTTAAATATTTATCTTGATAGTGATGAAAATAAATCTAAAGTTTTTTATGATATTTTTATATAGATATTTTTAGTACTCTTAGTACTCTTTTTTAGTACGCTATAATTTTACTATTATTATTCTATACAAAAAAAATAATAGGTGAAAAATATATATAAACAAAAGAAAATAAGAATTCTATAAAGAATAATAATATTCATGAGAGAGTACTAGAGAAAAAATATTATAAAAAAAAGCAACAAAATTAATCATACGAATAATGAAAGATAAAATTAGAAGATAGAAAATAAATTTCAATCTAACGTAAAAATGTAAACGCAAAAGTTATCATTTTTTTACAGTGCATGAATGGGTGTTATTATAGTACCGTGCAAGAAAGGCGCTGCCGGTGGAAGATCATGCTACGCCACCGCCCGTACATGAACAGAGATAATTCATAATTTGTATAAATGATATAGGTGTATTATTATAAAAAAAATTTATAATTAAAATAATATTAATTTAATTTTTATTATTAAATTAATCTAATTTTTAAAAATTAAATATTTTTGTAAATGGTCTTTTTAATATAATTTAATTTTATACAATAAAATTAATTTTAATTTTAATCCAAAACTAGTGATTTAAAATTGTTTATTTGAAATAAATACATCATTTTTTAAAAAATAAGTCATTTGAATTAGTACTCAAAAAAATAGTACATAAAAAATATATTGAATTAAATTGATTTAAATTTAAAAAAAATAGTCAAACTAAAAATTGAAACTTTAAAAAAACTAAATCGTCAAACACACTTTAAATTGTTAAATTTAATTTACTTTTCTCTGATTCGATATCTTGATATGGTTGTTTGAGTGATTTAAAGTTTTGAAGGCAAGAATGACTTGAAAGAAATAAAAAAAAAAGCATGCAAAGTGGAGAATTCATGAAGAAATGGGAATTTGTTAATGGCGACGCGTATGCGTGACCCACGTAATTAAGGTTATATATTAAATAGTATTTTATCTTGTTAATTAGGTACTCCTGAGGTACTCTGATATATAGATGGTTAGATAGAATATGTTTATTAGGGGTGTCTAATGTTCTTGTATATATATGGATAACAAGTATAATTACCCGTGCCATGCACGTGATAAGATTGAAATTATAATTTTAAATTATTTTTTAAAAATTGATTTGAATTATAATAATTTGATTAATAAAAAAGTAATATGTATGTTATGCATTGTTTTTTTTAATAATCTACTTTCTGCAATAAATCAAATATATATGCTGAATATGATTATAAATAATATAGTAATAGTTAAATCCACAACAAATATATTGACTATTATCACACTATAAAACAAATTAAATATAAATGCTATTAGCATTTATAAATCTATAAAATCGCACTGTCTTTGATTCGTGCAAGGGTTTACTTATCAAATAAACTTAAAATATGAACAAAAAATATTTATAAAATAGACCAAGTATCACTTGAAAGAATAATGGAAAATAATCAACTTACCTTATCATCCATGAGAATCATTTCTATGTAAATTGTCTTGTTCTTGTCAAATTTGGATGGGACTTTCCATATCCTTATAATTCTTGCCTTTATTTTTCAAGCTTTTTCATTACATAATCAATCATAAGTAATACTGTTGATAGAATCGTAGTTAGTAGCCCCTAGGTATGAAAAATAATAAATAGAAGAAGATCTATGTCTGAGGTACGAATTTTCTAGATAATAAATAATTGTAACAATTCACTATTAATCTTTATATATATATATATATATATATATATATATATATATACACTAATTATACACGGTAATAATTAGCAAATATTTTTAATGGAGATACTTGCTACAATTAGGTGAAATTTATGCCATTATATTTTATTAACCTTTATGATTAATTCAATAGAGATACTTACTCAATATATATGTTATCGACATTAATTATATGCCAATATTTTTAGGAAAGAGCTAAAAGAGGAGATATATAAATATATATAATATTATTGCTATATAGAAAGTATACATAAATTACTACATTTTTTTTTATTATATTATACAACTTAAAATTATAGTATCATGTTATTATTAATTTAGATACTTGTTATAATTATATCAAATTTAATTATGACTCTAAATAAATAAAATATAAAATATTCAATATTTTTTTTCTTTTTTACATTCAATATTTACTGTAAATATAAAAAGTAAAATAAGTAATAAAAAAATTGAGCAAAGAATAAAACATATTAATTAAAATTCAATTTATTATCTAATTAATCTTGTGTTCATACGATATAACTTTACGAAAATGTTATGAATCACAATCTTTTTTATTCTACAAAAAAAACACTATATGTAACCTTTAGTAGTACAAAAATAATTATAAGAATTAATTATTGATATTGATATTAATCACAATTGATTATTGATACCCTATTTTTTTTAAAATATATTTTACCTTTTTAAAATATAATGCATGTACCGTGTAGACCTTTATTATTATTATTATTATTATTATTATTATTATTATTATTATTATTATTATTATTATTATTATTATCAAATTAAATGGGTCACTATTAATGTGTGCATCAACTATCTTTTAATAAAATTATTGTACTTGAATGAGAATTATAACTATATCAATTGATATAATTAGAATGATTGAAATATAGATGATTGATAAGTAGTTTAATAACGCATTAAATATTGATTTGATATAATTATAATAAAGATATTTTTTAAATTAATATAATCATGCATTATTCATGAGCTAATTATAATATAATTAAAAAAAAATTATTTGAGAAAAAAATAGTTAATGTGTAATTTCCAAAAATTATAATAATTTTTTATTTATGTATACGTATATATTAATTTTATTAAATAATTTTCTCTATATATTAATTTTCTCTATATTACCGAATATTAAAAACATTTAAATCACGTATATTAATTATTTTTTGGTTATAATTATGTTATTTTATATATATGATTATTTTTTATTCTACAATCGTGCAATAATTTTTTATTTTTTATATCCATATATATTCCTCAATCCCGGCCGATTCGTACGCATATTAACAATTTTTTTTCTAATAGTGATGTTTTAAACTTTTGTTTTCTTTTTTTCACGTATCTTTCCTTTTTTTAAAATAGTAATGTTTTAATATTTATTTTTTTAATAATTACATTACTAATCTAAAATATAAAATGAGAAAAAAAGGTGATACATATATCCAAGAAAGAAAATAAACTTAAAAATCAGAAAGAAAAAATTTATATTAAAAAATATAAAAATAATATATTCAAAAAGAATAGTCATAATATATAAATTGAGTCAACAATTTAAATTTCTCTAAAACTAATTTAATTAAATACCAATATTAGAAATAAATTACTTAAATAATATTTAATCTATTCTAGTCCTTAGACACGTATAGATTAGATTCATTCTCGTAACAACAAGCAACTGAAACAACATTGTAAGTTCGAACATTTAGAATTCGTGCAAATTCAGATCATTCCCTTATTCTTTGAAAACCTTCTGTATCCTTGATAGAGTTGCATCACAATTTCTTTTATGGAAAAGGAGTTACATATGTGGCTTTGGTATGTTAGAAACCAAATTTCGGAAGTCACTATTTATATATGAGTGTGACACCCATTAAACCCTAAAGGTCAAATAAAATAGTATCTCTGGTTTTATTCTCATTTAATTCTAAATCAAAAGTAATAATGACTTATTTAATTCATCATTTATGATAATAAATGAGATGACCATTATATAAGTCATTTAATATAAAATAACTTAATTTGCGATTATAATTAATATATGTATTGCCTATAAATAGATTAGGAAATAATATTTTCGTAACAAAATAATCATTCAATTTGAATTATAATTAATTGATTGATAGAAATTATAATAAATTGTATAATATTTAAATAATTAACTAAATTAATTAGTTGATATAATTAATTTATTATCATAAATTGAATTTAATGAGTTAAAAAAATAAATTAAAAAACACCATAAAAAACATGCCACGACAATTTTATCATTAAGTGTAGAAATTTAAGTTTTATATAATAGAATAGATATTTATAGATTATTATATTAAACACGGACTAAAAAAATACACTAAACAAAATAAAAGCATCAATGATAAAATAAATCCTAAAAAATTACTTAAATTCAAAAAGTACCTGTGATGAATTATGATAAATCAGAAGTAAAAGTAAAATAAATAATTAAAAATAAAGTAAAAATAGCAATTAAAAAAAGTAAAAGAAGATAGAAATTAAAAGATAATGTGTGGAGTAGATAAAAAATGTATTACAATAGAAGATTAATATAATTAATTAATACAAAGGATGAAAGAGAAAAATCAAAATACGATCTTATTAAAAAATTTTCAAAAAAAATATTTTAAAGAAGAACCTATTAATCAACTTTTATAAAAATATTACAAAAAATTTAAATTATGTTTAAATAAAATAATAATACACTTAAGAATTATTAATCAAAATAAATAAAAAAAGAGTTAATACAAACCAAAATCATAGAAAAATATTAGCAAAATTAAGATAAAAAATAAATATAAAAAATTACAAATATTTTACATGAAGTACAAAATAGAAAAGGAGAAAAAAATATATAAAATAATAAGATAATAAATTAAATTACTTGAGTTCATTTATTTCATTGCTTTATATATTATTTATTAAATAATTTAATATTTATCTCAATCAAATTAACTAATAAATTAGTTATAATTAATTTAGTTTAATGAATCAAACAAAATTTAAAATAATTTGATATTTACTCCAATTAAATTAAATATTTGAAGTTATAATTAATGTAATTTAATGAATCAAATAAAATATTAAATGATGAAATATTTATCCTAATCAAATCAAATTATATAATTGATTAGTTATAATTAATACAATTGAATGAATCAAACACATTAAATTGAAAAATAATTTAGTTAATTTGTCTTAAGGATACATTTTAAAAATATTTATTTTTTAATAATTTTTATAAAATACTTTTTTATAATATTTTTAACCTATGGTCTAAAGACACAATTATAATAACCTATTAAAAATTACTTAATTAGTTAATACAAATAATTAATATAATTGATTTAGTTCAATAAATTAAAATAAATAAATGTGAAAGGAAAAGATAAAGAGAAAGTAAAATTATAAAAACGTGTAGCCATTAAAAAGCAATAAAAAAATCCCTTTTAGTTTTTTATTTATTAATTATTAATTTATTATAATTAATTTCACAACATTTATTATACGTTATTACAAATTAATACAATCAATTAATTGATATCAATATCAATAATTAATTTTAATTGATATAACTCATTTCGCTATACTTTTTTAAATAAATAATTAAAAATGCACGTCTCAATTTTTTATTAAAGTAGAATAAAATAAAATACATAAATTGAGTAGGTATAAATCTAAAAATTATAAAATTTTATTAACAACTCAATCAAATTAATACCATAAAACTAAATTTAATGTCTATTTTAAAAATAATTACTGACCTTTTATTCGTTTAATTAATAATAATTTAAATAAAGTAATACCCTATAACTTATATATTCAGAAGCATTTTTCTATTATATCACTTATTTACTCACAGCCTTAAAGTTTGTAAAAATATACAATTGTATTATCATTCAAAACACAAATTCATCCTTTATTTTCATTATTAAATATTTAGATTAATTAAGATAAACAAGTGTTTTAATAAAAGGATAGACTATTATTATTATTATTAAAATAAAAAATATCATTAATTGATAATTAGTTTAATAATATATTAAATATTGATTTGATATAATTAACTTAAAAATATTTTCCTAAAATAATATAATTATACATTATTTATGAGCTAATTATATACAATAAAGATATTATTATAACATAATATCTACTTACTATATTTCTATTACATTTTGTATATATCATCAAAAGATGCATGTTTCATTATTTTTTTTAGATAAAATCTGTTTTCATCGGCAAAGAAATTGTGTTTAGGTCAACGATTTACTATATGTTTAGGTAGAAATTTTTTTCGAATATAATAAAAATACAAATAAAGAAATAAAGGATAAAAATAAACTTAAATATATCTGACACCACTTCATTTTATTAAAATATTTAAAAATAGCATTTTCACAAAAAAATATTCATAATATATAAATTGAGGCAATAATTTAAAATTCTTTAATACTAATTTAATCAAATACTAATATTAAAATCAAATTACTTAAACAATATTGAATCTATTCTAATCCTTAGTCACATATAGAATAGAATCATTCTCGTAACGACAACCAACTGAAATAACATCGTAAGTTTGAACATTTAGAATTTGTGCAAATTCAAACCATCCTCTTATTAAATAAGCTTCATCATCCGCTATCCATGCAATACGGCAAAGTATAGAATTGTCACACCGAAAAACCAAACTAACCCTTATTCCCCTCAATGGCATTGCATGCATGCAAAAGAAAGCCAGTAATTTCTGAAAAAAATCACAATATGTTATAAAATTATTCCAATAACGAAAAGCTTAAAATAAGAAAATTTAAATATATTACCAATCGTTGAAATTACATATCCGAGTTTGTCATGAATTTAGCAAAACTGAACTTAAGCTGAGAGAATTCAATCTCATTATATGCTCCACTTCGAAGATTTTCTGGCAGATGTAAAAAGCATGGAGGGGATGGAACTTGAACTTGGCTTATAAAGTTGCGTGGAAACAATTCCTCAATAAAAAATCGAGCTCCTCTCAAGAAAGTTAACTTTAACCACATTCCATTAGGTTGGCCATAATAGGTGAGTAGATCCAACCATCCTTCGATAAAATAGAGATTATTGCCCTTTCTTTGAACGCTTACATCCATGTAGTTGGAACTCGAATCAGTGAAGACAACTCGATGAGGTATTTCATGGATGTGATGCATTGTAAACGATTGTGGCAAAAGACAATCGAACTGGAACATTAGACGATAAGAATAACTTAGATTAACAATAATTAATAAATTATCAAAAAAATAATATAATAGAATGAGTATATGGAAAATATTATAAAAAGTTATAAATTGTACCTTAAAAGGATCAACTTCAATAAAAAACGAAGAATACATTCTTATTCTATGAAGTAGTAACAAAAAAATATAAAATTATGAGTTGACTCTCAAATTTAGATTCATGTACCACAGAAAAACACTATATATAGACTTTAGTAAAACGAAAATAAATATGTAAATTATTCATTATTAAGATAATTTTTTATTATATACAGTAATTACGCATCGTATATATTAATTTTGTTAAAATTATATAATTTTGTCATATCATGATTAGAATTATTATCTTCTATCATAATCAAAGAAATCTCGGATAATGAATAAGAATATTATACTTAATATACACAAATTGAAATAGAAAGGGGTTAGAGATATATTATCATGCACGGGTCAGCTAACTTAAAATGTTTGAAATAAATATCATAAGAAAATAGAATTATAACGACTTAAAGTAATAAAAAAATAACTTGTACAATTATTATATGCTAATGCTAAAAATAATTTTACGTAACCCTATTATAATTTTTATGATTACCCGTGATAAATTATTATAATTTTAAGTTGTTACTTTACCCATGTGATAATTTTAATTTTATTATTACAATTTATTATTATTATTATTATTATTATTATTATTATTATTATTATTATTATTATTATTGAATAATGAATAAGAATTAGAATTATATCAATATTTTTTAAATTAATATAATTAAAATAACTAAAAATATTTAAAATCAATATGCGTTATTAATATCATAAGATTTGATCATTTTATAATTAGAATCAAATATTCTTATCATGATTACTACGACCGGTATCATTATTATTATTATTATTATTATTATTATTATTAAAATGATTAAAAGTATTTTTAATTGATAATTAATAAGTAGTTTAATAGTACATTAGATATTGATCTGATATAATTATAATGAAGATATGTTCCTAAATTAGTATAATTATATATTATTCATTAAATATTAATTATAATATAATTATAATAAAGATATAAAGATATTTTTTATAAAATAATTTAGAATAAAAAAAATTTCATTCATTTTGGAGGAAAAACAGAGTCACGAGAAATCGACATGTCACCTTTATTAGCTGGGGAAAATCCAGTTTTAGTATATTAAGTAGATAGTAATGACAAAGGTAACATAGCTTTTTATCCTCAACTGCATTTTTCTTTCTTTTCAGAGCCTCCCTCTCATATGGTGCTTGCTCCACTATTTTACCATTCAACTCTGCAGGTTTGAACAGAATTTTGTCATGGTACGGTGAGCGTGGAGCCTACAACAAAGTGTGAATCTTTCACCACATACGAGAACTTGTAGTGAGACTGTGAGAGTAGCTCGTGAAAGGTAGATCTGTTCGATTTATTCATCAATGACAACAAATGAGGCAGAGGTGATGAATCCAGATACGCAAAATTTCACTGCAGCAGATTTTTAGAACTTTGCAAAGATGATGGCTCATTTCAAGCTTTCCAAGCCACTTCTAGATCTAACACCAACCTTCTTCAAGATCTTTCAAGTTGTTACTACCTTCACCTAAGTGAGATCTATGGATTGCTGAGCGTGAAGAAGATCTGTTCAGCACAAAGTAAGGTGAGTTATCCATCACCTCTTACTATACAAAACTGAAAGGGATCTGGGAGGAAATAGACGAATTCAGACCTATACCAACTTGTGCTTGCTTGAGTAATTGTAGCTGTGGATTAGACATAATGAGGTAATATAGGTTGCAGTCTTATATGATTCATTTTATTGGAGGTTTAAATGACCAATGTGCAAGTGTGCACTCCTATATTATGTTGCTGAAGCCCCTTCCAGATGTGAACACTGTTTTTTCTCTACTTCTTCAACAAGAGAGACAAATGATGCATCTCATCGAACTAGATTCTAGAATGTTAGTGACTGCTGTTCACACTAAATCTATAGACTATAGGTGAAAGAGAGCCATGCCAGATTAGCCAAGGCAATGTCAAATTTGTCAATACTGGAGGTGAAAAAGGTCAATTTGGGGCCAACAATATCAGAGGAAGAGGGCGTGGTAAAGGTGGTAGAGGTACTACTAGAGGAGCTCCCAAACTTTGCTCTTATTGTGGAAAACTAGGTCACTTGGTGGATACATGTTACCAGAAGCATGGCTTTCCACCACATCTGCAACCAAATCACTCTAATGGAGTACCTCTTTCAGCTAATTCAGTGAACTCAGTGGTAGTTGCAAGTAATATAGAATGCAACCCCACAGTTATCCAAAATGAATGCCATATCATTTTGGATGGGATATTCTCGGATAGACAGAAAGAAGCACTTATTGCACTATTCCAGCAACATAAAGAACCTCTTCATGATGAAAATTTGGCAACCATTCATGCTCCTTTAGCCGGTATATTTCATTTCATTTCTCTTTTCGATTTTGAATTGAATTCTCAAGATTGGATTTTAGATACTGGAGCAACTGCTCACATTTGTTAAAATTATCATGCCAAATTGTTCACAGATTGTTACAACCTTATGTGGAACAATTTTCTTCTCAGCTAATTTTTATTTGACTGAGGTTCTATATGTACCAAGTTTTAAATGTAATCTCATTTCTATTTCAAAAGTTACTAATGTCTTATCTTGTTTTATGTTCAATGCTCATAATTGTGAGATTTAGGAGTGGCCTACCTTGAAGATGATTGGAATTGCTGATAAAAAATGAGGACTGTATACAATGAATACTCAAGCAAAGATGACTGTTAACTTTAGCAAATTAGAAGAAAAGATTTTGAATATTATGACAGAAGAACAGGACACTTCACACACTTCACAGAGTGTTCTTTGGCATTATAGGTTAGGCCATATTTCTTTTAGTAAATTACAACAATTAAGAAAAATGCATCCATTCATCTTATGTCCAAACAATGATGTACCATGTGATTCATATCATTTTACAAAATAAAAGAGGTTACCTTTTTCGAATAGTTTGAGTAAATCTGAATTCCCTTTTGATTTGATCCATGCTGACATTGGGAGCCTATTGCCACAGCATCTACTTCTGGTCGTAGATATTTTTTAACCATTGTTGAGGATAGGAGCAGATTTACTTGGATTTTCTTTATGAAAAAAAATCTGAAACTCGCTCTCTTTTAGAGAATTTTGTTGAAATGATTTATATACAAAAGGGAATCATAGTAAAATCCATTAGAACTGATAATGGCCAGAAATTTTTTATGACTTCTTTCTATCAGAAGAAAGGAATTTTACATCAAAGAAGTTGTGTGGAAACACCACAACAAAATGGAATTATTGAAAGAAAGCGTCAAGATATTTTAAATGTAGCTAGGGCTCTCATATTTGTTTCTAATCTTCCAAATTATTTTTGGCATTATGCAGTGGCTCATGCTATTTACATAATTAATAGAGTACCCCAAGTTACATTTAAACATAGTCCATATCAGATTCTTAATGGCAACATTCCAGAATTAACATCTCTAAAGGTTTTTGGTTGTTTAGCCTTTGCTTCTACTTTATATGCTCATCGAGAGAAATTGGATCATAGAGCACAAAAGTGTGTCTTTCTTGAATATAAATCAAGGACAAAAGGCTATATTTTACTTGATATTAAAACCAAAGAAGTTGTTATTTCTAGAAATGTTGTTTTCTATGAATCCTATTTTTCTTTCAAAGAGATTTTGTCTTCAAATGATCAATCTTTAGACACTAAAAATTCGTACTCTCAAAATATGTACTCTCAAAATTCTAATGCTTCTCATCTTGAAATGAATTTTCATTCAGATCCTTTTTGCAGTAGTGAAACATCAAATAAGTTGCTTAATTTGGACACTCTTTCTAATTTAAAAAATAATTTACTGATAAGATCAAGAGACTTTCATTCTAATGAAGAAATTCTTGTTTCTGAAACTCATGCACCTGCATCTAATTCTCATGCATCATCCTCTTCTAATTCTCACTCACTTGAATTTGCATCTCATAATTTTTCTTCTAGCCAACCTTCCATTTTTGAAGCAAATAATTTAAATCCTGCTACATCATTAAGTAATCCAAACAGCACATCTGATGCTAATGAACTTAGAAGATCATGCAGGCAAAGAAAACAGCCATCTTATTTGCAAGAGTATCATTGCATGCAAGTCAATGTTTCGGCTCAGCAATCTCCAACTTCCTTTGAAGTGAAGTATCCAATCTCTGACTATGTATTTTACAACATATTGTCAATAAGGCATAAAACTTTTTCAACTGCTATATCCTCCACCATAGAACCAAGGAGTTATGAAGAGGCCATCCTCTATGATTGCTGGCGTAAGACAATAAGTGCTGAATTGAAGGCTCTTGAGGAGAATAAAACATGGAAACTGACTTCCCTTCCTTTTGGAAAGAAGGCAATCAGTTGCAAATGGATTTTCAAGATCAAGTTCAAACCCAATGGTGAGGTAGAACGCCACAAGGCAAGGCTCGTTGCAAGAGGCTTCACTCAAACAGCAGATTTTGACTACTTTAATACCTTTAGTCCAGTCATCAAACTCACTACTTTAAGAATGCTTTTAGCTATTGCTGCTACTAAAGGATGGTATATAAAACCTCTATTAGGATTGACAATGCCAGCTGGTTCAGTTTGTAAGTTGGAAAAATCGTTATATGGCTTGAAACAGGCTAGTAGACAGTGGCATCAGAAGTTATGTTGTGTTCTCATTGAAGATGGATATACTCAATCAAAATTAGACAGTTGTTTGTTCACTAAACTATCTGATTCAGGCTTCACATGTATCCTTGTTTATGTGGACGACCTAGTTTTAGCAGGAGATGATTGGAGAGAAATTACAAGGATTAAACAGCTCTTGGATAACAAATTTAAAATTAAGGATCTTGGCGAATTAAAATTTTTTCTTGATTTGAAAATTGCCAGAAGTCAGCAGGGCATTGCCATGTATCAACGCAAATATACACTTGATTTGCTTGATGAGTTTGGGTTGATGAATACAAAACCAGCCTCCACGCCAATAGATTATACAACTGATTTATCTAAATCTTCAGGAACTCCTCTTGATGATGTTGCACCTTATAGACGGCTAGTTGGACGTTTAATTTACCTCACCAATACATGGCCGGATATATGCTTCGCAGTTGGCAAACTCAGTCAGTTTTTAGATTGTGCCACAACAAAACATTTTCAAGCCGCTCTGCATGTACTTCGATATCTTAAAGGTGCTTCGGCCAAGGGAGTGTTATTTTCCACCTCCAACAATATCACACTCACTGCCTTCTCTGACTCAGATTGGGGAGCTTGTTCAGACACTAGACTTTTAGTATCTGGGTTTTGTTTCTTTCTTGGAAAGTCATTGATTTCTTGGCGAAGTAAGAAGCAACACATTGTAGCTCGCTCCTAGGCTGAAGCTGAATATAGAGCCATGGCTCTTGCCACTTGTGAGGGAGTGTGCTCTCTTACTTGTTGAAAGACTTTAGAATACCTCTCTCGTCCTATTGTTGTGTACTGTGACAATCAATCCGTTCTCCATATTGCTGCTAATCCAGTCTTTCAAGAAAGGACTAAGCATATAGAGATTGACTGTCATACTATTCGTGATAGAGTTCAGGAAGGACTGATTAAGCTTCTTCCAATTTCTTCAACAAACCAAGTTGCTGATATCCTAACCAAGTCACTGCCACCTAAAAGTTTCTTCTCTTGTAATGACAAATTTGGTCTCATCAATTTTCATGTACCCCAGCTTGAGGGGGGATGTAATTAAGGTTATATATTAAATAGTATTTTACCTTGTTAATTAGGTACTCCTTACTCTGGTGTATATAGATGGTTAGATAGAATATGTTTATTAGGGTTAGGGTGTCTAATGTTCTTGTATATAGGAGTGTTCAAAACCAATCCGGACCGAATTAAACCGACCAACCGAATTGAAAAAACCGAAAAATTGAACAAAACCGAAAATAAAAAAACCAAAAAAATGTGTTTTGCAGTTTTTTTACGGTTTGGTTCAGTTTTTAGTTCTGACCAGGAAAATTCTAACCGAACCGAACCGAACCGATAAAGTAAAAAAACCCCTAAAAAACCAACCCCAGTCCCCCCCCCACACCCCGACCCCACCTACAAACGGCCAAACCCCAATTCCCTTGAGCGCGATTCCTGAGCAGCAGTGAGCCCTAACCCCATGCCTCCCACCCCCAATCCAAAGCTCTCAGTCTCAGCCTCTCACAGTCGCGCTCTCCTCTCACGGTCGCGCTCTCCTCTCTGCAGTGGCGCTCTCCTCTCACGGCGGCGAACCCACGTTCCTCCTAGTCTGCCACCACGTTCTTTGCAGACAGAGCACCACGAAGCCCCAGCCACAGCCTGAACGACCCTCGCACACAGCAGTAACAGTCTAGCAGAGCACGACCCTCATCCCTCTCACCCAGTGCCAGCAGTAGCAGAGCACGACCCTCATCCCTTGCACCCAGCGCCAGCAGTAGCAGAGCACGACCCTCTTCCCTCGCACCCAGCAGTAGCAGAGCCCGACCCTCACAGCCTCGCACCCAGCAGTAGCAGATCCACAACCCTCGCCAGTCGCCACCCACAACACAGCACCCACCAGTCACTGATTCAAGTCTCCCACCCAGCCACCGCATTGGTATTGTTTACTTTATTGCTGACTTGTTGATTCATTGTTAATTTGGTTAAATTATACTCAGCATTGGTATTTTTTAGGTATTGTTGCTGGTTAAATTATACTTAGCAGAGAAAGAGTACGTACTCCGTACTCAAAGAGAATGAGAGAAGGAGAAAGCGGGGGCGAGCGGTTGAGGGTGAAACACGGTGAGGAAGATGGCCATGCCATCGGAAGAGATAAGGGGGAGAGCGTGGGTGGGTGTGTATCCGGTGTTAAGGAGGGTTCTTCTCGAGAGGGGTTAGGAAAGCCATCCAAAGTCTCTTTCAGAGATAAAGTCATTGGTGCAGAAAAGTCTAAGGCCTTTGCATTAGTAGGGTCTTTATCTGGGGATGGTATCGCGACGGTGACAGGTAAGCAGGGTGATTCTCATCCACCAAGTGTCAGTTTTACAAAGGAGGCAAAGAGCTGTCTAGCTGAACCTTATAAGGAAGCCATCGTGATCAAGGTGCTGGATAAGTATTATGGCTACACGGCTCTCATGCATAAGCTCCGGATAGTATGGCGCATCAAAGGAGGGTTTGATTTGTTGGATGTGGGATTTGGATATTTTTTGGTTAAATTTGATATTGCTGGGGATCGTGAGAAAGTCATTCTTGGTGGCCCGTGGTTGATAGACGGTCACTATGTTGCAGTAAAGCCATGGGATGTGGATTTTAGGCCATGCGAAAAATCCTTTGGATCAACGCTGGTATGGATTCGAGTCTCGGGACTTCCAATTTGGTGCTACCAGGAACAAGCAATGCTGCGAATTGCTTTTGCAATTGGGATTCCGGTGAAAGTAGATTTGGCTACTAAGCTTGCAGAAAGAGGAAAATATGCCCGAGCTTGTGTTCAAATTAATCTTGAGTTGCCTGTAATCAAACATATTATAGTGGAGGGTGTGACTTATGAAGTGGAGTACGAGAGTTTACAGTTGATTTGTGCTACTTGTGCACGGTATGGGCATGATAAATCGTTGTGCATGGAGAAGGAGTCCTTGGAAGGAAACATAAATTTCTTTGGTGATGGAAAAAATAATGAAGCCCCAACACTAGTGCCACACAACAATCATGAGATTCAAAAAGAGGCTGAATCAGAAGCTCGTGATTTGGGTGAGAAATTAGGAGTTGTTAAAGGGAAGGATGTGGTTACGGAATCATTGGCTCCTCACGTGCCTGATGGTCTTGTTAATGAGGTATGCATGGATGATGGAGAGGGCTGGCAACAAGTGCTGCGTAAGAAAAAATTTACAATGGGCCAGTCATCAGGTTTGAAGGACCAAGATGGAAAGCAGAACAAGTTTGGTTCGAGAAGGGTTCCAAAGCCCAATTTGCATGGTGATGGAGGCAAATCAACTGGCATTAGGATGGGGAAGCAAGAAAAACATGAAATTGCGCCATCTCCATCGCGCAGAACTCCTGCACGTCGTGGAATTTCTCTACGGAAGCGTCCTCGGCCTTCCTCCTTGCAGAACTCGCCAGTTGATAAAAATGGTGGCATAACGGAGGAAACCTTAGTAGATGGAAGCATGGCAAGTGCAGTGTCAGGGGGTCCAAAGGTGGCAATTATTGAGGATCAGAGTGTGCCAGTACCGCAGGACAAACCACCTATTGAGGTTGGTGATTCTGTTTAGAGTTTATGTTCTTATTTATTCTGTCCCTATTATTTATGGATAGTTTAAATATGATTGTTTGGAATATTAGGGGTGCTTCTAATAAGTTAGCCCGGGTGCATTGTAAGGAACTTGTTAGGAAATTTAGACCTGTTTTCTTTATTGTGGTTGAAACTCACTCCCCTTTTCAGCATTTAAAATTATTTTGGGAAAGGTTGGGGTATCACTCTGTTGGTATAGTAGAGGCAGAGGGGCATAAGGGAGGTATTTGGTTTCTATCCTCTATGAAGGGTGTTTGTTGTAAGTTCATTGATGCTTTTGATCAGGGTGTTACTGTTGAGGTTCACTTTGATAATTTAATTTGGAGGTGTAGTGGTATTTATGGCAGTCCTCAATTTAATAAAAGGGTTCTCCTTTGGGATTATCTTGTTGCACAATCCATGGTTTTTCAAGGACCTTGGATTGTTCTTGGTGATTTTAATGAAGTCAAATTTTCTCATGAATCTAAGGGCTGTCAATTTTCTCATCAAAGAGCAGACATGTTTGCTACTTCATTAGGGGATAGTGGTTTGTTTGATCTGAAGACTATCGGGAGGCAGTTTTCTTGGTACAGGAGGGTGAAAAATTATGTTGACGTGGCAAAAAAGCTTGATCGAGTCTGTATAAATAGTAGTTGGTTATCTATCTTTCCAGAGGCTTATGCAGAAGTTTTAAATAGGCTTCAGTCTGATCATTGCCCTATTCTGGTGCGTTGTAAAGGTCGTCCTCAGCCTAAAGGGAATCGACCTTTCCGATTTGTTGCTGCTTGGGCTACTCATCCTGGGTATAAAGATATTGTGAACCAGTCATGGTGGTCTGGTAATAGAGGAATTCATGGCAAGCTTTCAGAAGTACAGAAGAATTCACTAGAGTTTAACTCGAAGGTATTTGGTAACATTTTTGTTAAGAAATGTGAATTAGAGCAGCAGATTAATTATTTACAAAAGCGTTTGGAAGTGGTGGATAGTATTTATTTGCGTCAGAAAGAGCAACAGTTGCTTGATGATTATAATAATACTCTAGTGCAAGAAGAGCTCCTATGGTTCCAAAAGTCCAGAGAGCAGTGGGTAAGGTTCGGGGATAGGAATACAAGATTCTTTCATATTCAAACTCTTGTGCGAAGGAAGCATAATAAGATTCATGGCCTTTTTCTCAAGGATGGAGTGTGGGAAACTGATCCAGAGGTTCTGAGACAAGAAGCAGAGTCTTTCTATAAAAGCTTATTCTGTCATTTGGATGATGTTGATTTGGGTTGCCTTGGTGATGTGCCTCTTCCTTCTCTGAATGAGGAAGCTTGCAATAATCTTACGGCACCAGTTACTATGGAGGAAGTCAAAACAGCTGTTTTTCACATGAACTCTTTTAAAGCTCCAGGTCCGGTGGGTTTCAAGCTTTCTTCTTCAAAGAATATTGGGAGATCATTGGTCTTGATGTTTGGAAGATGGTTAAGCAGGCATTCTCCAGTGTTACTCTTGATCCGAGAATGTTGGAGACTTTACTGGTTCTCATTCCAAAGGTTGAATCACCGGTATCTATGAAAGATTTCAGGCCGATTAGTCTCTGCAATGTAGTTTACAAGATCATCACGAAGGTCCTTGTTAATAGGCTTCGTCCTCATCTTACGGAGATTGTTGGCCCGCTTCAAGGAGGATTTATTCCGGGACGAGGAACTCCTGACAACATCATTATTGCTCAAGAAGTCCTCCACTTTATGAAGAAGACTAAATCAAAGAAAGGCACACTGGCCTTTAAGATTGACCTGGAGAAAGCTTATGACAGAGTTGACTGGAGGTTTTTAGCTCATACCCTTAAGAGCTTTGGTTTTCCTATTCCTACACTTAATTTGATTATGAATTGTGTCACTGCTTCTTCCTTATCTATTCTTTGGAATGGGAGTCGTCTGAATGGCTTTACTCCTAGCCGAGGTCTTAGACAAGAAGACCCTATGTCACCCTATCTTTTTGTGTTGTGTATGGAGCGACTGGCATGCTTTATTAGTCATCAGGTTGATTTGGGCTTGTGGGAGCCGGTTGCTATTTCTAGAGGGGGACCAAGAATATCCCATTTAATGTTTGCGGATGACTTGCTTCTATTCTGTAAAGCTACAAAGAGACAAGTGCAAAATGTGATGTTGGTTTTAGAGACTTTTTGCAAAGCATCTGGGATGAAGATTAATGTGGAGAAGTCTAAAGCGCTTTGCTCCAAGAATGTCTCTGCAACAAGGAAAGAGGTTTTCACTGGGGTATCCTCTATCAGATTTGTCCAGGATTTGGGCAAGTATCTTGGAGTTACCCTTAGCCATTCTAGGGTGACTCGTTCAGCTTTCAATGGTGTCCTGGATAAGATTCGGAGTAGGCTAGCAAGCTGGAAAGGGAGTTTACTCAATCGGGCTGGTAGACTCTGCTTGGTTAATTCTGTTGCCGCTGCTATTCCCACGTACCAGATGCAAGTCTCTATTTTTCCCAAAGGAATCATTAGTAAATTGGAGTCTATGATGAGGAATTTTCTTTGGAAAGGACAAGTTGATGGAAGAGGATTGAATCTTGTTAGTTGGAAGGTACTGGTTACTCCAAAAAAATATGGAGGTTTGGGGATTAGAGATCCTTATTGTGTAAATATTGCTCTTCTTGGGAAGCTAGTTTGGACTTTTTTCCAGCAGCCAAACAAGCTATGGGTCCAATTATTGGATGCCAAATACCGATCATCTCTATATGACTGTTTTAGTTATCCTAAGAACAAGGACTCTCCCATTTGGAGGTGTCTTTGCAAGGCTTGGAAAGTGTTGAAGGATGGGTTTGCTTGGTGTATTGGAGATTTGAACCAGAATTTTTGGTTTTCTAGCTGGAGGAGAGAAGGACGGTTATCTAATGAGATGGATTATGTCCACATTTCTGATTCGAATCTCCGGATACAGGATATTTGGTCGGTTGGTAGGTGGCATTTGGATACTCTTTATTCTCCTTTATCTCAAAATCTGAAAGATAATATTCTCTCTTACAATCCAGATGAACAAGCAGGTCCGGAAGTGGGTTGGTATTGGAGTGGGTCTGCTGCCAAAGTCTATGACTCACGCAATGGTTACTTGTGGTTGTGTAAGCAGCTGTTTGGTTGGGAGGAGAGGGAGAATTGGCTTTGGCTTTGACGTCAGCTTGTTCCGGAAAAGCATAAGTTTTTGGCTTGGTTGTGTCTTAAGGAGGCTCTTCCTACTGCAAGTTTTCGCTTTAGAAGAGGGATGTCATCATCGGATAGGTGTCCAAGATGTCTTTCTAGCCAGGAATCGGTTATACATTGTATTCGGGATTGTCCAAAAGCTCAGCTTGTCTGGCAAAGGTTGGATATTCCTTGTCATCCTTTGGATTTGAAGAACTGGTTCTTGTATCATAGCAGAGAACACCCGTTCAAGTTCTTTTCGGGACTTTGGTGGATATGGCGAGCAAGGAATAACGACATCTTTAATCCCCATGAAACTTGGCCTCCGGAAAAAGTCATTTGTCTGGCATTAACTTCAGAAAAGGAGCTTAGAAATATTTTTGAATTACAACGTATGTCCCTTCCCTCTACTCTAAATGGTTTTTGGAATCCCTCATCCATTGGTACTTTTAAGATTAATTGTGATGCCAGTTATTTTGGTTCGGGTGATAGTGTTGGTTTTGCTTGTGTTATTAGAGATTGTAATGGGAGCTGGCAAAGGGGGTGTTTGGGAATGATTGAGAGTAATAGTATTCTTCAAGGAGAATTGTTTGCTATTTGGAGAGGATATCTCTTAGCTTGGGATGTGGGTCAACGAGATGTTATTTGTGAGACGGATTGTGTGGAAGCATTTAATCTTGTTACTCAAGATGGTTTTGGGTTTATTGATCCACTGGTGCTCAAAATAAGAGATATCATGCATTGGAATTGGCGTGTTGACTTTCGTTTGATTATGAGAGATGCAAACACGGTGGCAGATACTATGGCAAAGATGGTGATGAAGTTACAACTTTCGCATGTGGAGCTTCTTTCACCTTGGGAGGAGTTTAAGAGTAGTCTTAAACGGGACTGTCCCTCTATTTAAGCAGTTCCTTGTTTTGTTTCTTTTGTTTTTCTTTGTTTAATTTATTTCAGTCACCAAAAAAAAAATGATGCTGACTTGCTGATTTTGTTCTGTTTGTTGAATTGTTTGCTGACTTTGTTATTTATTATTGTTGCTGGTTATTGATGCTGACTTGCTGATTTTGTTCTGTTTGTTGAATTGTTTGCTGACTTTGAAGATTGAGATTAAAATAAGTTAATGAATGATGTTTCAAACAAGTTTCTGCACATGTTATAAGTTAGAAATTTTTTTGATTTCCATTTTGAAGGTTAGTTAGGCCAAGAGGGTAATGATTATCCAATATAACTTAGTTTCATTGTCTAGTAATCACATATCTCTAGCCTATGTTGAATTTTAACTTAAATCAATATAACTCAGTTTCATTGTTTGGTATTAATTTTTTTGTTATAACTCTATTTCTGATTTTAGGTTCTTTGCTTGTTGAACAATGTTTTGCTATCTTGCTAGAGAAACTCCTCTCTCAGTCGCGCAGTCTCAGACTCCGTTCTCCTCTCTCAGTCCCAGTCTTCTCACAATTTTAATGTTGTTTATTTCTCACAATTTGTTATCATAATTCTATTTTTAATTTATCATTTGTTACTTGCTGATTTTTGTTAGGATTATTTGCTGATGGCTCTGATTGTTTAATTTCATTGTTTTTGTTTTTCCTAATTATAATCTGATTATTTTTTAGGATTATTTGTTGATAGCTTTGATTGTTTAATTTCATTATTTTTGTTCTTATTGATTATTTGTTACGTGTAGTCTTTGTTGTAATTTTTGTTCTTGCCTCTGTTTTTATATAGCCAATTCTAACTGGTTAATTCTCTATTTTTTGTTATTCATTTTTTGTTGTATTCACTATTCAGTATACTATGTATTCGTAAATGGGGTTCTTTTAATTTGGTTGTTTTATTTTTTTGGTGGGTTGAATTTTTAAGCTTCTGTTGGCGACACGAAGATGAAGGGGTTGTGATCCTTAGAGTAATAGAAAATTGGGAATATATGATATACATAATTTGGAGGATTGGGCAAAAGAAAAATATAATGGTGCAAATCTATACTTACACAATGCCAATGTTTCCTTTGATTTGTTAAACTTTGAACTATCTTAGTTATTCTATTGTATTATTGCAAACTATTTTTAGCTATTTTGCTCCACTCTCAGCCCTCAACTCTTGCTCATTTTCATGATTAATTGAACTTGATTTTTACTAAATAAGTTCCACTAATTTGTCATGAATGTCACAGCCTTCATAGCAATTTTACTATTCTTTTATACTTCAGTGTTGGCTCTAACAGTTCTTGCAGTTTTAAGCTTTTTTTTTTTGAAATTAATTGAAAAATCGAACAAACCGAACCAAACCAAATCGATTTCAATTGGTTTGGTTTGGTTCGGATGGTCTCGATAAAAAATTCGAACCAAACTGAATCGCAGTTGAATTAATTGATTGGATCGAATGACTTTTCTCTAAAAAATCGAACCAAACCGCACCGCGAACACCCCTAAATAATAGTAATGACAAAGGTAACAGAGCTTTTCATCCTCAACTGCCTTTTTCTCTCTTTTGAGAGCCTTCCTCTCATACGGTGCTTGCTCCACTATTTTACCATTCAACTCTGTAGGTTTGAACAGAGTTTTGTCACGTGACAAGCATTATGGGAGCCACGTCAGACTTTTCCGTTGGGTCTGACGGAAGCATTTGGATGGAGGGACTAATCCGTCCAAGTTTTGTGAAGGTCAGAGACTTAAAAGTATTTTTCAATGGTCAGGGACGAAAATGTCCGCGGGGCAAAAAGTCAGAACCTATTTGTCATTTTCTCCTTTCTTACATAACAAAGCTCAAAGCAACTTCAAAAAATATTGATTAAAGCACTAAAAATTTTAATTATAATAAAAAATTCACTAACTTTATTGAAAAAAATACTAAAGAAAACAACTAAAGATACTCATACATCAATAACTCCTTGTGACACATAGCTTCAAACCATCTGGACAAAACTTCATAGGAAGCTGTCCAACTTCTGAAAATTTTTTCATTAACTTTTGCTTTGCTAACCATGTTTTGTAATAACTTATGATGTGATTAAATTTCGACTAAACTTCATTAATGACAAATCTCACCTTTATAGATGGGTCAGCCTCCACTAAGGACTTAATTACTTCTGCAATTGTAATGGAATCCAGCTTAAAATAATCTTAAAAAATAGTAGTTCTAGTACAAATATGCTAACTCTAATCAGCTAACTACAATTTGTGCTGTACTGTATATATTTGGTATAAAAATTCTAAGATTCCGACTCATACACCCGATAATCTACGCCTTTGCAAATGAAATAATGTTTTACGGCCACAATCACAATCTTTTTAGTACTGAATTTTATTATTATCTGCCACAATAAAAAACTCTGCTACAAATTTTAAATTACATATAAAAACCGTATAAACACTTAAATAATATTTAATTAAATAATTCTACTTATATACTTACGAATACTTAAATGATAAATACGATCCGGTTGATTTTTTTTTTTTTGGTCTCATTTCAACTCAACACCATAAATAATTAAACAATTATACAACTATACATAAAAGTAATAAATAATACATATATATAACTCATAAATAACATATAATTAAAAACATATAATATAAAATTTATAAATTATAAATAAATATATATAAATAAAATGAAAAATATATAATTTAAAAATAAAAAAATACTACACATAACTAAATAAACAAATACAAATACATAACTTCTATAAAATAATACTATATTTATACTATTTTTCTGATAATACCAATTTTATTCGACTAACTGCATAAAGTACTTAATAATAATCATATTATATTAGGTATGTCAAATTTAATTATTTCTATAATATAAAGCTATCATATTAATTATTCAAATTACATATTTCTACATTTAAATATTCAAAAAATCTTGATACATGTATAGCCTCTAAATTTAATATGCATAAAAGATAATTCCTCAAAAGAATATTAATTTATTAGTGCATTTGTCACTTCTACGTTCTATCACATTTGTCTTTATAATATTATCAGTTTAATTCTCATCTTTTATTTAGATAAATAATTTTATAGTTACTTTTAAATTTTTTCTCGTTGTCACTATTGTAGTCTTTCTATTCGATATTTCGATCAATTTTAAATTATTCAAACTCAATGTATAACTCGATAAATGATACTTGTGATCTAGTTGATCTCTTACATACTCACTTTGTCAGTTAAATATATAATTTAAAAATAAATAAATCCACCAAATATTGATATAAGATATTTATACAAAATTTATCCTTTTATAAATTACACATTTTAATTCTTCAAATAATAATATAAAAAATAACAAATTTAAACAAATTTTTTCATATAAATTTTATTCCATCAAATATTTATAATAAAATTTAATTATAATAATATACTTTTAATATAATTCTATCATCTAATTTTTTTTTAATACATTGTCACTCACATTCTAACATTGGTAGTAAAAGTTGGAGAAAAACGAAGGAGAGAGAAGAAGAAAATGAACTATGTGTAATTGACCACGAGCTGAGTTATATATAGTCCATAAATTTGATGATCAGACCGTCAATTTTGAATTTAAAATGTTTTAATTTACAAATTTAATACACCAATTTTCTATTTTTGAATTTAATTTTTTATTTACATACAAATCTGACCCGTCTAATTGTCTTTGGGTGAAAATAAAAAAAATATTTCACAAATGACCCCACAATTCAAACTTATCCGACTAAAAAGCTGACTTGTAAATTTTAATTTAATTTTTATTTCATATAAATCTGAACCTCTGATTTAATGATTTAAAACACAGCTTTTTTTAAACTAAGGATAACACAACAACAACTTCCATTAGTTAAAAAAATGAGCCGTTTTAGGATATTCAGTGAAATGCAATTGGAAAAAACCTTGCTCCAAATAATGAGCTGAAGTATATTTTAAGATAGCATTTATTTTAAAATATTAAGACAGAAACTGAAAAATTAAAATTTATTATTATATTTATTAATTTAAAGATTATTATTAAAATTTTAGTTTTTATTTTAAAAATTTTAATATTTTATTATCTTCAAAAAATAAAAATACAGAAAACTAAAATTTTTAAGAACGAATATTAAAATTTTAATAATATTTTATATTTAAAATATTTTTATTTTAATTAATTAATTTTAATTTTATTTTTTTTACTTACTGAGTGATATGGAACTGGACTCAATTATTATTAGAGATAGAATTAGATAATAAATATTAATAAAAGTAATATAAATAAGAAATAAGTATTGTAATACCAAATTAGTAAATATGTTAATTATAAAATATTTTAGAACGTTCCTCATTCATCCTGAATCTCTCGTTTATCTGATTAATTATTTTCTTTTTCGGTTCCTAATTTTCTAATTAAAATAAGTTCATTTTTTATACTATTACAACAGGTGCAATAATAATGACTTATACATTTTATTTCATCTTTTTTAAGGTTATAATTTAATGTATATGTATTATTATATTTTACATGTATTATAATTTTAAAAGGTTGATCCTTGAACATCCTTATTAAACAATGAATGTTGTATTTTTAGTTTATTAATAATAGGTGATTTTTTTAGAAATACTATATTTCTTTTTTATTTTTGGCCATTACCAATGTTCTGAAAACCGGATCGGACCGGCTTAACCGCGAACCGGCAGTATTAACGGTCCGGTCAGGCATATAAAATTGACAATCAGAAAACTGGCTAAAAACCGTTGAATCGGACGAGAACCGGCCGGTCAGATCGAACCGGAACCCGGCCGGTTTACACAAAAAGGGAAGCTCCTTCGTTTCTTTTCTCCCGTTCTCCCTTTCTTTCTTTCAGTCAGAAATCACAAACCTAACCACAAAACCCTAGCACTGTAAGCCTACACCACCGCCACAAGGAGGGGCATACTGCTGCCGTCCGTCGCACTCAAAGCTCGCCATCCGTCATCTAGCTTCCCTCGTGCTCGAAGTCTTCAACCCCTGTTCGCTGTCACCGATCGCGGTTGCTTCCTCGAGCTCGGCGTCCGTCGTCTTTGTCTGCTCAGCCACGCTTCCGTCGCCGTTTGTTTGCCGTTCACGTTCGCGTCTTCGTTCGCGTTCTTCGCCGTTCGCGTTCGCTCGTCGTTCACCGTTCGCGTTCGTCTGGAAGCCACGTTGCTCTGCTTCAAACTCTGCGACCAACCCGCGTGCTCCACTCGTCGAACTGCTCTCTGTTGTCCCGCCGTGAGTTCCCTAAACCAGCCACCAGACAATACACTCACACAACAGACAACACCAATACTCTTCTTCAAACTCTGCAACTTCTGATTTCTACTACAATAAGTAATTATTTGATTTGGTAGTGGTTTGGATTTTTTCATAGATTAAATTAAAGTTACAATAGTTTTGTTCTCTTCTCTATCACATTGAAATTAAGCTTTGGATTCTCTTATTTCATTTTAATTTTACCGCACTCAACATGTTTGATGAAATGCTTTAACCATATTTCTGATTGGTTTTATAATTTCTAGCTTTTATAATTTCTCAGTCAAGGTTAGTGGTCTGAACTCTGAAATTTCAAATTACTCAAATATGCAATTTCTGAAATTAGGGATTTGTGAATCTGAACTCTGAAGTTAGTGATTGATTTCTGATATGTTACTGATTCTGTTCTAATATGTGCTTTTGTTACTGATTTGTTACTGATTCTGAAATTGAGTAATGGATTTGTTTCTGAAATTGAGTAATGGATTTGTTACTGATTCTGTTCTATGGTCTTATGGATGATTATTGGATTTCTAGCCGTTCTGTTGCTGTTTTTAATTTGGATTATGATTTATTGAATTTAGTTATGGATGAAAGTATTAATCAAGAAGCAGTTGCTTATAATGCCTGTTTGAGTAATAATTCGTCTGCCAATCCTCCTAATTCAAATGATTCTGCTAATCCTAATCCACCTAGTTCGAATAATAGTCAGTCACAAGGTTCTAATTTATGGATTTTGATGATTGATAAATCTTCATGTTGGTTTTTAATATTTAGATATTTCTTTTTACTATTTAACTTTTGAGATTGTATTTTGATAAGATCACACTTTGTTGTTGAATGCTAATTTTTGTTGTTGAATGCCCTGTTTGTTGCTGAATGATAATTTTTGTTGCTGAATGCTGAATGCTGTTGGTAATGGTGTTTTTGCTGCTGAATGTCCTGCTGTTTTTATTTCTTTGTTTGTTGCTGAATGTTGGTGGCAGAATTTAGATATGCTCATCTTGATAATTTTTTGATTTTTCAATGTGCTATGGCTAGTCTTTAATTTTGTATCTGGTTATGGATACTTCTTTGTTTTGTAGTTACTGGTTTTGCTTTGATTTGTAGTTGCTGGCTCCTAATTATTGCTGGTTTTGCTGGCTTTGTTTGTTGCTGAATGTTGGTGGCAGAATTTAGATATGGTCATGTTGATAATTTTTTTATTTTTCATTGTGCTGTGGCTGGTCTTTAATTTTGTTTTAATTAATAAAACTTTTATTAATTTCAGTTCTGGATAATAGTATTAATCAAATAGAGATTAATAAAACTTTTATTAATTTCGAATGATGCTGCTAATCCTAATCCTAATCCACCGAAGCAAATTTGCAACAAGTTCTTGTGGATTTTGATGATTGATAAATCATGATGTTGGGATTTAATATTTAGATATGTTTTTTTACTATTTAATTTTTGAGTTTATATTTTGATAAGATCATATAGATTAGGTTGATGATATTTTATGTAGTGTTTTAAATTTTGAAGATATTTTAAGATTTATATTATACTATAATTATATTTTAGGATGTTTATTTATAATTTATTTATTATTTTATTCTAAAACGGTTTTTTCGGTTGAATCACTGGTTGGACCGGTTGGACCAGTAAACCAGTGAACCAGTGACTAGAACGGTTCGATGACCGGTCCGGTTTTCAAAGCCTCCATTACACAAATCACGTACCTACTCACTCATACTATGAGGTTATTAAACTCCATTCCAATCCATTTGGTGCAGCTCTTCAAGTCTTGAACTCAAATGGAGTTCTATTTTGTTTTTGGGCCTAACTGACTTGCTAAGCCCAGCCCAACCCATCTGAGAATAAGATCAAAAAATTAAAAACGGGACTCAGCTGAGAACAAGAAGTAGTGAGCAACAAAGGAAGGAAAACCGCTTCCTCCCGTGCCGCCGTCGTAGGGGTTGCTTCCGCTCTGTCGTTCTTCCGTCGCTGCCTCTGTTCTAGGTCCTCTCTCCTCTGATCCTTTGCTCGGGATGTTATTTCTATTTAAGCCCTTGGATTAGCTTTGATGCTTACAATTGAAAATTTCATTGTATAGTGTATCACGATGTTCAAGCAATTGTTTAATTTTCTTTGCTCGTGGAGTTTTTGAGTTTTCATTTTTGTCTTGAATACTAATATGCATCATTTTGTTTTCCAGGTATTCTGATATAACAAGCGCAACAGTGACAAGTTTTTCACCTGATAACCAACTTAGGTAAGTAATGAAATTGTGAAGGCTACCTATGCTTTAATAATAGGAATCAAATACAATGAATAATGATGTTGAATTTTTAATTTTTGTGCAATTTTTAGATTTACATTAGAATATATTTATGTTTTTGTGTTGAGTTGGTGATTATATATTATTTCATTGTAATCGGTTTATTCCATTGAACTAGTTGAACATCTATAGTCGGAATGGTTCGATGTACTGTTCGATTGTCAGAAAATTGTAGCATTCTCTCTGCCTCTTGTAAAAGGGGTTAAAAACAGAGATATTGGTCCTCTATGTAAAGTGCAGCATCCACTTTAGAGGATAAAGTGAATCACCATAGTCATTACTCGGAAAATTAAGGATCTAGGGTTTAATCTGATACAAGTCTGCCATTGGATTAATACTTTTAAATATCATGCACACATAGTGTTGAAGGACTTGAGTTCAGCAAATCTTTTTATTTTGTAGCCTTTGTATTCGATACCTCTTTTGGTGAATGCTGACTATCATATAACTTGGTCTTGGTTTCTTTTCAGGAGAAATTTTTTAAGCAATAGGTTACACATCATGGTTAATGCCATTAAAGGAGTTTTCATTTCCTGGTAACATTTTTCTTTCTTAGTGCATGTTGTTCCTATTTGAAAAGCTTTCTTATGTACTGTTAGATTTATTAATGGAGAGAGTAGTAAGTGATTTGCTCTTATTTGTTGGAGAATTTTGTGTCATTAGATTTGGTTTTCTGGTAATTAGCTGAGATAACAGCAGTCACAGTTGCAGATCTATATTATGTTTTCTGCTAAAAAGATTAGCAAAATTGGCTTGTGCAGTGACATACCTATGGCTCAATATATCATCAATATGAATGCTTCACTTCCTGCATCTGACAAATTCATCATACATATTTTGGATAGTACCCACATGTTTGTTCAACCCCAGGTGGAACAAATGATAAGAAGTCAAATTGCCAAGTTTAGAGAGGACAATACCTATGTCAAGCCCAATTGATTCCAAAAGGGCTTCTATTTCATCATCATATCATGTTATACCTGCATTGAACTACATTGAACATGTTTACACTTTTTTTTTAATTGAATCTGTTAAGGCCCTTTCTTGTAACCAAACTTCTTCAGAGGGAAATATGATGTATTGTTGTTAATATTGAATTTGTGTGCTTTACACACCAAAGGAACCATGCACTTTAGAGGTTCCATCTTCTATATGCTTGTTTTTGCTTATTGTTCTTTCATGCATGATTAATCTTCATTGCAGCCATTTTTTGGCCAAAGAAGAAACCAAACCATATAAATCTTGATAGGGGTGAGGGCTAATTCCTTGTGTTTCAAACTTACAAAAAATGTAAACATTCTTTTAAAGCTCTCTGCAACTTTTGTGCACTTTGAATTGTGTTGCAATTTCCTTTAAATAGTGAATGTATTGATTCCAAGTATTGACATCCGAGTAAAATCCGAATAATAATCAAATCAAATATTTAAACAGGACTTGGTATATTATATAGTAAAATTAAATACTGTTATTGATCACATATAGCTCATACAGCACAACTCCAAAACCTACAAACTACAACATCACCATTACTGAGATTTGGTGCAACAAGAATAGGTTTAATAGATATGTAGTGCACATAACAACAGTATATTGCTACTAATTAGTTGCACTAGTTTCCTCAACCTTTGGAGCATCTTCTGCCACAGCCACTTCCTTTTGTTGAGCTTCTTGGTTATGATCATGATGATGGTGATGGTGGTGGCGGCGACATGGATGGTGGCCAGCATAACATGCCCTATGGCAGTGGAAATTTCTTGCACCTCTACTCATTAGGGCTCCAAACATGGTTCCAAAGCCGAAAGCAGCGCCTAGCTTAAGAGGAGTACTCATATTAGTTGTAATATATTAAGGGTTCAAGATGACAAAAATCTTATATGAAAGTGGAATTTAATTAACTGAAGTGAAGTGTATGATGGTAAAGTGAAACAAAGTATGATATATATAATGAATGAGTATTGAGTATTCTATACTGTCGTGATGGTCACGCTTAGTTTGGGGTGACCTAGTCAAATTTACATAATATTCAGAAATATATATTTTAAAAGGAAAAAAAAAAAAGATACCCCTTCATCAAGGTTCAACTTGAGAGAGAAATACTTGCACGACAAGATGGACCCAAACCTTAGTTTAGTACCTTACAACCAGATATCATTTTTTTCAACGTCTTGCTATATTTAACTAATTAATTGCAGAAACGGTTCAAAGTTTTCTCAACACCTTTCTACATTATTTTATTTGAATAAACATCTAAATTGATTTAAAAGAAAAAATTAGACTGGACAACACCTTTTGTTTCTCGGCAAATTTTTGTTATTCAGAAAGTCTTTCAGGATTATTCCAAGATTGATCCCTCTGCTGCTTACAATTATATTTTAGTATGCGTTTGATAAATAAGTCTTTAACAAATTTTATTATAAAATAATTAAATTTTTTAAAAATATCGTTATAAGATAAATTAATTTCTGGAGGAATCAATCCTTTTAACCGGAATAATTTTTAAACATTTCTAAATTAAAAAAAATATATTAAAAAATAAAATACCTGATTAAAATTTTTAATATCCAATTTAGTTGTTTGCTCAATTTTTTATTTCATATTCTTTTTAAGTTTTTGTTTCTTAAGCCGATATTTTATTTCATATTCACATGATCGTCGTTACCTGTACCGTGTGCAAGCCCGAGTATTGGGTATGAAAAGCTGAAAAAGTTATTTTACATGAATGATTCTTTCCTCCTTAAGTCTTTATGGGCCTTGTTATTAGCCCAGATTAACAGGTAATTATAAGATCAAAATTAGTTAGGATGATGGCTTTGATGCCTCCTTCAACATTTATTAATGGGTCGAATTTATACAATTGAACCCATCCAACATGTAGTTGATGTGAATTATGACGTATCTATGAGATAATTTATTATAAAAATTATTAGAAAAATAGGCTATATATCTTGTATAGTATTGCAAGTTAGTTATAACATTTGCGATCAATATATAATAGTTTAAGAGATAGATTTGTATATGTGTATATACGTCGACAAATACTTGATTATACAACCCTAAAACAAGTAACACCAAATTGTTGGTTGTTACTTGCTTTTGAATTGTATAATTAATATTTCCCATATAAGTTCCAACAAAGTTTTACATTATAGCAAATTCTGAGAATACTCATGCATCTTTTTACCATTTTTATACTGCACACGGCTTTATTTGGTTTTCAGTTAAATGAGAACCTCTGTTTCCATTATAGACAATTAATATATAGTTAAGCAAACCAAACTTATTCTCTACTCAATCAAATCGTGAAAATGGAGAATTTACATAGCTAGAGGATGATATATGCAATTGGCATCTAATGGCAATTAAAAACTATAGAAATGGATCTGATATTGTTTAAGAAAGAAAAAAAAAAAAAAAAAAAAAACACTTTGCAGCATATGCTGAGAGAGCAACCTTTTTTATTGGTTCAGAGCTCAAGGCTTAATATACCAATATTGGCCTTCATGTAGAAATTTTTTTCAGGTATTGATCCTATGAAACTCATAACATGCTCTTCATGTCAGTAGCTGATTTTTTAGTTGATTTTTACTAAAATTGTTTACTATATAAACAAAAAATGCAAGACATATGTGATAAATAATAGTTTTTGGAGGGAAAAAATATCTAGGTGTGAAAAATTGAAAGCATGAAGTGGATGGTAGGGTCTTCAGAATGGACTAAGCAGCCCAAAAAGCTGATGGGCCCTTATTGTTTGTTGAAGGATAAAAGAAAGTTGGATAGCATTACCATGTTGAGAACCAATTTAAATTGTTCGACTCGTCCGCTTAAATAAATGTTGTGGGTTTTCGTCTTGTATATACAATAATTCATTGGCCAACAATAAACCCTTAAATAGAATTCAGATCTCCGACAATCAGTCCTTAACTTGTCGGATTGAAGATACGACAGACAAAAAAAAAAAAAAAAAAACCAATTACATGTTGTTATATACTTATATTCCTTCTTGCACTAGCACTACCACCAAATCTTTGGCATACCAAGAAACCCTAATTCTGCTATAGTACTTCATATATGATATATCTATCCTCCTTTGATCCCCCTTTAAAAGCACACCAAAATCTTCCATAAAAGTGAAAGAACTGAATATCACCTTTTTAGGGGGTTGCTCCTTTAAATTTAAAATTGCATGTGGAAAGAGACACCTTCCTCTTTCTAATCTCATATGCCACCAACCCACCACCATCTCATTCTTTCTATCCCTTGTTTATTTAAATCATAACATACCACACAAAACCTAATTTGTTCAAACCTTTATATCAATCTGAGAAATAGTAAGATTCTCACAGCACTTGATTGTGTTTGTACCAGATCCAAAGCCGTTATACATATATATAATTTTATATTACAATGCGCTTATTAGTTAAATATAGACGAGTTTAATTCTTATACACTATTGGTAGTGATGTAAAAGTAACATACAAATATTCTATCAAAATGTATTATTTAAATAAAAATAGTTGATTTTTTTTGTGCTATTTTTAATGCAGGAAAAGAATTAGTGAATCACCATAAAAAAAAATTAATTTTAGTGGCGATGTATTATTTTTAACGACAAAAATAGCTCCTAATAACATATTATACTAACAATTAAATATTAATCGTGTTTTGTTACTAAAATATTGACAAAGACATCTTTTATAATCGTAAAAATTCTATAATTTATCGTTATAACATATATATAATTGCAAAAAAAAAAAAAAAAAAACTCAAGAAAATAGTAGCCGTTATTGTCACTTAAAGTTTGCTACTAAAACTAATTTTAACAAAGTATTAAAAAATCAAATTATTATGTTAATTAAAGGTTAATGATGTAGCAATAGTTAGGGAAGATATATAACTAAGAAGATTGGAGTAGTAGATGGAGGGAATGGTACGTGGTGATTTAAAAAGGAGTAGCACAGAAACAAAAGCACATAAAAAGTTTATTCTTGTCTTGTTATTATTCCATGTTCATTCAATTCCCTCTTTATTCCCTTCCCCTCTTCAGAAACTACAATGAAATTGCCCTCTCTTTCTCTCTCTTCAACTTCATTTATATATTTTAGCTTTATTATTGCATGCATGTCCCATGAAAGAAAAAGAACAAGTATATATATATATAGAATTAACACATGCACGTTACACATACACTCTCTCTTTCTCTTTCTTTCTCTCTCAATGGGATAACTACATCTATCTTTATTACTCTATAAATAATAATAATACATATTGAGGGGGAAAAAAGCTCGAATCTAAGACAGAATAAAGCAATAAAGAAGCCTATGTCTCTTAGTAATATCACTCTCTTATCTCTTTCTTATTAAGAAGAACCAAACATGAGAAAGAAGAAAAGATAGAAACTTCTTCACCAATAAAATCTAGCTTGCATTGTTTTGTTTATTCAAAATCAAACTAAAGATTTTGTTCATCAAGGGTTTTGAACTTCGGTTCCCTCCTCCTCTATCATATCAATTTGTTGATAAATGTCTTTAGTAAAGTGGAGCTTAAAGAGAATATATATAGTCATCTTCAGTCATTTACTCATTTTCATGTTAGGTACAAAAGACATGTTACGAACAAGAGAACAAGAGAGTAATCTGAAGAAAGTGTGTTTATGCATTATGTATAAGGGGTATATATAGGTGCCAGAAGAATCAAAGTAATAAAAGTATAAAATCCTACAATTAATATACAGATATGCTATATAAATATAAACGATACTAACTAATCTAAAATGATTCTAATGATTCTCTAACAAGAGAAAATAATTAAATTGTTGGTATATTTTATGATAATTAAGCTAAGGGACCCATGGAAACTAAAAGATCTTATTGAACTTCATCTCTTAAAGTAAATTTTCTTTCTATTAAGAAAAAAACCTCATCAACACTAGTATAAAAGGCTCCAAGCTAAGAGTGTTCTTAGTTATTAGTGCAGATTATTAATATATGCATGAGAAAGCATAACATGGTGTAGTAGACATGCATGGAGATTAGTGAAATGGGATGTGCAAAGAAAGTTATAATTAATTGCTTTCTAAGCAACTTCTTAATGAGTAAGGAATGGATTAAACTATGGAAAACTTTATACATTATGAAGATTTTTTGAATGAAAAGTATATTAAATTTAAATATGAATCAAATAAAAGATTTAATTGTATAAATAAAGGAATTACAATAATAATTGATTAAATAATATAAATGATAAAGATATAAAATTCAGCATAAAATCAACTAAATTAGATCAAATTCTAACTACTTTAATTTAAATCATAGTAAATTAAACGCATTGCCTGTTAGTTGTGCATGTTCCAAAGAAAATCAAGGTACCAAATGCAAAATAAAGTTGTATATATACATGTTCAATTTTGGTCTCCCTCAAAATTTAATTGGCCTAAAATTGTTCCTTAAATTTAACTACCCACTTCTCCTTTTTGAGATACTGAATTGGGTCTTGAAAATTGAAGAGAATAAATTAAATTTAAAGAACTATTTTAGATCAATTGAAATTTGAAAGACTACATTGAGTCATGTGTCAAATTTGAAAATTCAATTACCTGAATCTTTACTCACGAAATATTAATCATTAATAGTATATTTTCTAAAGCATTTGTGGTGTATATATATATGTCACATTCCACGCTTTGAAAGGCATGTGATCATCAAATTATTGGGAATAATATATGACACTATGCATGGTTATTAGGTCCTATATATCTAGTGTAAAAATGGAAACTAATTAAACACTTGCTTTATGCATTTAATTAATTATTATTTGCCTTATGATATCATGTACACATTTTTTGATCAATAATATTAGAAAGATAAACAATAATTAGTTTAAACAGTCTAAAATTATTTTATTTAATATTTATTTATTACATGGTGTATTAAATAAAAATAAAATTTTTTAAAAGTTTGTTATTAATATTTTTTTTATTGTCAAATATTTTCATTTTGCGACAAACAACTATAATTTGAAACTGACACCACACTTAATCTGAAAATTCTTGCACCGCTTAAGGTTCCATGTAAAGCTCCTAATCAATAATAAAATTTCTAAAAGATAAAGTGAAAGCTACATGATTCCTTTCTAAACCTTTCAAAAAATGTGAAAAAGAAGTAGAGAAGGTAAAGCTCTATGACATACTCTTTTGCCCATTTTCATTCCTCTATACACAAATATATAGAAACATAAAAGGGACTAGTATAAGAATAATTTATACTTTGCTATATATAATTAATAATAACAAAGTGAGTAACCAAAGCACAAGTAACAAGGTGGTTTGCAGTTTGCACAAACTCATTGCTATATATTTCTATTATAAATTAAAAATAAAAAAAAGAGAGAAAAGTAAAAAATAAATTGTACAAACATTTATAGAAATAATAAAATAATAATATGAATACTAGGTATATATATATTGTAATCAAAATAGTGATGATTTTCATGCATCTTTGGTTCTCTGTTCCTCTCTATATGTTCTTGTCAGAACTAAGAGCAGCTTTTCTTGGTGTTTTCTTTTCTTTTCTCTTCTTTGATTTTCTTTCCTTTTCCTCTTTGTTCTTTCTATTTTTTTTTTCTCTCCTTTTCTTTCCAGCTTGTCCAGTGTAAAACACTGTTATAATTATAAACAGGCCTCATTGGAAAAGAAAGAAAAAGAGAAAAAATTATAATTAAAAAAAAAGGAAAAAAAAAAAAGAAAACTATTTGGATGATGATTTCCTTGTCCTTTTCTTGTTGAAAGGAAACTTAAGGGAGGCTTCAAGCATTAATGATGATGACAATGATGGTGTCTCTGTGGTTTTGTTTATTCTCTCTTTCTTCTCCCTTTTTTCTTTTTTTTTTTTTGTTAAAAAAAAAATTGATTGACTCTTTGTTCTACCCATGATGATCCGGGTTGTCAGGGTCTGGCCAATAGGAAGAGTATTTCAACCATTCAGCTTCTTGTGTGTTTGTGATGGATGACTCCTACATACAAAAATCAAAAGATTAGGGTTAGGGTTTAGTTTTAGAGAAAGTTTAAGGACCAGTACTTTTGTTGAAATTTGGTTAGTACTTAATTATTAAAGAAAAAATGATTAATCATATACCATTAGATTTTATTTCACACTATTAAAAATATTGATGATGGTTAATTGATGGCTAAACATCACAAATTCTGCTAACTCCTAACACTCCTCTAAAATAATAATTTAATATCATATTCTCTTTTTTATCAACCACAAGACAAGAAAATGGATTTTGTCTGGAATAATATCATCTTTTCCAACTCATAGTCAAAAGTCAAGGGTATATTTTGCTAATTATCAAGCTAAGTCCAAAGAATGGATTTTAAAAAGAAAGGAGAATTTTAACTCATTATTACCTTTAACCAAATTTAACTTATTTATAATTACAATAATAGGCTTAATAAAAGACCCTAAGAGCTTACAAAACCTTTATTTTAAAGAAACTTTCTCAATATAGTTATTAGTTAACTAATCTTTAAAAATAGGTTTTAAAAACTTATAGAAATTGAATTGCTTGCATTGAAAATTATAGAAGCGTAAAATATTGCATTCCTTGAATTCTTAACCAAAAATCTTAGAAAAACTCCAATCATTATAATAAAAAAAATTAAAAAAAATAATTTTTAATTAATCAATATTTTTTAATTTTAAAATTTTTTATTTTTTGAAATATTAAAATTTAAGATTTTTAGTGAAGAATTTATTATTTAAGATATATAAGTAAATAATTCTAAGAAATTAATTAATATTGAAAAAAAATTAAGCTCTAGCATTATTCTCATTATAATATTTAGAAAACAAAATGTTAGGGAGAAAATTTGATTGGCTTAGCATATATAAACACACAAAGTAGCTCAATTCATAGAATTCGGAGTCAAAAAAGGGTTACATATATATATATTATATATACCTCTTTGATATCAGAAGAAGTGCACCCCATGATGAGTTCCTCCAAACCAGACGCAGACCTTGCTCCAATTTTATGATGATGGTGTTGATGTTGTTGTTGTTGTTGTTGCTGCCATGCCATGTGTATCCATATCATAGTTCCATTTTCAAAGGGTCAATATAACAATCAAGATTTCAAAACACACTTCTCAATCATAATGTTCAACACACACACACACAATAATAAATTATTAGTAATAACATACAAAAAGTGAAAAAGACAGTTTTCAATGCTTGTGTTTTATTTAGCAAGCACTCAAAAAATAAACCCTTTAATTTCAACTATACTTGATTACTCTTGACTCATGCACAATGCCATGCAGAACTTAATTGCTTCCTATACTACTACTACTCTCTCATCACATCTTAACTCATTCTTTTTATTTATTGCACCACAAATATACCCTAAATAACTCTTTCTTCTCTCCTTTTTAATTATTATTTACTATTATTATATATTGTTATACATTATAGATTATGAACTCATCTTGCACCTTGATTTTTTACTCTTTCTTTTCACTAGTATTATTATTATAGATTTATTTTAAGATATAATTGCTTTTTATTTGCATAAAAATCTTTCCATGACTATTTTAAACTTAAAAGCATCATGCTAAGGGATAGTAAAAAATCAGTTATTAAATTAATTATTTATACAAAATACATATTATAATATAAAATATACATTAAAAATAAATAAAATAATATACAAATATTGATATATAAATAACTAATTTTTTTATATACATAGCATTTTTTATAATAAATTAAATATAGTTTTAATATGTTGGAAATTTTTTTTACTAATTTTATATAGATAGATAATAAGAGAGAGAGAGGGGGGAGAGGGAAAAAGAAATAGTTGTTGAAAAAGAAATACTGCTAATTAATTAACTCCATGCTTTGGTTTCTTTTAATATGATTTAATGTATATAATAAATTTGTAAAAAATGATTATTACTACATAAAATTAATTACTAACCTGGAAATGTTCATTTTGGAGCATTATTCTGGAGACTTGGTAGGAATTATCGTCTAAGATGATGGATGTGTGGTGAAGTGGTGGTGGAGATATCAAGGTAGAGATTGGATGTGAAGGCCTACTTATATGGAATGCCGATGTTGCAATTTGATGATGTTGATGATGATGATGTTGTTGTTGTTGCTGATGATGATGATTTACATGTTCATGTACTACTTCATCACATGACCCTGATGCTTGAACTTCTCTTGCTGTTGAAGCCTCTCCTATTCCAACCTGATGAAAATCCTCCCAACCATATGATATATCATTTGCAACTGTTAATTAAACCGTCACTACTCAAATACATACATATCAATTTTTTGTTTTCATTAATTATATGACTTTTGCATGAGTCTATATATGGTTCTAATTTTCTGTTAATTAATTAGTTAGAGAATTTTCAGTGGTAGGTGAAGAAAAACAATTAGTGGTTGGGAATGACACTCATCTATGATCACACGCCATGTCCATACACCACAATTTCATGCGTTCTACCCAAGCAATATATATATATTTATATGCTATATATGCTTTCATGTTTTTCACTATTTTGGGTTTTTTTTTTTTTTTTTAATTGTTGAAAAAATCCAGTGACTTGTTATATGTTTGGTGGATCAATCAACAACAATAAAGCTTATCATTATAAGTGAAACATCTTCATCACTGATATTAATTCATAAAGGTGGCTAAAATCCATCAAATTTCAACTTGTTATGTAAACAACAATTACTTATAAGAACTTGATCCTAATTCATAATAAATATTAAAACATACCTCATCAAAGTTTTTCCTAAATGGAATGAAGCTAAAATGATCCGATTTGAGGTGATGATGAATGTCCAAGGGATGAGTGAAGCTCGTGATTGGAGTATTATTAACTCCAACCACAGCAGACATCTCATCCCTATGACCGATGTTAATTTCCTTAGAAGAACAACTTCCACTCCCACTATCCCTTCTACTATTTTGTAATGGCTCTCCACTCCCTTCGGCCGTTGCGATGGTGGTGGTGGCGCTCCGATCGGACGACCAATTACACTGCCTAGGCTGAGTTTGGTAGAATATCTTAGACACAACAAGCTCTCCTTCTTTCTCCTCCTCATGTTGCCCCAAATGGTATTGATGCATCACCCAATTCGTCTTCTCCGGCTTCCGATTCTTGCCGAAGTTAGTGTAGAGTACCAAAATCTTCTTGCAACCCTTCTGTTTTCCGTTAACCATGACCGGTCTTGTTTTACCGGTCTTATGCCACCTTGTTTCTCCACCTTGCAAGTCACACTCATTTTGAATCTTTCTCCTCTTTCTTGTTCCTGTTGTGTATGCCTTTGAAGGCCTATGGAAGAAGTGTTTACTTAATCCATCTCTTGTTACTCCTAATAACATAATAATAATTTGAAAAAAAAAAAATCAAAGTTAGGTTCACTTAGCTGAACTAACTTCAACAACAACACAAACCCTTTTGCTTAAATTTCTATTTTGATCCTTTTTTTTTTTGTTAATACAAGGAGAGATTTAATTTTGTAAATACAATAATATATGATTAATAATAATTACTAAACAAAAATAATTTAGAAATGTTGGCATTTAAATGTTATAAAGTTCTCAAGTATTAAAATAATTATATAAATAAATGTATGTAACATATATACATACCTGGAAGTTTCTCAGGATGGGTGTAACAAATCCCATCTTCACCTTCAATGGTGGGAATGAATTCATCTATCAAAGGGTGTGATTTCATGTTCTTTGACTCCACTTTGGCTTCAAGATGCTCTATTAGTTCTTGATCTGTTGGATCAAACTTCACTCCTGCTGGTAAACCTAGCCAATCCTGTAATAATAATAATAATAGTTTATTTTCAAGCAAAATTTAAATTTAAATTAAAACAAAAAATAAAAAAATAAAAAGAAAGCAAAAGAAGGAGTAGAGAAAGAAATAAAGAAAGATAGATTGGAGAGAACAAATTAAAGAGATATCAATAAAGAGAGAGTGGATAAAAAACTTTAACACATTAATGCTAAATTAAAACTTTAATTTAGTGATGATATAATAAGTGAGTTTAAAAAAAAAAACAAAGAAATTAATTGCTTTCCATAATGAGAATATTAATTATCTAATATTTTTATTTTTGAATCATACCGGTTTGGATTCAAACTTGTGGCCGCAACCGGGGCACTGCTTGGATCCTCCACACCACTGATGCTCTTCAAGCTTGGCATCTATGAGATCGGAGCTACTCACGGAGCTCAAGTTGCTTATCTTATTATTATTCATGGCGGCGACTCGCAATTTGCACTGTTATTGTTGTTGATATAAAAACACGAGAAGAAGAAGGAAGACGAAGAAGAAGTTGATATAGCTTCTTCAATTATTTGAAGATCTCTTTTTCTATGGAACAGTTCTCCACCACAAATGAGCATGTGTCCTTGTTTCTTCAATAATATCTTGTTGCTGCAAAAAAGAATATTGAGAATTACAACCATTCAGAGAACTTTTTCTTTTTAATATTGTATTACTAGAAGTGAAATCCTTCATCATGAACCAAACTATGTGTTGAGCACAACTATGGCCATTTACAAAACGTCAGTGACGTTTTGTGTTTCTTCAATTAAAATAATATTTTTTATTACAAAACGTCAGCGACGTTTTGTTCTTTCATGATTAAAAAATTTTTTTTATCGCAAAACGTCAACGACGTTTTGTGTTACTACCACAACCGTGTAGAACACCAAAATGATCAAATATTTTTGTATTTCACATTAAAATTATTCATATATAAAAATTTTAGCCCCATTCAGATCAATATACAAAAAAATTAAAATTAAATAAAAATAAAAGATACTCGGATAGATTATATATAATAAATTGCAGTGACTTGAAAGGCATATATACCAAGAAATAAAATAAAATAAGAACTGGAATTTTTTTTTTTAATTTTTTTGGAACAAGTTGATAAGATATGCATGAGGAGAATGATTATTATCCGATTGAAAAAACTGGACATGAACATAAATAAATAAAAGGAAGAGAAAAATTAAAATTAAATAAAATTTTGAAAAAATAAAAAAAACAAAGAACCTTGAATATGGACAAAAGAAGATGATTGAAAACATGAACTCGAAAAGAAAATATCTGCAAAAGAAAGAGGAGAATATGCAGGAAAAACCGGAGAAAAGGGAAAATATTGAGAAGAAACAAGAAACTAAGAAAAAGAGGAAAAGTGTGAGGCTATAAACCTGTGCTTTAACCATGGAAATTAGCAGAGAATAGATAGAAGGAAGTGATGAATATGAATATAATAATAATAAAAGAAAAAGGAGAAGGAAGCACACTTACACATATAGATAGAGTAGTAGTTGCTTTAACACTTTGCTTCTAGTTAATTAAATTTTGAGATCAAGAAGAAGAAGAAGAAGAATACGGAAAGAGAAAAGAGATAAAAGAGAGAAAACCTGGTTGGTTTTTTCTTAGCTAATTAATTAATAAAGCTCAAAGTTATTGAAGCAAGGTCTTCAATTCTTCAAGCTAAGCTACTCCTTTCTTTTGAGAGACCCTTGACTACATCAAAAAGCAAAAAAGCTATGCCACATATACATACATATATATATATACATACATACATATATATATATGCCTCTCATCTTCTAGTTACTATTGACGATCCCCTTTTCAAGTGTGTACCAATTACCAACCCAAGAATTTTTGTCTCTATATCTTTACGTATATTATACATCTACATGTAATTATTCGATTTGATGCATTATTTAGTGTATTTTTTTATATTTTAATTATTGTATTGATCTTTATAATTTTATTAAATTTATAATTAAATTTTTATATATTTTTTTGAATTAAATTTTTTTATTGTTTTTAATTTTGTAATTAAATTTTTTTATATAAAAAATATTAAAATTAACGAAATATTTCTTTTAAAAAATAAATAATCAAAGATCTAATTATATTTTTAATTGTGATACCTTTAATTTACGAAAAAATATTCAATTAACTCTAATATTTTTTAGATTAAAAAGGATCTTGTTACAAAATTAAAAGTAGTATAAGATCCAATTGAAAGTAAAAAGAAATATAAGCATTTAATTATAAATTTGGTAAAATTATAAGAATCAATAAAATAATTAAATATTTTTTTGATATTTTACAATTTTTTCATTTATCTATTTTCATATAATTAAAATTATTTAAATTTTATTATGTGTAACTAATCAATTATACTAAATATCGTACATTTTTTAACTATTAATAGATATATTAACAACTCTGTTAGAGTAGATATAATTATTTATAAATTTTTTATTAATTTAAATTAAAAAATAATATTATAATATAATATCAGAATTTTTATAATTTTAGAGTCTAGAATTCTATTTTTGATTATTCTAAAAAAAATTGATATAAAATAAATAAAAATTCTTACATAAAAGAACATATTATAAACATAACCATTCTTGTGAAGATAATATCAAATGGTATATTTTTCACCCACAATTTATTTATCATAGATAAGATTGGTCTAGATCTCTTATAAATATTATTCAATAATAAATAAATTATGAGTTGATGATATATGTCAAAGAAATACAAATATTTTTACGCTGTATGATATTGGAACATAATTCTCTTAAATTATGTGTTTCTATCATTAATTTACAGTAGTTTAACTCTTTCATAGTCAAACAAATTAAAGAAAAAAAAAAGCAAATAGAAAACTAGTATCACTAATCATCACTAATGAAAAGGATTAGTGATTACACGTTAATAGGCGTGACGTGTCATAAGGGTAGGAGCTTAGAGTAATAACGACGACATATATATTATTAAGGGAGAAATTAATTACACTCATTATATATATAATTCACATAACCGATTATTGATTAATGTATGTGAATATAAAAAGAGAGAAAGAGAGATATGGGAAAAAGGGATGATAGGAACTCACATGGGTTTTGAGGTGGATGGAGTGCTGAAAATGGATCATGATGATGCTTTTGCCATGAATGTTTTATGCACAAACACTCACACATTGCAAGAGAGAGAGAGAGAGAGATTGATTATTTAGGAGGTTGCTTGATAAACAAGACAAAGCAGTGTGTGTATAGTACTTGATGGACCACGCCACCACCTCTTCTAATTAGTTACCTACCTATACAATTTACCTTAAATATAATTATTATCTAAAATATAATTAAATAGTAATAATCTATGCTTGTAACTTGGATTACAAGTACCAAATTGTTTTTTAACAGTTTTGAAAACAAATTTACTTGGCATTATATTACAGTGAAATCTCAGGTGCAGTCGACTTCACGTGAAGTTGATATCTAAGAGCTGTTAGATGATTTGACTTATTTAACTAATTTTTTATCTAACAGTTCTCAGATATTAACTTCACATGAAGTCGACTTCACTTGAATTTTCACCTTATATTATATATTTCCTTTATTTATCTATATAAAATTGGTTAAGATGGAGGGAAAAGTGAAAAAGTGGTGGACTTAAATAATTCTTTGGGATGATAGCAATATTGCTACGGAAAAGTTGTCTTTATTCATATTTATTTTTTATATGCTGAATCAATACATATTTATAAATAATAGTAGTGATGTTTTATGATCAAATTATTTTAATAATTATGTTTGTTTAGTGTTTAAACACAATAAACACTAGTTGAAGAAAAAAGAGAAAACGTATTAAAAAAATTAAATAAATCTGATTATAAATATAATTTGTTCATTTAATATTTTTTATTTATAATATCTGTTTAAATACATTAATATTTCAAATTGTCTATTTATATTTAAACAATAATTTTAATTTAAATGTGATAATTAAATAAAAGTATTTTGTCTATATAATTTTAAATATTACGAAAATTCATTTAATTCTTTTCTTACCATGTATTTTTTGGAGAATTATCCTAAAATAGAAAAAATAATATATAAATTGTTGTAGCTACATTTTATTTAACAATAAAATATATGCATACATAATTTGATGTATGAAATTAAATAAAATTAGTATAGCAAAATTTTTCTATTACTATAAGATCAAGAGTAGCTTTTCCAACATCATAACAGTTACAAAGATTTTGTTTATAGCAATGACCATATTCAAGAATAGGAGTATAGGAGCGAGCACCATTATTTAGTCTCTTCTTTTTTCTTTTTTCTTTTTTCTTTTTTCCCTTTTGTTATGTGCCATGTTCTTGCCTTGTGTTATTTCCATTCAAGGCTTATATAAAGTATTGATATCACGAGAAGAGGAATTATGTAGTTCACAAATGTATGAAGCAAGAAGTGGGTCCACACCACTATGTATGTGTATGTATGTGGGTCCACCATGGAAATCTTATGCTCCCATAAAGTATCCCAATCAGATGATGGTTAGGTTTCACGTTTATAACAACATTCTTTGGAGCAGTCAATACAAAAATTATGATGGAGCCTCTAATGATGTTTGCATATACATAGATGGCTATCATTGCCCCTTTGTCTATTAGTAATTTTTTTTTTGCTAAAAAATATTATAAATTTTTTATACAGTTTAATTTTAATGTCCTAATAATGTAAAATATTTAATATTTTTATATAATTATATTTGTTTTTTTAAATAATTATCCATACTATCAATATAAAAAGTTATTATTTTTATTTATGTGGTATTATACGATTAGATGTATTTATATACGTTGGTTTTATATAATTTTAATATGTATTTTATATTTTAAAAGGTATTCTTTTTGCAAATTGCAAGAATTAAGTAGCTTTTCTTTTCATCTCATGGACGACTTAAGATTGAGAAGGGGAATTTTTGCTTAAAAAGCATAGACAAACCTTGGGAATCTTTTATCAAGGGTATACGTATGTATCTAGGAGAAATTTGGATCAAGAAGGAAGAGGACCAAAGAAAACAATAAATATAATAATTGAAGTTGGAAAATTATTATTATTTGACACATGTATTTTCTCATCAATAAAGTTTAAGGTTCAAAAGGAAGAAAGAAAGAAAGAAATTAGAACGATGTTTGGATCAGTCAATACAAAAATTATGATGGAGCCTCTCTAATGATGTGTTTGCATATAGATAGATGGCTATCATTGCCCCTTTGTCTATTAGTAATTTTTTTTTTTCTAAAAAATATATTATAAATCGACAGTTATGTATTTGTGTATATTTATATACGTTAATTTTATATAATTTTAATAAATTTAATTTTTATGTACTTTAATATCAAATAATTTTATACGTATATTTAATTACATAATACTACAATATTAGCTGCGTGAATTGTCATAAAAAAACGAATATGACTGTACGACTGTATAAAATATTGTCATTATATCAAAATTAAACTCTAATTTTAATATGTATTTTATATTTTAAATATATTTTATAAAAATTATTAATTTATTAATTAATTTTTTTATACACGTAATATTTTTTATTTTATTGTATTTTGCAAATTGCAAGAATTAATTAAATTGCTTTTCTTTTCATGTCATGGACTTATCATTGAGAAGTGGAATTTTTGCTTAAATAGCATAGACAAACCCTGGGAATCTATCATCAAGGGTATATGTATCAAAGAGAAATTTGGATCAATAAGAAAAAGAGGACCAAAGAAAATAATGAATAAATAATAATAATTCAAGTTGCAAAGTTATTATTATTTGACACATGTATTTTCTCATGAATAAAGTTTAAGGTTAAAAAGGAAGAAAAAGAAATTAGAATGAGAGAATTATATATAAAATTATTTTGATTATTATCCATTTTAGTTGACCTTTGACGAACCAACCATGGAGCCCACATAGCTTAATTATCTTCCATTAATTCCCACCACAAGTAGCTTTATTTGCTTTGCATGAAACTATACATACATAAATATTCCACTGTTTATAATATTTGTCACCTATAAAATGGTTGGTGACACAGTTCCGAGGAATATATATATCATCTCATGTACTAATGATAATTATATAGTAGAAAAAGAATTTAATTTGTATACACATACAAATATTCCAAAATACTTTCTCCTTTTATTTTTAATTTTCTGCATAATTCATCTTTAAGAATATTTCTTAGGGAGTACAACAGTACAATTCTTGATACGATATTGTTTGTGTATATTCTAGAGTGCAAATGAAGATTTATCTGTCAACACTTTGTATTATTTTTAGCAACAATAAAAATAATAGTTATTCTTATAACCAATATTAGCAACAATTATTAATATAATGAGAGAGGATTTTGGCATGCACTATGATGGTTTTCATTAAATAAGTACGAAGTAATTAATGATTAGTAAACAATACATTAATTACACAGGTAGTTATATCCATTGGGGACTTATTCATTAATTATGCTATGCCACCCCCACATTATGGACAATAATATTTGTGAGGCAATAAAAAATTAATTTAAACAATTTAAAATTATTTTATTTAATATTTATTAATTATTGTTAGAATAATTATATAATTTTAAATATAATAAATATGTAATTATAAATATTGTGTATAAAATTATAAATATTATATTATATAAAGTGATTTTAGATATTGTCTTCTTAATATTTTTCGAATAATAATTGATGATTTAGCTAAAGAAAACTATAAGAATATTGGTTAAAAGAATGACAAAAAAAAAAAAACAATTATAGTTTTTTATTTATGAAAAATTTAGAAAGTAAATGCTTTTTTTTATTATTTATATTTTTTATTTCTAGTAATTTTAATAAGTGTAATTTTTTTATTTTTACATGGTATTTCCATTACTATAGATAAAGGACTAGATCGTTGCAAAACAGAGTTCTATTTAAAAATTTATCATTAGTTAATGAATTATTACATAGATAAAATTTGAATATCTAACACTTATTTAATAAGTGGATAAATGAACTAATTCCTTAACCAACCCAAAATGATTTCTTAACAAGTAGACTAGCAAGACCATGTAATATAACGAAAGAGAGCTTCAATTGTTCCAGCTAGCTATATGACATCTCTTCAAGATGTCAAGTTAGGATTTCATTGAACCCTAAATTTTCTTTAAGAAATGGTCAAAAGTTTTCAGTTCCCATCAACATTATTTATCAACAAAAACATATATATGTGTCCATTAAATGTCTCTATTCATATAAAAGTGCTTTCAAGAGGTTGAGGCCAAGTACTTCTCAAACTTTTGTTTTCAATTATTTTTCCAATCAAACAACTTTATGTTAACTCACATATTGAATCTGTTTTTTTTTTTTTTTTTGGGAGACACTGTTATATAAATTCTAAACTTGACATCAAATAAAGTTTTTCACCTCTTTATTTCAGTTCTCAACTTTTGTTTTCAAGAAGATTAAAACAAAATAAAGAAAGAAGATATATAACAAAAGTGAATGTCTAAATGGATTGAATTAAATGTTATAAATAGAATTTTCCTTTTTTTTTTTCTCTTCCTCTTTTGAAGTCTAAACTTATTATATTAGTTTTGATTCACATAACAAGTGTCTTTTTTTTTTTTGTTTAAATAAATTATTATTGGCATGGGCTCTATACAACGTAACATTGCTTGTGAGTTAGAATTCTTTGGTGGGTAAGAGATGCTGAAAACTTGAGGGAACACAAAGCCACCAAATTAAGACTAATTAGTAATAATCACTCAATTAGTCCTATTCAATTCGAGACATTTCCATAAACATGTGACCCGATTGATGAGTATATATCTAGACTCTAATTGATTCAGAATTTGAAGATTCGGATAAGAATAATTATTGAACTATATATTTATATTGAGTGATGGAAAAAGAAGAACATATGGGATATATATCGGTAAGTACAGAAGTGGGTATGACCTGCTATTTATATATTATTTAATTAATTAGTTTATATGAAAATAGTTTCCTTCTATCATAATCTTCAAAATTTTGTTTTGACAAAATGGTGAAGCCATTTAAGCTACTTATTCTTGGCATGGAAAGGGAACAATAATAATGCAAGTTGTATAGCATAAGAAAGAATATAAAAATTCCAACATTTTGGCAGGAATTGAAAGAGCTTATACATTATTGGAGGCTACCATTATTTTCGAATAGGATATACATCGTATACATACACTTGAAATCTATGTATTATATGATATCTAACAAACTATTGTATTTTCATCTTATATCTTCATTTTTTCGTGTTTATTTTAAAAATTTTATAACAAAAAAAAAGAAAAAATTATAAAAACAATAGAATTTTATTAATCTCCAACATTTATTTACACAGATCTGTGAATTAATTACTAAACTAACTCACGTTGGTTAGACAAAAAAAAACACTCAAGGTGATTAGTCTCCTAAGAAACCATTACAATTTAGATTCTTTAAGTCTACTAGGCCCATCATTGTGTGAACCAATAATTTTGGGCTAAGAAAAACAATGACCTACTTAAAGTCCACCAACTTATACCGAAAAAACAAAATCATGTCCACCAACAAGTATTTTTTGTTCATATGTGAAGTGGACCGTTTTACCCATTTTTTATGACCTACAAGTATTTATTGTTTTAGCTTTACCAACTCATGAGAGATGGACAGGTCAAGTAGTACGTACTTTGGGGCAAGGGATTTGTAGATCCTTTTAGTTTGGAGCAACTGAAATTCCGTTTTGAAAAGTTAGAAAAGAAAAAAAGAGAGATTACAAAAAATAAAAATAAAAAAATAGAGTCATCATTGTATATTTTATTATTTTTCCCCTGGTGGAGGGATTTTCTCTCTCGCTTGGAGAGTAATTAAGAACTTTAGGTTCTTCATGAGGGAGGTTCTTCCCTTTCCTATCTCCAACTCATATTATTGAAAACATCTCCTTGAACATAACATCATTCAACTCTGAGCTTCTCACATTCTTGAAAACTTCTAACTCAACAAACACCATTTTCCCTATTTCAAGTGCTCCTTAACCAGAAGCTGACCCCATTCCATACTTACCTTAAAACATTGTATTCCCCTCATCTAACCACTCTCAACCTTTTAACCATCTTTATCAAGACCTTCCATACCTTAACTTACCCAACCGTTTTTTCTTCTTTATGCTCCCACAGTTTATCCCCTCCAAATCTCTTCACCAAATAGGCTATCTCATCTTTTGATCTCCTCTCTCAAACCTGAAACATGGCCAACATGGGATTAGATCCTATTGAAGGCAAGACCATATATATGAATCCCAACCCAAGCCCAGGATATAAACATGATTGCTACAACATAGTAGGTAAAATCATGTCAGAAAAAGAAGTCAAATTCAAAATGATCAAGAACTCCATCCTAAGAATGTGAGGTAACCCAAAAGATGTCTCTATTTCAAAAGTTGCAAGAAACACTGTCCTAATCAGCTTCAAAGACAGTCAAAAAGAAACGAAATCTGGGTATTCATAGATGTTACCAGCCTCTCCACACCGGCTTCTACTTGGGCAGAGGTGAGCTTCAGGATTGCTATTGCTTTAACTGCGGTATCATCGGTCACGAGAAAAAGAACTGCAAAAATTTTAAAGCCATCCAAACTGCGGTATGATGTAGGTTTAGGAACAAAAATTTTAAAGCCATCCAAACTGCGGTATGATGTAGGTTTAGGAACAACCGGAGCCAAACCGCTAACCATGGAAGGAGGACAGGAGAAAGATGAAGAAAATTGAAACGAGACGAGGCGCGTGGGAACCAAGCGAAAGAGAGGGAGAGTTGTGACAACCACAGCTCAGAGGACAATAGCAAAACCCGCTGGATACAATTATACAAAGAATTTCTGAAATGGAAGTGACATCCAGAAAATTGAAAATACAAGAAGCACGAGATTTAGGTGGCGATAAGAAAGAAACAAAATAGAATGCAAATCCATTGTTACAAGTTAAACCCCCTCGAGACAGCAATCACAACATCATCAATCACATTGGAGCTATTATCCTTAGAGTATGTGTGGTTGAGTGAATATTAGAATATTTAGATGGGAATATTTTATTCTCATATTTGTTTCAAAGTTTAAAAATATATTCTCAAATAAATTTTATTTTTTGGAATCAAAATATCACCAATTTCATTTCCATCTCCCTCTGGTTATCTTTAATTCCAATGAGAATGAAATGTGTATAACAAAATAAAAAGATCAAAATACCATTGCTAATTTAACTCTTTTCCTCTTTTTTCAGATTTTTTTCCTCAACTCATTTCATAAAAAAAGCAAACCTTAGCAGAGTCCTTCCTCCATAAAAACCAAATCCTAGCGAGATTTTTTCTACAAATTCATGGAGGCCGCTTCGCCACCGATTTGCATGACCACCACGCTCCTTGTTTGCGTTCGTGTTCATCATCACAGCTCACCTCGATTCACTGCGACTGCATCTTCGCGACTCTGTTCGGATCCTTCGCGTTGTGTGGTAATGTCTGGCCTCTCTCCATTTGAGCTCGGTTGCTCTCCCCAGCTCGAGTTGTGCTTTCTGTTCGTGTCGTCTCCCTCCTCACGTCTCCGCAATAACCATCAAAGCACAGAATCTTTTTCAAGCACAAAATCTTCTTCAGGTAAGGATTTTAAACTGTTAGCGATTTCTGTTAAAACGTGTGGTTTGACATTGTTTATATTTGGATTTTTATTTTTATTTTTTTTACTGAACTCTCTCTATTTCTACTAGAATATGACATGCTAAATTGAATATGGCATATATATTTGTACATGTTATGGTGGATTGAATCAAAGGTTATAAAACAGAATTGTGTTTTTTTTACTGATTCTATTTTCAGTTACATGAAATTGATAGACATATATTCTGCTGATTCTATTTTTTTCTGTTTCAGGAATAATTATTGTATACTGTAATGATTTCAGTGATATTACATAAGTGAACCAAATTTGACAATTTAGGACTATGAAAGAACACTTATTTATTCACTTTCGCTAAGCGAGACAAATTTGTTAGTAGTTCATGTGTATAAATCATGTCCAAGCTTACTGGAAAGACGAATCAATTTTACTTATTCATTTTTTCAATTTTCACTTTTGTTTCAATTGATTATGTGAGATCATTTCAAATTTTCAACACATGGATATCAGAATATGTACCATATGAATCTCACCCACGTATTCATATTCTTTTGGTTTTAGTGATTATCTTAGTTGTTGGATTATGTAGAATCTTGGATGGTTGATATGATTTAAGTTATTGTCATCTGCTTGTTATAGATAATAATTTAAGAATTTCTCTCCCAATATTGATAATTAGTGTGACTGTTTTACTTTCTGCTGATTTGAGGAATGATCTATGCTTTTTTTTGCTGCTATTAATTTACATCTACATTGGGATGTACTTTTATCATAGTTTTCTTATATTAGATATAAAGTATGCTTTTTCCAAAGTGCTTATTAGTTATTAATTTGTAAATGAAAAATTATTCTGCTTATTAATCTATAGAGAATGGAAGAGAATTCTCGACCTAATTCAAAGCAAACTAAGTATCAATGGATGCCACACGAAAATGCAAAACTAGTTGAGTATTTGGTGGAGCTTGCAACTACTTCGTGAAAGTGTGACAATGGCACGTTCAAATCCGATTATAAAAAACATTTGGAAAAAAGAAAAAATGTTTCATGAAAAGATCCCTCAATGTGATCTTAAGGTATAATTTTTTAACATAATACTTGCTTTTTTCGTTTATAATTATATAGTTTGTTAATTTACAATATAAAAATGCCTTTTTGGATGAATTGAATTTAGTCTTAGTAGTAATAACTCTAAATTGTTATGCTATTTATAGGCTAATCCACACATTGAATCAAGGGTGAAATTGCTTAAAAGACAATATTTTGCAATAGTTGAGATAGATGGGCACAGGAATGGATTTGGTTGGAACGACAAAGATAAAATGATTGTAGTGGGACGACAAATTTTCAATGAATGGAAGAGTGTAAATTCTAAACAACTTTCTTAATTCAATTTTATTTATCTTAGCTTTTTAATATTTATTACTTACTTTTTTTTTTTTAATTTCAATTCCATCCTAATGCTAATGGCCTCTACAATAAACCATTTTCACATTTTGAAGAGTTGGGAACAGCATTTGGTAGAGATAGGGCTCAAGTAGGCAATGCAGAAAATGTAACTCAAGCAGTTGCTACTATAGAGGCTAAGCACCAAGCAAACTTGAATGATCGACAAGTGAATGAAAACACCCAAGCAAATTTGGAAGAGACTGAAATTGAATATGAAACTGATTTGTAAGCAATTGACTCGAGTTCATGTAGATAAATTCACTTATTATTGATCTTATTATTGTGTACTTCCTTAAATTTTGGAGTGATTTTTCATTAGTTCAATAGTTACTGTTTGTTTTTTTATTCTTCGTTAGTTTAATAGTTACTGTTTTCTTGGTTCTTGATTCACTTATTCATATACTATTCTTTACTTATAGCACAATTTTTTATTTTAACGTTGTCCCCTTCACTCAAGCCTAAGGTTTTAAATATAGGGTGTTACACAATTTCATTGATTGAAGAAAAAAAAAAAAAGATTAGTTAGAGATATTAAAGGTGTTTCTACTTTATAGCAAATTCATTTGAAATGGTAGGAACACCTTTCATATCTCTATTTGATTTTTTTTTCAATCAATAAAATTATGTTACACCCTATCTTTAAAACTTTAGGCTCGAGTGAGTGAGGGCAACTTTAAAATAAAAAATTGCTCTGTAAGGGAAGAATAATATATGAATATGTGACTCAAGAATCAAGAATATATTGAACTAATGAAATTCAAGAAAGTACACAATAGTAGAGTCAACAATAAGTGAATTTATATACATAAACTAGAGTCAATTGTTTAGAATTAGCTTCATATTTAATTTTAGTCTCTTCCAAATTTGATTGGATATTTTTATTCACTTGCCTCACTCAAGTTTGCTTTGCGCTCAGCCTCCATAGTAGCAACTGCTTGAGTTACATTTTCTACATTGCTTCTTGAGCCCTATCTCTACCAAATGCTATTTCTAACTCTTCAAAATGTGAAAATGGTTTATTGTAGAGGCCATTAACATTAGGATGGGACTGAAATTAAAAGAAAAATAAGCAATAAATATTAAAAAGTTAAGATAAATAAAATTGAATTAAGAAAAGTTGTCTAGAATTTATGCTCTTCTATTCATTAAAAATTTGTCGCTTCATTACAATCATTTTATCTTTATCGTTTCAACCAAATCCACTCCCAGCCGTGCCCATCATCTCAATTATTGCAAAATATTATCTCTTAAGCAATTTCACCCTTATCCAATGTGTGGATTAGCCTAAACATAGCATAACAATTTAGAATTATTACTTCTAAGACTAAATTCAATAAACCGAATTTTCATACAATGGCCCCACAATTCATCCAAAAAGGCATTTTTCTATTGTAAATTAACAAACTATACAATTATAACACAACTATACAATTATAAATGAAAAAAACAAGTATTATGTTAAAAAATTGTACGTTAAGATCACATCATTTTTTTTCAAATATTTTCCATAACCGAATTTGAATGTACTATTGTCACACCTTCAATAAGTAGTTGCAAACTCCACCAAATACTCAACTAGTTTTGCATGGCGTCTATTGACGCTTAGTTTGCTTTAAATTAGGTCAAGAATTTTCTTCCATTCTTCATAGATTAATAAGCAGAAAATAACACAAATAAAACAATTTTTCATTTACAAATTAATAACTAATAAGCACTTTGGAAAAAGCATACATTATATCTAATATAAGAAAAAATATGATAAAAGCACATCCTGATATCCAAGCAAATGACAATATTTGAAGTATAGACTATTCCTCAAATCAGCATAAAGTAAAACAGTTACACTAATTGTCAATATTTGAAGAGAAATTTTTAAAGCTGCAAGATTTTATATAATCCAACAACTAAGATAATCACTAAAATCAAAAGAATATGAACACGTGGGTGAGATTTATACAGATACATATACTGATATCCATGTATTAAAAATTTGAAATGATCTCACATAATCAATTCAAACAAAAGTGAAAATTGAACTATGAATAAGTAAAGCTCAATCGATTCACCTTTTCAGAAAAAACGAAGCTTGGACATAACTTATACACATGAACTACCAACAAACATTTCTCTCTTAGCAACCGTGAATAAATAATTGTTCTTTCGCAGCCCTAAATTGTCAAATTTAGTTCACCTATGTAATGTCACTAGACTCATTACAGTATGCAATAATTATTCTGAGGGTAGGGCAAAAAATTGGAAAAAAAAGTATTCAAAGGACAAATATATGTCTTAAAATCTCAGGAGAAAAAAAAAACAGAATCAGCAGAATATATGCCTATCAATTTCATGTGATTGAAAACAGAATCAGTAGAAAAAAAATACAATTCTATTTTATAATCTCAACATTCAACCTTTGATTCAATCTACCATAGCCTTTGTATTATATATACATTGATCAAAAGGTGAAACACAACTCTGTTTTATAACCTTAGCATTCAACCTTTGATTCAATCCACCATAATATGTACAAATATATATGTCATATTCAATTTAGCATGTCATATTCGGGCAGAAACAGAGTTCAGAAAAAAAATAAATAACAAATAAAAATAAAAATCCAAACATAAACAATGTCAAACCACAAGTTCTAGCAGAAAGTCATACAGCGCTAACAATGTAAAATCCTTACCTCAAGAAGAAGATTCTATGCTTGAAAAAAATTCTATGCTTTGATGGTTATTGTTGAGACGCGAGGAGAGAGGCGAGGGAGACGACACGAACAGGAAGCACAACTCGAGCAAATGCGGAGGCGACGGAGGAGAGAGGACAGACGTGACCACACAACGCAAAGGATCCGAATAGAGTCATGACGATGGTGGTGCGAAAATACAGTCGCAGTGAACCGAGGTGAGATGTGATGACGAACACAAATGCAAACAAGGAGCACGGTGGTCATGCAAATCCAAATCGGCGGCAAAGCGGCGCCGACGGAGCCTCCATGAATTTGGGAAAAAAACTTGCTAGGGTTTGGTTTTCATGGAGGAAGGACTCCGCTAGGGTTTGGTTTTTTGATGAAATGAGTTGGGAAAAATCTGAAAAAAGAGAAAAAAAAGTTAAATTAGTAAAGGTATTTTAGTCTTTTTACTTTGTTATACACATTCTATTTCCATTGGAATTAAAGATAACCAAGAGGGAAATGGAAATGAAATTGGTGATATTTTGATTCCAGAGAATAAAATTTATCTGAGAATATATTTTTAAACTTTAAAACAAACATAGAAATAAAATATTCCCATCTAAATATTTCTGAAAATACTCTAATATTCCCTTAACCACACACACCCTAAACAAAGTCAATGCCAAAACCACAGGGAAAAAAGATGGGGCACAAATTCAACATGAGCAATATACAGGAGAATGTATAGCTGAACCATCAAAGTGGACAGGGCCCAATCCAACACAAAAAGGAAAATTCAACATAGAAAACCAAACCCAAATAGCAAGTAACAATGAGATGAATATGGACCTACAAAATAACCAAACCTCTCCCCAAAATGTCTCAAACAAAGAAAAGGCCCCAAAGACTATCATCTCCCCCTTTCCAAGGTACGCACCGAATGGAAAAAAGAAGACAATGAGAAAATTATAGTACAAGAGGCCGTGCCATAAGAATTTTTCGATCAAAATGGGAGATAAGAGGGAAAGAAGCAATGAAGTACTCTCCGAACAACAAGGAAAGCAAATTCACAAAACAGAGAAAGGAGAAACCTACTTTGTAGAGCCAGCATCGGATAATGAAGAGAAAGACTCAGAGGCCAACAACCAAAAGAGCAGGGGCATGGCAAGATGGGAGGAAGTGCTTAGCAGAGGCTTCAAAAAAAATCTGAAGATAAAAAGAAAGAGAGACAACACTATCCCCATGAGATTAACTGAACAGAGTTGGGAAGAAGACCAACAATCAAGAGTTAACAAGAAAAGCAAGGCAGGAAATGACCAAGGGAGAAGCAACAGAGATACTGCTGACCAAGGAGCGCCATCTATGGCCGAAGAGGCGGGTCTTATGATGCCCCCAACTCAGCCATGATCATTCTCAGTTGGAACTGTTGTGGAGTGGCGGCTTTTGTGACAGTTTTTGAGTTAAAAGATCTGTGCAAACAGTACAAGCCGGTCATTATCTATCTTATGGAAACTAAAGCCAAAGAAGAAAAGACTAGGAAGTTAGCTAGGAGTTTACATTTCAAGAATGCATTTTGTGTAGAGCCCAGGGCTTATCCGAAGGGCTATGTGACTTGAGGAATGAAAAAGTGGATGTTTCAGTTTATTCTTGGTGCCATAATTTTAATGCTAACCAACCATGAAAGTGTTGTTTTACTTATGGCAATCCCATTTTTCAGCAACGGAGGAAAACTTGGAAGCTGCTGGCCAAAGCCAGTGACTTGGCAGATGACCCATGTTGCTTTATTGGTGATTTCAATGATATCTTAAATCAGGAGGAGAAAACCGGCAACCACCCCAAGACCAAAAACCAAATTGAAAAGTTCAGAGAGCTAGTTAATAAGAGGGAGCTCATGGATATTGACCTTAAGGGGAGTAAATTCACATGGTTTAGCAATCCAAGAGACAATATTGTCACCCGAGAAAGAATCAACAGAGCATTAGTGAATTGGGGTTGGAGAAAAATGTTTGAACATGTCACACTCATAGCTACACCAGCTATTTCATCTGACCACTAGCCCCTCCTTCTCAACACTAAACCAGAGCAGAGAAGACCTAGAATGTTCAGATATGAATCATATTGGGATGACAGGAAAGACTGTTGGTACGTGAGCATCTTTCTTATCTTTTCTTAGTAATTTGCATGTGGATTTCTATATTATTCTGAGATTTAGGTGTTTTAAGCCACCATGAATGCTACTTTGAGTTGTTTTGCAATTTGATTCATTACAGGTGGCATTTGGGCGAGTTTGGCAAAGTGCAAAGAGAATTCGTGGATGCTGTCAACCTTGACCTCTTCACACTCCAACGAGTATAACTTGAGCTATAAAGGTCCAAATGACGCGGTTCCAGCGGCACTAGAAAGCTGAGCTTTCCAACGATATATAATAGTTTATACTTACTCGCTGGATTTGGAGCAGAAGGTGGCGCCAAACGCCACGTCACGGCGTTTGGCGCCATGTCGAACGCCATACATCACAAGTCCTCAAGCCAAACGCCTAGATTACCAAGTATGGCGCCACACCTACTCCTCAAGTTGGACGTCACTCTCTCTAAGCCAAACGCCATGCACTCAAGTGATGCTCAAGTCAGGCACCACTTCTTCCGAGTATGGCGCCACCAACTGCACCCAGGATGGTCCCCACGTGTATTTACATTATATTTTAATTTATTTTTTATTAGAAAAGGATATTAATTAGGTTTCTGAATTTAATTTTCAAAACAATTAGGTTAGATATAAAAGGAGAAAAGATTAACCCTTCGGGCTTCTCTCTTTCTTCTCTCCTCTGCTCTTCTTCTCCTATTCCGCACTTGACACTTTTCTCTGTTAGGGTTTTTCACACCATGAGCAACTAATCCACCATTATTAAGGTTAGGAGCTCTATTTATTTGGATGGATTAATAACTATTGTTTCCTACTTTTGATTTATGCATTGATTTTACATTCAAGAATCAGTTTCGTTCTTCATCCTAAGAATTAGAGTATATTGGAAAATAACTCTTTTCTAACTTGAATTCTTGTTGACTCTTGGAAAAGTTATCTCACCTGAATAACAGCTTGAAATTGAATTCTCATAACTCTCTAATTATCTGGATTTAATGTGATATGTGACATATAATCATATGACATATAATCATATCATCTCTGGATCTTTAGGGTTTTATGTGGCTTATAAACTAGGATTTGAACCTAAACCCTCTAATTAGATTAAGTGACCAAGGAATTGGCGGTTGATTAAGTTAGAGAAGGATTAAATTACCAAGCAATTGAAATCTAATCACTTAAAGTTTGCTGTGAATTGAATCTTTGCATAATCAAAGTGGTTAGTAAGAATTGTTAATCCTGAAATCTGAACATCTCTAAAACCTCAACTGTTTTCTCACATTATTTCTCACAACCAATTTACTGTTTGCTTTCTTAAACTTTCTGATTTACTGTTTAATACAATTTGAATTCAAAACACTCTTTTCTGCTTGTCTGATTAAGTGAATCACTCAACTATTATTGCTTGGTCCATCAATCCTTGTGGGATCGACCCTCACTCACCTGAGGTATTACTTGATACGACCCGATGCACTTGTCGGTTAGTTTGTGGTTTTCAAAATCCACACCAACTACAAAGAGGTTATTAGGAAAGGTTGGCAAAATGGAATCAGGTCGGGAAAAGAATGGGAGACACTAATCAACAAAACTAAAAGGTGTATAACTGACCTAAAAGAATGGAATAGAAGAAATTTCAAAAGGGCATACAAAGAAATCTCAAGATGGAAACTAAAAGTTCAGCACTTCCAAAATTCTCCACACACAACTCACCAACAAAATCAGATCAAGGAAGCCAAACAGAAGATAAAAGAGCTTTGGAATCAGGATGAGAAATTTTGGGGACAAAGGGCTAGAATTAGATGGCTTAAGGTAGGTGATAGCAACACTGTGTTTTTTCATGTGTCAACTATCCAAAGGAGGGACACCACATTGACAGGTTGAAGGATACAAGAGGTAATTGGGTTCAAAACCAAACTGATATCCTAAGGAAGATCGAAGAGTACAACAAGGAGCTGTACAAAACCAGAGGCAAGGTTAATTTAACAGAATGCATCAAAGTCATCCCTAATAGAGTGACCGAAGAGATGAACAGGAATCTCCTCCAAGAGCTCACAATGGAGGAAGTAAAAGATGTGGCATTGAGCATGGAGGAGAATCGAGCACTAGGGTCGGATGGCTTAGGAGGCCAATTTTGCCAAAAACACTGGGACACCATCAAAGAAGATATATGCTCTGTGGTCAAGCATTTCTTTCAGGTTGGTACAATACCCAAGGAAGTCAATGAAACTCAAGTGGTTCTAGTGCCAGAAACCAAACAAGCAGAATCATTGAGCCAATTGAGAGCTATAAGCTGTTGTAACTTTATTTATAAGATCATCTGCAAGGTCATGGTGGCTAGTCTTAGGAATATCATGAACAAGCTCATCTCTCCAACTCAGAGCGCCTTTCTTAGAGGAAGAATGATACAAGACAACATCATAATAGTTCAGGAGGCCTTCCATAAAATAACCAAAAAAGGGAAAGGAAGTTTTCAAGATCTTACTATCAGACTGGACATGAACAAAGCATATGATAGAATGGAGTGAGATTACATAGAGGAGGTACTTAGAGCTTTTGGCTTCCACCAAAAGTGGATCAAGCTGACGATAGAATGCATCAGAAGTGTGAGCTACAAGTTCAAAATCAATGGAGTCCTCCCAAATGAAATCATCCCGCAAAAAGGACTGAGACAGGGAGACCCTCTATCCCCTTATATCTTCATTATTGCTTCGGAAGTTCTTACTATTCTAATGGACAAAGCTCTTAATAAAAATTTGATTTCGGGAATAAAATTAGCCCCATCAGCCCCCTATTATAACTCATTTACTCTTTGCTGGAGATTGCATTATCTTTTCAGGAGCCAAGAAAAAAGAGATATATCAAATCATTCAAGTATTAAATCGCTACACATCCGCATAAGGACAAGTAATCAATCTGGAGAAATCAGGAATAACCTTTGGCAATCATTTACTATCCAAACCAGAGTCAACATCGAAAAAATTTTGAACTTTCCAACATGGGATAGACCGGGAAAATACTTAGGTTTACTAGCCCAATGGGGTAGATAAAAGAACAAATCCCTGGAGAGGATTGCGAAAAAGGTAGAAGGTAAAATCGAAGGGTGGAAAGAGAGTCTCTTAAACCAAGCCGGAAAAGAGGTCCTCATCAAAGTAGTTATTCAAGCTATCCAAACCTATGCAATGAGCGTCCTCAAATTCCCAAAAAAATTCTGCAAGAAGCTGTGCGCAAAAGTGACTAGATTTTGGTGGAAAAACCATGGAAAAGAAAGAGGAATTCATTGGAAAGCATGGTCTAAATTATGCACTAGCAAAAAAGAAGGAGGCATTGGATTCAAGGAATTTCATCACCAGAACATAGCTCAGTTAACAAAGCAAGCTTGGAGAATCGTCAAAAGCACAGATGCTATTTGGGTTAAAATTCTCAAAGCTATTTATTTTCCCAATTGTGATTTCTGGGAGGTGGAAAAACAAGGAAAAGGCTCTTGGATTGGAACAGTATACTTCGGGGAAGGGAGCTCCTAAAAAATCATGCGAAATGGAGTATAGGTCAGGGTGATAAGATAAACGTCTCGAGAACAATTGGATTCATGGTCTTACTTATCCCTTAAATAAAGAAAATCCCTGCGATTTTAAAGTGGAAGAGCTCCTCACTAGTGCTAGAGAATGAGATGCATCCAAAGTTCAAAGCATATTTTCATCCTACATAGCTGAAAAAATACTTCAAATCCCAGTATGCAGGATTAGAAGTCAAGACAAGCTGATTTGGCCTTTCAGACAGGATGGAGAATATACAGTGAAGACTGGGTACCACATAGCAAAAAAAGAGGAGGAATATGCACAAATAAGCATGTCACCAGGGAGCAATAGGTTGGAGGACTTATGGAAAGGAATTTGGCAGATGAAGGTCCCACAAAAAATAAAAATGTTCTTATGGCGAGCAACTCATGACATCTTACCGGTAAGAACAAATTTAATAAAAAAGAAAGTCACTCACTACAGTCTATGTCCTATTTGTATGCAGGAGGAAGAAACTATTGTACATGCCCTTTTACTTTGTGACTGGACTAGAGCAGTTTGGTTCGGCTCACAAACTCAGTACATACCAACTAGGAAAACAGTGACATCAGTTGCAGTATGGTTACAAGAAGAGCTCAACAAATTAAAAACAGGAGACACAAAAGAAAAGAAAGTGAATTGGAGTAGAATTGGAGTCACTACCTAGACAATAGACAATATGGAAAGCAAGGAATAACAAGCAATTTCAACAAGCAGATCCTAATCGAATATCTACTCTAATACAAGCAAGAATCATTGAGCAAGAAATATATAAATCGTTAGACTCTCACACAAACAGTAACCACAAGCAAAGAGGATCAAGAGTTGTACCAGTAATTTGGAGAGCTCCCCCACAAGGTTGGCTAAAGATCAATGTGAGCGCGGCCTTCTCGATTACTTCCAAAAAAGGGGGCTGCAGTGGTAGTCATTAGAGACAGTAATGGGAGGATAAGAGGTGGAACATCTGCAACCTTTCACGCAAACTCCAGCCTGGCAGCAGAAGCATGGGCAATCAGGGAAGCAACAATCTTAGCAGCTAATCTTAACATGGAAAGAGTGACCATAGAGTCCGAATGCCTACCTTTGGTGGAAGCCCTCAAGTCTAGAAGAGCCATCTGGTAAATAGACCCCTTCCTGCAAGACATCAGAAACCAATTGGCTCACATAATTGCCAATCTGAAATTACAAGGTCAAATTAACAACAATTGGATTTTATCTCCAACTAATCAAATTGCAAGTATCTCAAGAAAAGATAGGATGGGCTTACCGCAATCAAGGAACTGAAATGCATATCAGTTATCTTTCTCTGCCTATACCAGATTCTATCATTTGCACAGCAAGCCCATCTCCTTTTCCTTGAGTCGTTTTGCCCTAACTCTTCAAATTGGTAAGTTGTTGGTTTCCTCCCTCAGTCTCATCCGTGGGGCAGCATCTCCGCTCATCAAGAGTGTCACGCGGAATCGGTGTCCCTATTATCTCATCCATCCGCCGCTGACCTGCAAGTAGTCATCTTCTTTGGGTTTAGCATCGAACAGCAGGAAGAATTTGTGGAGAGAGGATCCGCACCAGAGAACGGCTGGACGGAGAGCATCTAGAGCAGCTAAATTTACCATCCAATTCTGGTGCTTTTTGCTGCGTATCCATAATCAATGCCGGCGATAATGATTTGTTGATGGTGGTGTTTAGGATTTGGTGTCGCTGAAGTGAAGAGAGGGAAGAGGTGGGTCTTTCTGTTTTGAATGTAGGATTTGGGTCAGGGTGCCTTTCGGACGGGTCGGATCTTCCCGACCTTACTGACGTCCGAAATAAAAAAAGGTTAGAAAAAGTCTTTTTCTTTTTTTTTTTAATTAAAAATAGGAGACTTTAACTCGCAACATCTTAATTGAATATGGAGAGATTATGTCATTTAAGGTATAACTCATTAGCGGTTAGAAAAAGTCATTATTTATATATTTTTGTTAAATTTGATTAAGCAAATACGGTTTTGTTTTGTTATTTCAATTTTAGTCTATTTTGCTATGGGAGAAAAATGTAACAAAAACAAAAACAAAAAAAAAAAGTGAATAATAATAATAATAGTATATGTAGGATATTCTATGTCGATGATTCATCAAATCTTCAACTTCTTTAATACACACGGAATTGTTATTTATTTTTGTGTTCTTTTTTCCTGTTTATTGAACATAGTTTTAATATAAATTAATCTATTTTTATTTTTTCGAATAATAATTTTATTCCAATGGCGCAATTAGGTTGAACTTCCAATGGCTATGATAACAACAACTTGCCTTCAAACCCATTACTAGTATTTTCTTAATCCAAAGTGCTTGTAATAATTAGTTGAAAGCGTAAATTTTTCTCATTGGCCTCGGATCAATGCAACTATATCTTCTAAGTACCTCAAAAGATTGAATACAATTAAATGTGTAAACTTGGATCTTTTAGAAACAAATCTTTCATGCAATGAATAATGGTAACCACCATTTTTTTTCTTTCCTGTTACATGGTAATTATTAAGTTTGAATCTAGGACTTATGCATGCAATCCAAATTTCTTTATTTCTTAGCACTAGACCAACTCTAAGGTAGCGTTTGTTTTGAGGTATTGAAATAGAGACTCAGACTCAGTATCGTGCTTGTTAGTTCAGAGACTGGTACTAAAATTTCTGTCTCTGTCTCTAAAATTTCAGTATTTCAGTACCTCCAAAAAGTAGGAACACAGGGGACTGAAATTTTTAGAGATGGAGACTGAAATTTTAATAACATTTTATACCTAAAATACTTTCATTTCAATTAATTAATTCCAATTTTACCCTTTGTGCAAATTAAATTAGAGTTTCATTCTTGTTTCAATTCCTGTCTCCCATTTTGTACCAAACAGAATACTGAGATTTATTTCAATCCCTGTCTCTTAGTCTCTGTCTCTCAGTCTTTCCGTCTCTGTCTCTCCACCAAACGCTACCTAATAGCTTTGGTAACCAGTAACCACACATTCTCATTAAACAATATAACCAAAGTAGAGAAAATCGAAATGTTATGTAAAGTCAAAAGTATAAATAAATTATATACGTAAAACACATATAACCAAGAGAAAACAGTGTCCTCATCAATCTCTTTTTCCTAGCAATAATGAGGCTATGAATTAAAGAGATTAACCGAATTTTATCTAGGTGAATATTGCCACTTTCAAATTTCAATTGATAAAATTGTTATAAAATGTACTTTGTAATAAGAGTAAAACCTCTTAAATATATGATATATTATATATACCCTACGAGCAACATAATACACTTGTTGGGGGCCAAGAAAACGATGTGTACCAACCATGAGAGATATTGATTAATGTTGAGAGTGACAGAGGAACATCACACTATATCACAAAGATTCCCCACTTTCATTCCCACTACGTAATTTCCTCTTGGTGCTGCAAGATAGAACAGGGAATAGAGATAAAAATCACAGCTTAGATTTGCAACAACCTTCATTGTTTTGTGGCACAAAAACAGGGAAAAGAAAGTTGAATTAGCTTTCAATTTTAGTAACGGCCTTCCCATAAATGCATCTTAGTTTGGTAAGAAGTGCATAGATTCTGTTGGTTTCAACTTCAATGTTACTTTTACTGACACGAGGGTTTCACTTGGATTAACAAACAAAACATACTTTATTTATCAACAAAACATGTATTTACTTCAAGGACAAGTAAACTGTGTTTGAAATCTATGTACACGGGGACAGGACTACAAACATGTTCCTATAATATCTTCACACACAACATTGGAGAAATATTTCCCTCCTTTTCTTTCTTCCTATTCTTTCATGTTCTAACACTGGAAATGATCAGAAATTATTTATTTCCATGATCATGTCATTATGAACCATACCTCTTTGTACAGGCCCCTGCTTGAAGGGAAAAAGTTTAGATCAAGTGCTTCAGTTGCTGGTGGTGCTGCCCTCTAACTAAAACATAACAAGTAATCTATTTGAAAGCAAGGGATTAAAGTAGGGGTTGAAGTGGTTAAGAGAAAAACAAAAAACAATTCACTCCTTTGGTTTTTATTGGAGATGAGCACCACAAGCATACAAAGAACTTCATCTAAGTTTCATTCCCCTAGCTTGCAATGTTCATCTCAAGCTAGCTTTAGCAAGCAAGTGCCTCGGATACTGGCAGCCGCCGGGATGTTGGTACACTGCTACCCGAAACTTTCAACGATGTAAACAGGCAAGACAATCTTGCTATCATGGGCATGGTCTTTTTCGTGACTTTAGGTACAATGGCCAGTTCCATACCAGCATGGCATGTGCTATGGTAGCCTTCAAGATCGTCTTTGGTTATAAGAACTGCATCTGCAGAGGGAGAGTAGGGCAAAGAAGAAGCTCTATGCTTGCTATACTTTTGCACAGCCTGCATATCATGATCAACAAGCAAGAATATGTAAAACTAAAAGGGTACAATCATAGAGAAAAAAAACTCGATATTTACACCATACCTTCCATTGAGACGGTGCCAATAGCACTCTAGGCCTCCGAGATCGCACATATTCCATTGCAGCAGCAGGTGTCATGTGCTTGTATTCAACCTATAAAATATGAGGAAACTTATCAGTATCAAAAGCTTTAACTAATGCCCCGGGCAAACATAACTACTAGTCTTTAGGACCAAACATTACCAAATAACAAAGAACAATTGTTGTACTCCTCCCTCGCCCAGCTTTACAGTGAACATAAGTAGTTCTTCCACTACTTGCATTCTCTGTATATGTATATAAAAAAAGAAGATAGTATTAAACCCCAAAACAGGAAAACTGCATCGGGCAAAACATATTTCTATAGGTAGATAGGTACATTTACCCCCTCCCCCCTCCCCTTCTGAAACTTAAATAAATCACTCACGATGAATGAATTGAACAGCCTTGCTTATATCCCCAAATGACGGGGCAAAGAGATAATCCCTTGTAGGAATTACCAGATGATCAATCCCATAAGTCTGAAACAAATAAAAATATGAACCAAGAATATTAACAACCATTAAGAGTAGAACAGATCCACCAATTTATACACACAACCCGGTGAAAGTGAGAAATCACTTACATGATATAACTTAGAAGGCACCAAAGTTTCATAAGGCTCATTTAGAGTAATTACACCACCCACACCGAGTTTCTTCAAGTGTGGAACATCTTTTGGGAATGGAACAGCGCCCAGTAACACAAACTGCAGGGGGAAAAAATCAATAGAACAGCAACTATAAGCTAAGTTTAACTACAAAGACAATCAAAATTGAAACCGGAAGCAGCAGCAGCAAACTAGTAGAATTCAGTGATAGGATAGCATCCATGGAAACTAAATGAGATCAATTATGAAACATTGATCATACTCATAACAATCCTCCCATTGCAAAGAATCAAAACATCAAAATCCCATTTTCCCGAGCAACACAAACACAAATTCAAGGCACAAGAAAAAAAAAATCCAAACATAAAAAACCCATTCTCAACCTCAATATTGCAACAATCACAACCAATTTTCCCTTTTCCATAGCAAAAAAAAAAAAGTCAAACATGCTTAAGCCAGAGGGAAAAAAAATTAACAAACTGTAAGAACCACCATAAAAAAAAGGTTGGAGTGAGAGTAAAACCTCATCAACTTCATCCCACCACCTGAACTCAGCTTCAATCTTATTCCGAAGCACATTGTACAAAAGCGTAGGGTAAAACAGGATCCTTGCACCCGCTCCAACCAACGCTCTCTTCGCATCAACCCTCACGATCTGCCTCTCGTGATTCCCTCTTTCATCCATAACACACTCCCCATCCTCCAATTCCTCAATCTTCATCACCAGGCACAGCGAATTCACGAAACCCTAAAATAAAAACGAAGAAATATATTATAAAAAAAAAAAAAACAACAACAATCGGTTAAAACAGAAACTTGTAGAAACTTACAAAATGTGCGAAAACGAGAACTTTCTACTGACTTGGGAATCAAGGAAGATGAAAAACTGAATCTTGAAGCAGAATCAGCTAGGGGGAAAAACGGATCGGAGAAATGGGAATTACGGTTTTTTGAGGTGCGAAATTAAAAATTAGAAACTGAATCTAAAAAGTTTTGATGGATTCTAAACGGAAGAGTTAGAGTAACGAGGGGTTTGGAAGAGAGTATGAAAGAGCATGGTTTTGCAGAGAAGAACCAAAACGAGAGAGATGCTATAATAAATGGAATTGAATGTTGTGAGAACGCTACAAGAACCAATAAAATGTTGAATATGAATGAATATATTTAACACAAATATTATCTTTTTTCAAAATAATATTTATTATAGATTTTTGTTATAAATAATTAATAAATAAATTTAATTTTTATTTTTAATATCCGGAGAATAATATAATATAAAAATATATATTATCATATCAATAAAAATAATTATTTTTTAAATTTATTAATTAAAAAATTATTTAAACATGTGAATATTGAATCTAGTTAGATAATAATATTTTTAATTATACATGTATTAAAATTAAATTCATAATGAATATATAAAAAATAATAAAAAATTAAATTTTAATAAGATAATAGAGTTTAATTTTGATGCGTAAAAAATTTTATATAATCGTACAACTATATTTATTTTTTTGAATAGCTATTCACTTAAGTTAATATAAAAAAATATTTTTTT